>NW_004567126.1:19447224-19498992 GCF_000260355.1 Condylura cristata
CCTCCGCCCGGGTGCGCGCCGGCGCCTCGGGGCCACCAGATCCGCGCGTTCCTGGAGGGGCTCCGACGCGGCCCCCGGTCTTGCAGCAGCTTGCCCGGGCCCACGGGACACGTCAGGTCAGCTTTCGGCCCCGGCTGCCGCCAGAGGCCCTTCTGGGAACGCGTCCGGGGTCGGGCATCGCAGAGCCCCTCTGATCCTCGCTCCCCGACCTCCACTTTGGGGGACGAGGGCGCGGCGGTCCCATCCCGGCCGCCGCTCCCCGGCCATTTCTCGGCGAGGGGAAAGCGGCCCCTCCTTCCGAAAGAAGGAGCTCGGGCTGCCCTTTCAGCTCCCCGGCTATGCGGGCGCCCGCCGCGCTCCATTTTCTCCTCAGAAAGGTGCCCCGATCCGGCTTCCTCACGCCGCGAAGCTACAGAGGCCGTGACGGCGCGGCGGCGGCTCGCCATCTTGCGTGGAGGAGGAGCCGCGGCCGCCGCCATGCGGAGATGCCGGGAGGGAGGGAGGGACGGGGAGAGGGAGGGGGGCGGGCGGCGAGCGAGGGAGGGGGCCGAGGAGCCGAGTTAGCTTCAGCCCGGGCGGCGACTTCGGCGGCGCCATGAGAGCGGGCCGCGGCGGAGGTAGGGCCGGCCGGCCGGGGGAGCCGCGGGCGCGGGCTGCTTGGCGGAGCGGCCCCCGAGCGGGGCGGGGGCGGGGGCGGAGGAGGCGAAACGAGGGGCCGGGTGGGGGCGGGCGGAGGGTTCCGAGGAGGAAGGAGCCGCCGCCATTTTGGGAGCTTCGAGTCAACAATAAAGGAGAGAGGGTGCCGAACGGGAGTGGCCTCGGCGGTAGGACTGGGGCCCGAGCCGCGGGGAGTGGGGTAGGCGGTAGGGTCGAGGGCTGCGGGGAGCCCTCGGCCGGCGTGGGGAGCACACAGCGGAGGCGCCGGGCCCGGCCGGGCTCCAGGAGGCTGGCGGGCGGCAGCTGTGTGGGGTGGGGGCGTCCGAGAGGGGCGGAATCTGGGGCTGCTGTGCGCCGCCGGGTCCCGAGGAGGAGCGGGCGAAGTACTCCGAGGCGCCCTAGAGAAGATGAGGGGATGTGGCACCACTGAGGGCGGCCAGGACTTAGGGGGATGGTGGAAGTTCTAGGGTCCGAGGCGGCCCTATAGGGGGCGGCAGGGTATACAGCTTTGGAGGACTCGGTGAGAAGAGGACCTGCAGCTGCTTGGCTGGAATGGGCCTTGTAGGTCCAAAACAAGAAGGTGGTAACGAGCCCCTGAGTCGTGGAGGCGAGGAGGGGCTTTCGGAATTGAGATTTTCCCATGGGGGCATTTTAGGGGATGTCCCTTTTGTTTTCTGCCAGCAGAGCTGGTGCCTTGCTCTTGTGGCGCAGATACGATTGCAGGGCCTCAACCCTTTTGTGTTTATGGTCACAGGGAACCGACTTGAAGCGTAGTTTTTGGGGGGTGGCGAGAGAGTGGGAGGGAAGCCAGAAATTACTGCCCTACACTAAGGGCTTCAAACCATTAGCATTTTCTTTCTTTTATTACTCACTGGTTTTTCTCTTCCACAGTTCCCTTTTCCCTTCAAAGTAAAACTGTCACCCAACTTGCAGACCAAGCTTAGAGAAACTGCGCTGCTTTTGCAAACAAAGCTCTGGTCGGAGATGACGATACTGTTTTGGGTGGGAAACTGTCAGTTGCTAACTACTATCTGGGAGGTGCTGTAATTAACTGCGAGGGGCTCCTCCCAACTTGTCTGCCTTTCGTTCGTATTTTTGAAAGTGTAGAAATATAACTTGCACCTCTAAATTGGGAAGAGGTAGGAGGAATATTTCCCTCTGAGAGACATAAAGCTGCAGTGCAGGTTTCAGTTTAATTAAGAGGAGCAGTTTTCACATAATCACATTTTGGATCTAGGGGGAGATAGGTGGTCGTATTGCATGATGGACAGGAATGATTATATCATTTAATCTTTAGACATTGCCCTTTTCATCCTCTGTCTTTTCCAAGCAAATCGTCTTGTGTGAACTACGTGTTAATGTTGCTCATAATGTAAACCTGTCAATATAGGAAACCTTTTACTGCCTTGAAGTGAAATTAGGTGACTGGCTCCAGGGAAGGCGTCAGTCAAATAGATTTGAGACTTGAAAATAAACAGCTTTGTGTATATGACAATCAGAATTTACGTGTGAGCAACTTTTCAGTTTTTAAAAAGGGAAGACATAAAAGTGTTTTATGAAGGAGTATTTTTATGAAGAGAAATTTTGTTTGAAAACTCTTGGCATAGAGCAGGAATAATTGCCGCTAATTAATAAGTTAGTCTATTTTATGTAAAAAATGTAAAGGAGATAAAACAGACCCAATAGAGTAGACCTTTATTTTTTGTAAATTAAGGTTTTGTTTACTGTATTTTAAAATAATAATTAGGTTTGGGGCATATTTAGAAATGGAGGAAGTTGACCAGAGGGTTTTTTTTTTAATCAACTGTTAATTAGTACTCTATTTCCTGGAAAGTTGATCAAATCTGCTAGTGTTTTTTTTATCCTTTGACAGTTTTTTTTTTTTACATCAGTAGTTTCCTTTTAATATTTATTTTTAATGGCACTGCTAGTTTTTACTTTTTTAAAGTATTACATTGAAAAGAGCGCTAATTGTTAGTATTCGAGTTTCTTTGAATATTTTACAAGCTGTAGATTTTCTTGGCCGTTTATCAAGCAAAAGACTGACGTTTAGACATGTCTAGTGTCTATTCCTTGACACTTTCAGTTATTTTAAGGGTTAGAAACTTTAGGGGAGAAAGAAAAAGTACTTTTCTTCATAAAGTTTAACTTGCTGTTGAAATTCATGAAGCACATTTTTTTTCCCCTGAAAGCATAGTCGGAAGCTTATTTGACTCATCAAGGATTTTCAGTTGCTGTTAGAAATAGAAAAATTAATTTTCTTGCCTTGTTCATATGTAGATTTACATTAATTAAATTGTGCGCTACTTCACTGAGTTGTAATGCAGTTAAGTATAATGAATCATTGACTGAGAGGTGGTGGGGACTTGTAGAGAATTCATCAGGGAGGAAACTGAAGTGAAGAGATTGTCAACAACTGATGCTAATTTAATCACAGTGTCTATCTGGGTTGCTTTGAACTGACAATTTGAAATGTTTGAGGTTAGTCTCAGTAAGTTTGATTTTTCAGGCAGTTTGTCTTTTTGTGTCTCAAGAAGTCTGGCTGGTGGTTTTTGGCTTAAATGCAACTGTATCCTTAATTTTTCATTAAAAAAGGAGTATTTCTAAAGGTGTTCTTAAAAAGAAAGCAAAAGCTTTTTTTTTTTTAATCTTTCCCATGTTTGCTAATTTAACTTTTTCTTTGTTTCAGATTGAAGTGAGTGAATTCAGATATATAACTCAACCTTGTTAGAGGGCTTTTTAAAAAATAAGTTGATTCGGTGCATGAGAGCAAGTTACTGCTGCTTACCATTCAGAGACTTACAGGTGCTTGCCTGCATTGCAATAAAGGACTCATACATTGAGCAAGACTTATATTTATCTCTTCGTTTTGGAGAGCCTAATAAACTGTTATTACAGTTTCTCTACTGACTTTCAAAAGTTTTGAAGTTTGAAAGAGACATCTTTACAATTAATACAGCATGAGCACGGCCAGAACAGAGAACCCTGTTATAATGGGTCTATCCAGTCAAAATGGTCAGCTGAGGGGCCCTGTGAAGCCTAGTGGTGGCCCTGGAGGAGGGGGCACACAGACACAGCAACAGATGAACCAGCTGAAAAACACCAACACAATCAATAATGGCACTCAGCAGCAAGCACAGAGTATGACCACCACTATTAAGTAAGTGTTAGAATAAATAATAAAACTCACTAGAGGGTCAAAGAGTTTTTTTGTTATTTTATTGTTGACTTCTTTATATTTTAATAATTTGGATTACAGAGGACCTATGACTTTGTTTATGGCCAGCAGTTATTTGCAGGAATGTATTTCTGTCATAATTAATTCATATTTATTAAGTAATGATCATAGGTATAGATTACATGTATTTTGTGTTGATTTTTATTTAAACATTTATGGATTTCATAATTGGTTCAGTATAAGTTACTATCTGAGCTTGTTATGTGAATGAAATGATCATTCATCCTGTTTTTGCCAGTATAGTTTTTTTCCTAAATATGTTGTATTCTAGTTGGAATGATAGTTTAAACCAATTTCAAATTTTAAACACTTGTCATACCCCTGAACTTTTCTACTTCTTCAAAAATAAGGGTTTTTCCTCTTTTTACACACACACTAATGAACTCGGAAACTTTGAATTGTTGGAAACACACATAAATAGCTCTCTGAATAGTTCCAAGTCCTGTTGTTGACATGACTTTGTAAGGTTCTCATCTAAATAAAGAATTTTTTTTTCTTTTAAATCTGAAAGGTTATAGACTGTTCATCTTTATATGCTTTAAATTATTTGAATGGTAGCTATCACTAAAGAGTCAGTCACTAGAAAATTTGAGTTGATTCCGTTTGACTCTTGATCGCATTTTAAATTTGGCTTTATTGTTAAGAATCTAGCCAGGCCCTTCCTGGTGGCACAACCGGTTAGGACGCAGCAATGCATGCTAGCCGCAGCCACTTCAGTGCAAGTTCTATCCTCGGCCCCAGAGGTGACCCACATGGTGCAGCAGACCTCTCTTGTCTCACTCCTGTTCCCCTTGGCAGTGTACTTGGATGATCTGCCTAAACCTTTACATGATGAAATCAGTCCACTGACTTAAAAAGTGTGTGTTGTTATAATCTACATCTTATTGGTGCTTGAGAAGGACTTCTTAAACAAAGACAGCTACCAGATTAGCGTATAGGCGGTTACTGCTTTGGTTCTCTAGTTACAAGATTTGATGTCCAACAGGTCCAGTTATCACTAGGAAGAATTGGCATATTATTTTTTAGGTGAATGTTTTAATACAGAAATAAATTTTTTTTCTAAATTACAGTTTATCTTGATAAAATATGAATAGATTAGCAAGATTATGGTTATTTTTTTTTAATTTATTCATACAGAACTGGGGTACAGGCCAGAGATGCGGAGGGTGAGAGAGTTCACCAGAAACAGAGTGGGGAGCAGAACAGGCAGATCGACGAAGTACACTGCTGAGGGGAGCAGCGGGCGGGTCAGGAGAGGTCTGCCACACCATGTGGTCACCTCCTGGGCAGGCAGGAATCGAACTCATGTGGAAGCGGCTTTAGATTCTCAGTGCTGTGCTTTAACCCGCTGCGCCACCAGGGAGGGCCGATTATGGTTATTTTTAATCCTTAAGGGTAGAAATGAACTTTATTTACATATCACTGTACTTTGGAGTATTTACATATTGCTATTGTTTGGAGTTAACATTTTTTACTACTCCATATATGAATATTTTATATGTAGATTCTTTTTGAGGAAACAATGCACTTAACTTTTTCTATTTGCTTTTCCTAGGATTAAGCAAATTTATTGTTAATGCATAAATTTTAGTTTGGTATGTCTCTTCCATGAAGGCCTTTTAGATCCCCTCTACTCTTCTGTTGATACTATTCAATCTCTATCACTTACTTGCTCCTTTTAAATTGTTTTTGCTGCCTAGGATTATAAATTCCTGTGAGCAGCTTTTGTATTGTATTTTGTTTTTTATTATTTGTTGAATTTGACAGGTAAGCTGACCTACAGGACATTGAGTTGAAGAAACTTTGGTTTAGGCTGAGGTAAAATGTTTTAGTAGCATTGGTAGCAAGCTTGTCCTACAGTAGAGCTGCTTAGATTATGTAAGTCCTAGCTTTAGATAAAATAAGTATTCATCTTTTTTAATCAAGACTCTTGAGACGTTTTGGGAGCTCTAATTATATAAGAATTCACATGAAATCAGTAAAAACTTTAAAGTTTCTTATTTAAAAACATTGTTTGCTTTCTTGACCATTTTCCTTCTCAGATGTTTTGGTTATTGAGGTTTTAACCTACTAAAGAGAGATGTTTTTATTATATTTTCTTTGTTTTTATTCTCATTCATGGTTTCAAGCAACCCCAGTGAGAAAGATTGAGATGTTTATTAACAACTAGTAGTGCACTTTTAATTTGTCAGGCATTGTGCAGAGTTCTTTATACAGATTACTTGATAAAAATTTTAACCCATTTTACATATGAGAGAATGGCATTTTAGAAAAGTAACTGCTACAGGATCTCAGAACTAATAACTCGAGTCAGGGCTTAAATTTACATATGAACTTTTAGAGCTCTTAGTTTTTAACTAGCACTAGAAGTTACAGCTTCAGTTGCCTAGAGGAGACTGATGAATGAGCATGTACTTATCTCTCTCTCTTTTAAAAAAAAATTTATTTATGCATACAGAACTGGGGTACAGGCCAGGGGTGCAGGTAGTGGTAGAGGATTCACCAAGGACAGAGTGGGGAGCAGAACAGGCAGATTGACAAAGTTCGCTGCTGAGGGGAGCAGCAGGCAAGACAGGAGAGGTCTGCTGCACCATGTGGGTCACCTCTCTGGCCCTGGCTGGGGATTGAACTCATGCTGCAGTAGCTGTGACCAGTTTTGTAGTGCTGGGCTTTAACCCATTGCCCCATAATTATTTCATTTAAAGGAGTTTTTTAAACCCAGGTATTAAACTTTGTGAAACTTGCTATGTGGAAATTTGGAACCAGTGTCGATGAAGCTTCTAGTTTGAAGAAAATCCAGAATCTGGTCTTTTACATGAAATCCCTTTTTATTTTTAAAGATTTATTTTTATTTATGCATACAAGAACTGGGGTGTAGGCCAGAGGTGCAGGGGATAAGAGGATTCACCAGGGACAGAATAGAGAGCAGAACAAGTAGATCTACTGAAATATACTGCTGAGGGGAACAGCAGGCAAGACAGAAGAGGTCTGCTGTGCCATGTGAGTTAGCTTTCTTGCCAGGGATGTAACTCAGGTTTCAGTGGCTGGTGATAGCTTGATAGCACTGAGTAACCCCTTTGTCACTAGGGAGGCCCAAAATCTCTTTAATTTTTAAATGTTAGCAGTTTGATACACAAATATACTGTGCATGTCAAACAAAAATTCATGGATCATCTCTCAGTTGTAATAACTTTTAACACTATATACTGCACTGCTTCCCTTAAGATTGGATTCGTCATTCTACTGACTTTTAAATTTTGTCCTCTGGATTGTTCTTTGTAAGAAGTCTTTCTAAAGTGTTTTTCTCTGGTTTACTATATTTTTAAGTGAATGGCAATATACTAAACTGATTTTTAGAGTTTAACTGTTGAGCTGAATCTTTGTATGAAATAGTGATAACTGTGAATTCTGATACTTCAATTTTACTATTTTCTCTCTAGACCTGGTGATGACTGGAAAAAGACTTTAAAACTCCCTCCAAAGGATCTAAGAATCAAAACTTCGGTAAGTTTATTGTAAAATTAAGTGGGAAATGATGTGAGATTAAAAGTGAAATTGTTATTTATAATAATAGTAGACACTGTTAAGTTCAAATGATAAAAATTATATTTGCCAAAATTTCCACTATACTTTGGAGGAATTAATGTAATGTCTGATTGTATTATTTTTAATGCATACATAAGATTACCTGATTTATGGAATATTCTTGTGGTTTTCAAGGCTTTTTTTCTCAAAATTCTCATTAGTTTCTAGCAGTACTGTAAGATGTAGACTTGTTTATTATCCCCATTTTGTAGATGGGAAAATGGAAGCTGAGAGGTTAATTCTCTTAGCCTAGTGTTCCAAAGTAAAAGTTACTTGTCTGTGGGGCATTTGTTTAGCTATTTAGCAACAGTTGGATATATTTTTTGGTTATCATAAATGGGAGGATGCTACAGGATGATTCTTTATATTACAATAAAGACTGCCAAGTGTTGATAGTGCTGAGTTTGAAAAACCCTGATTTAGACTAGGATATTTGCAGGTGGTGGTGTTAGGTAGTATTTAACCTTTCACCTTGTACTTTGCAATTTATAGCATGATACTTAGGTAGAAATAACAGTATTTCATATGTCCTTAGAAAAATAACAGTACATTATTTATATGTGCATTTAAGAGCTGGAGTACAACCCCGGGGTGAGTATGTGTGAGAGGCTTCACCAGAGACAGAGTGGGCAACAGAATAGGTAGATTGACCGAAACACACTGCTGAGGAGAACAGTGGGCTAGACAGGAAAGATCTGCTGCACCATGTGGGTCAGCTCCCTGGCTGGGGATCAATCAGACTTGTGCTTCAGTAGCTGCTGACTGCTTCATAGTGCTGAGACTTAACCTCTGTGCCACCAGGAACCTCTATGGCACATGGGCCAATACGGTTTTTAAATGACATATATATGTTAGAGGATCTTAATTCTTCAGGAATAGTTGTGATTCAGCTATTTCAAATCAAGGTATAGAACTGCTGCATTTAAATGGGGAAGATAAAGAGTTAGCCTCAAACTTTCTTAAGCATGCAGACTACCAAAGGAACACGGTTACATTTTTATTCTTTGTTTGATTAGGATGTGACCTCCACAAAAGGAAATGAGTTTGAAGATTACTGTTTGAAACGGGAGTTACTGATGGGAATTTTTGAAATGGGCTGGGAAAAGCCATCTCCTATTCAGGTTTGTTTCTCCTATTTTAATCACATACATAATGAGTTATACATTACTTTTAATGTGTGGGGATGATATAAAGAACCAATGTTGGCGAACATAAATACTGTCTCTCTACAACTTGTAATGCAATTTCAGAATCATCATACTCCAGTATTTAGTGTGTATTTACTAATAATAGAATATTTTCTTGTATGGCTACAGTATAGATAACTTCAATCATTTAAACATTAATAGATTGATCTCTTCTGTCATTTGTATTGTAATTTTTTACTCCAAAATGTCCTTAATATATCATTGTTTAATCATTGTACGTGATCCAATCCTATGACCACAATTATGTCTCTGTAATCTCTTGATTAGAGAGCGCATTTTTATTGTCTTTTATGACGTTGACATTTTAAAAATACAGGCTCCTTCCTTTTTCTAATAAAAGTCTTCATTTTTTCATTTGTCTGATGTTTTCATAGGATTAGATTCAAGTTCTTGGCCAGAATACTGGCAGAAGTCATGTTATGGCCTCCTCTCAGGGTATCACATTGGAGGTATAGCCATTACCCATCTTTCTTCATTAATTTTAATTTTGATTACCTCTCAAGGTGGTTTTCTACTGTATGATTATTTCTTTCTTCCTCCTCTGAAACTATAATAAATAGTCTGGGGAGCACCAGATAGCATCCAACTTTAATCACTTTCCTCCATTGATGAGCCTTACATAATCTAATCTAGATTAGTCCCAACTGTAGCACTCCTACCACATTTATTTAACCCTGTCAGGAAATTCATGAATTCCTTTCTCTCTTTCCCCTTTCCCACAGGGTT
Source organism: Condylura cristata (assembly GCF_000260355.1). NCBI lineage: Eukaryota > Metazoa > Chordata > Mammalia > Eulipotyphla > Talpidae > Condylura > Condylura cristata. The sequence goes on from NW_004567126.1 coordinate 19,456,639, forward strand.
ATTTTAGTGATCAAGTTGTTTCCGTTTTGACCAGTATGAGCACCTTCACACTGGTTCCTGTTTTTTAATGTACTCCTTTATCATATAGTGTGGTTTCATTCACTATCCCAATAGTCCTCTGTTCTATACCTATTTATTATCCCTTTCTCCTCAGTTCATTTTTCTTGAGCCTAATTTTGGGCATACAGTGATGCCCAGCACCCTGCCCCAGTGTTAGAACCCTGATTCCATTTAGTAGGGAATAGTAATAGAGATAAGATCTGAGCTCTAGATGCATATGATGTTTTCAGCAGCGAGGGCTAGGAAATATATGTTATTATATGCATATACACAAACATACACAAATTTTTAAAATGTTGCCTTTAAGTTGATGAAGCTGCTGAAGGCAAGCTATACTAAGAACAAATACCACATCACTGCGTACTTTTTTCATTTAGCAAACAAATATTGACTGGTTTAGAAAGTTTAGACATTGGGGAATGTCTGTGATGAGCAAGACAGTTTCTACTGTCACAGTCTGGTAGGACAGACAGTTAACCTATACATATTTCAGTGTAATTGAAAATTAGAATTGCACGTATATGTAGTTATTAGGAGAAGAATGAAAAACTTGGAATACGTGATCCATTTTTTTTATTTTTTAAGATTTTTTTATTTATACATACAAAAGCTGGGATATAGACCAGAGGTGCAGAGGTGGGAAGAGATATTCACCAGAGACAGTGGGGAGCAGAACAGGCAGATAGACTGAAATACACTGCTGAGGGAATCAGGAGGCAGGTCAGGAGAGGTCTGCCATGCCATGTGGGTCACCTCCCTGGCTAGGGACGGAACTTGTGCTACAGTGGCTGTAGACTGCTTCATAGAGCTGCACTTTACCTGTTGTACCACCAGGGAGGACCCAGGAATGAGAAGTTTTGTGAAAATTGTTCTATAGGTGATACTGTGTCCATTTATATTTGTATCTCCAATACTTTGCAAGATGCATGGCAGGAAATAGACCTTCAAAAAAATTTTTTTAGATTCATTTATGTATGCTTATAAAAACTTGGGTACAGGCCAGAGGTGTAGGGGGTGAGAGAATTCACCAGAGACAGACTGGGGAGCAGAACAGGCAGATTTACTGAAATATACTGCTGAAGGGAAGCAGTGGAAGAGTCAGGAGAGGTCTGCCACGCCATGTGGGTCACCTCCCTGGCCAGGGATCAAACTTGCACTGCAGTGCTGCAGATAGCCTCATAGTGCTGCCCTTTAACCCTTTGCACCACCAGGGAGGGCCCAACCCTCAATTTTTTTTGGTGGTATTTAGAATTCTTTGATGAAAGTAACGTTAACATGTGTCTATAGGTGAACCTGGACTAGAAAGCTAAGATTATTAAGTTGCCAACAGACCACCCAAGTTGCATACCTATCTAGTCCTTTCTATATTGATTATTTGAGATAATCTCTTTAACCCTCAGTTTCCTGGCCTATAAAATTAAGATAACAATATGTTTCATGAGGTTGATGTGGAGGTTAAGTTTGGTAAACCTTGAAGATGTGTCTAGTACAGTGCCTGGTATTTGATAAATGATCAGTAGATAATGAGATATTTCATATAGCTTTGTCAAAAGGAAGAGTAATTCAGTTAGTAAACTTAATTTTTTACTATACCCTTGTTGACTCCTATGTCTCAGTTTTGTATTATAATGTAAAACTGACTTTGCTATTAGCATGTTGTTGGTGAAGCATACAAGCAATTAACTCTAGCCATTCAGCAAATCTGACATCTTCCATTTTCTGTAAAGTGGACGTAAATTATTTCCAGAGTTTTCATTGTTACAATTTTATTTTAAAATTTTTTTGAAATAGCAAAGTACTATATGACATACTAGTTTAGATAACAGACCATTGTTAACATTGCCTTTTCACCTGACAATTCATGGAAAACACAAACTAATGTGCCATTCAATTTAAAAACTAAGATTTTAAAACAAACATTCAGAAGTCTTCTGTAAAACCTGACCTTATGAGTAGCTGCCTTCTTTTTCCTTCTTTTTCTGTTACCCTCCCTCCACCCAAATGTTTCTGTTTCTTTCTAGTACATAGAAACTCGGTTGCAGTTTGGATATAACAGTGGAAAATGAGGCACTTAAAACTGTTCTTCAAAGAATACATGCTAAAAACATATTACTACAGATTATTCCCATATCTTTCTTGGGTGCAACCATCTAATTTGAGGTTTTGTGTGTTTTTTGGGGGGAGCTGACATTGGTTTAGGATTGTAGATTTCACATCTCTTAAGATGATTATTACTCCACCCCACTCAGCACCAAAGCATCTATAATCTACCATAGTCCATTGAGGGCCCCCCCCCTTTAAAGCATTGTTCTCCATAATCCCCTTCTGATAATCTCAAGTCAGCAGTCAGATATTTGGGTTTTGTTTGGGTTATAACTTCACTGTTCTAACAGCATAACTTTATAGGAATACAGACTTCCTTGAACATTCCATGCATCTCCTATTCTTTATGTTGTGAAACATATTAACCTTCGAGGTAATTGAAAGATGACAGTTTTTGCTGCTTCCAGAAATTAGGCATAGCTTTTGAAGACTTAGTGTAAGAAGGTGATGAAATGGTCGATACTGTACTGTTGAGGGAAACATGGAATTTCTCTACTGTTGGCAACAAGATTTCATGTAGGTCAAGAATCTCAAGTTGTTATTATTTTTTAAGATTTATTCATTTATGCATACAAGAACTGGGGTGCAGGCCAGAGGGGTGTGGGTGTGTGTGTGTGTGTGTGTGTGAGAGAGAGAGAGAGAGAGAGAGAGAGAGAGAGAGAGAAAATTCTCCAGGGACATGGTCTGCTGTCAGCTCCCTGGCTGGTCTGCTGTCAGCTCCCTGGCCAGGGATCAAACTCATGCCACAAAAGCTAGAGATAGCTTGATAGTACTGAGACTTTAACCCCTGCACCACCAGGGAGGTCACTGAAATTTTAATTCTTAGAATTCATTTGACTCTCAGAAGTAGAGCAAGCAGCTAGTTGGATCATTTTGAAATTAAACTATCATATTTTTGTAAGATGCCTCTCAGGCTTAAGAAATAGGAAGAATACTGTTCTTTGGTTGTAAGTGACAGAAACTAACTTAAGCAAAATGAAATTTATTTAAGGAATATTAGAATTACATACAATTTAAGTAGAGTCTAGGGAAATACTTGGAACTGGCCAAGAAATGTGATATTCCTGAAGGAATTAGGAAGTTATCACTTATCTTAGGAAACACTACAGCAATTTAAATTCTTAGAGCATTCACTTGCTGACTTCAATCACTCCACTTGGTTGAGGAAGTTGGGGTGGGGGAGATCGAGTGCCTGAGAATCTCATGGTGCTACTTGGAAATGTAAAGTAACCAAAACACAACAACTGTAAATTGGATCAGTTCCTACACCTTATAATGAATCATGGACTTGGAAGCTCAGAGCTAAGGTTGTGGGATTTTTTTTTTCCCCTAAGGTAATTTTAAAATATAAGTCACATTTTATGATTAACACATTCAAATACATAATTCAGTGATTTTTAGTATAACTTTTAAAAATTAATTTTAGAACATTTTCGTCACCCCCAAAAAGAAATCCTTAGCAATCATCCCTCACATGTCATCCCTTTGCCTAAGCAGCCATTAATAATCTACTGCTTAAGTCAGTGGGCTTGCCTAGTCTGAACATTTCATGTAACTGGAATCATACAACGTAAGTTACTGTGTGATGAGTTTCTTTGACATACTTGTTTTTTGGGATCATCCATGTTGTGGCGTGTATCAGTACTTCATTCCTTTTTACTGCTGAATAGTTCATTATGTGACTCTAACATTTGGCTTACCAGTTTGTTAATTGTTTGGGTTGTTACCATTGTTAGCCATTACAAATAGTGCTATTATGAATATTCATTTACAGGTTTTTGCCTGAAGATATTTTCATTCCTCTGGTTCCTCTGTAGGAATGTAATTGCTGTTTCATATGTAACTTTTGAGAAACTGCAATCTCTTTCCTATACATTCCCACTAGCAGTATATAAGGATTCCGATTTCTGCACATCTTCACCTACATGTTATTTGCAGAACTAAGTTCAAATCCTGATTCTAGTGTTTCTTGCTTTGTGACTTTGGGCAAAATAATATCTGAAGATCCGTTTTGTCCGTTGTAAAAAATAAGGCACATAACCTGAGAGGGTATAAATAACATGGAGTATGTAAGTACTTAGGTAGTGCCTGGCACACTCGAGGTTGTTAAATCCTTTTAGTCTTACTTGCTATTTCTTAATCTAGGAAACAGTAGTGATAGATAATGTAGATGTGCTGAATTCTTTGATTGCTGGTTCTAATTGCCACCATATAGTACAAAATATCAATATATCTTAACTCACAGTCTGGTTTGTTTTTGTATAAGTCATATAACCCCTATCAAAGAGTAGGAATAGAAGTCAGTGGTCTTAATTCAAGTCAAAAGGTGAATTCAGATGGGAATTAGGGTGCCAAAGTCTAACTCTTAACTCTGCCCTACCTCATTTTGTTCAACAATTTCATACTTTTGAATGACTTAACTTGGAAAGGCATTGAGAGATGCCTAGAGACCATGTGGCCTTTTTTTCCCCTCTGCTGTAGAACTGAATAGTGTACAGGTAACTGGTTTAAAAACCATAAAAGAGAATGTACTCTTGGGGGGCTAATGGGTCCCCAGAACAACAGAAGATTAAAGTCAAAGTAGTAGGGGAGAAGTTGAAACGTAAAGGTTCAAAATCTAGATTTTCTTCAGCCTGTGTTCTTGCTAAGTGAAGTGTTTAATGCTAGCTGTATGAACAAGTTAACACAGCGTATTGTCACTGGGCCATTTTCATAGTTTTGGCAACTGTATGACCCCTGTGATTCACACTGTTGGGAGAATGAGCGTCATGGTGGGGAATGAAATCAGTACTTTCATGACTTAGCTATTTCTACTGTAACATAAGTGCTAAAGAAATTTCGTACAGTCATTAGCTCAGACTTAAGAGTTCACTGTTAATAGTGATTATGAATTTCTTTCCTGTTTACTTTTAAAAATTTGAAATTTTGATTTTTGAAATAAATGTTCTGCTTTCATGTTTACCCCTGTTCTCCCTGTTTAAAATACCTCTCTGTATGTGTGTTTAATTTTCAGTAACTATTGTCTAGGGAATTTACCTTGAGTTAATAGGAAATAGTGTTTTGTTAACTTCCTGCAACACACATAATGAGTCATCTTAAGTGATATGACCATGGATTGAGATAACTGAAATCAAATTGAGTCCCCTACTCAGCACATTTCAGGAGAGAGAAGTTGTCTCTGAGACAGACACTGGACGTTTATGTGACATAATAAATGATAAATAAATTTCAAATAGGGCCTGAGGCTAAACTTCTCACCTATTCCTCTTTTGTGCAAGGAATTGGGTTGGCTAAGCTAAAATTTTTCATCTGGTCTCCCCTTATATAGTCTTTGCTTTGTATTGTTTGGCCGTTTTTTCTAATTTTTGATTGTCAAATATCCTTTGGGGTTTTTTTTTTTCTCCCACATACACTTTATGTGTCAGCCCAAGTTACTCCTAATTTTCATTCTAATTACTTTTTACTTTCTTAATATATGTACATATCACACATTCAAAACCGTTTTTATTACATTGGGATACAATTTAATATGTATCTTGTGAACAGTTCTGGTACATACTGGTTAATAGTGATTTCCTGCTTAATTTACTTGATCTTTACTTTTGTGAAATGCGTATGTAAAATACTTGAAGATAATACCGGGTATACCTTCAGTGTATTTTAGAAAAGAATTATCTTAAGTATTATCTTTCTTAAGTAATTTGCATTATCTTGTCTCTTCCAGGAGGAGAGCATTCCCATTGCTTTATCTGGTAGGGATATTTTAGCTAGAGCAAAAAATGGAACAGGCAAGAGCGGTGCCTACCTCATTCCCTTACTTGAACGGCTAGACCTGAAGAAGGACAATATACAAGGTAGTTGTTTGTCTGAACTAAAAGTGTAATTTAAAGCTTGAAGCCATGTAGAAGATATTACCAATGTATTTTTAGTCAGAATTTACATAACCTGGAATTTGTATTTTACCCTTTCTTTTCTCAGCTTTTGGTCTGGTGATTGGTCTGGCTATTTGTATTTGGTTGCTCAGGATTTCTAGTACTTTCACATATTGAACAGTTTTGATAACATTCTAGTGAAATAGAAATAAAAGTATCAGAAAGCCAAAATTATGATAAGTTAAATTATCTGACATTGCTACGTACAAGTTCCGGAACTGAATTATTTCTTCTGGCTGATATTTGCACAGTTCTTGTAGAAACATGAACTTTTTCTTCAAAGATTTGCATTTTGGGATTTTAAGAGCTTAAGCAGTAGAGAAAAAAACTTCCATAGTTGACACAAAGTAAGATAGTAGTTGTGTTTTCACCTCATAACTTCAGCTTTCTTGATCTCTAGTTACATTTCTCCCACCTTTCCTGTACCTCTAATGTGTAAATAAATCTGTGCAGCAGGGGTTTCCTGTTTTTCCTGTTTAGATTCTTGAATCTTACTGAACTTGGTATTGATAATTGTCATTTCAAAAAATCTTTTAAATGTTTGTTACTAAGGTGAGTGTATGATTTTATATAGCAGTATTGTTAAGAGAAAGTCAAAATCTGGAACATTGTAATAGGTCTACTTTTTTTTATATGAAATATTTATTCATACAACAACTGGGGTAAGGCCAGAGGTGTGGGGGGAGGGTGAGAGGATTCATCAAAGACAGAGTGGGGAGCAGAATAGGCAAGTTGACTTAAATACACTGCTGAGGGGAGCAGTGGACAGTGGATGGGTCAGGAGAGGTCTGCTGTGCCATGGGGGTCACCTTGGCTTAGAATCGAGCTCATGCTGCAGTGGGTATAGATGGCTTCATAGTGCTGTGCTTTAATTTGTTGTGCCACCAGGGAGAGTCCAGGTCTACTTTTTTATTATGGAACTTTTTAATATGTCTCAGTGTATAGATTGCAAGGGGACAATATTTCTGTAGCTTCTTAAAACATGCTTTTTCCTATTCTCTCTGTTAATATTTTCCAGCAATGGTGATTGTTCCCACTAGAGAACTTGCTCTACAGGTCAGTCAAATTTGCATCCAGGTCAGCAAACATATGGGAGGGGCCAAAGTGATGGCAACCACAGGAGGAACCAATTTACGGGATGACATAATGAGACTTGATGACACAGGTAGGAAATGATTGATATAGTTGGCTTGCCTTTGAGTATAATTTGAGCCATAGGTGTTTTCTTTCAGTAGCTTATTAAAAATAGTTTTTAATGAGTGTTTCATTCAAGGGAAAAAACTGATAGTAGTAGAAAAGGGTATTCAACCTTAATGATGATTCTTTCAAATGTAAATAAGAAATGCAAACTAGAGCTGTGCCTATCAGCTTGACTAAAAAATACTCATAATGTGAGTTTGTGGAAAAGAAATAGTCTGTCTTGCAGCATGAGAGTATAAATTTGACTCAGCTTCAGCTTTTTAAGGTGAGCACTTTGATGTAATGTTTTGAAATTAGAACAATGTATGTATTTCATATACCTTTCTTGAAGAAATAATTGGGCAAGTGCAGGCTGGTTTTACTATGGTATGATTTGTAGTACTGCAAAATTGAAACAACTTAAGTGTCAGAGGAGATAGTTCACATTGAGATATAGTCTAGTTTGAATGGAATTCCACATAGCTGTTAGAGAATGAATAGTTCTCCATAATATTATATTGTGAAAAAGGGTAACAGCAAGAATGTGACCCACTTATATGGTATTATACATAGTCTGTCAGAATTTTGTTGTTACTATACCTTTTTTAAAAAAGATTCATTTTATTTATGTATACATACAAGAACTGGGGTGTAAGCCAGAGGTTGGGGGGTTTGGTGAAAGGATTCACCAGACAGACTAGGGAGCAGAACAAGTGGCTCTACTGAAATACACTGATAGGAGAGTATCAGGCCAGACAGGAGAGGTCTGCTGTGGCATATGTGGGTCAGCTCTCTGGCTGGGGTCAGACTCAGGCCATTGAGGTGATATGAGCTGAGTTTTAACTCCTACATCACCAGGAAGACTATTTACTGTACTCCTACACTGCAGTTATTTACAATGACGAGTATTTAACATTGCTTTAGATTAAAGGCAGACTTTAATGTCACAAACCTGGTGTGGCTTTTGCTCATTAGAGATTGTTCTAAAACAAGGAAGAATATGCCTCCTGTTTAGAAAAGGTGATTTGGGAAACAGAGATGAAACAAATATTTGTCAGCTAAATCAAGGTAAAATGGAAATCAAACATAAAAACCTGCTAAAAAGCACATATGTTAAAGCATATCTTTACCCTTTGGTATTATTCCTACCTTTACAGCTGTGATTCTGATATAAACCTTTTACTCTGTGCTTTTTGCACAAGCTAAAATTAATAAAAAAATGTTTTCTGATCTTATATAGTGCACGTAGTGATAGCTACCCCTGGGAGAATCCTGGATCTTATCAAGAAAGGAGTAGCAAAAGTTGATCATGTCCAGATGATAGTGTTGGATGAGGTAATGTCTCTTCATTTGGAAAGTTACTGTTTCTTTACTTTGTTTCTACCTGCTAGTGAATACAGCAGAAAATGTGTTTTTGCCCTTCTAATAAATGCATGACTCTTGTCAGTTCAAGCTAACTTGTTTGTGAAGCATCGTTTGTCCTTCAAAGGCAATAGATCATAAACATTTTTGGTAATAGTTTAGCCATGTGGCTTTCTTAAGAATTCCAAGTAGTTTAAGTTTTTATTCAGGAAGAGGGGTTGCTAGATAATCTCAAAACCAAGTTCATTTTAAGTATTCTTCATTCAGTGCTACTTGTTAAAAGAGCATGTAATGTCTCTAACTCCTCATTTATCATATGCTTCTTTGATTTTTCAGTTTGTTTTCAAGAATTTATTCAATTGCATCTTAACTCCTCAGTGTTTTATGAATACAATATATTAATGTTGATGATATAAAACAAAGTTAACCTTCCTATTTGGTCTGTGTTTTAGACATCTAGATTGGGTTACTGATGTTGCAATTCAGATCAGGTTTTTATGTTTCAGTAATAACACATTTTTTAGTCACTATATGTAATTGCCTTACATATTTTTTCATTTAATTTTTGTAACAACCCTATAAAGTAGCATACACTATAATGACGAGCTAATTTAGCACCATTGGGCTGCCTCTAGTGTTAGAAAGAACTTAATGGTCATAGCCAGGAGCATTCTGTGGAATGTTCTTTTTGGATAATACCTTGTTAACCAAAAACCTAAGACTTTTCTTTTTTAAATTGTTTTCTCTTTGTACTGCAGGCAGATAAATTGCTATCACAGGATTTTGTGCAGATAATGGAGGATATTATTCTCACGCTACCTAAAAACAGACAGATTTTATTATATTCTGCTACTTTCCCTCTTAGTGTACAGAAGTTCATGGTGAGTATAAATCTGTAGTTTGAAAGCAGTGCCATTCTGTTGCTCACTGGTACACCCATATACATTTGTTATCAGTATGTACTTTATACTGATTATTCCAAGTTTTTGGCTTTTCGCTAAAGGTCTGCTATGCATAAATTAACTTTTTTTAGCTATAATAATTTGGTTAAAATCTTTCATCTTTGTAACTTTTGGTATTTGACTGCCATAGCCACTGATGCTAGATAAATTGATTACAGAATAAAGTATAGTAGTAGCTTATCTATAAAACTAAATCTGGGCTTCCCTGGTATCACAGAGGTTAAGTCTCAGCACTAGGAAGCTATATGCAGCCACTGCATCATGAGTTCAAGCCCCAGCGATGGAGCTAACCTATATGGCACAGCAGGCCTGCCTGTTTCTGCTCACCACTCTGTCTCTGGTGAATTCTCTCACCACCACCCACCCTCACCCCCGTATCTCTGGCCTGCACCCCAGTTCTTATGTGCATAAATAAATAAAAAGTTTATCAGACAGAAATATGTAGGATAAATTTTAAGGAATTTACTCTGCATTCTTTAAATTATTTCTTTTTTGCCTCTGTCCCCCCTCACCCCCAGAATTCCCATTTGCAGAAACCCTATGAGATTAACCTGATGGAGGAACTAACATTGAAGGGAGTAACCCAGTACTATGCTTATGTAACTGAGCGCCAAAAAGTACACTGCCTCAACACACTTTTCTCCAGGGTAAGTTAATAGGCTTCAGTTCTTGAATATTATCCTTCACGGAACTCTAATAAACCAGACATTTGTATCCATTTTCTCACCATAAATGTAAAAAACAGTCCTTAGCTTTTCCTACACAAGTGTTATTTATTCATCTGAAGTTGACACTGTGTGAATGACAACTAAGCACTTTCAATTTTATTATAAAATAATTTGATTAATTACAGTGGACACTCATTATGCACATATATTTTCAAATTCACCTATTGACAAAAGTATATGTATAACCTCCAAATCAATATGTTTAAAGTCACTGTGGACATCTGTAGCATGACAGAAAAATTTCTGAGCTGTCCCCTGTAATCTCAGCGTAGGTCAAACAAGGAAACACACTGCCATCTTTCTTCAGTGCTAGTACTATATACACACATGTCCCTTTTATAATCTAAAGCACAAATTACCACATTGTGGGTTTTGTTAATTTCATTGTTTAAATGAGCATAGTTCTGAAATGTGCTATCCAGCACAGTGAGGCTGATGTGCCTTGCACAGAAAATGAATATTAAATTTCATGCAAGTATGAGTTGTAATGCCTTTGGTTGTGAGTAAATAAGTTGTTTTTAAACAGTAACATGCATTAAGAGAAGGTTATGTATTGATGAAAAAGTTGTTCACAGGAACAAACCATTTACCCCACAGTTATTCTGTATTCACAAATTCCATGTCTAATAGCGGCTTTAGACAACAGCAGCCACAGATAATGAAAATCAACTGTATTTTATTCTTGGTGGTGTTTCTGTGGCCTGTCAGATTCATATACCTTAAAACATCTGCAAGAGGTAACAGTTATCTGCAACTATTATATACATAAACAGTGTACAGTTTTTAGTTTTCTTGTTATTGTGCAATTCTTAGACCAAGCTTTTAACATGTATTATTTACCAGACAGTATTTTCAATATTTAGTGAAGTAAGTAAAGGTTTCTGTTTTTCTTTCTAATGTCTTCCTGCCCATGCTCAGCTTCAGATAAACCAGTCGATCATTTTCTGTAACTCCTCTCAGAGAGTTGAATTGCTAGCCAAGAAGATTTCTCAACTGGGTTATTCTTGCTTCTATATCCATGCTAAAATGAGGCAGGTGAGTATGAAAATAAAACTTGAGTAAATTTTTTTATCTTAAGTATTTATTTTTGTTTTAATGTACCTCCTTCCCCCTAGTTTAAAAATTAATTCCTTAGATGAAGGGCCTTAATTTTAACCTTTTCTGGGGTTCAGTTTTCTAATTCTAAAATAGGGGTAGCAGTACATATCTTAACTCACAAGGGTGTAGGAGACTTGAGATGTTCAAGTATTTTGTAAACTCATGTATGATATAGACGTAAAATTATTTCCTTCTTTCCCCAAGATAATATTTAGGTTTGCATTATTTAACATAGTAAGCGCTAGCCACATGTGGCAATTTAAAGGAATTAACATTAAATAAAATTAAAAAATCATTTCCTCAATCACACAAGCATCATTTCAAGTGTTCCAAACAGCTACTGCATTGGAAAGTACAGAAACAGAACATTTACATAATTGCAGGTTTTGTTGTGTAACACTGAACCAGATTCTTAATATTACTCCTGAGCTGTTTTTTTCTTTACTATTTACTTTAGGAAAGAATTAATTAATTTCTAAATTTCAGAACTTGATTTAAACACAAAATTATGCCAAGACATTTGGGTTATGTGCATGTGTGTGCAACATCATGAAATCTCGTGAAAAGAAAGAGGTTTCTGTAGTAGATTAAAAAGGTCAAGTAATTAAACTCGTTTTCAAAGAAACAGTGTCATAAATCATACAATTTTGTAAGCAATTAATGTGAGAGACTTCACAGGAAATAAATGTTTTAAACTGAAAAGAGTATTTCAGGATTCTTATATGACTAAAATATTGGGTTGTCAGAAATGCCACAATGTATTTTTTCTGTTTTTCAAGCAAAAATTGTTGGCTTTTCTAACGGCCTCAATAGTAGATATTTTAGTCAAGCCTTGGCATATTCCTTATGTGTATTGGATTTGCTTGTCTCATTTGTTTAAACAAATTTGAGTATAAAGAACTGTTTGGATAGGAGAAATAACAATGTTAAATGTAGGACCATGTGTATGAATTAAATTAAATTCAAATTCGCGACTTTGTCCTTAGGAACATCGAAATCGTGTGTTTCACGATTTCCGAAATGGCTTATGCCGCAATCTTGTTTGCACTGGTAAGTGTTTTTATCTCTTTACCCATTATTTTTCTACATTCTGCTCTGCTGTGTCCGCATCACACAGTTGGAATTTATGACATAGTCTAGCTCTGTCTACTACCAGTTACCGAAATTCTAAAGTTGACAATGGGCTATATATAGTTAACTTCTGAAAGTAGATTCCATATCTGAAACTGTAGATTTGTTCTGCTCACTCACACCTCATCTTTGCCTTTTATATTGGTTTTGGGTTATATGGGCTTGCTGAGTAGTTTTAGTGTACAGGAATGAATTATATATAACTTATGCAAAATGAGTTAAGAAATACCTATGTTTTGAAAAAAAAAATACTTACGTTTTGGAAAGTACTTGTCATGGCCCTCCTATTTTTTTCTCCAGAAGCAACTAGTCTTTATTTTGGTGTATTTCACTGTATGAAGAAAAAAATAACAAATTAGGGAATAAAGCAGGCTGTCAGAGCAAAGGAAATAAAATCAGTATTTTCCCATCTCTACATTGGGAATACAATCTTAGAATTGGTATGAAGATAATCTAAACTAGGTTTCTAGATAGAGAGAACCTGGGATTTTAAAAAAAAAATGAGGTATAATTAATCTATCATACATAAACAGTAAATTCTTGCACGTGTGCACATACAGTCACCACCCATATCAAAGTTCAGAATATTTCAAACTTTGGCTTTTTAAAGATACTGTTTTTTTTTTTTAAGTAAACTCATATTTTCTAGCAGAATATTAAATTTGCTAATTATAAGATTCTATGGAAGAACTATTTAAATATCTGGCACGCCTCCAATTTATCTTGTTTCTCTTCCTTACATCTGAAGACATTTAATACAACTGAATTATTACACTTACGTTTAGTTTGTCAACAGCTCTGATCTACAAGTATGAAGTACTCAAAATACAAAAAATCCAATTTAGTGAAGCAGATACGAGCTTCCTAGAATTTTAAAATTAGAGTCCAAATCCTGTCATTTTCTAACCTTTAATCATATGATCTTGAGTGACTCGTTATACACCAGTTTTTTATCTGTAAAATGGGCTGCCTTCCCACATGGGTGATTTGGAGATGGGAAACCCAAGGGGATTGCAACTGAGATGGAAAAATGCACAAAAATATGTAAAAATAAACTAATGTAATAATAAAAAAAATTTTTTTAATGGGCTGCCTTTCTAAATTCAAACTACAAATATGTTGTAGTTTATTCACTAAATGCCTGTTTATTGCTATTGAGCAAATAATTGTTTACTGTGTGTTAGGCAAAGAAAGCCCAACAACCTTTGTTGGTATTACATAGCCTTTATCATAATTACACATTTATAGACACACGGGCACACACTCACACTTCCTGTACTTTTTGGGAACCTGTAATAAAGAAGGGGAAGTAGCTCATCAGTGAAATGTTCAGAGCTAAGCAAATCCAAAATGGATTGGCAAATCTTGGGAATTTTTTTAAGACTTTCTTAGAACTGGAAAAAGGTAACTTGTAAACAATGTTACTTTAATGGGAATAAAAGGTATGCCAGTAACTTGCAAATACATTTGAATTGCTGAATGAAGTGTAAATAAACTTGGGTTACACTAAAAATATGTTAGAATATTAAGGTACCAAGAGACATGTTTAAATTGAAAGATAAAATGGAGATCATCTTTTTCTTTTTCCAGATTTGTTTACCCGAGGTATTGATATACAAGCTGTGAATGTTGTGATAAACTTTGACTTCCCAAAGCTAGCAGAGACCTATCTCCATCGTATTGGAAGATCAGGTGAGGAAAAGGGAAGAGATGTTCTTTATAGAAGTTTTTTGAGAAATCTCATCACTAAATTTGGTCTGTCTGTTTAAGAATGTGATCTCAGTGCTAACAGTGAATTAAAACTAGTTTCTTTCAGTACTTAAGAATAATTTCTAGTTCTGGAGCATTTATTAAAAGTTAAAACTGTACAAATTGCTTAATTTGAGATAAAGTTCACAAATGAGAAGCTCACTTTTGTAATTGGGTGGTGCACTATGTGGCTGTCCTGCTTTTGTGTATGTTTTGGCAACTTTGATACAAACGAACATCCATCCTTTTTTTCTTTTTTTTTAACTAATGAATACTTCACAGAAACATCTTTTTTTTTTTTTCTTTTAAAAGTTTTATTTATTTGTGCGTATAAGAACTAAGGTACAGACCAGAAGTGGTGAGAGGATTCATTAGAAACAGAGTGGGAAGCAGAACAGGCAGATTATTGAAATATATTGCTGAGGAGAGCAGCAGGTGAGACAGGAGAGGTCTGACTCATACAGGTAGCTCCCTGGCTAGGGATCAAACTCATACTGCCATGTTTGCAGGTGGCTTTATAGTGTTTTACTTTAACCCTTTACATCACCTGAGAGGCCCCCCATCTTGTTTTTTGAAAAAAGTAAATAGAATACTTTGAGTGATGAAACCTGAAGTTAGAATATGTTTGAAACTATGAAAAGTGATTTCTTGTATTCAGAATGGCACTAAACAGAAATATTAATCCTGTTTGGTTTTGTTGCTAATAGACTTGATCGTGATGTTGATTCTTATTCAGTTTAACTCACTTTTTTATTAAAATCTTTTTTGTTAGGTCGCTTTGGTCATCTTGGCTTAGCCATCAACTTGATCACATATGATGATCGCTTCAACCTGAAAAGTATTGAGGAGCAGCTGGGAACAGAAATTAAACCTATCCCAAGCAACATTGATAAGAGCCTGTATGTGGCAGAATACCACAGTGAGCCTGTAGAAGATGAGAAACCTTAACAAGCATGTGAGTACCTGACAGAATAGTAAGTGAACAGAGTTTGGGGAAACAAAAGAAGATCTCTCTCTTGTGGAGATTTGGTATCCCATCATATAAAACCTTATAATTTAGGGCCATATACCAGTTGGCATAAGTGGCAGTAAATAGAAGGTATCTCGGACAAGTTGTGGTCTCATTGGAGAAGCCATAATACTATTCTTGAATGCAGTCTTCCTAAGTAATACATTAGCCGTACTACAACAAAATCAGACTTCCAAATTAAAAAGTTTTTCCAGCACTTTTGAATATTTTCTGTTGTTTATCACCTATCCCTTTGTTAGTATTCATTTTCAATTTCTAACGAGTATTTTAATAAATCAGGTTAAGTTACCATAATACTTAATTACCAAATGTGTAATCAGGTTATAAGAATAACTTTAATTTCCCACTCTTGTTTATTACACACACTCATCAACCTAAAAGAATGTAAGCTGCTTTTTTTTAGTTTTTTCTTAAGGAGAGTGATTTGAGAGAAGATAGTTTGCAAATTATTCATTAACATTGAAATTTTCAAATTACTCGTTTCCCCTCTCCCTTTCTCCACCCCCATCTCCTAGCAATTGTTTTTGGCAAGCTAGTGAGTTCATATAAAGTTAAAAAAAATAATTCTTAATTGCAATGGATTGTTGCTGCCAGTTAAAACAACTTTAATTCTGTCTCTGGGATTCCTCGAAGAAGAAATTCCTTTATTCTCACTTGTCTACAGTAGGGGGAAAAACTCAGTAGAAGCTATTAAAGCCTTTGGATTGGGGGTTATGAAAATCCATACACCCTAGTTCATATTGCTTTAAATGTTAATTTTAGGTTTCTTCCCTCTCTCTTTAGGCTTTGACAAAACTACAGAAGGCTCTTTGGATCTGTGACACATCGTTATTTGGGGGGGGAATGCTCTTCTCTTTGTGGGTTTTTCATCTTCTTTTATTTTGGAACTATGAAGACTTAAAAGAGCTCAGACATTTTTTTTTCTTTTTTTAACTGGTGAAGAGAAAAAAGCTGAAAAAGAAGGAATTTACCTTTTTTTGTTCCACTTGTTTGCACTGTGTGCTGACTGAACATTAGTTGCACTAACTGCTGGTTTTTAAAAAATGTTTCTGGGGAAGGGGGACAAGGAAGGAGGAAAAAGAAGAGAAGGGGAGAAACCCTAAAAAGAGAAGAATCTTGATGAACACACAAGCTTGTCGAAGATTTCAAAATTCTCCAACAGCTGACTCTCTGAGTGCATTTCAACTTCTCCCTGATTACTCATCCGTTTTTTAAGCCTGAAGAGCTTATACTTATTTGTGCGAAGTGCCTTATGCTATGAGACCATTCAGAATATCATCTTTTAGACACAGCCCAAGGAATTGACAATAGTAATTTTCTGTTTTTCTTCCTTTAAAAAATTTTTGTCTTCATTGTTTTCAAGTTGAAGTCTCTCTTCCCTTTCTACCTGATACTCAAGCCAGGGGCTGGAAGATGAAACATATTAGAATTGTTAAACACCATTTTCTTTTTCTTTTATACGGAGGAGTTGATATGCAACTGCAGTTCATCCGCACTGTAAATACATGTATTTAAAAAAACAATCCCAAGTAAAAATTTCTTCTGGGCTGAGTAGTTACAACATCATCGCTCCCAAAGGAAAGAGCAGTCTATCATTGCAGGAGCCATATGACAAGCCTTTGTGCTCTATAGCAGAACACTAAAGACTGGTTTACATACGCCTCCATTAGCAGTTATGGCACTTGATGTGTAGACATGTCAGAGCCTTGACCCTCTTTCCTCTGTGGCAAAGCGTGTCCCATAGAAAATTGGGTGTGTATACTTGTATAAACTTTGTAAATAAGTTTTTTTCTGGGTTCATATATATATATATATACATATATATATATTTTTTTTTTGGATGAAGGTTGCTGGGGTTAAGGGGATTAGAGTGATTATGGGAGCAGCTAAAGATGAGAGGGGCTCAGTTTTCCGCAACACTAAATTCTAAAAAGTACTCTAGCCTCTTATAGAGAGCAGACCTTTTTGGGACCCTGAGTTGGAAAGGGGACCCTGAAGTCTGAGATTCACTGTTTGCTGTCACACTGTCTCATCTAGTACCTTTGGAGGAGGCCTACCAGAGAGCATGGAAGCTTTCAAAACCCATAATGTTATTTTGAGAAGCTCTCTCTGACTTTGCTTCTTCTCCCTTTTAAAAAGTTTGAGGAACTTTTCAAGCTCAGCAAAAGGAGACAAGATTAATCTGTCTTGCAGCGGGGATTCTATGAGTGGCAGTGTCTTTGAGCAGTGTATGTATAAAGCATAGATGCGCATTTCAGAATATTAGCCAGGACAAGCTTTGGTAAGGTTAGCAGTTCTGGGGCTCACTTTCTGTGGATCACCTCCTGTACTCTGTGTGTGTGTGTGTGTGTGTGTGCGCGTGTGTGTGTGCGTGCGCGCGCGTGCATGCGCGCGCGTGCGTTGCCCTCTGCCTACCTTGATACATAAATGTGCAGGAATGGGCAACCCCTGAGAGCTGTTAACTTTTCATGCTACAGAAAGCTGCTTGCCATCCTCTTGCTTTGTGACAAGAATTACCTGACATTTTGCATTGTAAATTGCTGGCAAATGCTTAACAGGCAATAGTGTTGCTTTAAATTGTGCCCCTCCCAACATGCTTGATGTTTGGCCTGATCTCCAGGCAAAAGGAGTGAGATGAATCAAAACCAGTGAACTTTTTTTTTAATGTTTTTAATTCCCTTTTAACCCAGTGTACTAGGTCAATCAGGAGGCATCTGGGGAAGGGGGGAAGCAAAAAGTTGTAAAGCTTTTGAGTTCCATATTCCATTGTTTTTGAAAACCTTAAAATATAAGTCCTGTACATGTTTTCATGCTTAACTCACCTGGATAAAGAAATCAATTACTCAGCAAAGTTGCTTTTTTTTGACTGTCTAGTTCTAAACAAAATAACTTGTGACTCACCCAGAATTCCTTGAGGATCAAAATCCTGCAGATGCCTCCTGATAGACATTGCCCTGACTCCTTAAAAACTGTAGCAAGAGCTGCACAGTACCTACCTAAAAAAGAGCAAGCATATTTGTTATCCTGACCATAATTCAATCTACCCAATGTTGGTTACTAAATACATATCTTAAGGAAATAACTTTTTCCAGGGAGGGGTTGGGGGAGGGAATTGAAAAGGCATCAACTTTTGACCAAAAAATCGTGCCCTTGTACTGATGCAGCTCTTTCCCCCCCTCCCCCACCCCTGGCGAGAAAAGGAGGGATCAATCATTCATTATAGAAGATGAAACAAAGACTCATGCAATCGTGTATCTCGCTAGTGTGTGTGGGTGACTGAACCATGCAGTCTCCTTTGCCATCCTCAGACTGCTTGCCTGGTGCCACGTGTCTGGGTCCCTCCTAAAGCACAGACTTAAGTTGAAAGTATTACTGAAGTACAGCCTCTGATGAGGAGTGGCGCTTAAACTATCTGGGACACCACGATTGGACAGTCTGTACAGGCAGCTGTCCAGTTTTGGTGCTTCACTTTTGAGTAGGAATTGTTAAGTGGAAAGATGCTCTAAGGACCAGGTCAAATCCTGGTTTTTGTTTTTGTTTTTTAACACCTTCCCCCCAAGATAAGGAGCATTGTTACTCTTGCAGATTGTTTTTATGTACTTTCCATTATTTGGTGTTCATTTTAAGTAATGGCATTTTTCCAGTGGTTCATTTGGATGAAAATTATTCCCTATTTTTAATATTTAAATTACGTTCAACTCATGGTTTTCGCCTGTGACTGTATAGCTGTGTAATGGGTTTTTGACTATTGCATACCTTGCTGCCTCCAGGCCTGTCTTTCTTCCCATGTGTTCCAGTGAAGAAAGCAACTTTATTGCCTTTCCCTTGGGGATGGGATAAATTTATTCAAAATTATCTTCCATGGGAAGAAGTAAGGGAGAAGGAAACCTAAATATGTCTAAATTATTTTCAAGTTGATTCCAGTATCTCGTGGGTTGGCCCCAAAGGCGGGGGTGGGGGTGGGGTGGCAATTGGTTATCTTATTTGTTTTCAGAATGAGATGGGAGCATCTTTCCTTTGCCAGCGCTTTGTGTTTGATAACATCATGCTTGGGTTAGAACCAGACGACTCAGCACAAAGCCTTGATTGTTGGAATCAAAACATCTCATTCTGATGACTTGTTTATTTTTTTTAATAGGGGTGGGAGGGAGATTACTGTGCCCCATAAAGGGAGGGTGTCTGCACTAAGGATTTAGAGACACTTTGGAAGCTCATAACCTCATGAGAAGCCTTTAGCCACACTCTTCACCTTATAGATGAGTAGCAAAAGATGAAATAAGTTCTTGGGAATTAAGCCATGTTTTAATTTGCTACTTTTGCCAGCAGTCTAGATATCTTAAAAACTGGTAACTGTGGAATCATTTTCTGGCAAAACATTTGTCAAGAAAAATTAGTGGCCTCATGGGAGCTAAAGTTGGTCAACTTTTTGGTGGACTTAAGTTGATTGTGGTGAGCTGGTAGATCTATCTACTTTATATCCTTGAAGATGGTTTTTTAAAACTCCCAAAAGAGAACCTCCTTTCTGGTCTAAAAACTCATCTTTGGGGTAGAGAGTTAAGTGACCTAAGGTTAAAACAGTTCATGAGGTCAGAGGGAGCCTGACACTTGGACTCTGCCCCTCCACAGCTGATAGATTCCAGCAGAAGTGTATTTAAATTCTCCAGTAGACAATACTGGGCAGGGCAAGGGAGGGGACAGGGTTGGGTTACTAAGATACAGGCTTCTGTATTTTAACCAGAGGTTGTGGGGGAGGGGTATCTGGAGAAAACAAAGTCACTATTCCCTTTTTTGAAAGCAAAACTAAAACTTGAAAATTATTTTTGTTTGGCAAAAATAGGAGACAATTCTAATATCCCTAGTCACAAGGGATCAGTTCCACTGAGAAGCAAACAGTGGAGATTCAAAATTTTGGAAACATTTGGGGAAAGGGAAAAATTGGCTTTCTGTTAATTGGCAAATGTTCCAGTGGGGTTCCGTTTTTGTTGGGATGTGTTATGTTGTATGTAAACGTATATGGACCAGTCTGCTAAGTTTATATGGGTCAGAAAAAGATGGTTGGTAAAATCTTGATTTTTTTTTTTGTTGTTAATTTATCTCAATAAAAGCCCACTGGAACTCCAAATGTGTGTGTCGTGTGTCTCTAGCAGCTTTCAGTATACACTTGGTATGCTTAGCAGTCCTTACATTTAATAGTGTTTTACTGGAAGTGTACATTACCATAAAGCACTAATATTCTCAACATTGTCTGAACCCAGTTGAACAAAATCTTGAGAGCACCTTCCTTCAGCCTTGACATTGTCCCATCGTCCAGATGTCACACCATCAATTTTCACAGCCTAAACGACCATGGTGATGATTTGAAAGAGATGTTGGTCCGCTATATGTCTAAGGGAATTACTAGCTACCTCCCAGAAGGGCTTTTGGATAATGCAGAAAACAATATGCCCACGAAAATCACTGTTGAAGTTTAACTATTACGAAGTTTAACTATGAATGGGATGTGTGTGCTGAGAACAAAAAAATGAAAAAACCTGAAGACCTAAATTTGAGCATACCAACACCCTCACATCCCAATTAACGGCATAGTACCTGTATGCTGAAAGCTGCAAAATACAACTGATGAGAAACCAAGCTAGAGAGGTTCTGTGTTTAAGGGCTGGAAGATTATTGTTCTGTCAATTCCCAATTTGATCTATAGAGTGAATGCACTTCATTTGATCCCAGCAGGCCTTTTAGGTAGCTGTCCACCCACTGGAATTAACGTGGACAGGCAAACTGCTGAAACAGTGGCGGAAAAGAACAAAGTTGGAAGATTGTACCCGAATTCAAGATTCAAAACTACAGCATCAAGAGTTGTGGTAAATTCAATTCCTTCTCTGTAATGCACAGAGAAATGTAGGGTGGGCATGCCATCCACCTCCATCTAAGGAGCAGAGAATGGATGATGTGTCCAGTCTGATCTCAGGTCAGTTTACCATGTGGATACTATGTGGGAGGGTTCCTCTATCTTCAGTGGTGTTTCCGTTGCCCCATTAATCTTAACTACAGAACACTTCTGGGTGTGTCTGCCACTGGGTCAGCTCTCTGTCTCTATAAAGATTGGCCTGTATGAACTGCAAAAACATCTCTGCTCTCTAGCTTCCACGTGGGTTTGCTCACCAGGGATTTCCCCCTCAGGAAACCAGAGTGGATTTGTGTCCCTCAAGTTCACTCCCTGCAGAATTGTCTCTAGTTTGTCCCTTAACTGAAGTTCTGCAATAGAGTTTGTGAATCCATTTTCTGGTAACTGTCGTCCTAGGCTTCTCCTTTACCTATACCTTTTTAAATAGGCTTTGTATAAATAAGCTCTCCTTCAGTTACGCTGTTACCAGATGTCCTCTGTTTCCTGTTGGAACCCAGACAGAGTAATTGATACCAGAAGTGGCCCCAGGAAAGTCTCTTAAAATGAGATTCTGGGATTGGGTTAACTACTGATGAGCTCAGTGATAACCTTATGGGGGTTGGTGGAGAAGAGGCCAGAAATGGCATCACAATTTGAATTTCCACTGGTGGTGGTACCATGGGTTGAAATGCAGATAATGATTACAAAGCAACAGGAAATCAAGGGTTGGAGCAATTACAGGCCCTAGAGTGCCCATGTGAAAATTATGAACATGCTATCAACAAATGAAATCCCCTTTATTTTTTGAAAGGTCTGTTTGCCTTTATGTGTAGAACTGGGGTGTTAGCCAGAAATGTAGAGGGTGAGGATTCACCAGACACGGAAACAGCGGGCAGATCTACTGAAATACACTGTTGAGGGGAGCAGCAGGCAAGACAGGAGAGGTCTGCTGCACCATGTGGGTCAGCTCCCTGGCTGGGGATCAAACTCTTGTCACAGTGGTTGGTGATAGTTTGGTAGAGCTGAGATTTTAACTCCTGCACCAGGGAGGCTCCTCTTTCATTTGTTTCTAATCCACTGGAAAAAAGTGTTCACCCTTGAGGTTGGTACATGGAAGGTGCTGGTACTCTAGAAGAGAAAATAAATGTTTCAGAAAAATTAGAAGTTCATGACTGGCTCCCTGTGCCCCTAAACAACTAGGAAAAGAATGGGCTCAGTCTTAGAGTGATTAGTCCTGGCTACCAGTGTGAAACAGGTTGTTGCTACTGAATGGGAGGCGAGAGGATAGTGCTGGAAATGAGACGCAACCCTAGAGCACCCCATGATAGGCCTAGTTTATACAAACTGTAGTAACCCCCAAGAATAAGATTGAAGACTTGTGTCACACCACCATGTAAAGAATTCTGTCCAGAAAGTGCCACCGGAAGTCAAGGACAGCAGCAGGTGGAGGTATAAGAAGGCAGCTGACGGCCTGCCGAGACCTGCAACAGCTGCCTGTCTTACACCTCCTCAACTGTCACCATATCAAGGGAGCACCAGTGATCTCAGCCAGAGGTGTGTCCAGCTGACATCATTCCACTCTGATACCATAGCTGGGTGGACATTACGGGTCTCCTGAGTAGTAAAGACGAGTTTTTTCCTGAACAAAGGTCTAGAGAAGATGCGGAGAGGCCAAAAGGGGACTGTGCCATGGATGTGCTGTTCGTCCTGCCGGACTCCTCCCTGCCCTCTGCCCCCTGCCCCAGGGCCTTTCAGCCGGCTGGAGCTCCACAGGAATCGAAAGAAGAGGGTGAGGTCAGGCTGTTTATTTCCTCCCTGTGAGCTGGCTGTGTCCCTCCACCGATAATCACGCTCTCACCTTCGGCTGCAGTACCACCCTCTCCCGATGGGGCCAGTAAGTCCTCCCTCCTTCTAGCCTCATGGTGGCATGCTTGCCTGCTGCTTCACTGGGTAACTGTACTATCCTTTGTGGTTCCCTGACACCCACGTCTTTTTTGTAAATAAACCCTCCTCAAATTGCCCTACTTTGAATGTGCCATCTGTTTCCTGTTGGGAGACTGGCTGAGGCCATGGGTTTTACGACAAAATTACTCTGAACAGTTTCATATTTGAATTTCAACTTATGCTGCCCTGACGTTCTCCCCTCACCCACCCCCCACCCCCAACTAAAGTGGGAGCTGTTTTGTGTGCCCTGGAAGTGTCTGCCCTATGACACACCAGCGGTGAAATAAGCACAGTTCTTGGTACAGACAGACTCCGAAAAGGCCAGAGGATCTCTTCCCTTCCCACTGCTCCTTCACCCTCCTTGCTGCCCCAGGCTCTGCGCTACAACCAGGCCAGAGTGGTTGCGCACCCTTAGTTCTCCTGTTTGGCGTGTTGGCAATTTGAGTAGAAAGGGTTAAAACTAGAGCCACTTTGCCAAAGGTGACTATTTTATTGGAGGTTTTCTCAATTCTTAATGTTAATACACTTACAAAAGCCAAGAAGGAAAGCTAACTAGTTCAGCAATTCGGGAAACAGACAAAACTGGACTGTAGGCGGGTGAAGCCTAGCCCTGGCAAGCAGGCTCTCCGGACTCAGGGTCCCTCCAGAAGATGGGTCCCTTCAGGCGCCCTGCATCTCACTGTTCACAATGCGATTCTTTTTCTTAAAGGGGAACCCCCAAATTGTTTAAGCCTCCAGTTCCATAGAGACTGGGTTACCTGCTACCAAGTGACTGTTTGATCTCCTCTGGGGATGCAATGAAGTTGTTTGGGAGACACAGTAGGTCTTTTGTCAGCCAGTCATGCCATTAGAAGTCACACCCATTTTGGAGGGGCTTGGGGTAGACGCAATCTGTGCTCCAGGACAGTAGCAAGGCCAGCACTTTCTCCACATGAGAAGTCTGTCTCTGTGTTGCCCCTAGTCAAGACCCATAAATGTGGGATTAGATGAGAGATGCAACCCTTCCTCAGTATCAATAGGGACAGGATGGGACAACAAACATATATCTTCCAGAACATGGGGCAACATTTGACTGTGAATTAGCATGTCACCCACACCAGTCCCCACCTCTAACCACTGTTGCTTCTCTTCATGACGGGAGAGGGGAGAGATGTCCTTAGCAAGAAATAGTATTGCATGTGAAGGTCACGCGTACAAAGGTGTACCTTCCAGTATTGTTTGATAAAAAAGTGAGGAAGAGTGGGCTTCAATGCTAACATTTATTAAGTGTCAAGTGACATGGTGCATCCATGTGGTAGAGCACGGTGAGGATGTAACGTTGTGGTAGAAGACATGATGACGTGCAAAGGTAAATACGTGGTGGTGGGCAGGGTCCCCTCCCCTGGTATTCGCTCTGTCAGCCCCTTGCCTTGAGTGTGGGTGGGAACTGAGACTTGCTTCCTGTCAGTAGCATATGGCAAGGTGAAGAGTATTGCCAAGGTGAAGTGATTTGGCAGATTTATTAAGTTCCCCAAACAGGTGAGTTTGAAGTAATCAGGAGGGAGCTCAAGGGTGGGCCTGACCTAACTGGGCAGAAGTCTTTGAAAGAGGGTCTCGGCCCTCTGAGAGAGTCAAAGTCTCTCCGTGGCTAGCTTTGAAGAGGTGAGCTGTAGGGACGGCTTCTGGGTCGGCACACGTGGGAGGAACCACTAGCTGTCTCCAGGAGCTGATTCCCATCATTGCTGACAGCCAGGAAAAAGAGGAACCCCAGGCCCAGCCGTCCAGCCATAGGGATGAGTCAGCCAACAACCTGAGGAAGCTCAGCTGCTCCAGTTCTGTCACAGGCGTTCAGAGTGGAGGAATCTCCAGGAAGCAGCCTGTGGTGACTGATGACGAGGAGCTCCAGGAGGCGACAGCACCTTAAACCCTCCTCCCCGGGAGCCCTGGAAGGTGTCAGCTACAGGTTAGGTAAAGGGAACAACCTTCCCTTGGTCCCTGAGACGCTGAATGGGCTCAAGGGGAAGGAGACCGTGTGTCTGAAGAGCTTTTATCCCTGTTTCACAAGTGAAACTAAGGCTCAAAGAAATCACATGACTTGCCTTCACCCAGGGAGATGGAGTGTGGCAGACTCAGAATCAGTGTCTCTGAGACACCTCTGTCCTGCCTCCGCAAAAGCAGCCTTAGTGGCCCAGGCAGGGCCCTGGGGTTAGGCACAGGTGGCAGGCAGGGGGAGCCCCATCGCTTGCCCAGCACTGATTGAGGAAAGTGGTGGGTGGTTAATGTAGACCAGCTAGTTTCCAGCAGTGAAGGGCTGCGCATACAGGACAAGCTGGCGCCTGACCTACTCTTTTTGTTTTTCAAACTGCTTCTCACCACAACAGCAAATGCCTGCCTGCAGGTGTGTGGCTATTCTGAGTGAACGTTTGGTCTCAGGTTCGGCACTTGGTTGGGTTGGAGGCCTGGCGCCAGTCCACCGTGCGCTGGGAAGTGACCACACGCCTCCAGAGGGGCCAAAGCCAGCAGGCTGATGGGCCCCTCCACATGTCCGCATGAGCGCATTAAGCACAGTGTGGGAAGGCACGTGGCACGCGTGGCCTCCCAGGCTGTTGTAGATCAAGCACTGTATAACCAGGTCACGAGCAGCACCTGATCGGCACTCTGGAAGCTAGGAGTGTCACTTCCCAGTAACATCACACAGCACGCTGACCTCGCTGTCCACTGCAACGGTGGCACAGCGCTGTGAGAACTCTGGGGTCTGGCCCGGCTCCCACCTGCGAGGAAGGCAGCGAATACACCTGCAGCATCACCGGATACATGGACACTGGGAGACTCCTTGACTCCATTTATCCATTTCAGCACCTCCAGGGCCAGGGGAAGTATGGTATGGGTCCAGAGAGGGTACGTGGGGGAAAGGTCGATGGCTGTATAGATTAAATGACTTAGATAGCAGATGATGATCGATAGTTGGTGGGTGGGTGGATGGAGGGGTGGGTAGAGGGCTGGGTGGGTGGATGGAGGGGTAGGGGGATCTGCCCCCGCACACCCAGAGCTTTATTGGGGTTAGGCTCGACAGCAGGAGCTGCACTATTCCTGGTACACTGGAACAGGGCCAGGCATGTAATGAGAATGAAGGAAAATGTACTTAGCAGCGGCCTCAGGAGGAGGAGCTGTTAGAGGCCCCCTTTCCACCGAAAGTGGCAAACGTGAAAGGCAGCGGTTTAACAACAGAGGTTCGTCTAGCACCTGCAGCCTTGATCAGGTTAATATAGAAGGCGCTTGGGAGGGTGGGCGCGGGGCACGCGTGCCTCATTGGAGACACCTGACGCATGAGTGCGGCACTTGTAAAGTGTGTACACCTGGGCCTGGAGGCCGGGGCTACACCGTTGGCGGGTGGGTGGATGGCTACGGAAGAGGCGAGGCCACGAGAGAAGGCCAGAGGGCGCGCAGAGAAAGAATGAGACTAGGTGGGGGAGGGGGGCTCCCTGCTGGTGTGCCTGGGTGCCTGAGATAGCCCTAAAGCCTGAAATACCCACTGAGGGTTCTGGGGCTCTCTGTATCCACCTGCGCTCATCTGTGCTGAGCCCGCCCTGTGCTCGCTGGCACAACAGCCTTCCTTATACGTCGGGAGCCCAGGGCTGCGTGACGCCAAGGGCCCATCTCTCCATCATAGCAGCACTTGGCTTTCAGCCTTGGGTCCACTGTCCCGTGGTTGGTTACACGCTGGCTTCGTCAGGGATCGAGGCCCGAGGGAGGGGAAAAGGCAAAGGGCACAGCAGCCTAGTCTTTTCCTGTCAAGGAGCATTCCCAGGAGTCTCTTCCAGGAAGTCCCCTTACATCTCCCTTCCAGAACTGCGTCTCTGGTCACCTCTAGCTACAGGGGAGGCAGGAAACATTGCTATCCTTAGACTAGACATCCGGAAGGAAGCTAGTAGCTTTTCCTCAAAGAAATACTCTGGGGGAGGGGCCAGGAGAATCTGCCCCTCACTCCAGCCCCCCAAAGACCGTGGGTCCAGTGAGTCACGGCTGAGCGGGGCTTTGGCCGAGTGTAAATGTGGGCAGGAGCTGAGTCACTGGGAACCAGGAAAGGCTGAGTCACGTCTCCAGGCCCCCTCCCAGTGCTTCCCACTCTGTCTGCAGCTTCCTTATGAAATCAAAGCCAAATAAATATTTAACGTGTTTTTCCCATGGATGATGCGCCTCCTTGTAAGCGTTAAAGACCAGGCAGGCAAGCTCGGGGTGGGCTCTGGGGGAGGACAGAAAAGGTCAGCACAGACACCCCGCGGGCCGGTGGGCTGAGGGCCCAAGGCCAGGAAAGGGCAGAGACGTTCAGGGGACATCCACAGTTTCTTCTAAGCACAACAGCATTCTTTTACCTTTTGGATCTGTGAGCTCTCCCAGGCTCTACACAGTCGTAAAGACCCGTCTACAGGGGGCACCCAGAGACTTGAGAGTCAGTGTCCAGGTGGGAAGGAGAGGTCCCACGGAGCTCAGCTCTCTCCCCCTCAGCCCCCCACAGCACTCACACCAAGGGCCTTGAGACACTTAAAAATTGGGATATTTCGCATAAAAATAGGAATTTCCACCTTTGAAAAATAGGAAGAACTAGCAAGTCAGGAACCCACCCTCCTCAGCGGCCGCCCTCCGCCTCGGGACACCCCCAGGAAAGCGTTTCCCAGGGCGGGCCTCCGTGGGTCACTGGTCACTTTCTTTAGCCTCAACATGTTTCACACATCAGGGTGTTTGAATGTGCAAACCCTAAAGGGAGCAAAGTCTTCTGTTTATATACAAACGACCCGGGAGGGTGGTGTGGGGCACTGGCCATGGCGTAGATGGTAGATGAGCCCAGATCACTCACGCTTGCATGTTCACAGACATTGCCAATGCCGCTGACGATGGCCCGGCCCGGCCTGGGTGTGAGAAAGGGGTTAGCTTGAGCTGAGGTCCCCTGGGGGATCCGAACTTGGCTGGTGTTCGTTCGGCTGTGCCCCTGTAGCCTCTGGCCAGGCAGGGAGATGCCCCAACCTTGTCCCCTGTTCCCACAGAGAGAGGAAGTCACGGTGGTTGAGGTGAGAATAAGAGGTGGGGCAGGCTGGGTGGGCAGAGGCGGCCACAGCAGCTGCAGCAGGCTCGTGCCAGGCCCAGATGCACACCTCACACCCGTTTTGCAAAATCTGCTGTCATGTACAGAAATGCAGAAACGGACAGAAGCTGAGAGCAAGTGTTCAGAGGTGGCCCCTGGGTGCAGGCGGCCTCCTGACTCAGCCCCATCCAACCATGCACAGCTTTCAGGCAACGGAGGGTTAAAAAAAACCCTCAGTGTTTTGATCCACAGGTGGCTGTGGTTTGAGCAGGGGAGGGGGCAGGGCACTGAGGCATCCTTGTGCTGCTCTTGGCTTTAGGAAGAGAGAAGGCAGCCCTGGAGATGAAGTTACACAGACGCAAACCCCAGGTTGTGTTGTGTCCCCTGCTCCCACCCTCCCTCTCACCCAGACATGCCTAGGTCCCTGCTCTCGCAGGCCTCGAAACCCCAGGGGTGTCCTGCCTGCTCCCTCTGCCTCAGGGGCCTCTCCTGCCCAGGGGTGGCCCAGAGGGGACCTGGACCTGAGGAGAGCGGGGTGCACCACAGGGCATCCACGCTGCCTCCTCTGCCGTTGGCCGGGTGGGGTGGTGCTGGGCGAGGGGTGAGTCAGCTGGGGCCCACTGTCCTAGAACGCGGAGCAGGACTCCCACCTCCCGCCGGAGGGTGGGGGCGAGCATCAGATGCTCAAACCAGAGTGAACCAACCTGAGCTCAGGCCCAGCCAGGTGGCTCTCACCTGGGCCCCCAGGAGGGACATAATAGCAATTCAGGGTGTAGCTCTTTCCCCCACACACACGGAGGGGAAGGGAGCCCCTGTTCTGGGTCCACAAGTCCAGTTCCAGGCTAGGGTCTCAGTGTTGTCCTTGGGGGTGCGGGTGCCCCCTCAGTCCGGGCAGGCAGCTGGGGGTGCTCAGGCCGGGGGTCTGGGAGCAGCATGGGCACCCACCGTAGGAAAGTGAGGTCCTGGTGTGAGTCACGCAGCTGCTCATCAGGAGGGCCAGGACTCTGCAAGGACTGCATCCGTCTAAGGTGGGGTGCGGGCCCTGGCCCCGCACCCCTAACAGCGCTGCCCTTTGACTAGGTAACTGGCAACAATGTGCCTGACAGACACCATCTAGGGGCCATTAAGGCCCAGTTAGAAACAAGGGCACAATTGCGGACAGCTGTGAGTTAACGGGGCCAGCTGGGCCTGCCGCCCGCCCGCTAAGAAGCCTCCACGCCTCCCTGTTCCTCGCAGATGTGCTGGGAGAAGGCTTCTTCAGAGCCCCTGGCTGGAGAGCTCCTGAAGTTTGAGTCCAGGTAACACCCTCGGGTTCCCGAGTTGCAAACAGAACAACCTGGTCCAGGTCAACCACAGCAGCACGGACCAGCTGGGAAGTGTCCACGCCGCTGAGAAGGATGCGGCTCCTGCCACGCCCGGACGCCGGTGCCCAGACCAGTCCAGCTCCCAGCTGAGGCTCCCGGTCCCCTGCCAAGGTACTCCACCTCTCCCCAGCCAAGGAAGCCCTGCAGCATGCCCTTCACCATCAGCCCCTCCAGCAGGAGTCTGGGGGGGCAGCTCAGGTGGCCCCACACGCTCACCGCCCGCTGCCCCCGGCCGGGGCCCCCGCCACCCCGCCGCTCACCAGTAGTAGAACTCCACAAAGCGCCCTCCTGGCACGATGAAGGGGTGTTCTGAGTAGATCAGAGAGAAGCGCTCGGGCTCCATGCCAACCTCTGGCTTCACCTGGAGTCAGGAGACAGCACGGGGTGGGGGCTGGGGCCCCTGGGACGGGAGGCCGGAGGGGGCAGGGGCAGTGGCGGTTGGCAGCCTGGCAGCCAGGGCTGCAGTTTGGGCTCAGCTGCTGCTCAGTGGTGGCCTTGGACAAGGCCTGGGCTGCTCCCCACCATGGCGGCCTCTGGTCTCCCCCCCACAGTGCCATAGTGGCCTCTGGGGTCCCCCACACAGTGTCACGGCGGCCTCTGGGGCCCCCCATACCCAGCCCACCTGGCGGGGCCTCACCTGCCAGCCACCACCAGTGGGACCCAGGTGGGAGCCCTTTGCCTCCACCCAACACCCCCTGCTGCCACCACACCAGGCCACAGCCCCGGGGTCCCCACTCTGCCCAGAGGTGGCTGAAACCCCAACCTGCTCCCAGTGGGGAGGAGATGGAGGCACGGCACCGAGGGGCCCGACACTGGGACAGGGCGGCGGTGTGTCCGTGCCGGGCATTGCTGTCCTGCCTGCCCCTCTCCACGCAGTGTGGTGTAGGGGGACAGGGGTCAGCCTGGGGGTGCCCTGGAGGGCCGCAGAGGGACAGGACCCGGTGTCCCGCTGGCGCTGGGTGAGGCAGCGCTCAACTAGCAGGGGAGCTGGGAGCCCACTCTGCTGGGGGGCGCAGCACCCCAGGGCTGGCCGCGCCGGGCGGGACGACTGAGCAGGGGTCCCTGCAGCCCTAGGCAGACCGACGGCCTCTCTGAGCCTCGGCCGGGACACGCCGAGCCTCAGGTCCGAGCCGCGTGTGGGGTGCGGCAGGGGCTGTACGGGCCACTCCTGAGCGGAGACCTGGGCTGGGAGGTGCAGGAAGAGCCCAGCAGGGCAGAGAATGATTCTTGCTGGTGTGAGGGGTGGGGCTGGGCAGCCTGGAGGTGACAGACCGGGCTGCAGGAGGATCCAGGGAGCAAGAGGTGACGGGTTAGAAGGAGCTGTGCCCTCCTCCCTCCTCCCTCCTGGAGTGCTCCTGCAGGGCCCAAGGCCCAGGCTGTGGCCCCGCCTGAAGGCAGTGCCACCCTAGGGAACACCACCCAAGCTGAGAAGTACAGGAAACTGCGCGACCAGCGCCTGGCCGCCATGCAGGCTGTCCTGTGGGATGAGGAGCAGGGCGCCTGGTTCGACTATGACCTTGACAGCGGAAAGAAGAACACAGCGTTTTACCCGACCAACCTCACTCCTCTCTGGGCCGGCTGCTTCTCAGACCCAGGAGCCCCAGACAAGGCTCTGAAGTACCTGGAGGTGAGGGCCAGCGGCAGGGCTGCTACAGGGGCTCAGGCCACTGCTGTCTGCCTGCCTGAGCAGTGACCCCTGGACAGGGCCGCCACTCCCCAGCGCTCCAGCTGGTCTTCGCCTGAATGTCCCCTGGCGCCACCAGGGGGCAGCTGTGAGCCGAGCCAGAGGGCCCAGCCAGGGGAACCTGGGCCTGGGGGGGGGGGCTCAGCAGCCTAGGTCCGCCCCCCCCCACCTCCACCCCCCACCCCCGTGCAGCCCTGCAGTCAGTTTTGTCTGGAACCTTCTAGGACAAGCAGATTCTGAACTACAAGCGCGGAGTCCCGTCCTCCCTCAAGAACTCAGGCCAGCAGTGGGACTTCCCCAACGCCTGGGCCCCCCTGCAGGACCTGGTCATCAGAGGTAGGGGCAGGCGCACCCCATGGGTGTGGAGGGTGGTGCAGCACGGGCCTCTCCCTGGACCCCCCAGCCTCCCTCTCAGCGTGCATTTGTGCCCGCCTGTCCCCCTTCCCGCCCCCTTTCCTGAGCCCAGGATGAAGAGCAGGTTGGCCCTGGGCCTCCAGGCAGGAGGTCCCAGCCCCTGGGCCTCTTTCCCTCCTGGAGAAGAGTGAGGGAGGCTCAGGCCCCTGCGGCCCCCGGCATGGGGGCTCTAGAGACTCAGGGTCCCGTCTGCGGTGGGGTCTAGGTCTGGCCAAGTCTGTTTCACCTCGGACCCGGGAGGTGGCTTTCCAGCTGGCCCAGAACTGGATCCGCACCAACTTGGACGTCTACTCCAAGACATCAGCCATGTATGAGAAGGTGAGCGAGCGGGGCGCAGCCCAGGGGCTCCCCCAGGTGAGGTGCGGGCACGCGGCGGTTCGTGAAGCCCAGGGCGGCGCCGCAGCGGCCCCTGGTGGCCGTCCTTGAGCACTGCACGGACGCGCGGGAGGCCAGAGTGGTTTCTCCTGACCTGGCCTGGGTTTCCAGTTTCCCCAGAGGGCCAGGGTGTGGGAGTGTAAAACGGGTGCAACTCCCGTGAAGGACAATCGAGCCACTCATCAAAAATTAAATACAGGTACCATATGGCCCAGCAGTTCTTCTGGGCATAGATCGAAAGGAAGGAAAGTCGGGACTCGAACAGGTGTTTGCGCACCCCTGTTGTTAGTAGCAGCCACTCACCCAATGGCCCCCTGGAAGCTGCCCATGCCGGTTGACAGGTGAGTGAGTAACAATGTGTTTTCATGCAACCGAAGAGTACACGATCTTTAACAGCAAGACATTCTGCAGTGCCTTGGAACAGTATGCTCAGCAAACTAAGCCAGAAAGAACAGAACAAATGGCCATGTTTCTTTTTTTGTTTTTAAAGATTAATTTATGCATATAGAATTGGGGTACAGGCCAGCGGTGCAGGGGGTGAGAGCAGTCACCAGAGACAGAGTGGGGAACAGAACAGGCAGATGGACAAAGTACATTGCTGAGGGGAGCAGCGGGCGGTCACGAGGGGTCTGCCGAGCTGTGTGGGTCACCTCTGGGGCGGGATCCAACTCACACTGAAGTGGCTGCGGCTCCCTGTAGTGCTGCGTCCTCACCCATTGCGCCACCAGGGCGGGCTAAAGGCCATGTTTCTACTGATATGAAGGCAGAGTTCTAGACGCAGAAAGTGGCTTAGTGTTCGTGGGGCGGCAGGGCTAGGCACCACTGCTGGCTCTCAGAGGGTATGTGTGGGATGATCTTCCAGAAGGTTCAGAAATAGATGATGGTAATAGTGGCACAATGTTGTTTCATGACATTTCAGTGTAATTGTTCTAAAATGGTTGGCGTGGCAAGTTCTTGTACATAGATACTCACGATAAAAATTCCCAAAAGAGGAGACGCACAGAGCATCTGGAAGTGGGGTGCAGGCAGGAGGTGGACTACCACAGCAGAGGTGGCAGTTTCTGCCGGGGGGGACGTGGGCAGCATCCGGACAGCACGGGACCGGGTCCCTGTTTCCAGCAAACGTGCTCAGCCCATAGCTGAATGCAGTTGTGTGTCACAAAGGCAGGGCCACACCCCACTAACCTCAAAGGGGGATGGGAGGCTGGCAGAACACATGGCCCGTGTGCCTGCTCCAACAACCTCCTGCCATTTCAGGCCTGGCTCATTGCAACAGCCTCCTATTAGGCTCCTGGTCCACCCTCTGCCCCTCCGCTTCCCTAGTGTCAAGGAGGTGAGCTTCCTGGAGCAGCCCTAATCCTGCTGCTTCAGCTCACAACTTTCCTTTGGGTCCCTCACTGGTGAACCTACTGCCTCTTTGGCTTGGCAAGGGGTACTGGGCCTTGCATCCTTTCCCTGTATGAGCCCCGATTTCTTGCTGGCCAGGCGGATTTGCTCATGTTCCCTTAGCAGTGTGCTCTGCTAAGGGACAGTGGCGTGGTCCCCCATTCTCTTGGCAAACTCCTAGGTGATCTTCACAACCCATGGCCAAGGTCATGACTATATTGGGCCTCCCTGACTCTTCCCTAGACAGGATGGCTGTGCTCAGAGGTGGCTGCCAGTGAGTCCCAGGTCCTGCTGTACCTAGGACCACTTCAAATCATTGCATTTGAAATGCTAATGGTTAGGGAGTGGTTTAGGGGCTATGTGAGTTGGTGGCCTCTGACTCACTAATAAGTGGCCTAAGTGTGTCCCTGGCACCCAGGGGCCTGCTCCCCCACCAGCCCCCACTGTAGGGCCCTCATAGGGAAGTGCCTGAGCAGTGGCACCAGCTGGGACTGGAGCAGAAGCAGAGAAAAAGTACAAAGTAGGTTTGGGGAGACCTCTGTGACAGGAGCAGCAAGCAGGCCACACATTGGCCAAGTGCTCAGTGGCCACACCTCAAGTCTGGACTTTGGCTACCTTGGCTACGGGGTGCTAGGCCGTGCCCAGGAAGCAGAAGCCGCCTGGCCTTGCTTACTCGGCCATCATGCCTGGCAAGACCTCGGAGCTGCTCCCACTGCTCCTGCTGGGGCTGGCCCTGGGCACCCAGCAGGCCCTCCCGCCGCCCTGTCCGAGGTAGGGCTGAGGTCGTAGCTGGGCAGGGGCAGGGAGTCTGGGGTCTGGAGGTTGTGAGGTCTCAGGAGCAAGGTGGGGGTGCCCTTCAGAGGAAAGGAAGTGCATTGAACTTCCTGAGTAGCAGGCTGGGGGGTGGGGGGCTGAATTCTAGAGCTGGGGAAAGATGGCTGGGCTAGGCAGGGCCCGGAGCCTGCTGTCCAGAGCCTGCCCTTCCTGTCACTCCTCTGCCCCCCTCTCGCTACCCTCCCTCCTCGCTGCCCCTTGAACTGAGCAGGGCTGTTCTCAGTCATTCTCCAAAGCTTCCTACCCAGTTTCCCTAATGTGGATGTGAGGGGAGCTCCTAAGAGCTTGGAAAGAACTCCTGGGGTTCACTTCTGACCTCTGTTTCCAAGAGCAAGTCAAACCTCTTTCCTCAGCCTCAGTTTCTTTCTTTTTTCTTAAGATTTATTTTTGTTTATGTATACAAGAGCTGGGGTGCAAGCCAGAGGTGTGGGAGTGAGAGGATTCACCAGAGACAGAGTGGGGAGCAGAGCAGAAGGGTAGAATGAAATACACTGCTGAGGGGGGCAGCGGGGAGACAGAGGTCTGCTGTGCCGTGTGGGTCACCCCCCTGCTGGGGATCGAACTTGTGCTGCAGTGTCTGCTGACCGCTTCATAGTGCTGCGCCTTCATCTCTGCCATCAGGAAGGCCCTCCTGAGGCTCAGTTTCTGTCTCCAAAAGAGACCAGATACCTGCTCCCCTGACTCGCAGGGCTATGCCTTCCCTCATGGTGCTCCAGCTTCGCAGGCCGCGGCAGTGAACAGGAAAGGCAAGGTCCCGGCCTTCTTGGGCCTTACCTATAAGCAAGGAAAATAAAGAATGAAGTTACATCGCGTGTGATAAGTAAGATGAAGGCAGGGGGCTGATGGAGGGGTCAGTAGATCCAACAGGAAGGGGAGGGAAGTTACCTCTGAGCAGCTCATGTCTGAGCCGAATTATGGGAGAAGCTTCCCTGTGCAAATCTGGGGGAAGACAGCCCAGGTGTGGAAACTGCAGTGCGAACAGCAGTTCCCTGAGGCTGCGGCTAAAGGACCAGAGGGCGGCTCATGAGCCCAGGCAGAAGGGGAAAGGCCAAGGGAGAAACGGAGGCTCCTGGGAGGGCAGCTGTGCTCGGGGTCGCATGGCAGCGCCAGCAAACAGGAGTGGTTCGGTGTGGGCTGTATCCGAAGGTTGAGGTGATAGGGCTTGCCGAGGGTAATCAGGGAGTCTAAAGGGGAAGAGAATAGGGGATCACTCCTAGGGGTGGGTTCTTTCTTTAAAGGCTGATTTATGCAGACAAGAGCTGGGGTGCAAGCCAGGGAGGTGTGGGAGGTGAGAGGATTCCCCAGAGATAGCGTGGGGAGCAGAACAGGAGGGTAGAATGAAATACATTGCTAAGGGGGGCAGCGGGAGACAGGAGAGGTCTGCTGTGCCACGCGGGTCAGCTCCCTGACTGGGGATCAAACTCATGCAGCCGTGGCTGGCAATAGCCTGATAGTGCTGAGACTTTACCCCCTGTGCCACCCGGGAGGCCCCCGGTCATAGGGTTTTGGACTGTGCACTCTAACAGGGATTTCAGAGAGGTGGTATGATACACGGTCATGTATCATGTGTATGTGTTCTGTTTCGGTTACTGCCAAAAAAATAGAAGTAGGCCCCCCAGCCACAGTGAGTTACTAGTATTCACACGATGATGTTATCGGTGGTTTCACTGTAATAAATTAGTCCCCAGATGAGCTCAGAGAAGGGGAGAATGTGGAAGGGCAGAGTCCAGCAGAGAACCATCACCAGCTCCCAGTGGCCGCTCCCAGAACATTTATAGAGACAGTGCTTAATTTTTTTTAAAGATTTATTTATTTATGCATACAGAACTGAGGTGCAGGGGTGGTGAGAGGCTTCACCAGAGACAGAGTGGGGAGCAGAACAGGCCGACTGATGAAGCACACTGCTGAGGGGAGCAGCGGGCGGGTCAGGAGAGGTCTGCCGCACTGTGTGCGTCAGCTCCAGGGCGGGGATCGAACTTGTGCTGAAGTGGCTTTAGTTTCTTAGTGCTGTGATTTAACCTGCTGCGCCACCAGGGAGGGTCCGGTGCTTAATTTTTTTTTTTTTTTATTAAAAAGTTTATTTTTACATCATTTTTCACGGTGCTTAATTTTTTTAAAAAAAGATTTTATTATGCATACAAGAGCTGGGGTGTAGAACGGGGGTATGGGTGTGTATAGGTGAGAGAAAGGAAGAGGGGAGTGGGGATTCACCAGAGACAGATTGGGGAGCAGAACAGGCAGATAGAGTGAAACACCCTGCTGCGGGGAGCAGGGGCCGAGAGAGGGGAGATCAACCATGCCATGTTCCACCTCCCTGGCAAGGGATGCAACTCGTGCTGTGGTGACTGCTGACAGCTTCATAGTGCTGTGGCTTGAGCTTTGCACCACCAGGGAGGCCTGGCACTTAATTTTTATAACAATATGTGATAATACAGGTGACGTAATGCCAGCAGCAGGACATTACGAGCTCACCTGGGTTGAGGGATTTTAGTGGGGATCCGTCAGAGGCGCGGAGTAGCCACCTGGCTGTCTCCAGGTACTCACAGGTCAAGACAATGGGTGGTGGGTGAGTTGTGGCCCTCAGCCCCCACCACAAAGCAAATTATTAGTATCAAGTCCCTGACGTAGCCCAAGCCAGTGGGCCAGGGGAGACTTGGAACTCTGACCACTTAGAAATTATCTCCCAGGAGCTGGACACACACCAGCCTGTTACTAGAATGTGCTGGGCTTGCACTCCCTCGGTGCACAGGCTGCCTAGTCCATAACAATTCATCTAATCTTTGACCTGTGTTCCTGGGATGGGATTTCTAAGCTTATAGTCTGTGTCTTTGGACACCTCCCAGCATGGCTGTTGAGACTGTGGACTAGAGAATTTCCATCCAGAAGGCAATTACAAGCCTGCCACTATTGCAGTAGCACCCATAACTTAAGGACAGAGATCCTTGGACAATAGGGGAGAAAGCTTCTGAGGCAGAGGGCAGGGCCAGGAGAGTCCTGTGAGAAAGCAGAAAGGTTTCTGCAGGAATCTGCAGGGAGGGAAATGTGGAGTCATTTGGTGTGGGCAAGATGGGGTCAACCTCCCCCAGGACTGACGCTGGATTTGTCTGAGGGGCGGCCGGGCACACAGCCCTCCACTGACCGCCAGACCAAAGTCTGGGGGGCTGACTCAAGGTGCACTGTGAGCATTCTCTTGGGGAGGCACAGCCAGCAGATGCAACAGCTGAAAATGCTGTAAGGGACCAGATGCAGGAGAACGCCCCACTTGACCCACCGAGTTCCATTTCTTCAGACCAAGGACCCACTGTCATCATCAGTTAGTCTGTCAGAGAACTGGAGTGGGCAGCAGAGGCGAGTGTGTGCCCACACTCCACCCGGGGGTGGCAAAGGGAGCGTCCCCACTGCATAGATTCTTTCGGGAGATGTGGGAAAGAGGGCGTGGAGAGGACACGTGGACTAGAAGGGAGGGGGAAGCGTGGTGGCTTTCTCATCGCATCACTTCACCTGATGCAGAGCTTCCAGGGTGAAGGCCTCGGCTACGGAAGCCAGCAGCCGGTCCGAGCAAGAGAGCACACCTGTACATCAGGCAAACCCAAGTGTCAGGGTTCCTGAGCGCGGTGGGGGGCTGCGTTCAGGGCGAGCGTGGGCCTGGCCTGGACAGCGCACTAGCCCTGCGCAGGTCAGACGGGGCGTGGGCGGGGGCCTGGCCAGGCTGGCGTTGCTGCGGGCCTTCAGGACAGCGGCGGCCAAGGAGAATGTCTTTCCAAAGGTGGGAACGTTTTATATAAATGGAGCAGAGGCGGAAGTGGTTGACGGTACAAGAGCAGGGCAAGCCCACCACTCCTACTCTGAGAGAGGCTCAGGGCAGAAGAAGACAGCTCAGATATACCAGATGCGCAAGCGTGGACCGGAGGCCCTGCCTGCTGGACAAGCTGGCAGCACCACCTGGACGGGCGCTGACCGGAGTGGCCTCCCAGGGGGCCCTTCGGTCAAACGCTGTGAGGTGGGCTAATTGCTAACGATATGTGGACTCTAGTCTCAGGGTGACACCTTGGACTCCACACGCACGTGGCCTGACTCTGGCGTGGCTGGGGAGACTGCAGTGTTAAATGTGATGCTTGACCACAGCAGGAAGCTGACTTAAAGCCTCCTGTCCGTCCTCTACACCAAACGCTGGCTGTAGTCACGTTTCTATCATTTACATAAATCCCACGGCAAGCGAAGATGCTCAAATAAGGTTGATTGTCTGGCTGCCCATGCCAGGTATGACCCAGTTTCTTTTTTTAAAGATTTATTTATGCATACAAGAGCTGGGGTGCAGTCCAGAGGTGCAGGGGGGTGAGAGGACTCACCAGGGAAAGAGTGGGGAGCAGAACAGGCAGATCCACTGAAACACACTGCTGAGGGGAGCAGCGGGTGAGACAGGAGAGGTCTGCTGCGCCCTGTGGGTCAGCTCCCTGGCCAGGGATTAGAGTCCTGTCATGTCTTCGTGTCACAGTGGCTGGAGATAGCTTGAGAGTGCAGAGACTTAACCCCTGCACCCCCAGGGTGGCCCAGCATGATGCATTTTCTAGCAATTTGTCCTTTTTTGACTGAAGTAGAATTGACGTGCCATCCTCTCCTCTTCGGCCACACGAGTGATTTGACATTTGTAAACATTGCAAAGTCACGGAAGTGAGACACCAGCTCACAGCAGCTTTCAAACTGGCAGTAGCCCTGTGACCCCTGCTGGGCAGCACACACACACCTCCCCCATGACTTAGTTTGTAAGTGGAAGTTTGTGCCCCTTGAGCTCTTTACCCATTTTTCCTCCCCCCCACCCAGGCCATCTTCCCTTGACCTCAGCTCCCAGGAGTGATCTCCACGCGAAAGAATTTGCGGAGTAACAGGGCGCGTGTGTTTGATGGTCGGGCGCGCTGTGGGGGCTCAGGTGCGTCGGGATGGTGGCAGCCGTGTCAGGCAGGTGCTGTGACTCCAGGGGATCATGACCTCAGGGTACAGCAGGGGCTGGAGGCTGAGCCCAACCATGTGGTCAGTGAGGCCAGGGGCCACACCCATTCCGTGGGGCCCATGAAACCCTGGCCAGAGCCCACTGGAGCATGAGCCCGTGAACGCCTGGATGTGTTGGGGGGCTCCTGATTCCATGGGGAGGGAACATGGACCTTCTGAGGGTCCGGTCAGACCTCACCCCCATGTCTTAGGAAGTGAACTGAGTGAGGGTGCTGGGTTAGGTAGTGCGGATGCTTCGGCTTCAGGGCGCAGACTCCGGCCGCTGTGTCAGGCCGGGTGTTCTGTGTGATGTCTCCTGCTTTCTTTGTTGCTGTTTTTTATTTTTTTTAAGGTTTATTTATACATACAAGAATTGGGGTACTGGCCAAAGGTGCGGGGGGTGAGAGGATTCACCAGAGCAGAGTGGGGAGCAGAAGAGGCAGATCTCCTGAGATACACTCCTGAGGGGAGCAGCGGGTGAGACAGGAGAGTTCTGCTGCGCCCTGTGGGTCCCTTCCCTGGCCGGGGATCGAACTGCTGCTGCAGTGGCTGTGGACAGCCTCGTGGCGCTGCGCTTTAACCCCTTGGTCCGTCAGGAAGCCCCCCACCGGTATCCTGCTTTAATCCCATTAGCAGCTCATTTTCCCCATTCTGTGCCGGCCTAACCAGGGGAGCTGTGCACACAGCCCTGGGGCCTGCACATGCGTAGTGTCGGCCTCTGTAACTAGGAGCCCGCTAGGCGCTTGACCTCGAGGCCTGTTGTTTCACAGCACTTAGCCTGCCAGCAGCCGTGACCAGAAGTCCCGGTCACGTTCCCAAATGACACCCTTTGTCGTAGAGGCACCCGCGACCTGGCAGCCGAAGCCACAGGCACGTGCCTAGGCCACCCAGCTCGTGGCCCCGGCGCCGTCATGACCCACGTGCCCCGGGGGGATGGTGCAGCTCCCAGCCTGCCACGCAGCTCTGCGGGCGCCAGGAGGGCACAGAAGCAGGCTCACACCGCGGATATCGGCGCGATCGTGCTAAGAGACGAGGTTGATCTCACTCTGAGCTGCTCCCCAGGCACTGGGTCACGTGGGGCCCCATGGTGGCACCCTACCCCTTTCTCTCCGTTTGTCTTTGATTTTTTTCCCCCCAGAATTGTCCATCTTTAGAAGGGGCCAGCTTCGGCCACTGTGCTTTCGAGTGTTGCAATACCAGCCCGGCCAGAGCCCCTCAGTCCCGCCCCTCTGTCCAGGGTGGGGTCCCACGGGGCACCCCTGGGGCCATCCCACCACCTGGCCACCCAGCTGGTTCCTGTCGGCTGCTCTGGAGCCCGGTGGGGTGTAGGATGGACTCCCCCACCAGGCACTTAGGGATGCTGACGTCAGGGTTTCAAAGGAGACTTAGAGTTTCTTGCTTGGGGATCATCCCTGCTTCTGGCACCCCCGTGGCAGCCCGATCTTGGGGCCTCTGTATCAGGCAGAAAATGCAAGAGGGAAGCGGATGGACGTAAGTGGGTCGGGGAAGGGTCGCGTCTCCCGCCAGCAGCCTCCCCTCCTTCTCCCCCAGAGCCCGTTCCACGGCCCTGCCGCAGAGACACACACGCGTGCGGGCGTGTCCGCGGCCCTTCACCCCTTTGTCACTCCCCGTTTTAATTGCCGGTCCCGATTCTCTATCGAGTGAGCACGCTCAGGGGGTTGTGACCTGCTCTGTCCATGCAGCGCGCTCTCCACCGGCCTGCAGTGGGCATGGTGGGCGGCCCTGCTGGGAGCAGTAGCTGCCTTCGGTGTGGCACCTTCTGTCCTTGGCACCGGCATCTACGTCAGGCACGAAAAGACCCTGTAACGTGCCCCACGGTTCCCCTAATGAAGCCACATGGGCGACCCTTCAGTGCCCTGGTTTCTCTCACTGCCCGGTGCCCAGCGGCAGCAGAAGCCCACGCACAGAGCGAGGCACCTTTCGACTCTTCTCTTGCCACAGGCAGGCAGCAAGTAGCTGAGCCCGCCGAGCTGAGGCGGTCTTACCTTCTGCAAAGGTTTCCATCAGCCTGCCTGATTTCAGTGGCCTTCAAACAAGACACCGACCACCTGGGAAGGGTCAGCAGCCAGCCCTTGGCTGGGACTCGCTCTGTGACAGACCCCCCGAGGTTCCTCAAATGCTTGCAAGGACAGGCCTGACCTGTTGGTGACCGTGAGGGCCTCGCACTCCTCGAGGGCACGTGCTTTTGCAAACCAGCTCCAGTTTATCAAGGAGCTCTTGGGATGTGGCCTTCTCTAGCTCTCCCAGGCATCGTGGGTATTTCAGCTTCCCAGAAGTAGTTTGCCCTTTAGTCACAGGCCATGAACTAATACCCAAGAGCAAGCCAGTAACTGTCCTCCACGTGGTGCGTAACCACAAACGGCATCTGGAATCATCCTGGCCTAGGCTCACAGGCACACGCATGGCCGGTGTCCAGTCCAGGGAACGCACCTCAGGCTCCAGCGCATTCTGTGCTAACGGGGGTGGGGCGGGGATGGGCTGACCTGCTCCCCTCCCCTCCCGACGCTGCAGCCTCGTTTACTGCCATGGGGAGCTCCTGCACCAAGTCCAGATGGCCAAGATCTACAGCGATGACAAGGAGTTTGTGGACATGCCAATGCGTGAGCATCCAGGTGAGGCACCTGGGCCCATGTCCTCCTGGCCTCCACCTGCGATGGTGGGGGATGACCAGGGAGAGTGGGAGCTCTGGTCAGGGAGGGGTTCGCGGGGCTTCCTGACCCCTCCTTGCTGCCTGACCCCAGACCAAGTCCTCCAGCGCTTCCGCAGTCTGTCCGCAGCCCACAACCACAGCATCCCCCGGGACAAGGTCAAGGCGTTCGTCACTGAATCCTTCCTGGTCAAGGGGCAGGAACTGCTGCCCTGGACCCCTGAGGACTGGAAAGAGAGGTGCCACCCTGGGCAGGGATCCAGAGTGGGCCCTCCAGGCAGAGCTGCCCCCTGACCCTGTTCTTCAGCCCCCAGTTGCTGTACAATATCTCTGATCCCGCCCTTCGCGCCTGGGCAGAGAAGCTGCACAAGCTCTGGAAGGACCTGGGCAAGAAGGTACCCGGTGCTCGGCCTGCGGGGGGTCGG
>NW_004567126.1:19499606-19502730 GCF_000260355.1 Condylura cristata
CCGGCGCGGCCAGCCCTGGGGTGCTGCGCCCCCCAGCAGAGTGGGCTCCCAGCTCCCCTGCTAGTTGAGCGCTGCCTCACCCAGCGCCAGCGGGACACCGGGTCCTGTCCCTCTGCGGCCCTCCAGGGCACCCCCAGGCTGAC
Organism: Condylura cristata; assembly: GCF_000260355.1. Taxonomy (NCBI): domain Eukaryota; kingdom Metazoa; phylum Chordata; class Mammalia; order Eulipotyphla; family Talpidae; genus Condylura; species Condylura cristata. Next base: position 19,499,750 of record NW_004567126.1, read on the forward strand.
CCCTGTCCCACTACACCACACTGCGTGGAGAGGGGCAGGCAGGACAGCAATGCCCGGCACGGACACACCGCCGTCCTGTCCCAGTGTCGGGCCCCTCGGTGCCGTGCCTCCATCTCCTCCCCACTGGGAGCAGGTTGGGGTTTCAGCCACCTCTGGGCAGAGAGTGGGGACCCCGGGGCTGTGGCCTGGTGTGGTGGCAGCAGGGGGTGTTGGGTGGAGGCAAAGGGCTCCCACCTGGGTCCCACTGGTGGTGGCTGGCAGGTGAGGCCCCGCCAGGTGGGCTGGGTATGGGGGACCCCAGTGGCCGCCATCGCACTGTGTGGGGGACCCCAGAGGCCACTATGGCACTGTGGGGGGGGAGACCAGAGGCCGCCATGGTGGGGAGCAGCCCAGGCCTTGACCAAGGCCACCACTGAGCAGCAGCTGAGCCCAAACTGCAGCCCTGGCTGCCAGGCTGCCAACCGCCACTGCCCCTGCCCCCTCCGGCCTCCCGTCCCAGGGGCCCCAGCCCCCACCCCCTGCTGTCTCCTGACTCCAGGTGAAGCCAGAGGTTGGCATGGAGCCCGAGCGCTTCTCTCTGATCTACTCAGAACACCCCTTCATTGTGCCAGGAGGGCGCTTTGTGGAGTTCTACTACTGGTGAGCGGCGGGGTGGTGGGGGCCCCGGCCGGGGGCAGCGGGCGGTGAGCGTGTGGGGCCACCTGAGCTGTCCCCCCAGGGACTCCTACTGGGTCGTGGAGGGGCTGCTCCTGTCCGAGATGCCCCAGACGGTGAAGGGCATGCTGCAGAACTTCCTGCACCTGGTGCGAAGGTAGTGGGCCACCCCGGGCAGGGGGGAGAGGGAGCCTCGGCTGGGAGTGACAGGTCTGGGCGTCCGGGCCATGGCGTGAGCCGGTGTCCTTTGCAGATTCGGGCATATCCCCAACGGGGCTCGTGTGTACTACCAGCAACGGAGCCAGCCCCCGCTCCTCACCCTCATGATGAACAGCTACGTGACTCGCACCCACGACCTCACTTTCCTACGGTGGGTGCCCATGCTGCTCCCAGACCCCCGGCCCTGAGCCCCCCACCTCCAGCTGGCTGCCTGGACTGAGGGGGCACCCGCTCCCCACAGGGACAACATCGAGACCCTAGCCTTGGAACTGGACTTCTGGGCCCAGAACAGGAGCGTGCCCGTTAGCCTGGGGGGAAAGACCTACACCCTGAATCGCTACTACGTCCCTTTTGGGGGCCCCAGGTGAGAGCTGCCAGGCCAGGTGCCTGAGCCACATTGGCTTGAGCATCATGATACCCCCCACCCCGGTGGGCGGTCCATGGTCTCCCCACCTCTCAGGTGCTGACACTTGGATCCCCGGGCAACGAGGTACTGTGGGGCCCAAAGGCGCCCGAGCCCAGGTGGCTCAGCCTCCGGCTGGGGCACAGAGGGACTTAGGGGCTCCTGGTGCCAGGCTGCCTGCTCTTCCCCGGCCAGGCCAGAGTCCTACAGCAAAGACATGGAGCTGGCAGAGACCTTGCCGGAAGGTGAGTCCCTACAGGGTGAGGGCGTCTGGGTGGGCGGGGAGCCGCGTGGCCAGCCCCAACCCCACTTGCTGCTCCTCACCCTCACAGGGAGCCGGGAGACTCTGTGGGCTGAGCTCAAGGCGGGGGCCGAGTCCGGCTGGGACTTCTCTTCACGCTGGCTTGTAGGAGGCCGGGACCCCGACCTGCTCAGCAGCATCCGAACAAGCAAACTGGTGCCCGTGGACCTCAATGCCTTTCTCTGCCAGGGAGAGGAGCTCATGAGCAGCTTCTACATCAGACTAGGTGAGCAGCACGCTCCGGGCCAGGGGCCCAGAGGGTGCTTGTGAGCCCGGCTGCGGCTCAGCCCTGGCCACAGAACTGGAAGGAGGAGCAGACAGGGCCTGCGGAGCCTCACCTCTAGTGAAGCGTGGCAAGAGGCAAACAGCCTCTCTTCTCACTCCTCCATTTTTTCCTGAAAGGGCCTTTTAGGGTCCATGAGAGAAAACTTTGGTTCACACATTCAAACTCCTTCTACTCCCTCTCCTTGCCCCCCTTGACCTCCAGGGCCGCAGTGGCCTCGAGAGGCGAGCCCGGGAGTCCTAGAGCAATCCAGGGCCATTCCCGAGGAATGGCAGGTCCCAGAGGCCTACAAGGTGTTGGGCTCCAGGTGGGGTGCGCCCTGGGTGCTTGGGATTTCTTAGCTCCGGGAACGAATGGGAGGTGGCCAGAGTGGGGTTCTCAAAGCATGGGGCCCAGGCTGTGGCCCCGCCTGAAGGCAGTGCCGCCCTAGGGAACACCACCCAAGCTGAGAAGTACAGGAAACTGCGCGACCAGCGCCTGGCCGCCATGCAGGCTGTCCTGTGGGATGAGGAGCAGGGCGCCTGGTTCGACTATGACCTTGACAGCGGAAAGAAGAACACAGCGTTTTACCCGACCAACCTCACTCCTCTCTGGGCCGGCTGCTTCTCAGACCCAGGAGCCCCAGACAAGGCTCTGAAGTACCTGGAGGTGAGGGCCAGCGGCAGGGCTGCTACAGGGGCTCAGGCCACTGCTGTCTGCCTGCCTGAGCAGTGACCCCTGGACAGGGCCGCCACTCCCCAGCGCTCCAGCTGGTCTTCGCCTGAATGTCCCCTGGCGCCACCAGGGGGCAGCTGTGAGCCGAGCCAGAGGGCCCAGCCAGGGGAACCTGGGCCTGGGGGGGGGGGCTCAGCAGCCTAGGTCCGCCCCCCCCCACCTCCACCCCCCACCCCCGTGCAGCCCTGCAGTCAGTTTTGTCTGGAACCTTCTAGGACAAGCAGATTCTGAACTACAAGCGCGGAGTCCCGTCCTCCCTCAAGAACTCAGGCCAGCAGTGGGACTTCCCCAACGCCTGGGCCCCCCTGCAGGACCTGGTCATCAGAGGTAGGGGCAGGCGCACCCCATGGGTGTGGAGGGTGGTGCAGCACGGGCCTCTCCCTGGACCCCCCAGCCTCCCTCTCAGC
>NW_004567126.1:19503270-19508288 GCF_000260355.1 Condylura cristata
GGAGTGTAAAACGGGTGCAACTCCCGTGGAAACCAGCTTCTTCTGAAGGGGCGCCACTTCCTCACTTCCCTCAAGTCCTGGGGTGTCACCTGACTTTTGAACCTGTCCTCTTGTGCCTAGTATGACATCAACCAAGGCCAGCCAGGTGGTGGAGGGGAGTATGAAGTTCAGGTGAGTGCTCAACACCCAACAGAGAGGTAGGGGGTTCCTCTGTCCCCCCAACTGATCCTGTTCTTGTACTTCCTGGTATGTGGGCCCGAGGGGAGCAGCCTGAGCGGTGCCTCTGGGTGAAGCTCCCACAGCCTCTCAGGGCTGGGGCGGGACATCTTCCATCCACTGGCCACTTCTCTCTCCAGACGGGGTTTGGCTGGACAAACGGAGTGGTCATGATACTCCTGGACCTCTATGGCGACCGGCTGACATCAGGGACCCAGATCGCGCTGCTTGAGCCCAGCTGCCTTGCAGGTGCTCTGCTGCTCAGCCTCCTCCTCACCTTCCTGCCTCAGTGACGGGGCTCCCGGCCGGTCGGCCTGCACCTCGCCGGCTGCCGCCTATTAAACCTGTGTAAGAGCCTGGCCTGCTCCTGCCTCTTCATCCCCTACCACTTGGGACCCCAGGTCCTCCGCCCCCAGCCAGTTAAGTGGGGACAAGGTAAGGGACTGGAGGTCATGGTTGGGGCCGGGGTCCTTCCCAGAACGTTTAATAAGGTGGAAATCCTGCTTTATGGGACAACCTGTCTTCCCAAACATACTCCAAATGCTTTATTGTTTTGCTGAGATGCTTACAAATACTGAAAAACACCCAGCCTGGGCCCAGCAACTGTGGCCCAGTGCTGGGAAGGAGAGCGGGGAGGTGGGCTTAGTGTTAAGGCATGAAGGGCGGAGGCCCGATGTTGGGGGCCTGGTCCTTTGCTTTCCATGTCGTCACCCTTCTGAGGCTGAAAGCGGGGCTGCTGGACTGGGGCCCACCCGCTCTGGTGCGTCCTCTTGCTCAGGCCTTCCCCCAGGGGGCCTCCGAACAGCCCTCTGGCCCTGTCGGAACCTCAGTCCCATTGGGAACGAGGTCGGCCAGTCCAGCTTCCTCTCCCCTCGCCTCGCTCCTCCTCTGGTTTCTAGATCCCCCGTTTCATCCCTTCTGGCTCTAAGCAAGGCACAAGTGGAAGGGAGAAGGTTGGACTGGGGGCCGGCCGGCTGTATGGCGGGGCCTGGAGTTACAGGCCGGGCAGGGAGCAAGGCCCAGACCCTGCCCCCAGCGCTGGCTGGAGGCTGGAGAGATGGTGGCAGGCACTGTCCGGTGGGCCACAGCTGCGGCTGTTGTCACGGAACCCGGCAGTGAGCGGTCACTGTGGTGACCGTGGGGCTGGGTCTGTAACAGGTGGCGGGGCAAGGACCTCAAGGGTGACACTGGCGGTCTCTGGCCCTTGAGCAAATAAAAAACATAAACGGGGGACAAACAGGGTCAAGCGAGGTTCGAGAAGTACACTGCCTGTGCTTCCACTTCCACCCCACTGGTGGCACTCTGCTCAGCCCTGAAGCCTGGCAAAGGGGCTGAGGCAGGAGGGGGTCTTTGGCAGGTTCTGGTACCATAGCTTGTCCTTAACAAATGAGCACAGGCGCCAGGTAAGAGCTGAGATGCCCCGTCTGGGGCAGCCCCTCGGCCCTGGCCCGGCCCCTGAATGGTTACTGCCAGTCGGGGCTCTTTCTCCACGTGTCACGTCCAGCTGGCTCTGAGGGGCCTGAGCTCAGAAACTCAGAGCTTGTCGTTACCTAGCTGTCTTGTGCAAAAGCCCACTGCACTCCTGAGCGGCCCAGCACGCCACGCTGCCTCCAGGCCCACGCAGACAGCAGGGCTGGGCCCGGCAGCCAGCGGTGCAGAGCCCACACGGGTCAGTTGAGGAACTGAGTGTAGCCCTCGGCCCCGGTGACGATGACGTCCATCCAGATGCGCATGGCCTCCGCAGACGGCGCCACCATGTAGTACAGCCGGTCGTGGGTCTTCACGCAGAAGGTGAGGGCTGGGTTGGGGCTCTGCCGGAGAGGAGAAAGGGCTGCGCGGGGCTCCCCATGCCCAGGGACCGGCCCCGCCTCTTCCTCTCTCCAGAATGCCACAGAGCTCAGGGTCCTGGCCTGGCAGGGCTGGGGGCAGTGTGGGGGTGCTCGGCTGAGATGGCCCCTTCTCCCACCGGGCATCTTGGCCCCTCGGCCATACGCCGTCAGTCAGTCTGTTCCTTAGCACCCCGAGTACAAAGTGCATACTCAGGACCGGAGAGTCTCAACAGAAAAGAGACAGATGGCAAAAGCTACAAGTGGGGTGCTGGGCCCCAGGACACAGGTGGGCACCTGAGCTCGGCAGAAGGGAGGGTGTTGCATGAGGGCGGACAGCCCTGGCCTCAACCACCTCCCGCCGGTCACCCTGCCGGTCAGGGCTCCTGCTCCCCTCCCAGCCACCCTTTCTGCACTGCCCACCTGCCACAGGGAGACCTCTGCTGGCACCCGGAGAGGGAGGCGCGCCGGCCCACAGGGGCTCCCTGCAACCCACCCTCTCTCCTCGGGCCTGCGGGATGGGACGGGGCGTTACAGGGAGAGTAAAGAATCATGGGGGAGTGGGTCCAGGAGGCGTTAATGCAGAGTAGTTCTGGTTACAGGTCGGGGAGAGGTACCTCAGTCACCATAGTGAAGCTGAAAAACCTCTTCTGGGAAGGGGAGAGGGAGAGAGGACAGCACGTTTACAAGAGACCGAGGAGCGCGCCCAGCCCCTGCAGCGGGGAGGCCGGAGCCCTCGGCCCTCACCTTGGCAGCGCTGCGCAGGTGGTCATAGTACACCTCCTCGATGGCCTGGAAGTAGATGACCCCCTTCAGCTTCGTCTCATGCTTATCTGTAAGGCAAAGAAGGGCCGGGCTGAGGCCTGTCGTACCTCAGGTCACGCTTCACTCAGAGGGAGCGTCCCCGCCTGGGAAGTGGGTGATTCCCAGACTAGGACATGAGCCGGAGCCCTGATGTGAATTAGAGCTCTGCTGGGCACCACTGCCACTTACCTGGAGAAACAGGTAGGCTAACAAGTGGCAGGTGGGGTGACCTGCCCAGGCCCCGTGGGCTTGCCCGGAGCCACCCAGGTTAGGGAGGCCGTTGCCCTGTGAGCTGACATGACGCTTACAAGAATTTACCTTACACGTAGATAAAACATGTATAATAAGCTTCATGTCAGCGGCCTCTGGAGTCACGTAAGATTGAAAGCCACCCTGATACCCACCAAGTCTCAGGCTCGGAGGGAACTTGCCCAAGGCGGGGTCCACGGGACCTGTACACCCCCAGCATGGGCCGAGCGGCTGCCCGTCAGGCTTTGTTGTAATCCCTCGCTCAGGTGTCACCAACCTCGGATCTGAGCGACACTGCCGGACGAGCGAGCCAGGCACCTGCCGCGCGTGTCCAGGGAGCCGAGGACAAGCCCTGACCCTGGCTCGGACTTGGCTCCTTCCCCACAGGCCGGCATCCCGGGGAGACCGCCTGGGGGACCCAGTTCTGGCCAGACTTGAGGACTCACCCACGTAATAGGACAGGGTGCGCTTGAGCCGGTCGAAGACAAACCAGCGCTTCTTCCAAGATTTAATCTTGCCGCCCATCTTTACCAAGTAGCCGCGGCAGACCTGGTGGGAAGCGGCAGTCAGGAAGGACCCCGCGGCCCGGCCCCTGAGTCTTCCTGCCCTGAGCAGCTCCCCTTTCTGTATTCCCGCGGGCTATCACCCACATCTCGTCAGCACACCAGATCCTGGGCCAAGTCCGTCTGATGTACGGGCAGGAACTGAGGCCACGATTCCAAGGCCCCAGGAGGTCTCCTGACCACAGGGTCCTCGCCCCACCCCGGCCACGCACGACCTATACCTTGCTGCTGAGCACCACGTGCAGGCAGGTGTCAACGCCGTGGCCTGAGGACTCGATGTGGGTCTTCAGGTCAAAGTCCTCCTTCCGGATCGGCAGGTAGCGGGTCAGGGGTCTGGCCTGGAGACATAGGCGGGATCAGCAGGGTCTCCTCTGTTCCCCGTTTCCTTGTCTGGGCCCCCTGACTTCAGTCCCGAAACCCCCAAGCGCTGGCCCCTCCGCCCCCCCCCCATGACTGACAGCGGGCTCACGAGTCTCAGGGCAAGAGCAGACCCGCATATCTGCGCTGAGTACCCCAGTCCGGGAAAACACCGAATGACTCCAGGCTTTGGTTCCCGCCCTGGACCAAGGCAGCCTTGTCACGAGGCCACCTTCTCCCTCGTGGACCAGCTGGCGTGAAGCAAAGGCCAGCCGTGAGCAGGCTCGGGGGGGGGGGGGGAAGTCCAGAGCTTTCCTGTCTCGGACCTCTGGGGGACCCTGCCTGAGTCTCACCCCCTCTCTGGATCTGTTTCCTCACATGTAAAAATACAGGATGTGAACTACTGATAACCACTCAACTGTGTTCCACCTTAGAAATTGATGCAGACGAGAGCTCAGCTATTCTTCCTTTCTGAAAAGAGCATTAGGATGGCAAAACAACACCACAAATTTTAAAAAACTTCCAGAAGGGGTCCCAAAGATGGGCTGACTCTGCCCACCTCCCACAGCAGACCCGACTGAGGCAGGAGAGGGAGCAGCCGGCCATTTGCCAGGTTCCAAGCACAGGTGAAACAACTTGATTCTGCTCAGTTCCCAGACCTAATCCAGGTGTGGTTCTGCCGCTTCACAGCAGGGAAGGAGGGAGACCCCAGCAGCCCCCACCTGGGGAGACTTAGAGGCCTCAGAGGAGGACGTGCCTGAGCCCCACAGGCTCTCACGGGTGGGGGCGGGGGGCCTGGGCCAGAGAGCCAGAGAGACGGCCAGATTTCCTGCCCAACCCAACTTTCCCTACCTCCCGCCGGTGCTCCAGCTAGAGTCTCCCAAGGAGCAGCGAGCACAGATACGTCTTAGAGACAGAAACCAAGTCAGGGGGAGGTCACGTGCTGGTGCAGGGCCAGAGGGCCATGACCCAGGCACCCCGGAGAGGGCCGTGACCCAGGCAC
>NW_004567126.1:19509524-19522740 GCF_000260355.1 Condylura cristata
CAGATTTGTGGTGGGTGAGAGGATTCACCAGAGACAGAGTGGGGAGCAGAACAGGCAGACTGATGAAGCACACTGCTGAGGGGAGCAGCGGGCAGCTCAGGAGAGGTCTGCCGCGCCATGCGGGGTCAGCTCCCTGGCTAGAGATTGAACTCGTGCTGAGGCGGCTTCTGAGAGCTTGTTTAATGCAGTGCTTTAACCTGGTGCAGCGGCCTTCTGCCACCACCCAGAGATCGGTGACTGACAATCTCTTAAACTCCCTAACCCTCAGCTACACTCTCTAAACTGGGTGCTGATGGACTGTGAAGCTACAACAGAATCTCGAATGCAAAGACCCATCCCTCACTCCAGCAGAAGCAAAGTGCTCGATAAATAAACGGGGCTCTCCTGTGCATCCGAACTTGGAGCAGCTTCTTCTCACAACCAACATAAGCCACTTCCCTAATCACTAGGGTCCTCTGAAACTCCAAATTAGAGACATTTGTCGTTGAACTTCAATTTTTACAGGAAAAAAATGAATTTATGAAAGCCATTATAAAAGGAGTGTTAGTCATTAGAAGAAATCTCTAAATTGAGAGCCTGTGGTGGCCTTCTATGTCTTCACCAACAATATTGACCTCTGTACCTTTAACTCCCACTTGCCGTTTCTCCCTGGCTCGAGACAGCAGAATCCCCCCTCACCATCTGTCCGAGGCCTGGTGGACCTGCCCTTCTTCACGCACACACCACCAAGAGCTGCTCTTCCCTGGTGGCCAGCTGCCGGCTGCTCCCTGGGTCCCCCCTTATCTCAGACCCGGCACTTCCGACCCCCCAGGGCCTCCCCGGGCACAGGCTTCCTCAGCCTGGCTGTGCACAGGCTAAGTGGCCAGCTCCTCTGTGCTGGGCCCAGCTCCAGGCCCACGTGAAGGAAGTGACCTCCTCTGCCCCGCCACGCTCCCAGAGGCCCAGCCAGCACTGCTCCGCTTCAGACACCCACCAAGGGACATCTTCTGTCCCTACCCCGCGGCCCCCAGTTCCTGCCTTTCCTAACCACCCCCAAGAGGAATGACCTGCCACTCAGATGCACAACAATCAAAATGCCTGCGGCGGCCAAAATGCTGGCAGAAGTAAACACACAGCCTGGACGTTCCCCGGCAGGAAATCCAAGGCTGGACAATGGTACCGTGCCTGCTCTTTCCTACAAGCTGTGCGACCTGTAATCTCCCCATGCTCCCCACCCCCACCTGGAGGGACACAGTCTTTCCAGACACTTTGTTCCTCAGGGGAATGATGCCAGGGGAGAGGGGCTTCCCCGAGGTGGGAGCGCGGCCCTGGGCGGGCAGGCGGGTGCAGGGGGCAGTTCCGGGGCCCCGGTCAGCCGGCCTCACCCTGGACTCCATGAGCCGGCTCTTCTCCGCGTGAGCTTCCTTCAGCATCTTCTCCATCTCCTCGATCTTGCCCACGTCCAGGCCGCTAGTACTGGGGGGCGGTGGGGGTGGGGTCAGGCAGGGTGCAGGCGGGAACCGCAGAGGCCTCAGGCAGAGTGGGCCCTGGCGCCGTGGGGTGGGGGGGTCAGTACCCGGACATGTTGTCGGGGGAGCAGGCGGAGTTGGCGCCCGTGGAGATGCTGGTGTCCATGCTGTCCGAGCTCTCCAGGCTCAGGGTGTCGTAGGCATGCTCGCCCTCCTCCCCGCGCGCCCGGGCGGCCGGCAGGTGGTGCAGGATGGAGTGGTGCATGAGGGGGGGGCCGCCCGAGGGGCCTGCCGGGAAGGGGGCCGCCCCGTGCAGGGCATCCCACTGGCACTGGGCCTCGGCTGCTGCTTTCTGCTTCAGCTCAGCCAGTCGCCGCCGCTGCTCCTCGATCACCTGCTGCCCTGTGAGAGGGGCGGTGGTAGTCACAGGGGGCACCCACCCACCTGGGGAGGGCTGGGCAGCATCAGACAGAGGGAAGAGCCAAGCAGGACTGGTGGACACGGGGACCCGCCACCCCACCAGCTTCCCTGAGGCCCCACAGCCCCAGGTTCGGCGGCCCAGCCAAGCCTGCGTGACTGGCCCGGGGAGCCCAGTCTGGCTGCAGCGTGCTGTCTGCACCCCCAGCGCACCCAGGACACAGAGCCGCCCAGGCGGAGCCCTGGCGGCACGATGGCCGGGCTCCACGGCCTGGACAGGTGAGCGGGACGCATGCACCCACCCTGCCCGCTGGGGCTGGGCAGGGAACAGAGGACGAGGGAGTCCCGGAGGTCCGGTGTCCGTGCAGACCCAGCTACAGCGCAGAAGCGGGAGCAACAGCAGCAGGAGGGGCGACCGGGAGCACGGTGGAGGCGGCACAGAACTCAGCTCCGGGCCAGGCCAGCGGAGACCCCGGGCCAGCTCAGCCGGGCGCCTGGGGACACCATGCGGAGGCCGGAGCGGGCAGCGCTGCCTGGCCAGGGCCAGGCCCTCAACGACCTGCGCTCTACCTGCTGGCTCGTCGGTTGGGAGGGGCTCGGCGGGAACCAACTCGACTGGTGTGGTGTGGGGGGCCCCAGGCGGGGGGTGGGGGGAGACACAGAGGGAGGAGAGGAGAGAGAGCACAGACATGGCTTTCAAAACAACCGCAACGTAGTCCAGCACCCAGGACGCTTGGTTCCCAGGCCAGGATCTCGGGGAACGAGGCCGTGAAGCCAACCCCCGCCTCCGGACAGGGCGCCGCTGATGCTTACGTAGGTCGGCAAGCATGTCCCCTACTTCCTGGGCTCTTTGAGAACCACCTCCCCGCCCCCCAGCACCTGGAGACCCTGCCCTTCGTCTTCCAGAACATTCTGAGTGGCTAATCTGAGTTCTTTCTACCCTTCAACTGAAGGTGTGGGCAGGGGTGAGCGCAGCACAGACTACGTGCAGGGCCCTGGGCACAAGGCACCCGCCACACGGCCACTCACCCTTCTGCTGCAGGGCCAGCTGGCGTTTGGTCTCAATGTCCTGCAGCGTGGCTGCCAGGTTGCGCGGAAGGCTGCCTGTGCCATTCTGGGCAAGCAGGGCACTCTGCAGAGAAATGGAGCCCTCAGGCCAGAGCCTCCTCAGGGCCAAGTGAGGCTGGCCTCTCCCGGCGTGGCAGCCTCGAGCCCTCCATCCCACCGCCCAGCCTGTACACACGCCGCCCCCAGACCTTCGGGGAGGGGCTTCGGCCCAAGGTCGCCACGCTGAGCTGGGAGGAGGAGGACGAGGAGCCAGAGGAAGAGGGAAGGGGGCCGCTGCGGGTCCGGGGCAGGGGGCTGGTGGCTTCACCATCCATCTTGGAGCGGTAAACCTGGAGACAGACAGCGCCCGGTGAGCCCCAGGCCTCCCAGTGGCCATCACCCCGTGGTCCCTAGGCTGGCTACGAGCCAAGGCACGGCCTGGCACCAGGCCTCTGTCTCCAGTGACGACGGCACTGGCCTCGGGGCCACCCAACGGCAGGTGCCAGCGACAGCTGCCAACTACTTCCCAGGCCACTCCGCCTGAAGTCCACCCAGCAAGGAGTTGTAAGCTGAGCCAGGCAGGAGTCAGCAGTGTCGGGCAGAGCCGTGCCACAGACCAACTGCAGGCTGGGGTTCCCCCTGGCCCCAGGTCTGCCACTAGCAGCCAGTGTGGCCGGTTGCCATGCACCCCCACTCTGGGCCTTGGCTTCCTCGTCTGTAAAGGGCTGGCGGGAGGCGAGACTGAAAACTGTGGTGTCTGCAGTCAGAACCCTGACCGCCACGGAGGGCCCAGCGCTACCTAGGTGTGTGGCCCTGGAGAGACACCTCACTTCCTGGGCCCTCGTGTCTCATCTGTAAGAGGGGAACAAGCGTGTCCCCAAAGGCCTTGCTGATGAGTAAATGAATCAAAGCATAAACATATCTAGTCAGCCAGGTAGAGGGGCCACACGTCAGGGGACTCCCTCCTCCCACAGAACGTGGGGTTTCAGCTGAGATCGGCGTCATGGCTTAGTCCAGCAGAAAATGTTGAATGCTGGGACCTTCGGCGCTGCAGCCAGTCAGGGGAGTGAGACTTGGGGGAGACTATCCACGTCCCTTTCCCCCAGCCCATGGCCAAACGCTGGCAGCAGGCCCCAGCGGGCCTGTGCCTTCCAAAGCAGCTGCGAGGAGTCGGGAAGGGCCCTTAGGGCCGTCACGTTAAAGTCTCTGTCCCCCTGTGTATGGCCCCAAGGGTCATCTCTAGCCCAGGGGAGCAAAGTGCTACAGGTGTCCCAGGACAGCTGTGACAGACCAACAGTGTGTCAGGCCCCCGACGGAGTGAGAGTTCTGGGGTGGAGCACGGCCAAGGGCGGAGAGGCCAACTGTGCACCCCAGCATGAGGGGAGGGCTTCCACCCTGACCCCTGCTCCAGACCCCTGCAGCGGACAGGCTGGCTTGTCACTCTGAGTGCCAGGATGGCCTGTGTGGAGGTGCTCACTGCCCTCCGGGCTGGGCCGGAGGTTGCCCTGGCTCAGCTGGCCATTTAAGGTGGCACTGTGCCATCGCTGGATCAGCAGGAGGGGCTCAGAGGAGCCCGGTCTGGGCAGGGCAGGGCAGTGAAGAGGGCGTTACCTGCAGCTGGCGGGAAGCTTTGGCAGGCAGAGGCGGGGGAGAGGAGCGAGGGGAGGCTGCAGCCAGGCCAGCCCCCAGCCCGGCCATCAGCTCCTGGTACCACTGCTCTAAGTCTACAGCAGGGAGCAGCAGCTTCTCCATCTGAAGTAGGGCGTGGGGAGAGGCAGGGGGGAGGGAGGGAGGATGAAGGAGAAAAGCCAGGAAATGAGGGATGGAAAAGGGGGAGGAGGAAAAGGAGGATAAAGGGAAGGGAGTTGGAGGAAGGGTAAGAGAAGGCATTGGGACAGGAGGGGAGGGGAGAGAGAGAGAAGAGAGGAGTGCATAAAGGAGAGGAAGAGAAAAACAGTGAGAAAACAGCTGCAGTGAATGTGCTTAAGAGCTGAAGCAAACAGGCCACAGCTCCCAGGCCACAGCTCCCAGGCCACAGCTCCCAGGCCACAGCTCCCAGGCCACAGACCGTGCTACGCCAGCCTTGATGCCAGCCGGCCAGAGCCCACAGGCGCCAAGCAGGCCCCAGGCTGCCAGAGCTGAGAAGCCGGGAGAAAGGGCAAAACGCACACAGACAGAGCCACCAGGCGTGGGCCGGGGGCGGCAGGACACAGAGACCACCCACCTTGGGTGAAGGCGTGACAGCAGCAGCGGAGGGGGGAGAGGGCAGCGCGGGAGGAAGGCAGGTGGTGGGGGCCCGGGCCCGGGCAGCGGCCCACAGAGGCAGGCCCGGCGCCGCCGGGGCAGGTGCGGGCCAGCTGCCCCGCCACGCCTGCAGCTGCTCGAGTGTAACGTACTGGGGGGCGCAGGGCAGAGAAGGGAACACAGAGGTTAACGGGGCTGGAACCCACGGTGGCCCTGCCTCGGGCAGAAGCACAGGGCAGAGGCGGCTGCAGAGCCCGAAAGCCAGTCTCTGGGCGCCTCACCCTCAGCCGGAGCAGAGGCCTGGCCCTCTTTGAGAATTCGGGCTGGAGAAGGCTCAGGGAAGCAGGGCCGACACTCTGGAAACCCCTTATGTCAGCTGCCCTTCTCCCTCACTGCTGAAGACACAGCCTGCTGCCCCACCCCCACCCCCTCCGGACTGAGGAGCAATCTAGGGCATCCACTGAGGCAGGAGGGGGCTCGCTCCGTGGCTGGCACCTCACTGCCGGGCAAGGGCTGGCACGCTGGGGGAAGCGGCAGAAGCACGGGGGTCCGAGCAGGCGCACAGCTGGAGCACCTCTGCCAGGCTCACATACTCCTAGGGGACCCAGTGGGTGGGGAGGGATGGGCAGAGGTCAACAGGCTTCCACCGGGCACGGTCACCCACACTCTGTGCCGCGGGCCGTCCCTCCGTACGGGCTCTGGCCGAGAGCAGCCCACTGTGACTGCGGGCAGCTGTGCAGAGGACGGTGGGCGGGAAAGGACAGGCAGACCCGGTCTGAGCTGCCTGAAGGCCCCTCCCTGGGGGTGCCCCGGGCTAGGGGCAGGCAGAAAAGCCTAGGGTCGTCCAAGAGCCCACCCCAGAAACCGGCTCCCAGAGGACCCTTTGCTCCTACACCTCAGGCATCCCCACTGGGGCACACACATGCAGCATCAAGCAGTCACTCCATCCTCAAGGGCCCGTGAACCTCAGCTGCTGGGACAGGAGCTAGAACAGGATGGGGCAGACACCGTCACAGTAGGGGCAAGCTGGGCTCTGAGAAAGGCCAGAAGCAGAGAGCACCAAAGAAGGCCATGTGGGAAAACAGGGGGGTGCTCCACACAGGCTGGAGCGCTGCGAGCTCACAAACCCCTGGAGCAAGCCTTCTACCTAGACTTTATCTAGGTTTGGGGGCATCCAAAGTGCGCCCTGAGTCAAAGTACAGGACTCAGACTGCACTCTCCAGGGATAGCCGGTACTGGCATTAACTCTAGAGACCTTACTGGGCTCACAGAAAAGGAAAGTGAGCCTGGGGGCTCAGCATGCTGTGAGAACTGATGAACCCCTAGGGGAGCTGCGCAAATTGAGAGTCTAATTTGCATGATCTGCATGACTGCATAATCTGGTCTGTTTTGTATAATCTGCATAACTGCATAATCTGGTCTGTTTTTGCATAATCTGCATAACTGCATGCCCCAATCTGATTTGTGATCTGAATGCCTACATGACTTGGTCTGATTTACATAATCTGCTCTGATTTGCATGTGCTGCGTGACTGCATAATCCGGTCTGATTTGCATGACTGCATGATCTGCCCAGTCGAGGACCAGCAGGATGGCACTCTCACTCAAGCTCTGGCAAAATCCAGCCAAAGGATTACTGCCACATGCCCTCAGCTGGGCTCTTGCAAGAACTGTAGGGAGGGGTCAGCAAGCAGGCAGGCAGGCAGGCGGCAGTGGGCACAGAGCGCAGGCATTCAGCTGTGATTACCTCTTGTTCTTTGGGGCAGAGCTCAGTGGAAGCAGGTGGGGTTAAAGGGACAGAGGAGGCTGCAGGCTGAGAAGACCCTGGAAATGGGCCCAGAGCCGCAGGCCCCAGTCCCAGCTCGGAGGACTTGGAGATGAGCAGTTCAGCCTACAGGAAGGGTAGGCAGTGAGGGGTCCCAACCTTCACACTGGGCTACTGCCTCAACCCAGGCCTAAATTGCTTGCGCAGGGAGGTAGGAGGTAAGGGAAAGAGCTCAACTGGGCCTGTCCTGGTTAGACCTCACACACCAGGCACGGAAACTCAGTACAGAGCAGCTTAGGGTGTCTCAACACCTGCTTCTGAATCAAGACACCAGCGGTAGGTGGAAGCCAAAGGAACTCAAGGAGCAGCACCCCGGGACCCGCTTGGCGAATTGAACCACCAGCCCCGCCCCTTATCAATCCTAAACTATCCTCTTCACCCATGCATCCTGAATCCCCCAGATGTATCTGTCACCCCAAGTGAACCCCTGGTTCAATGACCAGAAAGGTAGTTGAAAAGACGCAACTGATGGCCAGAGAAGGCCCAACCGCAGACCTTAGCCATTCCCACTCAGATCTCTCCAGTTCCGGAAAATGTCCCCACACTCAACCTTGGTCACGGTGTGAAGATACCACATGTTGCATCAGAACCTCTCAGGAGACCGCTTGGGACCGAAGCTGGGACTGGCCCAACCTCCTTACCTCTTTGAGGGTCGATGTGGTCTTCGGGAAGGGCCTGCCCCCTGTGAGTGAGTGATACCTTCTTTCCAACACAGTCAGTCTCTCCTTCTCCTGTTAAGTCCCAAGTGGCAGAATCTCAGAGAGGAGTGGGAGTGACAACAGAGGAGGTGACCACAGGCTAGCAAACCTCTGTCCCGACCTCTGTGCTCACCGCCCACACCCCCCGACTGCACCCCCAGCCCACTGGGGCTACCTTCTGCAGCAGCTGCAGCGAGGCATTCTTGTCCCGGGCCAGGCGCTCTGACTCTTGCACAGCTTGAGCCCGGATCTGTCCAGCCTGGCTATCCAGGACTGCCAGGCGCTCCTGGAGGAGAGGGTAGCTTGTCAGGCTCTGGGTGACAGGGCTGAGCCCAAGGGGAGGCTCAGCTGTCTTTCCTGCCCAGAAACCCTGGGCTTGGGTAAAAGGAATCAACCGGCTTTTCTGCTTGGCCTCAGCTCACCCCTGGAAAACTCCAGCTGCTCTGCTCAGCCTCTTCCCTCAGCCCACGCAGGACCAGTGAGCCCTGTGCTACCAGAACCCCCCACCCCTTCTTTCCCCCCATCCTTTCCTCCAGGTCAACATCCCCAAAGTCCTGTGGACACTGAGCAGTCCTCTACCTGCCACCCCTCCAGGCCATCCCTCCCCACACTGGGCATTTTCACCACCCACTCCACACCGCCACAGAATCTTCCTAAGATGCCCTTTGAGGGTTGTTTTGTTTGCTTGCTTATCTGAATTTTCTAAGCTTCCTGAAGATAATATATATTACTGGGCCTCCCAGGTTACACAAGGGGTAAGTCCCAGCACCATGAAGCTATCGGCAGCCACTGCACTACGAGTTCAATCCCCGGCCAGGGGCTGACCCCCAAGATGCAGCAGATCTCTCCTGTCTCGCCCGCTGCTCCCCTCAGCAGTGTGTTTCAGTAGATTCACCTGTTCTGCCCCCACTCTCTGGTGAATCCTCTCACCCCCCCCACTTCTGGCCTACACCCCAGCTCTTGTATGCATGCATAAATAAATCTCAAATATATATGTATGTATGTGTGTATATGTGTGTATATACACACAAATGTATGTATATACATATACATACATGTATATGTATACATATGTACATGTATATATGTGTGTATACATATACATGTGTATGTATACACATGTATACACATGTATGTATACATGTACACATGTATGTATATGGTGACGTGTCATGTGTTCGGATTATGTGTGTGCGTACATACATGTATGTGCACATACATATATAACCCGAGCATATTACATCCACGCATACATATGTACACACACCTACATATATAACTCAAACAAGTTTTTTAAAATCCACAAGTAAGGTTAGATCACTCTTCATCCCCCAGTTGTTAGTGGTTTATCATTACTCCTAGGATAAGCACAAACTTAGCTGGATTCCAGGGCTCCCACACTGGGCCTCTGCTGCCCAGCGGCCTCCCACCCAAGCCCCCTCGCTCACGGCTGGTACAGACAGCTCCTGCCCGGCGCGAGCGTCCTCACTCTGCACAGCCCAGCAGAGTGCCCTGTCACCACCAAGAGCTCAGGACACCCCCAAGGCCAGACCGAAAGCCATCTGCCTGCCAGCGCTTTTCCTGATCACCACTCCATTTCTCTGCTCCTTCCTTTGTCTCACCACTCTGCTCGCATTATCACTTGTGAATCTGTCTTGTCAGCACCCTCCACCCAGGCTCCTACCCGAGGGCAGTCCTTGCGAGGGTCTTTGTGTCAGGGTCTTTGTGTCGCCACATCCCCAGTGTGAGCACAGTGCCTGGCTCAATGGTCATACACGAAAAGGGAGCCAACAATGAGGAAACAGGGCACTGGCTGGACTGACCCTAAGAGGGCTTCTGAAGAGATGACCTTAAGAGCACTACATTAGAGAGGAAAGAGTGAAAGGGGCAGTTGTCTTTAATCTGGGGTCAGCCCAAGCAAAGGAAAAAGGCCAGGGAGCAGTCCTCACAGTAAGAGCTGCTGTTTAGGGCCTCCCTGGTGGCACAGGGGTTAAAGTCTCAGCGCCACCAAGCTATGGGCAGGGGCAGCCACTGTGCCCTGAGTTTAGTCCCCAGCCAGGGAGCTGACCCACATGGTGCAGCAGGCTTCTCCTTTCTTGCCCCCTCAGCGGTGTATTTCAGTAGATCCGCCTGTTCTGCTCCCCACTCTGTCTCCAGTGAATCCTCTCACCCCCGCCCCCATACCTCTGGCCTACACTGCAGTTCTTATATGCATAAATAAAAATAAATCTTAAAAAAAGTGCTGCTGTTTACTGAGAACCTGTTAGGAGCCAGAAACTGCAAAACACTTTGAATTCGTTATGTCATTTAACTCCCTTACGAAGCAGAGGCCTTTAGGCTCATTTTAGTGATAAGAACTCTGCCATGTTTAGGAACGGAAGTGTCTCAGCTAGTAAGTGGAAGGGCTACATCAGAACCAGATCTGTGGGATTCCAATGCTGTTACTCCGAATCAAAGAGGAACGGACAGGGCACCGGCCACCACAGCAGACATCGGGCATGTGTGGGCCCCGGAAGCCTGGGATGGAAGCTGAGCAAGGCTCATGAGAAGCAAGGAGAAGAATGTCACCGCAGGTCCCAGGGGCTGAGCTCGAGTTTTCTAGGCCTTCTCCCAGCTCCCACAGGGACCGGCCTCAAAGGGACGGCACAGCTGACCTAAGGTTCCCTGCTGCAAAGAGGAAGAGGCTGGAGAAGAGGCAGGTCTGCGCACAGCACAGCGGAGGCCTGGGAGGCCTGAGTTCCAGTTCTGCCTCAGTTTACACGCTGGTAGGTTTTCACATTTATAAAATGGGGGCAAGAACGTGGTCTCGGGTGGTCATCATCAGGACCACACAAAAGTACTAGCTTTCTTCCTTCCCTTCACCGGCCTCATGTCTGCAAGTGGGTACGTCTGTAAGGCAGAGCAGCTCGGGGAGAGAAGCAAGGATCCGAGCGTCAGGGGGAGATGGAGCAGCCCCTCGCTCCCAAATTCAGGGTCGCCCTCAGCCCCCAGCTCACCACCTCCCCCAATCTCGCTGCTGTCGCCTCCCAACTACTCACGCCACCTGCAAGCTGTGCCCACATGCACGTGTCACCGTCACCCAGTGTCAGTCAGGTACGGCCACCTGGGCCGGCCTCCCCGGCATCATCCTAACCCTGGCTGAGGGCACACCTGCTCCCAGCGTTACACACACACACACCTGTCTCATGCCCTGTTCTGGTCTGGCTGGGGTCCAGAGCAGACAACCACAGCTTCTGGCCCTCCAGAGCTGGCCAGACACAGTCCCGTTATTTCGGGGCTAAGCCCAGCCAGCGCTGAGCCAAGGGTAAAACCCAGCTGATGTCCTTGCAAGCACCCGCTGGCTCTAATATCCAGATCTCGGGTCTCTCTGGGCATGTCCCAGGACTTCCGCAGGCAGGGAGCTGTGCAAGGACGGGGAAGCCCCCTCTCCAGCCCTCTCCGGCTCTTTCACTTCCTGCCCAGCCGGCGCCCAGCTCCACAGTGAGCCCAAAGCACAATGCACTGGGAGACTCAGGGGAGTAAGGGCTTCATGGTGTCAGCTGCTGCGTGCTCACTGCTACCTATGCTCATATCCTGTGCTGTCTTCCCTTGCATCATCGTGCTTAATTCTCACATTAGCCCGTGACTGTTGTCATTTTACACTGAGGAAACTGAGGCTCACGACGCCGAACCTCAAGGTTCACCTACGACATCAAGGAGGCTGCCAGTGGGGAGATCGACCCCACACCCTGGCCTGGCCCCCAGCCGGGACTGAGGGACTGAGTCCCCAGGGGCACACCTTCCTCTTGGCGATGCTCCGGAGCAGCTCGGCCTGGCTC
Source organism: Condylura cristata (assembly GCF_000260355.1). NCBI lineage: Eukaryota > Metazoa > Chordata > Mammalia > Eulipotyphla > Talpidae > Condylura > Condylura cristata. Next base: position 19,521,022 of record NW_004567126.1, read on the forward strand.
CGGAGCAGCCCCTGGCCGGCCAGCTCCCGCTCCTCCTCGGCGCGGCTCTCCTGCTCCAGCTGCTGGAACTCCAGGTCCTCAAAGAGTTTGGTCTCGGTTTCCAGGGCCTCTGCCTCCTTGAATGACAGTGACAGGGAGGATTGGGGGGTGCGCCCACTCGCACCGGGCCTACGAGTCCAGGCCAGAGAGGTGTATTCTGGGGGCTGGACCCTGGGAAACTGGGGGAGGGAGCGGCCCCATCCAACCCCCTTTCCTCTCTCTGCCAGGCTTTGCCCCTCTCCTGGGCATCGCCGCCTGGGGTAGCAAAAGGCAATAACCCCCCCAATCCTTCCCTGTCCCCTCCGAGCCACAGCACCGACCCTGGTGTCCAGCAGGTGCTGCAGGGCCCAGGTGGCCCGTCCCACCGCTCTCCTGTCTTCCTTCCGGGCGGTGGCCCTCGGGCCGGGGAGGGGGGCTGGTAGAACTGACCCTTCTCAGCTGCTCCTGTAACTGTTCCCGCACTGATTCGGGGCAGTTATCGAGCTGCGTCTGGAGCTCGGCGTAGAGCGCCTGGCGGGCGTCCAGGTGCCTCCGTCCCGCGGCCAGCTCCGCCCTCTCCTGGTCGTGGGAGGGGGAGGGGAGGGCGGGCACAGGGGAGAAACAGAACACACACTCCTCAACTCCGGCCCGCAGCGCAGCGGTGCAAGGGGGACAGGGTGCAGGGCGACAGAGGAGTGGGGTGAGGGAGACAGAGCCGGGGTTAAGAGAATGGCCAGGGGAGGAGGGAGGACCGCGGAGGGAGCGGTGTGGGGAGGAGATGAGGGCTGGCCTGGGGATGGGGTCGCACAGCGGGATGCAGGGGCCAGGTAGAAATCTTGGTCTCTTGAGCCCCCTGAATTAGAAATGTTTGGTAGCGCCCAGGAAAGGCCCTCTGTTTTCTCTCCAAAGCAGGTCCCCATGGCAAACAAGAGCCTCTAGCTCCTGCTCCTGCCCCCTCTTCCCGGGGCCCAGAGACCAAAACTTCACCAGGGGTTAGAAGGGAAAGTCTGTGAGGGTTAAACTCGGGACCTGGGCGCTGAGGATGTTAAGGCTACAGCAGTGGGCTCAAGGGACCCCAGCACGCCCCTGGGCCTTCCGCCCTCAGGCCCAGGGTGGGGGTGGGGTGTTGGCACTGCAGGCTGAACTTGAGCAGGATAAGGGTGGCAATTAGTTGGCCGTCGTCATGGTAATGGGAGCCCCAGGAGTGGGTAGAGCGAGGAGGTGGATGGTTCAGTCTGGGGTGAGATGACACCTCGGAGGGCCAGAAAGGGTGTAAGGGGAGGAGCTGGTGAGTCACCCACCGAAGGACTGGCAGAGGAGAAACTATGATTACTGATTCCAAAGTCAGAGTGGGCAGGGGGCTGGGGGCTGGGAGGATGCTCAGCCAACCCTCCCCCATTTCAAGTAACCGGGCCCAGACAGAAGACAAAGTCCAGCCCTCCGGGTAATGAGAAATTAGGTCAGGCAGGTTCCTTCTGAAGGCTAATTCCTGCACCCCCATCCTCCTCCCAGGCCTCCCTCCCCCAAAGGGCACCCACAGCAGGACTCAGCATTTACATTCTGGAAGGCCCAGGGGCAGGAGTAGGAGAGAGGCATAGTCATTTCCACCCCCATTTGGGATGTCTGGGTTTGGGGAGCCCTTTCCACCCCCATTTGGGATGTCTGGGTTTGGGGAGCCCTTTCTACCCCCATTTGGGATGT
>NW_004567126.1:19522840-19539356 GCF_000260355.1 Condylura cristata
GTAGCCACTGTATGACAAGCAGAGGACCTGCCCACACACCCCTTGGTAGCCCAAGCCACCACCATGGCTCCTGACCCCCTGCCCCAGAGGGAAGGTGGACAGCCAGCTGGAGGACAGCCTGCCCCCCCCAACAGTACAGGAATCTGCCCAGCCTGAGGCCCCCACCCCACCCGGGTCTTCTCCAAATGGGAGGAGCTTGTGGGCTAAGCAGCTCCTCACCGGGCGCTTCTCCTAAGCTTGCACCCCTCCTGCCAAAGCACCAGTAAGAAGCTGAGCTGTGCCCCTGCCCATTCCTTTTTGACCAAAATCCTGGGGTCCCACACCAAGAAAGGAAGGAGGCAGCATCCATGGGGAGAGGCCAAGGGCCCAAGGAGTTAGTGTAAAAGCAGGCATGGCACAGCCCCGCCTGGGTGGCGCTGGCAGTTAGGAGCATGCACCAGGCCAGGACGGTGATTAGAGGGGGCGTTAGTGCGTCCTGGTAGGGAAGCGTGGAGTTAATTTGGCACAGAATTTGGGAGTGTGGTTTTACGGGCCAGAGCCAAAGCTCAAAAAAAAGGGAGGAGGGGTTGTCAGAATTTACAAGAACTTCAAAATTAAGGGGCAGGAGGAAGACACTCAAAAAATCTAGAAGAAAATTAACTCTTGGGAAAATACTGTCACATCCAGAAATAGATGGCCCCTCCGCTTCAGAGCTTTTGGCACGGTGTTGGGCATCGTGGGCGTGGCTGGCACTGCCCTTGTGAGATGGAGTAGGCCCTGCAGGTTGGCTCGAAATCTGAAAGGGGCAGGGGCGGGAGCTGGGACCATCTGGGATGAGAAGTCGCAGATCCTGAAGACTCAGGAGAAGCAGAGCCCCGGGGCCGTCTGCCAAAGGCCCAGTCCTGAGCACCCAAGGCGTGGCATGCTCCAGGGAGACATTCCCCAGACCCACACCTGAGGCGCTCCCCAGCACCAGCCGCTCAAGCTACGCTCACTGCCCAAGAAGAGGCGTTGGCACTTCTGAGAAGACCCACAGAGGCCCAGAATGGCAGGGACCCAGGCATCCGGAGGTAGCACAGAGATCAAACAGAGACCCCAGACACCAGCCCCTGGCAGCGCCCTCTACCACAGAGGACAATGCCCTCTGCCCCTGAAGGGGCACAGAAACCACCTGGCTTGTAGGACGGGTGAGGAGGACCCAGGAAAGGCATCTGTCCTCTCAGGCCACTGGGACCCACACTGGACCGGGCTTGGCTGGGTTACCTTGTCCCTCTCTTTCTGGATGCCCGTCTCCAGGGTCACCAGCTTCTCCTGCAGCTGCTCTGTAGCCTTCTGCTCCTTCTGCAGCAGCGCGCGCTCAGCCTCCCTCTCCCCCTGCAGCAGGGCGCGCTCCATTTCAGCCTGGGGGCGACACCAGGGGCCACATCAAGGCTAGACAAGGCAGTGGCAAGCAGGCACCTCTCCCCTCTCCAGGGGGCCTTTAGTCCGCCTGAAGACACAGCGGTCAGGCTCCTCACACTCACCTCTCTGGCCGACTCCTGCAGCTGCTGCTCCAGCTCCTTCACGCGCGCCTTGAGCTGCTCCACGCGCCCCAGGACCTGAGCGCGCTCCTCTTCCAGGGCCAGCACCTCTCCCTGGAGCTTGGCGCCCGGCGCCTCTTCATGCTAGAAGGGAGGAAAGCCATCAGCTGAGGATGCCTAGAGTCTTCCAAAATCATATAATAAGAGAATGGCTCCCCATTCCTCAGGGTATTTGAAAGGGGTGGCTGGACCCACAAGAGGCAAGCTCCCCTCCCTGGAGGGTGCGGAGCATGCTCAGCTCCAAGGAATAGTGCCAGGCCCCGTGCGGCCCCGGAAAGGCAGGTCATGAAAGCATCTCCTGGCCTCCTCATTTCTAGGTCCTTCACCCCTGATCTCGTCCCAGACGTGATCCTTCCGTCCCTCCCCCTTCCCAGGGCCTTGGTACCCACCACCCTGCCTCCTCTGTCTCCCAGCAGTTGACCCAGCCCCTCACCCTGCCCCCCTGGCCACACCCCACCTCCTGCTGGGTGCTCTCAGTGCTGCTGCACTCCTCCTTGAGGTTCTCTTCATCTGAGCGTTCCAGGCTCTCCCACAGGCGCTGGGTAGCACCCCCAGGCTCCTCACTGCTCCGCCCAGAGGCCCCAACGGCCCCTGCCAGGCCTCGTGAGGGCCTCCTGCCTGCCAGGGCCAGTGCTGCAGTGGCCTCCCTAATGCTGGGCAGTTCCCCAGCCTCGGGTCCCCCGTCAGCCCGGCTGTACTCTGCACACAGGTTCAGGATGGTCTCCAGGCGCTGGCGCTCCTGGGGAGAGTGGACAGAGCAGGGTATGAGGGGAGGAGCCCAGGGCTAGAGCCAGACACAGTATCCTGTCAGGAGAGTAAGCGAGGACACTGGGAGCTCAGGACCCAGATGCAGTTAGGGGAGCCCCGACCCCAAAGTCCGAGGGGGCAGAGGGAAGGAGGGTGCCCCAGAGTGAGCCGGCTGCTGTGCCACCTGGTTCCTCCCCTCTCCGTCTCCTTTCTCATCCCACCCCAGCGTGGGCTTCCCCGGGGACACACAGGCGCATGCCGAGACCACAGCAGCGAAGACACTTGGGTGCTCGTCAGATACGGCACACGCAGACCCACACGGAGGGACCCCCGCACCAACACAGGACACAGCGTGTGCGCTGGGTGTGGGGCAACAGGCGGGAGAGAGACGCGGCCCTGACATGCCAAACTCACGCTGAGGCACTCACCCAGATAAACACAGTCTAGCAAACAGACAGGTGGGCACCGACACAGCCGGACACCAGCCCTGGGGTCCACAGGGGCCTGACGCAGGTTCGCACGAAGATGTGCTCCAGTCAGACAGAACTGGGCCTGGGGCCTCCCCCCACCTCAGCTGCAAGGGGCTCCTTCCCCCAGGGTGGGCCGCTGCATTAGAAGGCCCAGCCCCAGAGGGAGAGCCTCCAGGCCCTGCCACTTCGTCTGGCCCCTCCCCGCAGACTCTGACACCTCCAGGGGCTTAGGAGGTGCGGAGAGGGTCCACCCATGCTCCCAGTCTGCGTCTCCCTCTCCCATTCACAACCTCCCTGCACTGAAGGGTCCCGGGCTCCCATGGCCCTCCAGGGTTCCTTAATCTCGGTGTCTCTCACCAGTTTGGCCATGAGCCCCCAGACACTTACCCAGCTTCCCTCCTGCTGCTTGCCTAACTCCATGGCAAAAATAACCTGAACAGGACCTCAGCGCCCAGGAGGCAGACCAGCGCCCCCACCCCTGCCCCAGGACCCAGATAAGCACCCTGGCAGAGGTGGGAGGGGCAAGGCCAGCAGCCTCCAAGATTTAAAGTGGCAGGTGGGGCAGGTTAGGGCTGGTGGTTAGGCTAGTGGGGGGGAGGGGGGCGAGGGGGGGAGGCTGTAGGGAAGAGTGGGGGGAGGCTGGGCCCACCATGCTCCCTGTGCCAGGCTCATGGCCCCCTCTCCAGGATGAGACCCAGGGTGGGCCAAGCATTCTCATCTAGACCAAAGCAAAGACAGTAAAGAAAAGATGTAGCAACAGGTAAGACGGGCGCCTGAGCCTTCTCCCCCTACCCAACACAAACACGCTGTCCCACACCCTCACCGCACCCAAAGCTATCCCAGCCTCTCCTGGAAGGCTACCCAGACAAACCTCAGTCCCGGCTCACCTCCTCACACCAAACCCCACGTCCCTGGGCCCTCGGGAGCCCCATCCTCCTCACAAGGTCGGAATGCATTCTCCTGCATGCGTGCTCAAGAGTGTTTACACTCGCCAGATGCCCCTGAGCTCCCTGTGCTATCTGGAGAATCCTGGCCCCCACCCAGCGTAGATGCCATCTCCAGAACAGCTGCCCACAGCCACACCCAGCCCCCAAAACGCACCCGCCACACGCATGCACACGCACACGCACACACACACGTGCTGGCCAAGGTCAGGCTGGTGGCTGACCATCCTGTTCGCTTCCTCTTTCCTGCCATCCACATTCCCGGATGCTGCTGCATGGGCCAGAGCGAGCAACTCCCATCAATTCATAGAGGCCAAAGAGAAGCAAGAAAGGGGAGGAAGAGCTTTTCCCAGGAACAAGCCTCAGACACATGGAAAGTCGGGAGGCTTGGATTCTCATTCCAGCTCTCTGCCAGCACCGGCTACGTGACGCTGAACCAACCCAGTCCCCTCTCTGGACTTCAGCCGTATTGTTAAGACCCACTTCTCAGGCCCAGAGACATTTACCCCGGGGCCTGTGCGTTTTCTTAAAGCTTCAGTATATTCAGGTCAGTACTGTGACATGTAATTTATACATTAAAACTAACGCTGTGTTGGCCCTCCCTGGTGGCGCAGCGGGTTAAAGCACAGCACTGAGAATCTAAAGCCGCTTCCGCATGAGTTTGATTCCCGCCTGCCCCGGAGGAGACCACATGGCGTGGCAGACCTCTCCTGACCCGCCCGCTGCTCCCCTCAGCAGTGTACTTCATCAATCTGCCTGTTCTGTTCCCCACTCTGTCTCTGGTGAAGCCTCTCGCCGCCCTGCACCTCTGGCCTGTACCCCAGTCTGTATGCATAAATAAATAAATCTTTAAAAAAAAAAAAAAAAAAACTAACGCTGTGTTAGCAATCAATAGAAAATTAGTATAAACTTAAAGCCTCAGGGGCCTCCCTGGTGGCTTAAGGGTTGTCTCAGTGCTGTCACCACACTGTGGCCTGAGTTCCGTCCCCAGCCGGGAGCTGACCCACATGACACACAGACCTCTCCCGCCCCGCCCCGCCCGCTGCTCCCCTCAGCAGTGTATTTCAGTAGATCCACCTGTTCTGCTCCCCACTCTGCCTCTGGTGAATCCTCTCACCCCCTGCACCTCTGGCCTGTGCCCCAGTTCTATGCAAAAATAAATAACAAGTTAATATATAAAGCTCTAGAGACTCCAAAGACAGTTCGTCAGGCCACCAGTTCCTTGAGATAGTGGTCCCTGTGCGGAAGGCTGGAGTAGGGGAGCTAGGGAAGCCCAGGGCCTGTCCCCCCACTCTGCCACCTGGCCGGGCCATGCCCTGGAGTGGTCCCGCAGGGCCGGTGGCGGCCTGCCTGGCACCTGCTCACCAGTCTCTCCATCTCCTGCTCCCGGAGCCGCTCTCGGCGCTGCCGCCGGTGGTACTCCAGGAGGTCGTCCTCATTGTCGCTGATCTCCGTGATGCTATTTTTCCGCTCCCGAGTGACCGGCACCCGCAAGTCTCCACTAGAGAGCTTCCTCTGGGCACGGGGGCTCTGGCGGGGTGAAGCCCCAGTCAGGGAGCCCAGACTATAGGCCGGGCTCAGTCTGCCACTGAAGCTGCCCTTGCGGGGTGCCAGAGAGTCCCCAAGCGTAGGAGAGGGACTCCGTGTCCTACGGCCCCGTGCCCCCAGCGTCAGGGAGAAGTCCTCTGGGGAAGACCCGTGGGCCGCCCAGCGCCGGGGTCGGGGGCTCTCTGTCACTTCCCTGGCTAGCTTGGGATCTGGGGTGGTCCGGGCAGGCATGGGGGAGAGAGCCCGCCGGGAGAGAGAGGGGCTCAAGGGAGGGAGCTCTCGCATGCTGTCCAAGCCCCGCCGGCCTAGGCGGGGACTCTCAGGAGGCTGCAGGGTCCGGGTGGCTGCCCCATCTGAAAATGTCCGGGCCACCAGCTGGCGTGAGGGGCTGGCTGTCAACCCCCGCTCGGAGCCTGGCAGCTCGTGGAAGGGGCTGGGAGGGCGGTCCTGGAGTGTACCGAGCTTGTTGCGGGGAGCAGGGACGGGCGGCTGGAGCTTGGGGCTGCTAGGAATGCTGGCGGCTTGGCTGCGGGCACCGGAAGCAGGGTATTCACTCAGGCTGATGGCCACCACGGGGAGCTGCCCACCGAGCCGGGGGCTCTCGGTGGCTCTGCGGGCCTCCGCCAAGACAGTGGCCGCAGGGCTGTCTGTGAGCAGACCCCGGAGGCCGGGGCTGGGAGGCCGTTCATGAGCCCCCTTCCTGCCCAGCCGGGGGCTCTCAGAGGAGCGGGTTCCGCCAGGTCGGGGCTGTGGGGGCTGCAGGGCCAGGTGGTAGCTGGAGGAACGAGCGGGTACGAGCGGGGGCATGGCAGGGGCTGGGTCCTGCCCGCTGGGTGAGTGGCTGGCACAGCTGCCACTGCTGGCTGGTGAGGAGAGTGGCGAGAAGGCTGGAGAGGTGTTCTCATAGCTGGAGCCCACAGACATGGCCCCAGGGCTGGTTGGGGGAGACAGCAGGTAGCGCCCGCCATTCGCCATGGGAGACAGCGGGGAGGTTGCAGCAGGCTTCTTTCCAGCAGCTCCGGGCTCCTCTAGCACCAGTGAGTCCATGATTTCCTGCAGGTCCTTCTCAATAGAGCTCACCAGGGAGCTGTGGCTGGCACAGGCTGAGGGCCCCCGGGATGAACACTGCGGGGTGTGGTTCCCATTCACCAAGCTTTCTGATTCTGCTGATGGGAAACGCAAAGAAGCCTTAGGCCCTGGGCTTCGACTCTGGGAGCGGCAGTGCAGAGGCTTCAGAGAAGCAGCCAGGACACCAGGGTCCTGGTGCCAGCTCTGCCGTGACCTGCGGTATAACCTTTCCCATGTCCTTGCCCTCAGTTTCCCTTTCTGAAGAGACCCATGGGCAGAGGCTCTCTGGCTCTCGCATTTTATGACTTAGGACAGAGTTGGTGACAATTTCTCCCACCTCCTATTCTTTTCTTTCAGGAAGGGCAGGCTGATCCTCTCAGAGGGGGAGGGGGCGAGCCAGAGGTTATAGGTGGCCCCAGCCTAACAGGACATTAGGGCCTCTGAACACAGCAGCCAAGACCCAGGAGAAACACACACAAAGCCTCCAGGCCTGCGTGAGGGAGGTGGGCTGCACCACCTTGTCCAATCAGAGGCCAGGAAGGCGGCTAGCGCCAAGGGTTAATTCCTGGACGCCAGGCTGGCCAGAGCCTGCCTCTGCCCTGTCCAAGCCCTCATCAGCCAACTAGAAGTCACTGGACCCACTGCCCCAGTAGTAGTTAGGGGAGAGGGCGGGTAAAGCTAATCAGTCAGGGAGTGGACTGGGAACCTAAGCCTCTGAATCCCCCAGAAGCTGGAGAAGACTGGGGGTGGGAGGGATCAGCAGGGAAAGCCTTCGCAAGATTGAGTTTGGGTCCAAAATTATGGACCCAAACTGTGTAGGACCACAATTAGAGAGGCTGCCGTGGATACCTGTGATCTGATCCACCACCCACTCTTCCTCAGACTTCCATGCAGGTCACTGATGCCACCTCCCCAGGTGCCTGACATACATGTCCACTTGTCCCAGTACCACAGCAGCCATCTGAATGTCAGTGCTGAGTCTGGGGTGGTAGGCCCACAGGCAGCCTCATGGTCTACCTGCATCCCCTACACAGTTGGGCTAAGAGAGGTTGTTCTGGTTCCCTGGGACAATCGCCAACTCTCTGGGGATCAATAATTCACGCAGAAACTACAGCTGCTCCTCTGAGTCATCAGCTGGCATGGCATGGCCTAGGGGTAGGGCTGGGCCTATGGACATGCTTGCCAGCAGGTGGGGCCCACCAGAGTTTATAGGGGTTCAATCTAATAGTTCCTTTTTCCCCCGAAGACCATCCTGAGGGTGAGGATCCCTGGTGGTGACACAGAGGGTCGGGGTCCCAGACACAGAAGTGGCATCTTTCAAGTCAGGATGGCAGGGCCCTCCATCCCCTGGGCACGTGACTCCCCAGTACACTCCAAGCAACACTTGGATCTCTCCCAGTGGCCAGACTGCCTGGCATTCTCCACAGTGACCCAGGGCAGGTGGCAGCAAGCCCAGATCATGGGCACCATCCTGCCCTGACACTACACGTGTGACTGGAGTGGGCACAGAGGAGCACTGCCCGAGGAGTCCCACCAACCCAACACTCGGCCCCACTGGTACCTACCAGGGCCAGGGCTGTAGGGGGGCCCCGGGGCCCGGCCCCCTGCCGGAATCATGCTCTTCATCCACTTGGCTTCAGCCGGGTGGTTAAAGCGGAGGAAGGTGGACTGGCCCAGGCACAACATGCAGCCTGTGGAGAGAGCAAGGCATACTTGGAGGTGCCAGCAACTCACCCGCAGCTCTGGTGGGCCAACCCCGCTTCTGGTCATCCCTCCCTATCTTCACAGTGCCCGGACGGTCCACTCCTGCCTGGCCTGTGCTGGAGACAGCACGGCCAGGGCGCCATGGCTCACACAGTGGGAAAAGTGCTGGTGCGAGCATGCGATTCCCCTGGCCTGCTCCTCTTCTCACCAGCTGGTGAAGTCACTACACCTGTTCTGAGCCTCGTTCTTGGGTAAGGATAATCCCACTGACCTCACAGGTAAGAGAGTATGTGAAGATGATCCTTCAGAGAAGAGACACCCATGCCCCCCAATCTGTACCCATGACCCATGTATCTGCCCCTTGGGTAACAAGGTCAGTCTGAATGGCAATTTTCAGGATCACAAAAAAGCTGGGGAGGGGTAGATAGGGGACCCCGGCAGGGCCCAGGACTTGCCTCCCAGCTCCCACTTCTTGTTGTGTGGTCTTAGTAGACCTGTTGCTCTTTCTAACACTAGGGTGTGATCTCCACCCTCTTTCTGTCTGACAAATCCCTGTCTGGCCTGACAGCTCCTGCTCCTTGGTCTCCCCTGGAATCTAGCCATGCTTAGGCCACTGGGCCCAGCCAAGCGCATTCCCAGGCAATAGGTGCAAGCCCAGTCCTGCCCAGGGAAGTGTGAGTACATGGAGAGGGGAGGGCACACGGGAGCCAGAAAATGTAGCCAGGGGCACCACGAGTGTGCACCAGCAGGCATGCCTACAGGCGCCTGAGGCTGGCTGGCAGGCCTCCTCCTCCTGGCCACACCCTGTGTCAGAGGAAGAAGCCAGAATCCTGGTGCTCTCTACCACCCACCTTTCCAACCGGTCTATGCCCCCGGCCCATGGACGCAGTCTCCTGTCTGCCCACTCTGCTGCCATTTGGTGCCCCAAGCTTTATGCCAATCTGAGCCAAGACTGGCAGGGAAGTCGACATTCCTGGACGCTGAGGCATTCAACTCGGGCAAGGAGCAAGGGCAAGGGGCATCCCAGGCCACGTGGGTACCTTGGCACACTCCCTCCAGAGAAGCTTAGGAGCCTGTTGCTGGGATCGAAGCACTGCTGTGGGTGGGAGTTTAGCAGGCTGAGGAGCCATAGCAGACAACCGTAATGGCCAAAGTCACCTACACTTCTTTGGCACCACAGCCCCTCCCAAGCTGGCCGGCACCAACAATTCTAAAGGTGGTTAGAAGAAGGGGGAGGCTTCCTGGCCAAGCCCCCAATCAGAGGTGCTGATCTCAGAGTAATCATAACCGGAATAAATAATAGCCAGCCACACCGTCCAGCTAATTACAACCACAGCTGTTTCAGAAAGCACTCTCCCAGCCCCCTCCGCTTCCAGCCATTTAACAGTCTAATTAATGAGGAGTTCAGTTTGCAGGGTTTAGACAGACCCACTCAACCTTAGATTGATGGGGGGTAGGGAGGGGTCAGGAACTTGACCACACTGTCCATGCTGGGAAGAAGGTGGGAGTCTGGGTGGATTCCAGCCATCAGTGCCAGGCCCAGCCACGGAGGCTGAGGGCACTGGAGACCCTTTGCCCTAACTCCGATGGTCTGCATTCCCTGCCCCTCACCCACCTCCACACAGGGGTGTGGCCATGCTGCCTCTGGGCTATAAATAGGTGATGCCAGGCGGCAAAGCTGAATCTGTATTAATAGAGCGGGCAGGAGGGCGGCAGGACTGACAGCAGCCCAGCTTCTGCCCAAATTAACTTTCTATTTGTATTCAGGGGCCCCAGGCATGGCCCTGACGCTGGTCCCTACCACCTCTAGGGGCCAGAACAGCCTATTTCAGGAAAGAAACCTCCTGTCTGGCCACTTCTGCCCCACACCACACCTCCCAAGGTCAGCCTGCTCAGGAAAGGCAGGACCGGCTCACCCACGAGAAGCTGTGCTCCATGCCCCCAACGCCCAAGGGACTCAGGGCCAGGTGGGTGGAGGTGCCACACAGGGGGGGCTATGGAGGGCAAAGGAGAGGGTGGAGCCCACCTCTGAGAGACGCAGAGGGGAAACACCACACACAAACACCCTCTCATAAGGCTCACACACACTCAGGAACATCCAGCTCGCAGACACAGGCAAACACGCCCACACTCACAAACCACAGTGCCTGCCCTGCTGGCTGCACAAGCAGAATGGACTGGCCAAAGGCGGCTGGACCGAGGAGAAAATGGGAGAAAAGGCTCTGGCCCTTCCCATCAGAAGCTCGGCTGAGCCATAACACAGCTTCCACACACCCCAGCCAGGACCCCCAACCCCACCCCGAGGCAGGGAGTTCAGCCCCTGGAAGGGGTGCCCGCACTGAGGAGTGGCCCCAAGCCCAGACCTCCCACTCAAGCTGCTCAGGGCACACACACCGTGGAGCCCCACAGCCTCAGTCTCTCAAAGGGGGGCAGAGGACCCCACTCCGGTCCTCCATCCCTCAGACGCCCCTCCCAGCACAAGCTTCTGGAGAGAGCGAGCTGTCTGCCGCCCGCTGGGGCTGTGGCTGGCCCTGGGCTGAGGACTCACCGCCAAACCTGGACCTCCGGACCGGTCGCCCAGGCTAGTTCGGGCGCTCCAGGTGCAGGGCCGGCCCCCCCACCTTTGAGGGGGCGGGCCGACCTCCCTCGCGCCAGCTCCAGGCTCCGAGCAGCTAACAGCGAGGCAGCCTGGAGCCGCTGAAGCCTGGGAGGGGCGGGCCGGCCAACCGTGGCTGGGGGAAGGGAGCCAGGGAGGGAGGGACAAAGGAGAGGAGGAGGGGAAGAGGAAGTGATGGAGGAGAGAGGGGAGCTGGATGGAGCCAGGGGGCGGGGCTGGAGGATGCAGGAGGGGGAGCGGGCTGGGGAATCCGACCAGGGCCCGGGAAAAGTGCAGCGTGGAGCAAAGGCTCAAGGAAGGCCAGGTGACAGCCGGGCAAGTAAGACCAAATACTGAGGCCAGAGGGTGGAGAGGCAGGAGCAGGAGGAGCAGGAGAAGCAGGGTCTGGGGAGGGCTGGAGGAAGTCACCAGAGCCTGGATGGAGCCAGCCCAGTTCCCTACCAGACTGGTCACCTTGGGCCAGTCACACTCTCTGGCTTCCTTATCTACAGAATGAGGAGCCTGGCCTCTATCACAGCAGAGGCTAAGCTGTGACATTCCAGCTCCGGCCTCTTGGCCCCTGTGACAAGGTCACTCCCAGGCTGGGAGCTCAAGCCAAGGCAGTGCTCTGTGCTGTGTGAGCAGCCCGGAGCCCAGCTGCTGTCTTCACCCTAATACCCCCACTTCCGCCCCCTCTCTCCCTGGGGTCAGCAGATCCCCATCTCAGCACCCAGGTGCTGCCTCTCCCAAGCCAACCCTGCCTCTCCCCAACACCCCCCTACCCGAGCCCCCAACAGTGTTAGTCCTAGCAGAGAATTCTGTCACTGGAGGCAGGTACACTTTCCACCCAGGAGAAAGACACAGTGCCACTTGTCGCTGGGAGCCCAGGTCAGGCCGAGGCAAGTACCCAAGCCCACTTTGGGCTCCAGAGAGCTCCTCCTGTCCTGGACCCTGGCCCCGGGGCCCTGGATACCAGGAGCTCAAGGGACACTGTATGTGCTGTCAGACACAGCCTAAGTGCTCACAGCCCAGAGTCTCACACTCTGAGAGAATCACCAGCACTTGCCCAGTGACATGGTAGACAGACACCACCTCCGTCGTGAGCACTGAGCACACAAGCACCCCGGCTAAGCATGCTGGCTCACACACACTTATCCTCACACAAGCCCACAGGCGGGCACCAAGCCCCGCGGAGTTACACTCACTGGCACTCATCCTTTCACTTTGTCCCTGGAGAGACTCTGGAATTAAAAGTCTACCTCCTTAGAGCTAATCAAATGATTTCCACGCCGGCTGAACACCTACCCACAATGTCTGTTGTACTACACAGCACAGGCTCACAGGCTCACTCACGGCCCTCTCCCCCTTCAGAAGGAGAAAGGAAGCACTATATAGGGTCAAATGCAAAACAGGGGGAGGCTTTAAAAAAAATCTCAGGAAGAGTGATTCATAGGTCTGGAAACTGTGATGGCTGTGATGGCCAGCTGGACAGATGTACACCGACACAGAGGATGCCCACCAGTGAGAAATAGGGCAGAAGGCAGAAACAGAGAAGTGAAAAGCTGGGCACCTTCCTGGCTTTCCTCTCCTTCCTTGGAGCTCTTCTTAGAGATCTTTATTAGTCTCATATCAGGGGGCTGGAGGCTTCAGAGAAGGAATACCGATAACACGGTGAGAGAGGGAGAGAATCGGTGTCCTGGAACCCACAGGGAGGATAACCCAGGGATCCTGGCTCTTCAGCATATTCTTGAAACCTCCCCAGCTGGGGAGGTTCACACAAGCCCCTACCAGAGAAGCAGTGAGGGGCTGCAGGAGCGAAGCTGACGTGGAGACTGGGCTGGCGGTGAATGGGAGTGGACTGGGACCTTCGGTCTAGACAGCCTGGGCCCTGAGCTGTGGCTTTCTGGAGCCTCCCAGACTTTGTTCCTCCCGATCTCTCATGTGGTCTGGCACTGTGGTCTCAGGGTGGGGCAGCCCAGTTTCAGACAGAAACGCCTCCACATTTTCTTACTTCTATTCCCAGCTCCTCCTCTTGTTCTGTAAAGAAGGCAGCAGTGTGGAATGTGCCAGGATTCCTGGGTATGGGGCTGCAATCGGGATCTTCCTGGCTTCCTCACTTTCTGCTGCTGCAGCCATAGCTCTAGTTAAAGACAAGCGGGCCCTCCCTGGTGGGGCAACAGGTTTAAGCGCAGCACTGCAAAGCTAGCAGCAGCTGCCTTCAGCACGAGTTGGATCCCTGAGTTAGATCCCTGGCCAGGGAGGTGACCCACATGGCGCAGAAGACCTCTCCCGGCTTGCCCACTGCTCCCCTCAGCAGAGTACTTGGTCTGATCTGCCTGTTCTGCTCCCCACTCTGTCTGATGAATCCTCTCACCGCCCCTGCACCTCTGGCCTATACCCCATTCTGTATGCATAAATAAATAACTCTAAATAAATAAAAAAAAAAAAGGGCTCTCCCTGGGAACCCAGTGTGTTGGAGTGCTGCATTAAGAAGCTAAGCCAAGGCCCTCCCTGGTGGCGCAGCGGGTTAAAGCACAGCACTGAGAATCTAAAGCCGCTTCCGCATGAGTTCGATTCCCGCCTGCCCCGGAGGTGACCACATGGCGAGGCAGACCTCTCCTGACCTGCCCGCTGCTCCCCTCAGCAGTGTACTTCGTCGATCTGCCTGTTCTGCTCCCCACTCTGTCTCTGGTGAATCCTCTCACCGCCCCTGCACCTCTGGCCTATACCCCATTCTGTATGCATAAATAAATAACTCTAAATAAATAAAAAAAAAAAAAGGGCTCTCCCTGGGAACCCAGTGTGTTGGAGTGCTGCATTAAGAAGCTAAGCCAAGCTGTGGCTGCTTCAGTGCAAGTTCAGTCCCCGCCCCGGAGGTGACCCACTGGCTTGGACCTCTCCGGTCTCACCCGCTGCTCTTCTCAGCCGTGTACTTTGCCCATCTGCCTGTTCTGCTCCCCACTGCTGCCCACCCTGTTTCTGGTGAATCCTCCTGCCCCTGCACCTCTGACCTGCACCCCAGTTCTGTATGCATAATAAATAAATCTCAAAAAAAAAAAGACAAGCATCTGCTTTCTCTGCCACCCCACCCCGACTCAGCACACTTCTGCCTAAGAGGCTGTCACTGCCATCTCTGCCCATGACGTGGGCCTCTGCAAGTTGCCTATGGCTGGGCGTAGTGCCCAGAATGACGCATCTAAGGTCCAGAGTAGGTTCCTTGTTACTTCTAGGGTATTCTAGGGTAGCCTTCTGTTTTTGTTTTTTTCAAGAAGAGTCCCTTCTACAGTTCTGGATCAGGATAGTCGGACAGGGGAAATGACCCTCTTGCGCAGATGCCCACAAAGGGGCATTTGGCCAGTGAGCAACCTTAGATGCAGGAATACACACATGGATACTTTGGTGTGTCAGTCCTGAGTCTACCCCTGCCCCAATGGCCCATAAACAAGGAAAGACACAAACATTGAGATACACAAACCCAGAGTCACAAACACATCCGGAGATACATAAACACACTCCAGTTACACAGACACAGAGATAGCACATGCACCCCTCAGCCCCCCCACCAGCCACCCAGTTTCCAGGGAAACGCACTCCCAAGAATGTCCGGAGTGGGGCCAGGCAGGGCTGGGCTTGGTGCCTTGCTCCAGAGATGAGACAAGGAAACCCTTAGCTCCTGGAGCCCAGGGGAGGGGTGCTCCGGAGAAGAACACCCGGCTCTTTGTGCTTCTGCCCATCCTGCAGGCTGCCAAGTGGCTGACACAGGCTAGCCCAGACAAGAAGGCTGGGGGTGGAAGGGGAAAGGGATGAGGGTTTAGGGTCAGGAGAGTGGGAGGGGACATACTTGGCAGGGTGGGGTTCTGGCTAAGAAGAGTTGGGGGTCACTGGGGCCACAGGAAATGCCTAAGAATTCCCTGTTGGCTCCAGACGCTCCCTCTTCCCAGGGAATGAAGTGTGGGCAAGAGGGCGCTACAAGGCTCTGGTTTCCCGCCCTGTGCACAGCACATGGGGAGCCTTCTGGCTGGCTGCTCGCTCAGCAGGGATTCTGCTCTGAGCGTGCAGACTGGGCTCTTCAGTCTGCTTTGAACTGTGCCCCAACCTCTCCTTACTGCTCCCCACTAGCCAAGTCTTGAGGAAGACTGTTCTCTCTGAGACTGAAGAAAGTCAGGAAACAGATGGAGCCACAGTCAAAGCTCCAGTTTATGGGGGTCCCTGCTCTTATCTGGGGTCACAGACGTTGAAGCCCTGGAACAAACCAGAGCCTGTGTGTTTCCCTGAAGTCAGTTGATCACCCCATTTTGAACCCCAAAGACAAGAGGAGTGGGTCTTCTGGGTCAGCTGTGAGGGAGTAGCATTTAAAGAGACCCAAGGGATGTGTACAGGAGAGATGAAAGCCAGGGATGGGTGGGTGTTCACTCTGGAGGAGCTTCGGGCCAGTTGGACATCAGAGTTCCCAGGACAGTGTCAGTGTCTTCCCGCTCAGAGCCACGCTTAGCCCAAAGCTGTCACCCTCCTCTTGGCCCTATTTTTCTCATCCCTTAATGTGACAATTGACTACATAAACTGATGTCCAGAGCAAATACACCTGATCTGTCAAAGTGCCACTTGGGCCATCCCCTTACCTGCTTGGTCACTATAGTAACTAGGGGCCCAGTTTTTAAAGCTACCTTATCACCTGTTGCTTTGGGAAACAGCATGGTAACCCTAGTCAAGACCCAAAAATGGGGCCCTCCGGTGGCACAAAAGGTTAAAGTCCAGCACTATGAAAGTGTCCCCAGCCAGGGAGCTGACCACATGGCACGGCAGACCTCTCCTGTCCCACCCACTGCTCCCCTCAGCAGTGTACTTCGACAATCTGCCTATTCTGTTCCCATCTCTGTCTCTGGTGAATCCTCTAACACCCCGCACCTCAACCTGCACCCCAGTTCTTGTATGCATAAATAAATACATCTTTTAAAACAAACAGACCCAAAAAGCGGGGCCTCCCTGGTGGCCTAGGGGTTAAGTATCAGCACTATCTCCACTACAGCCTGACATCCAGGGAGTGACCCACATATAGCACCGCAGACCTCTCCTGTCTCAACCGCAGCTCCCCTCAACAGTGTATTTCAGTCCACCTGTTCTGCTCCCCACTCTGTCCCCACTCTGAATCCTCTCACCCCCTCCCATACCTCTGGCCTACACTCTAGATTTCCTATGCATAAAGAAAGAAATCTAAAAAAAAAAGACTCAAAAAGCTGCTGTCCACAGTACTGTCAGAGGAGCAGGGCTGGCCTCAGACCTTGCCATCAGACTCTGCTGCTGCCCCACCCCCACCAGGTGTGTCCCCTCTCCCTGACTGCTACAGCTTTTCAGGAAAACTCCCTCTTGGCATCATGGCACACAGCCATTGTTCCCCTCACTGTTGCTGTGGTCGCTCTCCCCTAACAACCATTAATAACCACTACACCATTCCCGCTTTGATAGCAAAAGAGCGGAACCTCTCCCCCTGTGGCGTGGGCAAGTGGGATAGGGCGAAATGAGAAAACAGCAGGTTTAAGACGAGGCTGGGTGCTGAAGGCATTTGGAATGCTGTGGAGGCATATTGGAGGCACCTGAGCACCCTATTTCCCAATGTGACCACTCAGGCAGTTACCATGGTAACCACCACAGCCGGCTTCCCCTGCACCTGTCATGCTTTAAAACAGAGCACCCCCCCCCACCCCGCTCCTATTTGGAGAAAGCAAACCTTACCCTGAGTGAGCCGGGTGGGCTGCCGGACAGGGAGCCCGTCAACCGTACAGGCATTGCCACAAGGGTAGAGGGTGAGGGTGCCCCGAAGGTTCTCAATGTAGCAGTGTTCAGGGGCCAGGCCCGGACCCTGCAGTGAGATGTCCCTGGCCG
>NW_004567126.1:19539486-19543603 GCF_000260355.1 Condylura cristata
GGGGGAGAGGGACAGCACCAGGAGAGCCACGTGAGAATAAACCTCTGCCTTCTGCTCCAGAGGAATCACTGGCCACCCACAATGGTTCCCAGAGCCTGGTTAAGCACACTCTAGCCCAGAGATGAGACGGTGCAGAGGGCATAGAAGGCTCTAGACTCCAGAGAAAGAATGGGGGCTTCTTCTCCACAGGCCTTCCCCTAGTCCCTCCAACTTCAGCAAGCCTCCATCCCCACAGTCCACCCACTTCTTACAGGTATCCCTCTCTCCTTTCTCCTCCCTCCCTTTGCCACCTGTAACCCTTGCCATCCCTGATTCCTTCTCTATTCAGGGAGCCTCTCCCCTCAAGCATCTTTCTGCCTGAACAACCCCTCCTCTGGCAGAGCCCTTGGGCCTGGTATTTGGAGAATGTGGGGAATGCAGTATCTCCTGGCAACAAGGGCAGCCTGAGAGAGGAACCGGTGAAGGAGCTGTACCAGGGCCTCATCTTGGGAGTCTGCCCCCATCCCCATCTCTGCATTCTCTTCTGGCAGGCGCCTTCTCCCAAGCCAGGCACTGCCCCAGAGTGGGGCCCCTTCTTCTGGGCCGGTTGCTAAGAGCTATGTGCTCTCCTGTTTCCGTGCTCTCCTCTGTGTCTAAGCTGATCTTTAATCCCAGTCATGGAGCCAGATTAGCTACCAGAGGGCAGGCAGTCTGGGGAGGAAGGAAAGGGGGACGGGGAGAAAGGTCTCTGGCCTAGGCAAGGCAGACATGGGCATCAGGGCGCAGAAGGGCCCCCGACAACCACCTGGGGGGGGGCAGGCGACAGGTGGGGGGGTAGGGGGCAGGGGGAGCGGGAGAGCGGGGTGCCCTTCCAGATTTACCTTCCTCCAGCGGCAGAAGGGTGATGGCCGTGCTGAGCCGCCCACTGCCCAAGCTCACCAGATGGGGTTTGTCCGTCTGCACTTTCAGCCCTTTGCCTGTCTCGATCAGGTCCAAGGGCCCTTTCTGCGGGTAGTGAGGGCGAGGGATGAGCATCATTACTGACCCCAGGCCAGCGCCTTACCACTGCCGTCCACACACCTGCACCTTCTTCAGCCCTTGTCCCTCTCTAAAGGGACAAGTGAGGTGGCAAAAGGCTTAGCACGAAATCTTGCACAGAACATTATTTGCCTCGGTTGTAATTAGATCTGAATCTAGGCCACTAACTCGTCCCACTGGATTTATCTCCAGTCTTGCCTTAACTGCCCGCTTTGTCTATTAAGACAGAAATGAGGAGAAAGTAAGGGGAGCAGGCTGTGCTGGATGAGAGAGAAAGGGGGCACTGGAGAGAGGACCGATCCAGTCAGGACTAGTGGCTGCAGATTGGCCTGTGGGTAGCCACCTGGCCACAGCTGGCCCTGAGGGTGGGGCCATGGACCTAGGAGAGGGACACAACCCAGGGTCATTGTAAAAAGTGATTCCTGGGCCCTCCTTGGTGGCACAGCAGGTTAAAGCACAGCACTGAGAAGCTTAAGCCAGTTCCGCATGAGTTCAATTCCCGCCTGCCCCGGAGGTGACCACATGGCGTGGCAGACCTCTCCTGACCCGCCCGCTGCTCCCCTCAGCAGTGTACTTCGTCGATCTGCCTGTTCTGCTCCCCACTCTGTCTCTGGCGAAGCCTCTCACAGCCCCTGAGCCTCTGGCCTGTACCCCAGTTCTGTATGCACAAATAAATAAATCTTTAAAAAAAAAGTGATTCCTGACTTGCAAAGGGTATTTTCTAGGTGAAACAATTAACCTAATTCGGATTAACGACTCAGCTAATAGGCCAAGGGACCCGCGGAGGAGCAGAGAGGAATGGCGGTGCAATTGGGTGGGGAACACAGGTGTGTGTAGGAGCTGACCCACCGCCCACCAACAGCCCTCTCCCCCTGGCCTGACCCCACTCACCTGCACCATTGCTTGTGCCTTGCATCCGGGGCCTACCTGGCTCCTACTCAGAGTATTCATGGTCCTGGTGCTCCAGAGCTCCTGGGGACACAGCAGGAAACAGGTGAGGTAGGGCACAGAGGGGGCAGATGCTTCTGAGGGTTGTCGGAGCAGGGCGGCACCCAGCACCTGCGCCATCACTCCCCAGCGTGCTCATGCTGGACAGAAGGTGGAGGCAGCCAGGAGCTCTGTGGGGAAAGGTAGGCCCCGTCCCCAGCCACAGCACTAGTCTGTACCACCACAAGCACTAAAAGCCTCCCAGGGTACCACCTGTACCCGTATGTCCATGCAGGGTGGGAGAAATCTACCTCTGTGGGGGAAGTGAATCAAGGGGCCCCTCCAGGGACCCCTCCAGGGAGGCAGATGTCAGATGGCCTCCACCCAGCCAGGGCAGGGCAGAGCACCCCCCCCTTTCCCAGCCTCTTCTCCTTTGTCTCTTTCCCAGGTGTCTCAGTAGGATGTTTTCTTAAAGGAGACACAACGAGAAACTCAAACATTCCTGCTACCTCTATGTGTCAGCCCTTCCTTCCCAAGAAAGCCATATTACCTGCACACTATTGGCAAAAAAATGAAGCAAAACATAAAACAAAGAAACCAACAAAAAAATCTCAGTGGTGACAGACTGGGAATATGGGACACTGGGGCTCTTAGCCAGACTTGACCCTGTAGGAAGCTCAGAACAAAGGGTAAAGTGTCCAGGTCAGAACCTGGACTTCCTCTCTCCCAGGCTCACGTTTTTGGTACCTGAGCAACGTGAAGAAGGACCTTTGTATACTACATCCCTTGCTAAAGTGAGAAACTTTTCCTCTGCTGCTCAAATGTTACTAGAGAAAACTGAGAAGAGTGTGGCTGGAGAGAGGGAGAGAGGCCCAGGAAGGCTGGGCTTCCCTCCACTTTCTCTTGTAGCCAGCTACCAGGTGACTTGGAGAGGAAGTGGGGGCAGGAGCCAGCATTCCAAGGAGTGTCTGGCCCTGCCAGTGGGACCCTGGGGCCTCAGCCACAGACTTACTAAATTTACCCTCTCAGCTTCCACCCTTCCGGGCTTGAACTACATCATCTCCGTCACCATTTCCACCCAAGCTGGAGGAAGAGAGGCCGGAATAGGGCCTGGGACCCACCCCAAGTCTGCCTGGGAAGAGGGAAGGCAAAGGCATTATTAACCCATCGCAAACACCCAAGCAGTGACTAGCGCCTAGGCAGGAAGAATTTCCGGAGATACAGAGTGGTATTGCTTCTTTCGGTCATGGAAACCCCTCCACATTCTCTGAGGGAGGAAAGGCAAAACAGTGGGGTGGGAATGAGGAATTAATTTATCTAAAAGGAATGAAGGGCCTCCTTGGGGGTGCAGGGGTTAAAGTGTCAGCAATATCAAGCTAGGACCAGTCCCTTGCCATGAGTTCCATCCTGGCCCAGTTGCTGACCCAGGTATGGCACAGCAGACCTCTCCTATCTCCCCACTGCTCCCCTCAGAAGTGTATGTCAGCAGATCTGCCTGTTTTGCTCCCCACTCTGTCTCTGGTGAATCCTCTCACCCCTTGAAGCAACTCTGGCCTAGACCCCAGTTTTATACATAAATAAATCTTTAAAAAATATAAAAGGAGAGCCTCCCTGGTAGCACAAGTGTTAAATAAAGCACAGCACTGTAAGTAGTCTCTGGTGAATCCTCTCACTAGCCCCACACCTCTGACCTGTACCCCAGTTCTTATATAAATAAATCTTTAAAAATAAAGGAATGAGAAAAGCAAAACAAGAAAGAAAGATGAAGGAAAGTCAGTCATTTAGTGGAAAGACTTTAGATTGCCATGCAAGAGCCTTAAATTCCAACCTGACTTTATTATTTACTAGCTGTGAGAGCTTAAGTCATTCCCTATAAAACTGGAATAATGATTAAAAGATCATCTGGTGGCCTCCCTGGTGGTGCAAGAGGTTAAAGCACAGCACTATGAAGCTATCTGCAGCCACTGAAGCAGGAGTTCTATCCCCAGCCAGAGAGGGGCCCCACAAGGCACTGCAGACCTCTCCTGTCCTGCCCCACTGCTCAGCAATGAATTTCATTCATTCTGCTGTTCTGCTCCCCACTCTGTCTCTGGTGAACGCTCCCTCCCCCAGCACCTCTGGCCTGTGCTCCAGTTCTTGTATACATGAATAATTTAACCTTAAAAAAAAATCA
>NW_004567126.1:19545068-19545996 GCF_000260355.1 Condylura cristata
TGGGGGGGGGCTGACTGGGGGAGGCCTGGCAACTCTGGCAACTGGCAGGTGAGGGCACCCAGGGCACGTGATGGGGGGGTCGGTACAGCATGGGGGTACAGCACCGGGAGCAGGAGAGTTCTGGAAAGAGGGGCTGAGGGCTGCGGCCCAGGAGCTTGGCGGGTAAGAGGACACAGAAGTGGAGGAGGCAGTGAAAGTGGGGGGATGACAAAATTGAGGGGAAATCTGGACAGAGAGGTAGAGAGATTGGGGTGCAAGGCGATAAGAGAGCAAGGAGGGTCCAAGGTAGGGGCTGGCAGAGGGTGCAGGGTCCTGAGGCAGGGTCCTGGAGGGGACACCCAGTAAAGATGGGAAAGAAGGGGACACAGGACAGGAGCCCCAGAAGTGATGAAGGAACCTGGGCAGTCCAAGCAGGGGTGGGCTGCTAGGACCTGGAAGGAACCCTAGACTCGGGTAAGGGCGGAGGGGGCCCTGTGGGGTTAAAGCCTGGCATGAGGGCAGAGGGGGTTCAAGTCCAGGTGGGGTGAAGGCAGAGTGGGGGAAGAGTCCTGCGGGCAGAGTGCAGTGAAGGTAGAGTGGGGTGAGGGTCTATGTGTGGGCCGCCCTGGCCTGGGCCGCAGGTGGGACAAGGCTGCAGTGTTGGGTCCCGCCCGCTACTGGACAAGAGGCCTTTCTTCAGCCGGCAGCGGGGTGAAGGAGTTGCTTGTTTGTGCAGTGGGGATGGGGGCGGGCACAAGCACCGCCCCGCTTCCCTCACCCCCACCGCCCCGCAGCTGCGGAAGGGGGCTGCGTGTGTGAGGGGTGTATGTGTGAAGGGCTGCGTGTGTGAGTGAGGGGTGCATGGGAGGTGGTTTTAGGGGGGCTTTGGGCGAGGGTCTGCGTGAGTGAGGCGTGGCAGTGCACGCGTGGTGACTGCACTTGCGGTGCC
>NW_004567126.1:19546155-19562794 GCF_000260355.1 Condylura cristata
CCCGGCGGAGCCCCCACTGGCTCCAGCCCGCCCGCCGGAAGCCTCCGCGGGCGAGGAGGTGACCGCGCGGCGGCCCCCTCCGCTCTCCCCGCCGATGACTCGTCCGCCCCCGCTCGGGGTCGGGGAACTCCGCGCGGGCTCCGAATCCGGATGGCGCGGGCGTGGCCCGGCCTGGGACTCTCCCCAGCAGCCCCGCCCGGCCTCCCGCCCTCCAAAGACGCTGGGTCCTGCGGGAGGCCGCCCACCTGGACGCACCCCGAAGTCCCTGCAAGACACCCAAGCCTCCGCGCCCGCCTTCGTCCCCTCCCCGCCGTCCAGAGGGCCGGAGCGAGACGCCCCTGAAGCCTCCCTCCCGGTGCGGAGCTCCCCGGACCGCCGCTGACCGCAGAGGCAGCTGTGGGGCGCGGGTGCACGAGCCCCAGACTGTGTTGGCCCGCTGTCAGGGGCCGGGACCCGGTCCCTCCCCGGGAGAAGCCGAGGGCCCCCTCTGGCGGCGGCGCAGCTGGGGGGCGGCTTGCAGGAAAGCCCCTTTCCCTAATCGGACTCACCTGGGACAACGCTCCGTCCCCCACGGGTTTCTTTCCGGCTCCCTAGGCCAGAGCTGATGAAGGGCGCTCGCCCAGCCCTGTGCCTTCCCCTTATCCAGTGCCAGCGCCCCGAGAGCGCGACCCGCAGGGATAGTGGAGAAGGGGACACTGGCCCCTTCGCTGGCTCGGCGGCCGCGGCGGTGGACTCAGGACACTGTTGCTTTTCCCTAGGAACCCGCTGAGTGGGAGGAGAGCGAGCGGTCCCGCCCTCCTCAGTCCCCGCCCTCGTCCCCCGTCCCGTCCGGTCGGCCTGGCCAGCCAGAGAAGACGCCCTTGTGGGGCTGGAGCCCAAGGTCCCCCCACCCACCCTTTCCCACAGCACCTCCCCTGGCCAGCACAGCGCCTGCTTTGTTCATCTCTGCAGCTGGGGTTCTCCACCAGCACCACCAGCTTGTGCGCACACACCCCTCTCCCCCTCTCACCTCCTTCGGACTCTTCCAGACCACCCTCCACGAGGCTTTAAGGCACTTCTGAGAGGGTGCTTTCTGATGGTTTCTCGCTTCTTTTAAAATCTTAGACCCTGAACCCTCTTGGATTCCCAGTGACCCTCATAGTCACTCCCCAACAACATACTCTCAACATCTCCAGAACATTTACTGAGGGTACCAGATCACCCCTGCTCCTCACCCTATTCCAAGCCCCATCATGAAGAACTGTAAATGGTACCGATAACCCCGCACATTGGCCTCCCAGATTTTCCTAAGCCTGGGTCTAAGGTGGCATGCTCAAGTGCCCTGCAAACTGTAGAGTTCAGGGAAGCGGAGAGGAGCTACCATCTTCCCTCAGGGAGCTCCATCTGC
This sequence comes from Condylura cristata, assembly GCF_000260355.1. Lineage (NCBI taxonomy): Eukaryota > Metazoa > Chordata > Mammalia > Eulipotyphla > Talpidae > Condylura > Condylura cristata. The sequence continues at coordinate 19,547,543 of NW_004567126.1, forward strand.
ACAACCTGCTGGGTTTCACACTGGAATTGGGAAGCAAGTTACAGGTACACATTGAGCACACCATTTTAGGTGTGGCAGTGAAATGATTCACCAGAGACAGAGTGGGGAACAGAACAGGTGGATCTACTGATATACCCTGCTGAGGGGCACAGGAGAGGTCTGCCGGGCCATGTGGGTCAGCTCCCTGGCCAGGGATGGAACTCATGCTGCAGTGGCTACAGACAGCTTCCTAGTGCTGCACTTTAACCCGTCTCAACCCTCCCCAGGAAATCTGGTGCTGACAGTGGATCCTTACCTTGCAAAGCCAGCTCTTGCCCCAGGAAACTGACTGGCAAGGCCCTAGGGAGGTGGACTCAGTTGGACTTGACCTCTTTAACCTCAGTTAGAGGGACCACCTGAGATTTGCTCCCCAAAGGAGGGGGCAGAAAGCCCCCCAAGCTGGCATAAGTTCCAAGCTAGGGCAGGTAGCAGAAAAATCATCTATCCTCTTCCACATGGACAAATCCTGATTCTGTAACTTTAAGTTTGTGTCCTGTCTCTTTTGCTCAGAATCAGCAGGAGGCTGAACTGCAGGAATCTCTGGTCATTCATTGACAGGGCCAGTAATAGCAGGGGGCCCCCACAGCTGGAGGTTGGAGCTCTGTCACCAGGCAGTGGACAGGAAGGGGGAGGGGATGACATTATCCCCAGTGACTTGCTGTAGTTAAAAAGATTGAACGATCCTACTACAGTAGGGGCTACGGGTACCAGGAAACCCCAGAATGGAGTTTGGAGTGTGGGGGGAAAGCCTCTTATTCTTCCTCTTTTCATACTGCTTGAGACTCTTGAGAGTTTTAACTCTGGCCACAATAGTAATTTTGAGGCTATTCTGGTAAAAAGAAGGAGAAAAAAGGAAACCCAAACTGTTGTATCCTATGTGTCAAGACAGCATTTGGGGGAAGGGGCTTAGACTGGAGTACCTCAGAGACTTCACATAACTCTTATTTCACCACCCCCAGCACTTCACTGTCTTGGTCAGAGGGAATTTGAGAGAATAAACAAGCCTTCCATGGAGGCGGCTGAGGGGGAGACAGGGTTTTTAAACAGCACCCAACTGCTCTGTCCTAGCCCAGGGACCAGCTGGCCCAGTATAAAGGCTGTGCAATGTGTCCTTGCTCATGCTGTGACAGGGCCGTATGTTCCCACAGTTAAAGCTCTCAGGGGACCACAGACCTACCGCCCCCACCCTCCACCCTCACCCGGCTCCACATCTGGAGCCCATCAGAAAAACTGAGTGCTCTCTCACAGTTATGCAAGAGGTCGAGCAGCTGGGAGCTCAGAAAAGGGGGAGGAAGAGAAGAAGAAAGCAGAAAACAGCTTTCCAAGCATGCTTCAGACTTTCCGAAGTGGAAGCAGGGGGAGAGGGTGAAGGCTGGGTGTGGAAGATTTTTTAAGGCCCTCTGCACTTGGCTATGAATGTCACAAGAGGATTTCCACACTCCTCCTGCCTTTGCCGAGGCACATCGCCCACCTCTGTGCCTCCTTCAAGTTGTATTCCCTCCAGCCCCTGAAAGAGGTGATTATTGCTCCGTACAGCAAGTGATCCCCATAGCTACATACCCAGAGAGCTATTCTTCCTGGCCTCTTTGGGTCCTGAACTCAGGCATCATTAGCATAGGCGTGGTTGCTGCAATGACTCCAAGTTACTCCTCACCGCATCCAACTTAGGAAATATCTCAAACCTATCTTTAGCAGCTGTAAAGGAGCAGAAACTCTCTTCCTAGTTGTCTTAGAGATCGCCTCTTCTGTAGTCACACCACTCATTCTCAGAGCCGTCACTATGTCCCTGGGCTCTAGGCTCAGGTGTGCACACTTATTATGCCACACCCATGCTCCAGGTGTCCACAATCAGACATGCCTGCCCCACGCCCACGCTCCCAAGAGCCTTCTACAGCAACACAATCAAGCCCCAGGTGATAGCAACAGAGGCCAAATGGCATAAAAGCCCTGATTAATTCCATTTACCCTACACATGTTATTTGCATTTGAGTAAAAAACTGAAAAACAAGACTTCTTTCCACTTCTCTTTGGCCATGAATTTGTAATGCCTTCTTCAAATAACCCATTTGGTAATCAACATTAAGGTGTTTATGAGCACATTCTAGAATTGAACTAAGCCCCAACTAACCATTTAGCACCTGCCCTATGAACACCAAAGCAAAAACTTTTCGGTGGTGGATTAGGAAGGTACCTAAGCCTTTAAAACCTGCCTGGTTACCTGACCTTGAGAGAGAGAGAGGCAGCGGCTTGCTTTGGAAAGGTAGTCTACCTTTTCTAAAAGCCTGCCTCCACACCAGTTACTAGCTTCTCAAACTAATACCTGGAGAGATGCTGTCTGTCCTTTGGTAAAAGCAATGCACAGAACCAACCTGCCTGTGGATCTTCTAGGAGTTTCAAAGAAGCTCCATAGCCAACTGCAAATAAATTTATCACAGGGAGAAAGAAGACGACATGAAGGTAGAGACATGAAGGTAGAAAACGGATACGACAAAGGGGAGTCAATTTGGAGTTATTGAGATTCCTGCAAAGCTTCCTAGGTCTTGTTTTCATCCATTTGAGACTTGTTGACTATCACTAGCTGTAATTAACACTACTATCTTAAAAAAAAGGTTTGTAAATAGGGACAGCTGTTGCTTCTCAAGACTAGCCTTTAGTCTTCATGGTTAGTTTTTCTTCTAATAAGCCCTGCCAAATATGAAATTCTAAAGACTATTCTCTATCAGCCTTGGAAATCTCTCCAATCCTAGTTAATGTAAATTAACTGGAAGGCAGTTTCTCCTGTCAGAGGTGCATGGGTTGGTTGATACATTTGGGGTTCAAACTACTGAGAAAATGAATGGCTGATGTTTTTAAAAAGGAACACCTGAGCACAGAGGGGGTGGAATTCTTACCTCTACTATGTAGAATTAAGCTGCAGCAGGAACCACAAGCCTCCTACATTAAACAGAATGCTCACTCACATCTAATTATTTTGTTAAGACTCCCTCACAAGAAGCCAAGATGCTGTGGAAGGATTAGCTACCAGTTGGGGGAGGGGAGGTGCAGCATGGTTCTTGGTGTGTGTTTCATTGGACTAAGTTACAGTTTGAGAGCCAAATGACACTTCAGCAACATTAGACGAGATACTATTACTTTTAAGCAAAAATAAATAGAAAATCTTGGCTTTTGTTATTAAAATAAGCTTTTTTAAAGAAGCTTGTTACAGTTAAAATTCCAAATATGTTTATTCATTAGAGAATAATTTGCCTTCCAATGTGTTGATACTCAAAAGATTTCAAGCTAAATAAGGCCTTTTTTGAATTAACTCCCAAGGCAACCATTGATTCAAAACTAGGTAACCATTTAGTTCCTGCCTTAAAAACTGCAAAGCTTTTTGTCTAATGAGGAAGAAAAAGCTCTAACTATCATTAAGATGAAACCTCATTTTATTTCTTTTTTTGGTCACAATAAGAATTGCCCTTTATTGACTTTATTAGTTAAGAGGCAACACAGTAAACGTACTTACTACTTAACTTACTTAATGCTTCCCCAACCTTATTAAGTACCAGCATCCGTTTTTACTTGAGGAAACTAAGGCAACTGAAAAGCTGAGCTACTGGGGCCCCTTCTTGGTGGTGCAGCAGCGGGTTAAAGCACAGCACTATGAGGCTATGGCAGCCACTGCAGCACGAGTTCCATCCCTGGCCAAGGAGGTGACCCACAGGCACAGCAGACCTCTCCTGTCCCTTCCACTGCTCCCCTCTGCAGTGTATTTCAGTCAGTCTGCCTGTTCTGCTCCCCACTGTCTTTGGTGAATCATCTCATGACCTGCATCTCTGGCCTGCATAAATAAATAAATAGGTCTTTAAAAAGTTGCCCAAAGTCCCCTCCCTGGTGGCGCAGCGGGTTAAAGCACAACACTGAGAATCTAAAGCTGCTTCCCCATGAGTTCGATTCCCGCCTGCCCCGGAGGAGATCCACATGGCGCGGCAGACCTCTCCTGACCCGCCCGCTGCTCCCCTCAGCAGTGTACTTCCTCTATCTGCCTGTTCTGCTCCCCACTCTGTCTCTGGTGAAGCCTCTCACCGCCCCTGAGCCTCTGGCCTGTACCCCAGTTCTGTATGCACAAATAAATAAATCTTTAAAAAAAAAAAAAAGTTGCCCAAAGTTGATTATGGTGATGGCACACGGGTGACTTGGTGATGGGAAACCCGCGGGGATTACAATTGAGATGGAAAAAAAAAATGTACAAAATGATATAAAAAAAAGTTGCCCAAAGTCACTGCAGCTAAAAAGGTCCAGGCAGCACCTTATCCCTGAAAGGCAGGATCACATAGATGCAGGACACACAGCTTAAGTCTCATTTTTCAGACTCTACAACAGCCCTGACAAAAAGTCCAAAACTATGTAAATAACAATCGATTCAAAAACTATGTGTTCAAATGTAGAAAAATACACATATCTGTAATACAAGAAAAGGCAATGAATATTTTCTTAAAACAAAAAAAAAACTTACTAATTTTTAATCTTAGATCCCATTATTCTGAATCAGCAAAGTATCGGAGTCAAGAGCCCAGTAAACATTCATTTTATAATACTCTTTATTTGATTAAAGAATTTGCCTTCTGTGTACATTGGAATGTTATATTCCCTAGGTATTTTACAGGGTTACAAAATGTCTCTCGTTTTAAATATTACCCCAAAAGTAATTCCAGAAAAAAGGTTTCTGTGAAACTAAACCTTTTAAAAAATCATATGGACAAGCAACTCTCAAACAAAACTGGATTAATAAGATTTCTTGTCTACTTAACTACATGACAGATTTCTTGTTCCAGTCCCCTTCCTCAAAAAAGCCTCATGTGGAAACCAATCAAGAGATAAGGATTCTTCCCTGATGCAGTAAAGGGAAAGGCCAGAAATTTCTTTGGCAAACAATTCCATCCGTGGCCATCTGTGATTGCTTTAAGTACAATAGACTGCAGGGAAGACCAGTTGTTCAGAGTGGGTACTCTCCACCAGGTGAAGTGCAGGTCACCTACTGTCATCTGCTTCTTCCCCTCAACAGTGTGCCGCGGCCTGGCAGCAACTGCACCAACCCTACTAAATGCAATACTGGGTTAAAAGTCAATTCTGGGTTGGCTGATGTCATCTTTTCCATGGGGCTGAATCAACCACTACTTGATGACATTCAGTAGAAAAGGGCTATGGAAGGAAAAGAGGATTTTTGAAAAAGAAACAGATATGGGTGAGAAAGTGCTAGACAAGCAGAAGAAAATGGTGTTTACATGGGTAATCTTTATATACCAATGTAATAAGCTGCCTCTTCTAATGATAAAATCCTGGCGATGGAAAGGAGTCCCCTCATAACTTGTAGCTCATGGAATTGGCAGAGACTCACCGTACTCACAGCTTCCAAAATCATAATCTCATCTCTGCTAGAAAAGAAAAAACTGAGAACAGCAAGGAAAAGGGAGGTGGTGAATGTGAGGAATGTGACTGGATTACAAAGATTGTGAGATGTTGTTTTAGCTGAAGTATGCACAATGTGGAGAATCGGAGGCCCGAGTAGCTCTAGCAGCATACATGATTACCTGTAGATATGAAAACCCTAACTTAACCATTCTCCTCCCAGACATATTGAAGTGGGGATTTTGCCATTTGAAAACTGTTTCTCAGCCGTCCTCAATATTGACACAAGTAGGATTCACTGTACTGTTCTACAATAAGGGGACAGACCCGAAAGGAAAACCATTTGGCAGAGGAGTGGAAAGATGACTGAATATAGGAAAAGGATACAAGACATCTTTCTCTTTTAATTTCTTGACCTCATCTCCCTTAAAAACAGTTCACCTGCATAATCCAAAAATCCAAGCATGGATTAATCTACGTGTCCCAGGAGTGCCTGACAAATACAATGCCTGTACAGAATGCTCTAGTGTTTGACTGAATGCACAGAAAGAAAAAAAAAAAAAATAGAGGAAAGGAATAAGAAAGATTAAAAGTTTCTGCAGAGAAAACGTCTAAAAAATAAAGCAGTAAGTACAAAATATAACTGTATTTAAGATTAAAGTAAAGGAGCACTAGGTGAAGGCAGAGAAGGTTCTTGCTTGGTAACTGGGGCATTCTCTGGAGAGCTTGTTTTCCTGCTGGCCAATAAAATCTGCCAAAGAAATCAGCAGCCTTTCCCTTCATGTTTGTGTCATTTTTTTGCCAATGAATGTCTCTGTGACACTGAAACACTGAGGGTGTGAACTGAGGGTCCTTGCGCGCAGAGAATCGTGCATTGTATCAGAAGTTAAGGGTCTCCAATGGCTTGTAGATTTGGAAAAAACTCTTCGGCCACTGTTGGCTTCTTCTTTATTAAATCTGAAAATTTTCCTTTTCGGTTCTTTCTTGGTATTACAGGATTTCATACTTATCCACCAGGAAAGTGGTCTCTGTGGAAAACCTTACGGGGCTGTTTCCATCTACTTGGGTCACTTTGGTAACCTAGGAAAACAAACAAAAGAGTAAGGTAAATCAGAAAGAGAGTCTCCAAGGTGCTAGATTCTCAGTATGAAACAGATGAAATTCCTTTACTAAAAACAGTATTAAAATCTCAGAAATACTTAAAAAAAAAAAACTCAGAAATACTAAAAAAGATGAATTCATAGCTACAACTTACACCATCATTCTTCCCCACTAACACAATTAATTTGTTCTCTAGATAAAAAAAAATAACTATTGGGATGAGACAGAATGGCATTAGTATTTAATTAAAAGGTCTAGAATGAGTAGCCACCCAATTCTTGCCCTATAAAACCTATTCAGGTCATAGACATTCTATTAGAGTAATTAATTAACATTTTAACCCAAAATACAGTAGTCCACCCCATAATGTCTCTGGTATATAGCTGTTCATTATTATTATTATTTTCTCGCCTGGTCTGTTATACTCCTGCTATGAGTGAAACCATCCGGTATTTTTCCTTTTCTTTCTGGCTTACTTCACTAAGCCTGATCTTTTCCAACTCCATCCAAGTTGCTGCAAAAGGCATGTTTATTTTTTGGTTGCTGAGTAATATTTCATTGTGTATATGTACCACCTTTTTAATCCAGTCATCCACTTTTGGGCACTTGGGTTGTTTCCATGTCTTTCCAATTGTGAATAAAGCAGCAATAAATATGAGTGCAGTTATCTTTTTGAGTCAGTGTTTTTGTGTCTTTTGGGTAGATACCTAGGAGTGGGGTTGCTGGGTCGTAGGGAAGCTCCATGTTTAGCAGTTTGAGGAACCTCCAAACAGTTTTCCATAGTGGTTGTACTAGTTTGCATTCCCACCAGCAGTGCAGGAAAGTTCCTTTTTCTCCACATCCTCGCCAACATTTGTTGTTGGTAGTTGTTTGAAGATGTGCCATTCTCACTGGGGTGAGATGGTATCTTATTGTGGTTTTAATTTGCATCTCCCTTATTACAAGTGATACTGAACATTTTTTCATATGCTTGCTGGCCATCTGTACTTCCTCTTTGGAGAAGTGTCTTTTTAGCTCTTCTGCCCATTTTTTGATGGGCTTGTTTATTTTTGTTGAGCCAAACAGGAATATTTCTATCTAGTGTCTTAGGTTCAACAATGCGCTCCCAATAACTGATAGGGTTATGCTATTAAGTGCCAAAGGATGAGATGTCATGGAAGGAGAGAGAGAGAAAACACCAATGAGCTGCTCTTTGCAATCATCCAGTAGAGGAAATTATAAATCCCAACACTTAGAAGAGAGACTATCTGGAAGATCGTATCAGAATAACAAATAAATCAACAAATCAAAAGGGGAGGGCAATATAAAGTGGGTACTTATAACACAATTTCAAAAACTGGAGAAACAGTAAGTTCAAAATAATGATCTAACTGTATAGTCCAAAAATTTCCATTATTTTGCTTATGACTAAGGACAGAGTTTTACAAAAGAACTGACTCTTATTAACATAGAGAAAATATGAAATAAATCAAACACTAACAAGTTGTACTAAAATCACATCTTTTGATAGTTATTTTGCCTTGCAAACAAAAAAAGTTCTTTCATTCCTTGGTTCAAATCAAGTGGTATTACAAAGGGCTTTAGTAAACTATAGGTGTTTTGGCAAATGGATTCTAAAATACACAACTATGGGCCCTCCCTGATGGCACAACGGGTTGGTGTGCAGCACTGTGAAGCTAGCCACAGTTGCTTCAGCACAGAGTTCCACCCCCAGGCAGGGAGGTGACCCACATGGCGCAGCAGACCTCTCAGCAGTGTACTTCATCAATTTGCCTGTTCTGCTCCCTACTCTGTCTCTGGTGAATCCTCTCACCACCCCTGCACCTCTGGCCTATGCCCAGTTCTGTATGCATAAATAAATCAATCTTTAAAAAAAAAATACACAATTACAAAAAAACAGGTAACTAACTCGAGTTCTGAATAATCCAATCGGTACTGTTGTATGCAATTTCCTTACTCTTTTGACAGAGGAAAACTGAAATAAAACTGGTAAGGAATTTGATCAAGCTCATATGAGTCATAAAATGATCCATAGGGGACAAAATGACTTTTTTTGTTCTGACCAACAAATTCTACTGTTTACCTGGCATCTGTCCTATAGCTTTCCCCATGTAAGCTCTTTATTAAAATGGGGTACCTGTATGTTACAGTAATTTTTTTTGGAGATGAAGGAGACTTGAACAGGAAAGAAGTCATTGGGCTGCCCAGCAATGCTGAACTCAAGGCTGCCACTCTTATTTTTGGCATCAATCACTGGGAGGCACCACTCCAAGGTATTTCGCCGACTGTCATGTCGATACTCGCCATCGATCTCACCAATCACAGGTGCACCGACACCAGACCTGTTATGAAAAACAACCAGCAAGTTAACTATCCAGAGCTAGTACTCCACCAAGGAAAACCAACCACAAATGTCAGTTTGTTCCTCAAATTCTACCTATAACATATAGTCTTCAAAAAAAATATTAAGCATCTACCCAATGGACACAAAAACATTACTTCAATGTTTACTGTAGCACTATTTATAATAGGTAAGATACGGAAACAACCCAAATGGCTAAAAACCTGACTGGATCAAAAATATACACACAATGGAATATTGCTCAGCAATCAAAAAGATAAACTCATGCATGTGCAGCAATATGGATGGAGCTGGAAGGGATTATGCTCAGTGAATTAAGTCAGAAAGAAAAAGAAAAACATCAGATGTTTATGCTTATAGGAGGTGTGTAGGGGAACCAAATAGGGATCATGAAAAAAATAATTATAATAAATTAAAAAAACATAGTTAACAAGCAACTATAAATCAGAGACATTCTGCAGGGGAGGGAAAAACACAAGGGATTATGATGCATCGATGAATTGGTGGTGGGAATTTTATGAGGACACACCTGAGAGCATATACGGTACAAAAAGGAAGAATGATTTAAAATACATGTAAAATTAAAAAATATATACATTAACTCCTTAATAACTTCAAGTATCAGATAAAGTCCTAGCACCTTGGCTAAGGATCTCACACATTCGCTAAATGCAGAGATACACAACCATAGTTAACTGTCAGATATGCCTATGGTCTATACTCCAATAGATGGAGTAGATATGGAGCTAGCATGGGAATCAGACTTACAAATGTGTAAGGTGCGTTATCTTTCTTTTATTTTCTAAAATATTTATTTATTTATACATATCAGAGCTAGGGTACAAGGCAGAGGTGCGGGAGGTGAGAGGATTCACCAGAGACAGAATGGGGAGCAGAGCAGGCAGATCGACTGAAATACAAGGCTGAAGTGAGCAGCGGGCTCCATGTAAGTCACTTGCCTGATTGGATATTGAAATGGTGCTGCAGTGGCTACGATCACCTTATAGTGATAAGCCTTAACCTGCTGCGCCACCATGAAGGGCCCAATTTACCATCTTTTAATTCACCAGTGACATTTTAGGCTTACATTAGGGGCAAGGTAAATAAAGGAGACAAATAAATTAAAGGTGATCTAACAAAATTAACTCGCTATCAATTTTATGGTCCAAGCTGCATGTGTATTCTCCTTTTACTCTTGCTACAATTCTAATTCTGATCACCTCTAATTCAATCAGTTCTAGGCAATAGGATAAAATGTTGTCTAAGGGTCTTTTCTAGAGACTATTGCAAAATTGAGCTAAGACACAGGAAACCACCATAACCACAATTATAGGGTAGATGGAGAGGCCCAAAAATTGCGGCAAACTAAAAATAGCCAAGTAAAATAAATCTTGACAAAACAAAACCCACATCTGTCACCACACCCAAAGCCTACAACAGTTCAAGGCAGCCACCTATTGTTCTAGAGGAATGAAGAAGCTGTGAATATGGTTTGGTTTATACCATCTTACTGGTAATAGAATCTCTTTTAAAAAACAGTAACAAGAATGTTTAAAACCAGACCTGGTCAAATGAATGCCTAAATTATCAAAAGGGGATTTAAAAAAGCCCCACAAATTAAATTAGTACTATGTTCTCTATAAAAATAACAACTGGGGCATCCCTGGTGGTGCAAGGGGTTAAAACAGAGCACTATGAAGCTATCCTCGGCCACTGCTACACGAGTTCCATCCCCAGCTAGGGAGATAACCCACATGGTGCAGCAGACCTCTCCCGTCCTGCCTGCTGCTCTCCTCAGCCCACCTGCCTGTTCTGCTCCATACTCTTTGTCTCTGGTGAGTTCCCACATCTCTGGCCTGTACCCTGGTTTCTGAATGCATGAATAAATAAATCTTTAAAAAAAAAACTGGGTAATATAATAGTAAAATAACCATACATTTACTGGTTATTTATAATTAATTTACTTAATCATGGGGAGAAGATATCGAGAGGTATCAAAGAGCTGGGAATTACTGGTGAAGTAAGACTAGTGCACACTTTCTGGAAATGCTACTATGGAGATAAACTGAAGGTAAAAAGTATTTACAAACAATACTACAAAGTAGATAATTTAAACAGACAACAAAAACATATTGAAGGGCTCTCCCTGATGGCACAGCAGGTTAAAGCACAGCACTAGGAAGCTAAAGCAACTTCAGCATGAGTTCGAACCCCACCTGCACCGGAGGTGACCACATGGCGCAGCAGACCTCTCCTGACCCGCCCGCTGCTCCCCTCAGCAGTGTACTTCGTCAGTCTGCCTGTTCTGCTCCCCACTCTGTCTCTGGTGAAGCCCCTCACCACCCCTGCACCTCTGGCTTGTACCCCAGTTCAGTTCTGTATGCACAATTAATCTCTTAAAAAAGAAAAAAAAAACCATACTGAAGGTAAATTCTGGGGGATAATGGACATTTGCATAATCTTAATTATGATAATGGCTTCACAAGTACATATATGTCAAAACTTACCAAACTGTACAATTTAAGAATGTATAGTTTACTACATTTATTAAACCTTAACAAAGCTGATAGAAAATTTACTGAAATTAATACAAATATCTTGTTTCAATAAGAATTAATAAGCTACCATGAAAACATGCTAGTTATCTGAAAATTCAGAAAGCAAAGCGAAAAAGAAAAATTCAGTCTGAAAACCCCAATTTCTTTTAGAGTTACAAAACAAATCAGAGAAAGTTTGACTGGGAAGTAGCTCCTCCTTCTGGAAATCTACACTATTACATGAACAAACTGAGGACAAACACCTGAAAACAGCTCTTAGAGTGAAAACTGGCTTTTGTTTTGTTTTAAAGATTTATTTTATTTACTTATACATATAAGAGCTGGGGTGTTGCAGGACCAGAGGTGTGGGGCAGTGAGAGGATCCACCAGAGACAGAGTGGGGAGCGTGGGGAGCAGAACAGGCACATTGACGAAACAGCCTGCTGAAAAAACAGGAGAGACAAGAGAGGCCTACTGCACCATATGGGTCAACTCCCTGGCCAGGGATTGAGCTCAGGCTGCAATGGTGGCTGATAGCTTCATAATGCTGAGACCACCAGGGAGGCCCTTGTTGTTTTGGGTTTAAAGTAAGAAAAATTCACTTATTCATTCCTTTTGAAGTATACAGCTCCAATAACTGACAAATTTATGTACTGTTGTAAACATTATCACAGTCAAATCAGAACACTTTCAACAAACCCAAAAGTTCCTTTATAGTCAAATGCCTTCTTCCTGGCTTCTGTTCTAAGCACCTTAACTTTTTCAAAATGTCATTAAGTGGAATATGCAGCAGATAGCCTTTTATACATGACTTCACAACTGGCTTTTTAAAGAAGCAAATAGCATAGAATGGACAGTGAGGTAAGGGCTGACTACAAATTGAATTCCAAAAGACTAGTTCTATATACCTAGTAAAGAAAAAAAAAAGATGCTATATGGGACATCACTTACGGAAGTGGGATGGTGATAATCACATCATTCAGCTCTAAATTGTCTTCTTGTAGTTCATATTCTATGTTGACATCACAGCCATTTCCACTCTCTGAAGGCCAGCAATTAACTGAAAAGAAAAGCAAAGCAGGCTTATCAGAACATCAGAAAAGACAGAGGAAAGTTAAGATGGTAATCAAAGATGACAAGTGCGGACCTTGAACAGTCTACTATAAACTACTAAAAATTAACGTTCAAATTAAAGCTATTAAAACATTAAACCTAATGATTAAAACACAAAATGCACTCCTAGTCCATTTTGAAAGGTCATTATTATAAAAAAAGAAATTTGTTATGGCATGAAGATAAATGTGTATAAGCCAAGGCTATTTCTACTTCTCAACATGGACTAGCTTAGTGGAACTGGGCAAAAGCACTTACTTGTCAGTGGAATAAAAGATTCCTCTGTGGTTTGTAGTCTCCACTTTAGCACCCCTACGTCACTGTTGACTGGAAATGACTTCTCTGGATTTTTTAAGCCAATCAGAGATTCTGCAGTGAAAAGTTTTTTATCCACATTTGGATGGGTCTGAAATGAAAAGTAACAGAAAACTTCTGAGGTCCAGACATAAAGACAGGAAATAAATTGTCCCTGCCTTACATAGACCACAACCTACACATCTAAATTAAGGTATCTGGGCTTCAATGGTAGTACAAGGGGTTAAGTCTCAGCCCAATGAAGCTATCAGCAGCCAATGCAGTATAAGTTCAATCCCCAGCCAGAAAGCTAATCTACAAGACACAGCAGACCTCTCCTGTCTCGCTTGCTGCTCCCCTCAGCAGTGTATTTCAGTCAATCTGTTCGTCCCACTTTGTCTCTGGTGAATCCACTTAACCAACCCCAGCCCCACATCTTTGGCTGATACCCCAGATCTTGTTTGCATAAATAAAGTAAATCTTTATAAAATAAGATAAAAATAGGATATCTAAAAAATTCTAATTCTTTTTGATTTTCCTCTTGTTAAAGACTTTTTAAAATTTTTTAAATAAGGCAGAAGTATGGGTGGGAGGATGAAAAGATTCACCAGAGACAGACTAAGGAGCAGGACAGGTAGACTAACTGAAATACATTGCTGAGGGGAGCAGCGGGTGAGAAAGGAGAGGTATGCTGGGGCATGTGGGTCACCTCCCTGGCTGGGGATCTGACTCCTGTTGCAAGTGGCTGCAGATAAATTGACAGTACAGAAACTTAACCCCTTGCACCACCAGGGCGGCCCTCGAAGACTTTTAAAAAATTTAAGACATTAAAAAATAACTTCAGGGCACTTCCTGATGGCACAATGGATTGGGGCACACTAAGAAGCTGGCCACAGCTGCCTGCAGTTCAATCCCCAGCCAGCAAAGTGACCCACATGGTGTGGCAGATCTCTCTTTTCTTGCCCACTGCTCTCCTCAGCAGTGTACTTTGTCAATCTGCCTGTTTTGCTCCTCACTCTGTCTCTGGTGGATTCTCTCAAAGCCCCTGTACCTCTAGTTTGTACTCTAGTTCTATATGCATAAATAAATAAATTCGAAAAAAAAAATTTCAACCGGAAGACAATTTTTGATAATTAACAAATTAATTTTTTTTGCTGTTTTTTAAAGATTTATGCATAGGCCCTCCCTGGTGGCGCAGCAGGTTAAAAGCACAGCACTAAGAAGCTAAAGCTACTTCTGCATGAGTCCGATTCCTGCCTGCACCAGAGGTGACCACATGGCGTGGCAGACCTCGCCTGACCTGCCCGCCGCTCCCCTCAGCAGTGTACTTCATGGATCTGCCTGTTCTGCTCCCTGCTCTGTCTCTGGTGAATCCTCTCACCCTCCGCATCTCTGGCCTGTACCCCAGTTCTGTATGAATAAATAAATAAATCTTTAAAAAAAAAAGATTTATGCATAGAAGAAATGGGGTATAAGCTAGAAGTAGGGGGGGGGGGTTCACCAGAAACAGAGCAGGGAGCAGAACAGGCAGATCTATTGAAATACACTGCTGAGGAGAGCAGGAAGGGAGAGAGGAGAGGTATCTCGTGCCATGTGGGTCAGCTCCATTGCCAAGAATGGAATTCATGCCACAGTGGCTAGCTTATGGTGCTGAGACTTTAACTGTTGTACTACCAAGAAGGTCCAACCAGTTAACAGTTTTTGTAATTGAAAAAGTTAAAGGCCATTAACCAAGTTCTTTCCAAAATTACTACACAGAGAACAGTCTCACGATAGGGCCAAGCCGAAGACGAGGGCTAGACATTGAATGGCCTGGGTTAGACAGCAGCCCTCGCTACTCAGTGTCTGGTACAGATGAAAGAAAAGCTTTATAGACTGGTTGGTTGCCTATTTTATCAACAACTAAGACTGTTCAAACTCACATCATCTGAGAAAACCTGATCTTTTTTTAAAGGAATTCCTATTTGGAGAAAAGGGGGAAAATGCCTTTTGGACAGCAGATCAGGCAGATATAGTTTAGGAACCAACAAAGTCATTGTGAAAGAATACATAAGCACTACTTCTGAAAGACAACTTTCGTGCTGGTAACTGGAGGGTAGTGAATAGACAATAACACATTCTTTCCCTGAAAAGGCTTTGTTTTTATGACAAGAGATACTAACATCAGCCATTTATATAAAATGTGACAAGAAAACTAATTATAAGGAGGGTCTCATACATATTATAAATACATAGGTGAAATAGACATATTTATTTTGTAAGGCTTTTATGTACTTTTCAAATATACCATTAGATATTTTCCTTCATTAAAAAAAAATACTGGTAGGCCCTCAATGGTGGCGCAGCGGGTTAAAGCACTGCACTGAGAAGCTAAAGCCACTTCCGCATGAGTTCGATTCCCGCCTGCCCCGGAGGTGA
>NW_004567126.1:19563049-19686597 GCF_000260355.1 Condylura cristata
TTTTTTTTTTAAAGATTTATTTATGCATATAGAACTGGGGTGCAGACCAGAGGTGCAGGGGCGGTTGAGAGGATTCACCAGCGACACAGTAGGAAACAGAACAGGCAGATCGAAGAAGTACAATGCTGAAGGGAACTGCAGGCGAGACAGGAGAGGTCTGCTGCACGATGTGGATCACGTATGGGGTGGGGGACAGAACCCTCACTGGAGCAGCTGCAGCCAGCTTGCAGTGCTGCAATTTAACACATTGCACCACGAGGGAGGAAAGGGGCCTCCCTATGATGTTTAATGCATCATTGTTGGAGTGTGATGTCATTCCTTAGCCTCTGCAATGACCTTTAGCTCAATTCCAATATTAAAAGACCCTTTTGGGGCATCCTACTGGTGCAAGGGATTAGAGCACAACATTATGAAGCTATCCACAGCCATGCAGTGTGAGTTCAATCCCCTGCCAGGGAGGTGTCCCATATGACGCAGCAGACCTCTTTTGACCTGTTTGCTGCAATCCTCAGTAGTGCATTTTAGTCCATCTGCCTATTCTGCTCCCCACTCTGTCTCTGGTGAATTCTCTTAGCCGCTGCATCTCTGGCCTGTACCCCAGTTTTTGTATGCATAAATAAATAAAACATCTTGGGGGGAAAAAAAAAAAGACACTTTTAATACAGCTGCTGTCAATCACACTCAACCAGCTTGGGAAGAAATTTGTTGCCTCGAGTCATCAACTACACATAGCCAGTTAATTTCTTTCCTATGTATCTGGAATGTCATTCATTACATAACCTAAATAATTTTGTGTTCTGTGGTTCATGTGAGGTATTTCTGTTGAGAAAGACAAACCAAATCTTACTCCCTTATCAAAAACCTTTACACACCTGTAGCTGCACTCCTTTCTTATCTTCATTTTCCACATGAAGACGAATTCGGCCAAATTTATCATCTGAGATCCTAAGCATGATCATGCCATGTAACTCCATATTCTGTAATCCACCATCTCGTCCACAGGTTAGTGTGATCTTTTCTTCAATCTTCATGTGCACACTGTAGAAAAAAAGTAATATATTTGTTTAGAATAGCAGAAACCATGAAACTACCTATCTACAAGGTTTAATGGTAATCAGTCATCAATTTATTTTAAGGTGCAACTACTATATATATCAAAATTTAAAGCATTACACCTTGACCCAGTAACCCCTCATCCTACAAGATAAATTCTCACTCATGCAAAAACAACCTATTAAGATATTCACCAAAGAACCACTTGTAATAGCAAAAGCTTAGACAATAACTTATATTTACACCAATGAGGAACTACTTAAATACAGAAAGGTATATCAACAAAAATGAATCCTAACCAGTGTTGGGAGGAGGTGTGACAATTCAGAAAGCTTTCTATTTATAAGTAATTTTTGCCCTTTTTTTTTATAAAGATTATTTATGCACTGAAGAACTGGGGTGCAGGCCAGTGGTCCAGGGGGTAAGAGGATTCACCAGAGGCAGAGTGAGGAACAGAACAGGTGGACTGACTGAAATATACTGCTGAGGGGAGCAGTGGAAAGGCAAAGGTCTACTATGCTATGTGTGGGTTTGCTCCCTGGCCAGGATCAAACTCAGGCTGTAGTGGTGCATCTAGGCCATCAGGGAGACATCTTGTAATTTCAAAAATTAAAACTATACTAGCCATGCATGTATACTCTGTTTACCTATCTAAAACATGTTATCTATCATTTTGTAATCTCTCTAATAACATATTATGTATGTATATATTTGATTCCCCCCTGACCATTTAGTGGAATAATACAAATATCATAAAAGGAATAGTCTTTTACATAAACAAGGTTATGTTACTAGCATCACAAATTTATATGGAAACACTACTAATCTACCATTCATATGCCAATTTTGTCAGTTGATCTAGTAATATCCTTTACAGAAGTATAGATTCATGCTAAAGTAATGCCCTTATTTTTTTAAAAGATTTTATTTCTGCATACAGAAATGGGGTACAGACCAGAAGCTCAGGGGTGGTGAGAGGCTTCACCAGAGACAGAGTGGGGAGCAGAACAGGCAGATTGACGAAGTACACTGCTGAGGGGAGCAGCAGGCGGGTCAGGAGAGGTCTGAAATATACTGCTGAGGGGAGCAGTGGAAAGGCAAAGGTCTACTATGCTATGTGTGGGTTTGCCATGTGGTCACCTCTGGGGCAGGCGGGGATCGAACTCATGTGGAAGTGGCTTTAGCTTCTTAGTGCTGTGCTTTAACCCGCTGCGCCACCAGGGAGGGCCCCACCCTTAGTTTTAAAAAAAAATATTTTATTTATGCATATAATAGCTGGGGTACAGACAAAAGATGCAAAGTGTGAGAGGATACACCAGAGACAGAGTGGGGAGCAGAACAAGCAGATCAACTAAAATACATTGCTGAGGGAAGCAGCTGGCAAGACAAGAGAGGTCTGCTGCACCATATGGGTCACCTCCGTAGACAGGGATCCATAGCTTCATAGTGTGGTGCTTTAACCCCTTGTGCCACCAGGGAGGGTCCAAGTATTGCCCTTCTTTATTGTTTCAAATATGGAAATCCTTATTTCCAAAATAAGTGAAAAACAGAATATGTATGTACATGTTTTTATTCAATTATACATAGACTATTCTCCCTTAGGAATACATACAAAAAAACTAGTTAACACTAGTTTACTCCAAAAAGAGAAACTGGCATGGATGGGGAGAAGAGTATACTGCAGTAATTTTGCACCTCTCAAATTTTGAACTATATGAATGCATAACATAATAAAAATAAGATTAAAGGTATTGATCCCTGGTGATGCATGGAGTTAAACATACCCTATGAAGTTATCCGTAGCCACTGCAGCACGAGTTCCATCCCCAGCCAGGGAGCTGACCTACATGGTAAGGTGGATTTCTCCTGTCTTGGTCTCTGCTCCCCCACAGCAGGGATTTCAGTGGATTTCAGTCAATCTGCCTGTTCTGTTCCCTGCTCTGTCTCTGGTGTATCCTCTCATTCCTCACACCTCTGGTCTATACCCCAGTTCTTGTATGCATAAGTAAATAAATCTCTTGAAAAAAAAAAAGGTATTGCTCCTGTGGACAATTATTAAATATAATCTACCCATATTCTTGTTTAAAACTGTACTTTAGCTGGATGGACTATAGAGGATGAAAAGAACACTATGGCGTTAAGAGTACTGTTCTCTGTTCAACTTCTAAATCTTGCCCCTCCACACACACACACAAAAAAGGCACGACTCAAGATCACAAAGAAGACTGTCTCAGACAATGAAAGCTCCCATTTACTTTTACAAGAGTATGTACACACACAAAAAGTATTTATTCAGAAAACAGAGTCTCAAAACCTCTCTACTATCTTTTTAAAATAGTGTCAAGTCTCTGTCTCACTCAAAGCAAACACTAGGAGCAGCACAGCAGCTCTAGTGATTGACAAGATTTATTCTGAGGTAACCCTTTCAATTTCATAAACAAGAGGACATACAAAATACTCTTCTTTTATGCACACCTGACAGAGGTATCCTCTCAAACTCATCTTTCACCTGACCTCAAAACCATCAGCAACAGAAGAAGGTCTGGGCTTCAAAACAAGAAATCTGATTTATGAATATGTGAACTTAACAACTACCACTGAAAAATGTTACCAACCAACACCCTAGTCATGAGCTAAAAGACATTTCCAAATCTATATTGGGTGAAATACTTAAAAGATGTTAATTTACTGTTAAAAGACATTTATAAATCTTATATTAAAGACTGATTCTCCTTAAATTTAAATAAGAAAGACACGTCAATACATTTTGAAGGGGTTCATCATAGGTCCAGCCCTCTAGTTCAAGTCATAGAGACAAAGTATACACAAGGCATGAAGACAAGTTATTTTTAATTTAGCCAGCAGAGTTGATAAATGTTTCAAACTTCATATAAAATTAGCTGAGTCTCCATTCATGGGTGAAGTAAGAATATAACTCATGTTAGTTCTAAAGTACACCCTACGTCTTTTTTAAATCAGGAAAAATTAAGACAGAAAAAGAACTTACAGTGCACTGAAATAAAAATTTTAAATATCATATGGTCTTTCTTAGTGAAAAATTTATGACTTACCTTTCCATATTAATGGGTGGAGCATGTACTTTGCTTGCTTCCGAGGTACGCTTGCCCATATTGGAGGACACGATAGTTTCACCTTCAGATTTCAACTTGTCCACAAAATTATCTACTTCCTTTCCTTTGGCTCCAAGTTTCAAAGCCTTGCTGGGGCCTGAAGGCCTAAGGGGAAGAATACAAATATGAAAAAATAAACACATGATTACAAAAATAATAACCCAAGATGATAGAAGCTTTCCCTGCAGCTGTTCTTTCAGAGGAATATGAAGACCTCCAGGGAAAATAATTCACGCTATCTAGTGCTTTGTGGACAACTAAATTGTTCCCTGCCCAAAACAGCTGCTGAGTCATTACACATGTAAGCTTCAAGCATCCAAATACCAAAGAGATAATTTTATAAGCATATGTAATCTGATAAAAATTTTGTACCTTCCATCCAGATAAACGTAGCTGTGCTTAAACTTTTGCATATAATTTCAAGTTTTTCAGATTCCCCCTGAAATCCATCATGAGTATGAAGATTAAAAATCTGTGTTTCAGGGGCCTTTCTGTGGCGCAATGGGTTAAGCCGCAGCACTATGAAGCTGTCCATCACCACTGTAGCATAAACTTTTTTTTTTATTAAAAAGTTTATTTTTACATCATTTTGCACATTTTTTTTTCATCTCAATTGTAATCCCCACGGGTTTCCCATCACCAAATCACCCCTGTGCCACCACCATAGTCCTGTGCATTTCCCTCCCTTCCCCCCCGCCCCCGTTTTTGATCCTATTCCCCACTCCACCCCCACAGAATGTCTCTGGTCTATGGTTGTTCATTATTTTTGTTATTTTCTCGCCTGGTCCATTATACTCCTGCTATGAGTGAAACCATCCAGTATTTTTCTTTCTCTTTCTGGCTTATCTCACTAAGCATGATCTTTTCCAGCTCCATCCAAGTTGCTGCAAAAGACATGTGTTTCTCTTTTTTGGTTGCTGAGTAATATTCCATTGTATATATGTACCACATCTTTCTAATCCAGTCATCTACTTTTGGGCATTTGGGCTGCTTCCATGTTTTTCCAATTGTAAATAAAGCAGCAATAAACATGGGGGTACAAGTATCTTTTTCAATCAGTGTTTTTGTGTCTTTTGGGTAGATACCTAGGAGTGGGATTGCTGGGTCATAGGGAAGCTCCATGTTTAGCAGTTTGAGGAACCTCCAAACAGTTTTCCATAGTGGTTGTACTAGTTTGCATTCCCACCAGCAATGTAGCATAAACTTTTTAAAACGCCCTTTCATAAATAGGTAAATATTTCCTCTCCTAAAACAAGGCACCTCTTGTAGGAAACAGGTCATAGTATAATTTGTAAAACAACTCTTTTACACAAAAGGAAAAATACCACACTGACATTTCTCATTCCTACATCCCCAAATTTATTTTTATGCTTTATTTCATCAAATCACTCATTATTTACTGCTTGCTAGAATCAGACATCACTAAGCTGCTGGCGGTAACATGGATTATACCTAGGGGTCTCCCTGATAGTGCAGAGCTTAAAGCGCAGTGCTATCAAGTTATCACCAGCCACTGTGGCATGAGTTTGATCCTTGGTCAGAGAGCTAAACCACATGACATGGCTAATCTCTTGTCTCACCCACTGTTCCCCTCAGCTGTGTATTTTTCATCTATTCTGCTCCCCTCTGCCATACCTCTGGCCTACATCCCAGTTCTTGTATGCATAAATAAATAAAAGTAAACCTTTAAAAAAAACAAAAACAGCCATGGATTATACCTGGCTGGTGCAGGTGCCACTTTTGGTTTATCAGTTTCAATGATGGTCTCTGTAATCATAGTAGTTGAGCTACCCCCAGACACAGCAGAGCTTCCAAATCCCCCAAATCCTGGTGCTTTTTTGCCCAGTCTCTCTGCATCTCTTCGGGCCTGTTGTAATTCCTTTGCTTTACGTCGCATCTCAGCCTTGGCTTCACGTTCTTGAGTCTACAAAAAGAGACACATGTGAATGTAGCTTTTAGTACAGTACATATTAGCAACAACAAAAAAAGACAGACAGCAGTCTTAAAAGATATACAAACTACAGATTTCCCAGGGAAAAACTTATTTACCTCTCTGACAGCTCTGAAAACCTTCTCTTCATGAGAATCCATTTCTGTAAAGGTTCTGATCTGTGCCAGGTTAACATTCTCCCGGTATCCCAAGGCGACGATTTCATCAAAAGCAAAAATCAAGTCAAAACAGTGCTCAGATATTTCATTCTCCTCTAAGGCTCGGCAATATTCAGGGATCTAATCATGAATAGCAATGAAAAAGATTTAGAATTTATCAGTACTTATATTTTCTAAGTCTTACTCTTTGAGGTAAGGGAAGTGAATAACCTAAAATTTCTGAGTTGAACCCTAGAGACTAAAGGTATGACACAGATGCCAAGAAGCTGAATTTTTAAGAAATATCCCACAAGTCTAATGAATATGTTCTGAGAAACCAAGATGTATTCACAAGTATTTATTAAGCAACTATTATACTACCAGGTTAAGGTAGGGATAAGAAGGAACAAGTAATGTATGTGCCTAATGGAGGTGGTGTTTATAGTCTAACAGGAACAGAAAACACTAGGTACACAAATAAATGCACACAGCCAGTGACTGTCATTTATAAAGCAAAGCATGTGAGTATGACTTAGAGGCAGAGAGCCTCTCTATGAGGTAACTATCTAACGATAGGAAAAAGTTAGTCAGTAAACTGGGGCAAAAACATCCAGTTGGATTTCCCCAACTCCCTTCCGTCCAGGCTCTGGTCTAAGAGCACTGCAAAGGACACTGTGGCCAAGAGAATTAAGCTCCTCCCTTACTGTCGAGGTTTTTAGAGCCAGCAGAAACATGGCAAGAGATAGCAATGAGGAAGCATCTAGAGGACCCCTTCTCTCCTTTGTTAGGTACCAGTGGCAGATGTTCTCTGGCCAGGGGCAAAGATCCAACTCCCTGCCTTCTGAAAATCCTGGTGCCCATTTCCTTTCCTTCACTGAAGTGTCCCTAAAGTCAGTTAGCCAAGCCAGAATCTCGGACTGAGCCGGGGCTGTGGCAATGCCCAGACAGGCCTCACAGCACTTCAAGAGCACTGTTCACATGGGCAGGGTCTTCAGGGCATCTTTCTTGATTTTAAGTCCAGGTCCCTGGGTATCACAGGGACAAGGTAGGACCAGTCCCAAGAATTATGGAGCACATGACGTCACCGAAGAGGCTGATTCCCTTCCTGACAGGCTGGACAGCACGTAAGGAAGACATGGGCCTGGGACCTTCTAGGAGGGGAAGGGGAGTCATTGGCATAATGAAGGGCAGGTAGACAGCTAGGGCTAGCTAGAAGTCCTGGGCCACTTCTTCCAGAAATGGTCTGCCATATCTAGGGTAGCTATGCTGTGGGTAGCTCTGATCAGGTGAATGACACTGATGAGGAACAAGTCTTATCCTTTAAAGTATAAATTTCAATAAACTTGAGTTCCTTTCTTAACTCCATCTGTACTTTAAAGAAGGCTTTGGCATAAAGTTTGTGTGTGTATGTATCTGTAAGGCTTATCTAAAGAATAACTAAAAATAGGACCAAACAAATGTCAGAACTGCAAAGGCAGAATACAGTAACTATTCAAGAACTTGGAAACAGAAGTGTAGTTCCTTCTTTAGGGTATTCAGAGCCTAAGAGAATGCCCAGTAAATGCTGAATGTACAGGGGCAATAAGCTGCTGGGGTGAAGGAGCGGGAGGCATGAAATATACAAGCTGATAAATAATAGCTGCTTTTGGGGGAAATCGTTTCACACAGAAAATTTTAAAAGAAAAAAAAATGTTTTAAGTAGCCCACTATTATAGAAGGAGTATCTTACCACTCTTGAGAAGAGCCTTAGGGTCTCCAGATCTTCTAAGATATTGCTATTTTTGGTAGTAATCAATACCATGTACAGTTTCTCCATAGGCTGGTAGACGTATCTTACACTCTCTGTTTCAACAAATGTATGTTGTTTTCCAGTGTTCATGAGCTTTGGAAAAGCTGCTAATAAGCCTTCAATCCGAGTGCGGGTCATCTCCACAAACTGTCGAGAAACAATAGCCTTTCCTGCTTTCGTGCAGACTGCTGCTGCCAACAGCACCTGCCAGGAACATATAAATAAGTGCTAATTAATTATTTCTTCACGTTTTCTCAAAATCCTCAGATCATCTAAGGTACGACATATGCAGTTATTTAGTGACATGACTCTCCAAATCAAGTTCACTGCTTTTTATTACAGTATGTAAGTCATACAATAAAACAAAGAAGAAAATGAGGCCACTATTTCTACTTTTTTGTAACATACCTAAAGAAAACCTTATTGAAGAAAAAAAAATTTCCAGGTTTACACATGCGTTGTTAATGAGGTTCCTGTGCTCAGATCTGGGCTGCTCTCTTGCTTTTATAGCCCCATAAAGAATTGTTTAATTTTTTTTCTAAAAATAGAGTTTTTCACAGATAAAGCAAGTCAAAGATTTATAAGAAGTCCTTGGAATTTCCTTTTATTTTTATATAGCAAAATGGAACCAGTCAAGTGAGTCTAGGTTTATTTCCTACTTTTTGATTAACCTTCCCATCTACACTATCCCACCTCCAGACATGTAAACAATCTGTAAAATTAAAAATAAAATGACCAACTGCTTCACACAGATTTTGACACTGGACAATGATAAAGACAATCGCTCTTCTATTAGAGTCTGGCATTTCACTAAACAAAACACCAAAGTAAGAAGAGGAGACCTCTTCTTACACTCTATTAGCAGAGTGTAAGAAAATTAAGTACAGTGTTAACACCCTCTTCAGGGCAGGAACCCAAGGGCTCACAAGTAACAAAAAGACTATTTACACATTTTTAAAGCTTCAGCGCTCAACTACAAAGTCTGCAATTCTTGGTTAAATTTCTCAGTTTTAGACTGTCCTCTATAGGTGAGCAATGTGAAGAAAAAAACAGTCTATTTGAATAAAATTTTCTTAGTGCTTAAACACATCAATAAAATTTTATAATAATTACAGGAAAACATAAGGAACTTTTATATCAAGAATAGGTAACAAGGGAATTTGGAAGATATCATCATGCTTACTTTCCAAGCAGCCAGGTAATTTATGTTGGAAAAGTGCTCGATCTATACCTTGCACAAATAATTTCTACTAAACAATTTTTTTTTTTAAATTTCAAGTGACGGGGCAGATTTTATCATGTGAAATACCTCAAGAAATACTGTCAACTGCCTTATTTCCCAAATAAGTTAAGTAGAGGCAGATTTAAGAAATCAATAAAGCTCTCTGTTTCTAAGTCTATCAAGTCACCTCTCCTGCCTAACCCACTGCTGCCCTCAGCAGTGTATTTCAGTAGATCTGCCTGTACTGCTCCCTACTCTATCTCTGGTGAATCCTCCTACCCCTCTATACCCCAGTTCTTTATGCATAAATAAAAATAAAAATAAAAAAAGCAGAAAATGTCAGAGGCATAAAATGAGCTCCCTTAAAAGTTCAAAAAGTCGTGTTTATTTTTTTTTAATAAACAGTTTTGTACTTAAGACATTTATCTTTCACCAGCACTAACTACTTTGGAAATTTTTGGCATCACCCAGGCATGAGACAACAATATACTAAGATACTATGGTGGGAGTGAGCATTTATGGACCCACAGTACACTCATGTCTTAGCTTTCTCCTATATACTCTCATGGCTTTAGCTTTCTCCTATCTTTAGCATTATTTATTTTTCATTGTTGTCTGTAGAGCTTTTAAATTTCAGGTATGACTAACATAAAAAATTATAAGGTATTCAGAGTATACATTACAGTGATTCCATGTCTTTAAATCTAAATAAAATGTATGTTAAAGGTTTGGTCAAATAAGGAAATTATTGATATACAAATAGTATCTTAAATAACTGATAAAAAACTGACCTAAATCTATCATCAGGCAAGAATACTTGTTTATATAACAAATAAATAAAAATAAATATATATATTTATATAACAAATAAACAAATAAAACAAATAAATAATAAAAATCAAACATATTTAAGAAATTTGATTTCACTTTTTTTTTCAGCTATCTACATATAGATCTTCTTTCACTTTTGATAGGATAGATCCTGATAAACTGAAAATCTCTTAAGCATTTAATAACTCAAACCTATGAAACATAACAAGCTTAGCCTACTCTACCATAAATGTGTGTAGAATACTTACAGTAGCTAAAATAATCTTAACAGAGTCTATGATATCATAAAGTGTTGGATATTATCTATAATTTATTGGAAATTGTACTGAAAGTGAAAAACAGAAAGATCTAATGCATACTGAATGACTATCACTTTCCACATCACTGAAAAATCTAGATTGAATTATTCTGTATTATTTATGTATTTCTGGCAAAAAAAGAGACAAAAATGGCAAAAAAAAAAAGACAAAAATGTAGCTGCTGCTTCAGCTTATCAATGACAAGTACATGAGTTAGTGTACTGGTTTACTAAAGATTTATGTGCATTATATCCAAATAAGGTAAGATTTTTGCCCAAAATTAACCTTCAAGAGAGGGATATGTGTCATATAAAAACTTTCACAAGTGTTCATAGCAATTTTATCCATAATAGCTAAAAAGATGAAAAGCCAAATGTACATCAACTGATGAGTAAGTAAACAAAATATGGTATACTCATATAATCGAACATTATTCTGCCATAAGGAATAAGGGATATGTTACAAGACGTATGAACTGGAAATACTAAGTGTAAGAAACTAAATATAAAAGGTCACATCCTATTTCCATTTCTATTTATATGAAATATCCAGACTATGTAAAACAGAGAGAAAGCTGATTAGTGGTCATCTGGGGCTGACTTAGGGAAGGTATGAGTAGCTGCTAATGAATACAGAGTTTCTTTTTAGGGTTATGAAAATGTTCTAAGCTTAGGTAGTAGTAATGATTGCCAAGTTCTGTGAATACATAGCAAATGTACAAAACACTGAATTGTACTTTGAGAGACTAAATTTTACTATATATTACTGACCAATATTACTTCACGAAAGAACTGAAGAAAAGAAGGTCTACCCTTTTGGCTCTTTGAGCAGCACATTGGTAGTTGCCAAAAACAAGTGCCCATGAAAGGTCCCTATAAAAAGGGAGCCAAGAAGAAAGTGGTTCATCCACTGTCTTAAGAAAGATTGGTATGATGTGAAAGCACCAGCTATGTCCAATACAAGACACTTCCTGGTGGTGCAAGGGGCTAGAGTGCAGTACTATGAAGCTGCCAGCAGCCACTGCTACATGAGTTCCACCCTCAGCCAAGGAGGTGACCCACATACACAACAGACCTCTCCTGTCTCACTGGCTGCTCCCTGCTTTGTCTCTGGTGTATCCTCTCACTGCCCCCCCAACTCTGGCCTGTACCCCAGTTCTTGTATGCATAAGTAAATAAATCTTTTAAAAAATTCATTTTAATAAAGCAATTATTCCTCAATTTAAAATCTCATTCAAATTTAGAATCTAAACATGTATATCATAAAGTTAATCATTACAATATCATAACAACACATTTGATTTTTCATTCATTCATTCATACAGAAATGGGATACAAGCTAGAGGTGCAGGGGCAGTGAGAAGATTCACCAGAGACAGAGTAGGCAGCAGAACAGCCAAATTAATGAAGTACATGCTGAGGGGAGCAGCAGGCAAGGCAGGAGAGGTCTGCTGCGCCATGTGTGTCACCTCCTTCACCAAGGATCTCTTGCTAAATAAACTCTTGCTAAAGCAGCCACAGCTAGCTTTATAGTGCTGTGCTTTAACCCACTGCGCCACCAGGGAGCGCCACGTTTGATTTTTTTTTTTTACGTATTTATTTATTTATTTAGCATAGAAAAACTGAGGTATAGGCCAGATACAAGAGTCAAGAGGACAGAGCAAGGAGAACAGGCGGATTTACTGAAATACACTGCCACAGGGGGCAGGTGGCAAGACAGAAGAGGTCTGCTGTGCCATATGTGGGTTATTCTCCTTTCTGAGGGGATGGAACTAAGGCTTTAGCAGGGACAACACTTGAGACTTAAACCCTAGGCCACCAAGGAGGCCCCACATTTGATTTTTTTTATGTTATACTCCTAAAAGTTTAAATACCCTGTCATAAAATAAAATATAAATACCCTAATCGCCAAAAAACTTTTCTTCTAAATATTGTTATCAGAAAAAATGGGGAATTCCCTTATATTTAGGATTATCTCACTTTGGTTTCTCATTAGAAGTAGTGTTCTTCTAAACTTGCAAAGCACCAATTTGATATACTATAAAAGCAAAATGATTAGGAGTAAGACCTAGAATATAGTTTTTTTCTTCTATTTACTATCTATCTGAACTTAAAAGTTACACAATCTCTGTGACCTTCAGTTTTTCCTATAAAATGGAGTACCAGGCCCTCCCTGGTGTAAAGCACAGCACTATGAAGCTATTGCAGACACTGTAGCACGAGTTCAATCCCCAGCCAGGGAGGTGACCCACATGGTACAGCAGACCTCTCCTGTCCTGCTGGCTGCTCCCCTCAGCAGTGTATTTCAGTACATCTGCTTGTTCTGCTCCCACTCTGGTGAATCCTCTCATTCCCTGCACCTTTGGCCTGTGCCCCAGTCTTGTATGCATAAATAAATCTTAAAAAAGTAGTATCATCTCACTACCTCAAAGCACTAAGTGGGTCTAAGGAGTATAAAACACCATACAACTTATACCACATACATGCACAATGTAAAACAGCACCATTATTAATAATCAATTAATTTAATTAATAAATAAGTTTGGCAAGAAATGTACCCATTAAGAAATGTCTATCATTTCAAGGCAATGGATTTTTACCTGTATTTTGATATTTAAATAATGGACACAACTCTCTCCATACGAAATTTTACATACAATTTCAGGGAATTCACAGATCCTTTACAGCAATAATTCTCAAATAGGCCAACAGAGTCACTATGCAGTAAGAAATATCACTAGTAATGGAAGTATATAATATAATTCTGGTAGCACTCCCTACCAAAATGGGGCAGAAACCCATAGTCCTAAGAATCTTTGGTCTCCTATCTTAGAATTTTAAAAAGTTTAAAGGAAAAAAATAATTCCCAGTTAAGATAATAAATATAGGGACAGCTGGTGGTGCAAGGGGTTAAGTCTCAGCACTATGAAGCTATCGAGTTGGATCCCGATCAAGAAGGTGATCCAGATGGTGTGACATATCCGTCCATAGCTCCCCTCAGAAGTGTATTTCAGTAGCTTTGCCTGTTCTGCTCCCCATTCTGTCTCTGGTGAATCCTCTCATCCCCTGCACCTCTGGCCTGTGCCCCTACTCTTTTATGCATAAATAAATAAATCTAAAAAATAATTTGAAAGATATTAAGTACAGCACAATTTAAACAAAATGTTTACCTAGAGAAAACTGCTAATGCTAAACCTTCAGATCTATATAAATGTTCTGATTTAATTAATACAAGACCTATACTTAATAATAATCCTGTTTGAAATAGTATTTGTAGGTTGCAGGGTAGTTCTTAGGTACCCTAAAAATGCCCTCATATCCTACAGATAGAATTTAGATTAAAGTCATTATTAAAGGCAACCTCAAAGGGAAAAAGGAACAAAAGGCAACCTGTAACTAGAAAGGTGTGTGCTATGGAGAAGGGCACTTTGCTAGACAGTGCATGATTAAGGGCACATTATAGACACTGGAAATCTCAATTTTAGCCATATTGTAAGAATTAACTAAATATTTACTGAATATCTACTATATATACTAGGTATTTTCTGAGAATACAAACAGGAAATAGGCAGGCACTCTTTCCTTGAAGAACCCAAGTAGGGATAAAACAGAAATGTAAGTAACTGTAATATGAGACAGAATATGTTAAGTAATGTATCATGGGAAATCAGAGGCTGAAGAGATTACTTTTAGTTGATTAAGACTGGGGATGAAAGAAACAACACTTAAATTACGCTTTGATGAATTGGGGTTTTTGAGTGTAAAGATGCAGAAACAGCTGGGTAAAATAGTAAGTACTAAGCAGGAAATCTCTGAGACTTTGAGTCACTCCATTATCCAGATGCAAGCAAAACAGGGCTCCCAAAAGAGAACTAAGTGACCCACACTAAGTATGGCTGTAAAACTGGAAATACCCAGGATACCACAACCACTGCTCTACGAGGCCGACACAGGTTTCTATTCATGTTGGATATGGTCACTTTTAAACAAGATAAATTTAACCTATCCTAAATTACTATCTGGCTTCTTAAATGCCTTGAAATTATAGTTTCCTTCATACCAATACTTACTGATGTCTAGCAATTATTAAAGTATAACATATACAAAAGGTAAATTCTTCCCTCTATAATTTGATGATTTTATTTGGGGGAAGTATGATTCTCTGAGGCTTATTTTTGGAAAAGAAAATATAACCTAAAAGGAATTTCCAAGAACCTTTGATTGTTTTTACACATGCAAAAACTGAGGGACCAGAAGTTAAAGGATTTTCCCAGGACTGTTAAAAAGTCTCAGATAAGTAGAGCCTCCTCAAGCAACTTTTAATGTATTTACTAAAATTTGAGTGTATTATTGTTTTTGTATTAAGTAACACTTTCTCCTATCCAGATTTAAATTACACCATCGGAAACATCCTTGAGAAAAGAAATCTAGGGAAGCAGATTTCTGTTCAGTCTCTGCTATTTATCATGTGTCCTTGAATAAGTCACTTAATTGCTTTTTGAATATGCCTAAAATCAGAGTCAGTTTAAATGAAATCTAAAGTACCTTTGAATCTTTTTTTTTTTTTTAAGATTTATTTATGCATACAAGAACTGGGGCACAGGCCAAAGGTGCAGGGGGTAAGAGGATTCATCAGAGAGAGTAGGGAGAACAGACAGATCTACTGAAATGCACTGCTGGGGGGAGCAGGTGAGGCAGGAGAGATCTGCCATGCTGTGTCCATCACTTCACTGGGAATGGAACTCATGCTGCAGTAGCCTCTGATAGCTTTGTAGTGCTGTGCTTTAACCTGTTGTACCACCAGGGAGGACCCACCTTTGAATCTTTTAAGATTTTGTAAGCCCAAGCATGTAAAAACTTTCAGCAAAAGAAAACACAGTACTTCAATTTCACACCCCCTCCTCCAAAAGTAATGACTTTGGAGTTATATGTTTTAAAATATTAAGCTCTTAGAAGGCAAACTACCTAACCAAAACAAACTGTGTGTGCAAAAGAGCTGCCATATCACCCTTTTATTCACACTAGTGACAGAGATCCAAGAAAAAAAGCAGATAGTATCTCAGCATAAATATACTCAACTCTCCTAAGAAAAATCCTGAACTGACTTGAACTTCCAAATGCTTAGTATTCCTTACTTTCAGACTTAACCATTATTTTCTCCTTAATTCATTGTAACAAACTTAGTAAGGCTAAGTTTGTCATAAAGGATCATTTTGTCTTTTGTATGAATGAAGTAATTACAGATAAAATCTGAGGTAAGATTATAATAAAATCTGACCACATACTAAACCTAAAATCTGAAACGTTACTCAGTGATTGTTTCAAACCCATCACAAGCTTTGTTCTAATAAGGACATTTTTCTCAGTTTCTACAGTGAACTACTTATTTGCAGATTAAGTAGATGGCAAAATAATGGAAACATAAAATCATGGTCACTCTTTGCTGTCAAACAACCAAAACTACATAAAGAACAAAACAGCTGTGGAGCTGTTGTATTATATATGAAAAAGGGAAAGACAAGCAAAAATAATCTCCTAATTGGGAACTGCTACTACTGTGTAGGATTTCACATTCTACTCTTATGTGTAGTTCAACCAAACAATTCAAATCTAGCTTTCTAGTAATTAGTAACTTTTGGGATCTAACCTTAAGATTGTTAATATTTAATTTGAACATTATAGTAAGATCTATTGTCTACGTTTAATAAGTAAGAACAGTACTCTGTAGACGGGCAAAGATTTCACAGACTTGTACTACCATGTGACTTAATATTAAGCTTATTAATAATTTTTTGTTATCTAATTTGTTTATTTTTATATTTAGTTTATGCAAGTATGTTTATGATGGAAAAAACTGTGATATATGACAAATCTTGACAGTAAGAACATGTTCTCAATCTATAGGAAAAAAGATCAAATCAAAAGATGTCTTTTACTTCATAATAAATTCATCATAAATCATTTGATTTTGTACCTGTCTATTTATCTACTAGGACTTCACAGTATAGGAATAGAACTTGTGCGACAATGGCTGCTGACTGCTTCATTTTGTGTTTTGTTCAGTACCTAAGCCAAAGGAAATTTATGTCCCTTACTTTGAAATGCATTTAAATTAAAAAAAAAAAAAAAAAAAGGATGGATTAGATGTAGTAAAACAGTATGGTGAAATGTTGATTATAGAATTTAACTGGTGGAAACTCCCTGGTGGTTCAACAGAGATTAAAGCACAATGCTATGAAGCTACCACCGCCACTGCAGCACAAGTTCGATCCCCAGTGAGGGAGCTGACCCACATGGCTTCAGTAGATCTGCCTCTTCTGCTCCTGTCTCTGGTGAATCCTCTCACCCTCCCCTGTTCCTCTGGCCTGTACTCCAGTTCTGTATAAATAAATAAATCTTTTTTTAAAGAAAGAATTTAACTGGTGGGTTTCTTTTTAAATTTTTTATTTATTTATGCATACAAGAACTGGTGTGGGAGAGGGTTGAGAGGATTCATCAGAGACAGTGTGGGGTGCAGAACAGGCAGACTGAAGCACACTGCTGAGGGGGCCTGCAGGCAAGACAGAAACAGGAGAGGGTCAGAAGCAGGCCTTGTGGATGGGAATTGGAACTAGGGCAGCAGTGGCTGCTGACTGCTTCACAGTGCTAAGACTTAATCCCTTGCGCCACCAGGGAGGCCTCTTACCTGGTGGTTTTATGAGTGAAAAACTGTCAAGGTCTTCAACTTTTCTAGATGTTTTAAATTTTTATAATAAAATGATACGGAAAAATCAATTTTCAGAAATTTTGATACAACTTTTAGAGCCAAACAATCTTACAAAATGCCACTCTGTTTGGCCATCTCTATTGTCCAGGGATCTCTTGAAATCGGATGTAAAAACATCACAGAAAAAGTAGTACCTAATGTCTTAAGACGGCAGGAGGAACAAGTACTGGGATTAGCTGTTTTCTAGAGCACACAAATCTGGGTATCTGTATCACATCATGCCCAAATAAACCAAAATATATGTATATTTGACACAATATAAGTCCAAGTACACCTGTCAAAATAACATGCAAAAATTCATATTTTGTTTATCACTCAACACCTAGAGTTTTACCTTCCCTGAGTTATCAATGATTTAAAAAAATCACATTCCACAAACTTTTTAACAAGCAAGATTTCTGTAAAGTGATCTAGTCTTTATGTTGTTTCTATATAACACAAGTTTAAATCTGACTATTAAAATCATTTTATGCTCTAAAACACACTACAAATACATTCAGGATGTAAACGGAGAGCTTAGAAATCTCTACTGAAATACTGAGTTTCCTAGTGGAAATAAAAATATCAGGCGTGTTTGGGCATTTTCATGTCCAACATAAAAATTTAATGAGTCAAATCCGCTTGATGCAATTTATATGCCTTTAGTTGAAAAACAGAAATCTTCCAGTTGTTTAAAATCCAAACATGAACCCCCATCATTCAACTTCCCATCTAAAAGCCTTGTCAACAGTGTAATCAATGACACTAAAAAACACTGTCATCTCTCAAGTGTGGAGGAAAATAGGTTAAATCAACGTAATATTAATTTATTTGTCAAAGAATTAAAACAAGAACATCCTTGAAAGACAAAACAGCATAACATGCACTAAAATATAAATTACTAGCTCAGTTAGTCACTTGGAATCCCTTCAACTTCACAAACATCCACCAGTTCTAGTAATAAAGCAAGACACAGCGGAGTGGCCAGCTGTCTGTCCCTTTCTCACGCACGAGTTCTTCCAGTCTCCACCATGGAAGGCACGGAACAGAGCTAACGCCTCTGAAGGTAAGTAACAGATTCCACGGCGTGAACCCTCGAACTCCTCCTCCTGCCAGACACCGGATTACGACGTGCCACATACACATTCGCTCCACCTGAGCACCTTGCTGGCCCCAGCCCCCTGGCTGTGTCCGAGGTGCTCCCACTGCCCAGCGCAGATTCAGGCACAGCGACAAGCGGACACACCTAACTTCTGTAGAAGTAGTGGACGGTTTCAGAGACATTTGGGACCCACAAATTGAGGCTCCAAACTACTCGTTCCTGTCGGGCGCCTCCTTCCGAATTTTTCTCTATGCCCCCCTTCCGAACAAACAAGAGAAAAGTCCTGAACAACGACGGGTTTGCATTTCTCACAGCAACGGCCCGGCCAACTGGGGGGGGGCCGGGGGGTTGGGGATAGGGGGGTGGGAGGAGAGCGGGGTGCTGAAGGAAGCGACTTCCTCGACAGAGGCCCACCCTCCTGGGCCTAGGGGTCCGAGGACCCCGCTGGGCACCGGCGCGGGGGTCCGCGGCTGGAACCCAAGGGCACCACATCCCCCGCTCGGGTCCCGGCTAGGTGGGTACTAACTGGGAGCTGGGGGAGGGGAGCGGTGGGCGCGACCGCAGAGAGAGGCGACAGGTCCTTCGGATCTTCCGGGTTGTCGGGCACCGGGCGGGGAGGGATACAGTTCCGGGGCCCTGAAAGCAGCACCCGGCTCCTAAAGCACCCGAGGGGTAGGGCTCCCCTGGCCCCCGTACCAGGCCGTCCCTCAGGGAGAGCGGCCGAGCGAGGCCGAAACCCGGGAGTTCGACCTGACAGGGATCTTACCATGGTGAGGGCGGTGGTGGGGCGCACCCGCGCTCCGACTCCACTGGGGCAAGGGTTTGGGTCAGGGGAAGGGGAGCACCGGCCGCTCCGGACCTGCCGCCCCCCTGACAGGAGCCGCTGCCGCTTTGCCTCTTGCCAAGATGGCGGCCTCGAGCCACGTCTCCAACCGGAAACGGGGAGGGTCAAAGGGCGGGGGGCGGGGCGCCGGGGGTGGGGACTCGGTGGGTACCCGGCTGCTGCTCCGCCAGCAGAGAGCGGGATGTGTGGGGGCTCACCCCTGCCCCGGCGCCTCTACGGTTTGTTTGTTCCCTGGTTGTCAGCACCTGCATTCAATCTGCGACACCCCTCACAGTTTATTAAACCATAGCCACCGCCACACTATCAGTCAGTCCACAAAATACCCGAGATCACCGGGACTAGTATCCTGAATATATAAAGAACTCTCGTAAATCGCCACTAAAAAAGACACACCAATTTTGAAAATGGGCAAAACAGACATTTCTCCAAAGAAGATATGCAAATAACCAATAAGTATGTAAAAAGATGCTCAGCATCCTTGGTCCTTAGAAAAATAGAAGTGAAGACCACGATGAGATGCCACTGCATACTCAGTAGGATGGCTGTATTGGTGAGAATGTGGAAAAACTTGAATCCTTATACACTGTTAATAGAAATGCAAAATATTGCAGTTGGTTTTGGAAAAATTTCCTCAAAAGGTTAGATACAGAGTGACCATAGGACCAGCAATTCCACTCAAAGATAGGTACTCAAGAGAATTAAAAGCATAAGTTCACATAAAAATGAGTATACTGATGCTCAGAGAAGCACTATTCCTAACAGTCCCAAAGTGGAAACATTCCAAATGTCGATCTAAAGATGAATGGATAGCAAAAATGTGGTATATCTATAAATATTAATTATAAAAAGGAATAAAGTCCATGCTTCAACATGAATGAACCTTGAAAATACATTAAGTGGAAAATGACAGTTACAAAATCACAGCTATATGATTCTATTTGTCCACAATAGACAAATTCATAGAAACAGAAAGTTGGGCTGCAAAGGACTGAGGAACACAGAGTGAGGTTTGTGTACTGTAAAGATGAAAATGTTCTGGAATTAGAGGTGGTGGTTGTTCAATTTTGTCAATATCCTGAAAACTACTGAACTGTACACTTTAAAATGGTGAACTTGTGGTTTGTAAATTATGTGTGTGTGCAGAAAACAGAAAAGTTCTGTGACAAGTCTCAGAAATTTACCTAAAGTTCTAGGCCAGTATATAATGGAAACAAGACTCAAATTCAGTTCTCTGATTATGTTGGTAGAAATCCCCATACCAAATGTTAGACTTCTTAGAATATACATGATTCAGTGCTTCTTCCCTATACAATTTTATCTCTGGCTCAATTCTCCAGCACCCAACCATTGCTGCAATAAGGGAAAAATTGTCATCTTTTATTGAGTTTTTATTTTATATCAAGTGCTTTACATGCTATCTCTAAATCTTTACAATCCAGATAAGAACATGGAAGAGCAAGGAAATTAAGCATTTGTCCACTCACACAACCATTAAGTGATATTTAAATCAGGATTCAAATCTAGATTTTCTTATTATGCTACTATGACTCTCTATATCTCCTGCATATTTCTTAATGTTCACTGAACACTTACAGTGTACCAGGCATTACTCTAAATTCTTCACACAGGTTATCTCATTTAATCCTTACAATATTATATATATATATATAAAACATCATTATATATATAATATATTACATCATTTTTTATAAATATATAATATATTACATCATTTTATATAATATATTACATATATAATATAACATATATATTACATATATAATATATTACATCACTATATATATAATATATATATATTACATCATTCTCAATTTTGTGCATTTTTCCATCTCAGTTGTAATCCCCATGGGCTTCCTACCACCAATTCACCCGTGTGCCAGTGCAGTCTTCCTACCCCAGTTCTGATCCCATTCCCTTTTCCACCCCCATAAAAAATGTCTCTGGTTTGTATTTGTTCATTGTTTTCATTTTTACTCAATTACATTTGTTTCTCTCTTTTCCCCCACCCCCTCCATCCCTTACACTCCTGCTCTGAGCTAAACCATCTGGTATTTTTCCTTTTCTTTCTGGCTTATTTCACTGACAATGATCCCTTCCAGCTCCATCCATATTGCTGCAAAAGGCATGAATTTATCTTTTTTGATTGCTGACCTTACAATATATTTTAAAGATTTATTTATGCATACAAGAACTGGAGTACAGGCCAGAGGTGTGGGGATGGGTGTAAAAGGGTTTATAGAGACAGAATGAGGAGCAGAACAGGCAGATGGACTGAAATACACTTCTGAGGGGAGTAGCAGGGTGAGACAAGAGATGTCTGCTGTACCATGTGGGACACCTCACTGGCCAGGGATCGAACTCGCTGCATTGGCTGCAGATATCGTCATAGTGCTGTGCTTCAAACTGCCTTGCCACGGAGAGGGCCCCAATCCTTAACAATAATTTTTTGAGATAGGTACTATAATGTCTCCATTTTACAAGTGGAAGAAATAAGGTATATAGAGAAAAATCTGATACCACAGGCTAGGAATTAGCAAAGCCATCATTCAAACAAAGGCTACTCAATTTCAGACTGTATCACTAAGCACTCATTTTAGAATTCTCAGTCTTACCCATATCAATTGCATCAACACTGCAATTGGACTTTCTTGTGGAATCTTTACAAAGCTCTAATATTTCTAAACTTTGTATGTCTACAAGAAAAATGTCAAACTGTATTGTTCATTTTTTTTTGTTACAAAAATCAGGAACAGGGCCCTCTCTGGTGGCGCAGCAGGTTAAAGTGCAGCACTCCCAAGCCAGCTGCATGAGTTCGATCCCTGGCCAGGGGGGTGGCCCCACATGGCACAGCAGACCTCTCGTCTCCCCACTGCTCCCTTCAGTAGTGTACTTCATCAGTCTGCCTGTTCTGCTCCCCGTTCTGTTTCTGGTGAATCCTCTCCCCACCCCTGCACCTCTGGCCTGTACCCTAGTTCTGTATGCATAAATAAATCTTTTAAAAGATCAGGGACAATTTTTTTAATTAAAAAAATACTGAAATACATGAAGTACTGAAATCTGTAAAGATCAACTGAAGATGATTGTTTGGAAATATGGCACTAGCTGAATTAAACTGCAGAATAAAAGCATCACTACAAGCATGCTTCATGAGGTGTGCATAGGAAGTACTATGTCATAATGGTTAAAAACAGAGACTCGGGAATTAGACTGACATGTGTTTGACTCCTATTTTCAATATTTACTAGGTGAGTGAGTTTAAGGAATTGACTTTAAGTCTTTAAGCCTCCAGTTCGAATCTATAAATTGATGGTAATATCCAAGATTGTGATTTTAGATACTATATTACTAAGATTATATAATCTAAGTGTTCCTACAGAGAAGGTGCTCAACAATATGTATCGATTATTTTTTAATAGATGTGTTTATTTATGCATACAGGAACTGGGGTGTAGGCCAGAGGAGCAAGATGTGAGAGGATTCACCAGAGACAGAGCGGGGAGCAGAACAGGCAGAGCGACTGAAATACACTGCTAAGCAGAAGAGAGAGCTAGACAGAAGAGGTCTGCTGCTTCATGTGGGCTAGCTCCCTGGCCTGCCAGTGATCAAACTCCTGCTACAGCGACTGGGCTAGCCTGATAGCACTGTGTCTTTAACCCCTGGCCACTAGGGAGGCCCTATATATATCTATTATCATTAGCAATATGATGGGAAGCACACAGGGATTACAACCGAGATGGAAAAATGCACAAAATTATATAAAAATAAACTATTATAGTATTAAAAAAAAAAGCCCGTACTGGCCCACTTGTAAAAAAAAAAAAAGGATGTAAAATACATATTTATATAAACGTTACAGCCTTCCTCTGGCAAGTTTTCAGAGTCAAATTTCCAATATTTCTGTCTTCCAAAGTTCATAGTCTATCGCTTTTTATATTCCTTAGTTCTTCATTCCTTCACTCATCCACCAATGAGCACATTTAAAGCACTTTATTTATACAATGTTATGAAGGGTTTATACCTTAGACAGAGATCATACCCTCAAGACCTCAGTTTTCTTTAGCAAATAAACTAGAGGAAAGAGGTTAAATTTCAAATCTCAGATAAGTAATGGATAGTTTGCTAATATAACTATGTCCCAGGCAATGAGACACTGTGGAAAGAATATAATGTAATATAAAAAGATGTGTGTGTGTGTGTGTGTGTGTGTGTGTGTGTGTGTGTACACGCCTCGTTTCCAGATTGGAGGGCTAAATACATAAACTCTATTCTTCACCCCGCTTTTGCCATCAGCGGTCACTAGATGTCGCCAGAGACGCATTTACTGAAACCATAGACAACCAGACAACTCGATCGCCTAGAGAGGCGTTATCCGATCTCTTCTTGCTTCTCCGTGCATCCTTCCCTGGAAGAGACGTAACGCGGGAGCTGGTGGAGGAGGTCTCACGAGATGAGATCAAGTCTCGCGATGTTTTTATTTATTTATTTATTTATTTATTTATTTTTGCCTAGCGACGGGCAACGGGTCCGTTGCTCCAAACAGAACTCCTGAGGGGCCCGAACTGACACTGGAGTGAGACCCCAGTCCTCGGCTGGGGTTCTTTCCATATAGAGGAGACGGATTCAGAGGGGCTACAGGTAATTCGTACTTGCTAGCTGAAAGAGAACTCCTTATCTTCCTCCAAAAGAGATTTAGAAGTACTCCCCGCCCCCTCGCAGCTCTCCCATCTCTTCCCATCGCCGTGACAGCTGCTCCTTCTCCCTTTCCTTCACGCCATCACCAACTGCTTCCTTAACTCTCCAAAAAACAGAGTGGGGTCCAACATGCAGTAGCAGGATTGAAGAGGGGGTGATTTCAGGATTATTGATGGGACCGAGAGACTAGTTTTCTTTCCCTCTTACAGACACTCTCCTTACCCCAGGTGACCCCAGAGACAGAACTCTTTCTAGAATCTCTGCAGTCTCCCCAGAGAAATCTCTTCTGACAGCCAGTGTGAAGCTGGTCCCACCTCGAGGAGCGTCACCATCTACAGAAGAATAGTGTTCTCCCCTTGCGCCGAAGTCTTACAGCTTGGGGGAGCTGCTGCAGAAGTTCGCCGACTTTTCTTCCCCTTGCCTCCCTCTACCTCCCAGTGCCCCTCACGATTCCCTAGTTTCACAGTCGGCCTGACAGTACTTTCTAATAAGGGCTACAGCAGAATGATTTAATTGCTTAACCATGTGGCCAAGATTCAGAGTAAAGTTTGAATAGAGGTTAGAGTAGGGTGAAATTTTCATGTAAAACTGCTCTGGGTCAAGGAAGAGGAGCCAAAGCTGGTTTGGAGTCATACATCGTTCCATTTAATGTACGTAATGCCCCATAATATGAGCTATATAATCATGTCTTCTTTTGCTTAGACCAAGATTGTTGAAAACCAGACATATGATGAGCGTCTAGAGATTAACGACTCTGAAGAGGTTGCAAGTATTTATACTCCAACCTTAAGACACAAAGGTAAGAGAGGAAAGCGGAGAGATGATCCCCAGCACAAAGAACAGGTGTATTCTTGATAGTCTCCACGAAGTGTTTATAATAGCAAATGCTTACTTTCAATATCAAGTTGCTTCACTTGCCATTATTTCTGTTTTCTAATTAGTTGGGGGTGGGAGATAAGCCTCTCAGATTGCAGGATTTCTCTCCGGCCTGTTTCCTATCACCATTTTATTTCACAAATTCTGCTTTGCTTACAGTCTTCCAAAGGTTTGTGACTTTTGTTAACTTATCAAATCTGTTCTGCTCAGTTTTGGAGAGGCTTCAATAACCTGCCCTTAACTTGCAATTCCAATAAAAATTTCAGTGAAATATTTTTAGAGGATCTGATACCATTCAGCAAATATTTTTGGAATGCCTACAAAGGGTCAGCCTTATGCTCGGCACTAGGTATATGTATTAAATAAGACAGGTCTTGCCATGGAAGACAGATGACAAGTGAATAAACAAACATAATTACAAATATGGTAAGTATTTGGAGGTAACAAATCTGATGTTATGGAGAGTAGTAGTGAGGAGTGGGATCTAGTTTAGTTAGGTGTTCAGTGAAAACCAAGGAGGTGACATTTGAGTTTGAAAGATGAGAATATGGACATTGAGGAAAAGTAAGCTAGGAAGAGGAATAGCAGGAGAAATGTTAAAAGGCCCTGAGACTAGAAGGAACTTCAGTTAGTTCTGAGTACTTGAAAGGAACCAGCATAATGGGGAGGGGAGTGAGGCTGAAGGTGGAGATAAATATCAGAAGTAGACTGGCAGGAGCTAGACAGAGGTAGTCAGAAGGCACAACAAATGGAGTGCTAAAGGCCATGTCGCTATTATGTGTGGAATGGATTAAAAGGTACAAAGATGAAGGGAGGGAAGGGCCTCCTGGTGATGCAAACTATGGCCAGCCACTGTTGCACAGTACTAGGCACAAGTTCGATGCTCAGCCAGGGAGCTAACTCATGGCGCATCCCACTGCTCCCCTCAGCAGTATATTTCAGTTAGTCCACCTGTCCCCACTCTCTCTCTGTTGAATCCTCTCACTCCACCCCCAGCACCTCTGGCCTACACCCCAGCCTTTGTATACATAAATAAATCTTTGAAAAGATGAAAGGAGGGAGCCATTTAGAAGGACTGTTACAATCACTGAGCTAAAGTGCTAGTGGCTTGGATGTCATTAGGAACTTAAGAGGCAAATATGAGATAAATTATAATAGAATCCCTAAGACTTATTGATGGATTGGATTTGACTCTAGAGTTAGAAAACAAGGGTGATCTCTAGGGTTGTTTCTGTTTTTGTTTTTGTTTTTTTAAAATTTATTTATTTATGCATACAAGACCTGGGGTGGCCAGAGGTGTGAGGAGGGTGAGAGTCTTCACCAGAGACAGAGTGGGGAGCAGAACAGGCAGATCTACTAAAATACAGTGCAGAGGGGCGCAGCAGGCAAGACAGGAGAGGTCTGCCATGCCATGCGGGTCTGCTCACTTGCTGGGTCTTAAACTCATGCTATAGTAGCTGGCTATAGTTTGAGAGCACTGAGACTGCGCCACCAGGGAGGCCCAGCTAGATATTCTTCTAAACCCTGTTCCATAAAGTAGTAAAAGCATAAAATGTTATAAAACGAAAGTATTTGTCTTTAAAACATCATTTCAACAATAACCTAAAGGGAAAATTTTTCTTCTAAGGACCTCCTCGGTCTGCTCATCTGCTTAACAAGACTATGGCAGATAACAGCAGTGATGAGTATGAAGAAGAGACTAAGGTACAGTATAATGTGAAATTTCTACTTTGAGTTTTTAGTAGTTAGTTTGAAATGACACCAGTTGAGCAGTAAACACTTCTTGAATACTCCCCTCCAGTGGCTGGGTACCTTTGAGTTCATGGAGGAAAATCATAAGCAAATTACCTTAAGATTTGAACCCTTATGAATAAAGCTTACTGTTATATCTGACTTTTTGGTGAAGAATTTTACATAATGTAGGCCAGTATTTTGCAGACATTATTGATCATATAAATCACTGGGGTATTTATTTTTAAGAGTACAGATTCCCAGCCCCCAACAAGAATTACCCAGTCAGAATTGTGAAGGTAGAATGCTGAGAATCTCTTTTTAGCAATCATTTCAGGTAATTCGTATGTCAAAACATTTGGAACAAAGCGAAGAAGCATTTTGTTAATTGTCAATACTTGTGATACTACCAATATTTTGTGAATGACACTTTGATTTTAAGATCTTGAGGCCCAGAAGTCACTTTCTTGTTATTGTATGAACCTAGAGAATTAGTTTCTAGAAGGAAGTTGGGAAGATGTGTACCGCCCCGTTCAGAATTGTCCTTACCACTGCAGTGCACTTCGTTCAACAGCCATTGCACTTAACCTTTGCACATGATCCACAGGTCACATTTTAATGGTTCTTCAAGAACAGGTACTATGAAAACTCTGGCAAAGAAGAACATGTGAATTAATGCAGGAAGCTCTAAGGTCATAGATTGGTTTTCACAGCAGGCCGAGCTAGCCCTTCTTTGTGATGAGTGCACTATCCTAACATCTTACTCACAAAGTAATTTTTAAAAGCATTTTTCTGTGGCATTTAAAGTTCTTTGTTTTAGATCAAGGATTTTGTAAAGTACAGCTTTTAGGAAGCAGACGAAAGAAAAATGAACAATTTTCCTAAATTGACTTCCCAGTTTTTTTATAGTCACCCTAAATTTTAATTAAAAAAAAAGATTTATTTATTTATACATAGAAGAACTGGGGTACAGGCCAGAGGAGCAGGGAGTGGGGGGATTCAGCAGAGACAGAGCAGGGAGCAGAATAGGAGGATCCACTGAAATCCACTGCTGAGGGGAGCAGGGAAGGAGACAGGAGAGTTCTGCTGCACCATGTGGGTTAATGTGGCTGGATCAAACTCAGGCAGTGATCATGATAGCACTGAGACTTCACTCCTACACCACCAGGGAGTCCCTAATGTTTTGGGCCTTATCATACTTTGTCAATACTCAAGGCTCATTTATCTTTCCAATCTGTTATGTCCCCAAGTATCAGTAGAGAGAATCTATTTTTAAATAATATTTAAATTGATAATCAATATTCCTAAAATGTTCCTTTTGCCAACTAGCTTCCCATGTGACCAAATATAATTTTGGCAAATTTTTATTGGGAAAGAACACTATAGGAATGTCTTGTCAATTGCATACCAGTAAAGAACAGTCAGTGAATAAATTCTGCAATTATTTTTGGCCAGATGTCACATATATTACAGATTAATTAAGATCTATTTATATTTAACAAGTCTGTGTGTTCTTAGAGAAAAATATGAGCAAAAGTAGTTTTTGATATCTTGTTCTGTATCACGATTTTATGTGCTAGAGCTGCTTTATTGTTATAGAAACGTTAAATAATTTTAAAGATTAGAACCGTACATCTGTTAACCTCAGTGTAAGTCATATGGCATATGGAAACCAAGCTTCCAAAACCTACTTTTAAAGGGGGCCAATTGGTCATCCTTCAGGTCCTAAGTGAGGGCATGCCACAGGCTCCAGGCCACAGAGGCAAAGACATGGACCCCATCCCAACTGCCTCTGCAAGCCCCAAGCACCACCAGACCCCTTCTCATGGACTTGAGAGGGTGGGATGGTACATAGAGAACCAGAAGCTCAGAAAGGTAGGTTACAATGCCAAGAATAGTTACTTTGGAACTGATTTAACTTTAGGGGGAAGGAAGGGAAATATGGATAGGTCAGGTACCCACTGAAGAGAAGTGTCTTTGAGTAGGAATAGGAAACCCATAGTTTCTGGAACTGCTAGTCAGAAATCAGGCATGGGGTTAATCATGAACTTTGTTCTTTTGATAGTTACAGGCAGCTTACTCTGGGAAATCTTGCAAATTATATACTATTCCTTTCCGTCATCTTTGTGAGTATTAAGATTCCCTAGCTTGTTTTTCCCACTTCACCTTTTTCCATTTCCTCCCAAAATAGCTTTTAAGAATTGCCATCCTCCTCTTCAAAAGACCTTAAAATTTAGACTTGAAGTTGCTAGGTAATGTTTATGCAGTTCTAAGGCTCTCTCCTAAGTAATAGGGAAATAGTCATTTTTGGATAAAATATACCCAACCCTCAACTAGAAATAATAGAATATAGTTCTCGAAAGTGGAAACCCAGTTTGCAGCCAAGCAGGGGCAGAGGTTGGCTCTGGAACCCCTTCTGGGAGGTGCCACCTTCTCTTTTGGGTGATTTGGTGCTAGATGGGAGGAGGGTATTTGTTTAGAGCATTTGGAGAGACCTGGGCACGGGTGCACCAAGTTTCCTCTTTAACAGACTTTTCTGTGCCTACCCTGCACTATCTCAGGAGAAGAAGAAACTGACACCTCAACGGGGATTTAGTGAAAATGATGATGATGATGACGATGATGATGATGACTCATCTGAAACAGATTCTGATGATGATGATGATGATGAAGAGCATGGTGCCCCTCTGGAAGGGTGAGGAAAGCCCCCAAATCAACGGGGAAAATACCTGTTTCAGAATCCTGGGCTGATAGGACATCATTTCGAAGTGAAATTCCAGCATTTATTTGGATCTTGCTTATTTAGGATTTTCAGATATTTCAGAAGCCCAACAGGATGAGTTTTTATTTTCTGGCTCCACTATCTCATTGAATCCTGTGATGTCACTTGTATCTGAAACTTTTATCGGCTCAGAGAATTTACAAGGATTTGC
This sequence comes from Condylura cristata, assembly GCF_000260355.1. Taxonomy (NCBI): domain Eukaryota; kingdom Metazoa; phylum Chordata; class Mammalia; order Eulipotyphla; family Talpidae; genus Condylura; species Condylura cristata. Next base: position 19,592,406 of record NW_004567126.1, read on the forward strand.
TGAGTAAATCTAAAAGATGGGTTTCTGCCTTCGAGGAGCTCCCATTCTGGAAAAGAGAAAATTTATGTACATACCAAAGTATTTCTATTTTAACAGGAAAAAGACATGCATAGGGGCATTTCTGTTTTAAGCTCAGATCCTTTCTGGACAGGTCAAGGATAGGTGCAAAATGTTCCTGGATGAGGCTTAAAAACCTCACCCTGTCCCAGCCCTGGTGCCATGGTCATTAGTCATGATCATCCCTGTCAGTTCTAGTGACAGAAGGTTCGAAGGCCCATTAAATGAAGGATGGTGTATCCATTCAGTAGAGTCCTGTCTAGCGAGGAAAACTTATGAGGTATCACTTGATGCTCAAAGAGAAAAACAATTTCTTCTACATTCGATGTTTTTCTACTAACTCATGTCTTGGCTTTTCTGTTACTTTGTTCTTCAGCAACATTATCCCAGATAATGAGGGCTAATTAAATCAGTTTTAAAGTGCCACTCAGGTATGGACGCTGCAGGAACTAGTTCCAGAGTCGTGTCCTGTGGTTGGGACTCAGCCCCCTCTGTGCCTTCCAGCCACACTGAATCATGTTTCCCTTTTCTAGGGCCTATGATCCTGCAGATTATGACCATTTGCCAGTTTCTGCTGAGATTAAGGAACTCTTCCAGTATATCAATAGGTAAGTACTAAAAACTTCTGACCAGAATCCCACCAGCCATATCTTTCCCTTTCCTGCTTGTAGGCTGAAACAGGGGTATTCTCCTGAAATGTCAAATAAGTTTCTTTAATTGTCTCCACTTTCCCTTGGCAATATCATCTAGGTACACACCTCAGTTGATCGATCTGGACCACAAACTGAAACCTTTCATTCCTGATTTTATCCCAGCTGTTGGAGATATTGATGCATTCCTAAAGGTACACTCAGAGAATCCTAAATCCACTTCTTCAGGTGTTTCTTTGGACCTCTCATTTACTCTTAACAATTCCATGAATTTCCTTCAATAGCCCTGACAATACTGATATATGGTCTTCACTTCATTGGCATTCATAACCTTGCTCTCTAAACTATATTCATGGCTATTAAGTAATAGTTGATTATCGCATATATATTGAAATTTGTCATATACTTGTCTCCTAAAATATCCACAACTTCAACTTTATATTTAATGAAGATCCTAGACACCATGTCATTTTTTGGGTAGTATTTTAGTATATGCATGGTGTACAAGCAAGCTTAATATAATTGATAACGATGAACCAGAAGAGTTCTTCCTCTTCAGCTTATTAGAAACAAGTGTGGCCTTTTTATGTTCCTCCATTTTTTCTTTGCTTTTTTTTACCTTTCTTTTAACCAGGTCCCACGTCCTGATGGAAAACCTGACAACCTTGGCCTGTTGGTATTAGATGAACCTTCTACAAAACAGTCTGACCCTACTGTGCTCTCGCTCTGGTTAACAGAGAATTCCAAACAACACAACATCACAGTAAGATACTAGACCAGTACAGGCCTCAACTGAAGAAGGCTGAGTGGAGGCCTTGCTGGTATTTGTACAATTGACTATCAAAGGGATGGCTTAGTTTCACATCAGCCTTATTAATTAATTATTGATTTATGCACACAAGAACTGGCCAGAGACAGAGTGGGGAATATAACAGGCAGATAGACCAAAATACCCTGCTCAGGGGGGCAGCAGGCGACACAAGAGAGGTCTGCTGTGCCATGTGAATCAGCTCCCTGGCTGGGGTTTGAACTCATGCTGCAGTGACTGCAGACAGCCTCATAGTATTGTGCTGTAACCGCTTGCATCACCAGGGAGGCCCCTAGCCTACTTTTTAAAATAATCGTTTTAAACTGTACAATTTAGTGATTTTTATTATAATAGTTTACAAAGGTGTCCAACCATCACCACTGTCTAGTTTAAAAACATTTTCAGGGCCTCCCCTGGTGGCACAAGGGTTAAAGTCTATACTATCAGGCAAGCGATAGCTATGCAGTGTGAGTTCCATCCTCAGCCAGCTGACCCCCATCGTGCAGCAGACAGCTCCTGTCTTACCTGCTGCTCCTCTCAACAGTGTATTTCAATAGCTCTACCTGTTCTGTTCTCCACTTTGTCTCTGGTGAATTCTCTCATTCCTTGTGCCTCTGGCCTGTAGAGCAGTTCTTGTATGCATAAATAAATAAAAGTAAATCTTTCTTTTTAAAGAGCATGCAGAACTGGGGTATAGGCCAGAGGTGTAAGGGCAGTGAGTGGATTCACCAGAGACAGAGTGGGGAGCAAAATAGGCAGACTGACAAAGTACACTGCTGAGGGGAGCAGCGGGTGAGACAGGGAAGGTCTGCCACTCCATGTGGGTCACCTCCCTAGCCTGGGATCGAATTCCTGTGGAAGCCGCTGTGGCTAGCTTCATAGTGCTGTGCTTTAATCAGTTGTGCCACCAGGGAGGGCCCTCCCTCCTCCCTTTTTTTAAATGACTGAATACTGAATGGTTTGAATGTACCACATTTTGCTTATCAATTCACCAGTTTCCCCCTTTATTAATTATGCATATTCATGTACAAGTTTTTTACATGGACAAATATTGTTATTTCTCTTGGCTATAATATGTAGGAGGGGGATGCTGGTCCATATGGTAACTGACATTTTAAGGAACTGCCAAACTGTTTCCCAACATAACTAAACCATTATATAGTCCTACCAGCTGTGAATGAGAGTTCAATTTCTCTCCCCCATCCTCACTTATATTGTTGGTCCTTTTTATTATCTGCATCCCAGTAGGCATGAATTGGTCTCTGACTATGTTCATTTCTATCCTGTTGACCTGCCTCCATCCTATGGTTCCAGGAAATTTCATCAGGATGGCCTATAATCTTCATTTGGCTGCTGTCAGGCTTATCTTTTAATCATGTATCTTGTATATGAAGTAGCAGCAATGTGATTCCTGAAAAACAATACAGTTACTTCAGTGTCATCAGCCAGGCTTTCCCCTTATTTGACTAGCAACATATGAAAGTAAAGAGCCTGGAAGATGCAGAAAAGAATCCCAAAGCCATCGACACATGGATTGAGAGCATCTCTGAGTTACACCGTTCTAAGCCTCCAGCAACTGTGCACTATACGAGGTAAGAGATCCAATCATTTTTCACCCTACAAGTCCACGGTAACGTTCACCACCATTGCTTCTGAGAAGAGAACCCAAATGTGGGGATGTACTTGATCACTCTGATGTACTGTGAGCTCTGGCAGCTACCGGCTGAGAGTGCAAACATAAAACTTGTCATTTACCTGGCATCATTACTTATCGGCTCCTCTGAACCCATCTCTGAGTAAGTTTGGGTTGCCCAGCCTCGCTTCCCGGAACCCTAATGTGCCAGGTTGAGGACCTCCTTTTACCCTAGAATACCCTGGCCAGCAGTTTGCTGAGCATCAGCCCCTATTTCTCCTCATGTTTACCTCTGTACTTGCAGGCCCATGCCTGATATTGACACACTGATGCAAGAATGGTCTCCAGAATTTGAAGAGCTTTTGGGCAAGGTGGGTAGGCAATAGCAAGAGCTAAGAAAGTATGACATATCACTCTTTAAGTCCCAGTGTTTTTTCTCTTCCTACATTTGATTAATTTTTAATTGAAGTATAATGTACAGTCAGATATTTACACATACCATATGTTAATTTCCACCAACTGAATGTGTATAAATAGCACATCATATCAGGAAAAAATAACATACTAGTATCCTGGAAGTCCTGATAGGCACCTAGCTTTAAAGATAACCACTATCCCGACTATTTTTTCCTTTCTTACATCCTTCTTTATTTTTGTACAATAATTGGCTTCAAGTGAAATTAAATAAGAAATGTAAAAGTTATCTAGGTATTGTTTGAAAAATAAGAGAAATATTTAATATTGTTAGGATGGTTAGGTATTTTTCAGTATAATAAGAAACTTGAAGGCCGGCTGTACCCCTCAGCAGTGTATTTTAGCCAACCTGCTTGTTCTGCTCTCAGTCACTGGTGAATCCTTTCATTCCCTGCACCACTACCCCAGTTCTTCTATGCAAAAATTAAAATCCTTGGGCCCTCCCTGCTGGCGCAGTGTGTTAAAGCACAGCACTGAGAATCTAAAGCCGCTTCCGCATGAGTTCGATTCCCGCCTGCCCCGGAGGTGACCACATGGTGTGGCAGACTTCTCCTGACCCACCTGCTGCTCCCGTTAGCAGTGTACTTCGTCGATCTGCCTGTTCTGTTCCCCACTCTGTCTCTGGTGAAGCCTCTCACCCTCCGCATCTCTGGCCTGTACCCCAGTTCTGTATGAATAAATAAATAAATCTTAATAAAATAAATAAATAAAAATAAAATAAATAAAAAATAATCACTAATTTCCATAATCAAAGTTAAGAGTGGTAGACCAAAAAAAATAACATATCTACATATGCACACATAATCCAGGCACAGACTGCTACAAAGCAAGAAAAGAAAACTGAGCAAAGATGATTAACAGGTCCTTCCTGGCCATATTTAAAATCGCCAGCCCAGCCCCCCTCCCACCTTTTCCCTATCCTCTTTCCTTGCTTTTTCTCTGTAATACTTATCTTCTTACATACTACTTTATCATATTGGTTTTTTTCTCCTCTCCCTATTAAAAATACAGATTCTTTATATGAAGAGTTGTTTGTACATGTTCAGTGAGGATTTGTAGTAGCAAAGAATTTGAAAACAATCTCTTTCCTCACAGCATTTTGAAGCTGCAGCTGAGGAAAAATACCTGATTAGGGAATTGAATAGATAATCTGTAACACATTCATTCAGGGAAATGCTGCAAAATCCAGTATTACTTGCCCTTTGCTTTGGAGACATGATGATGATATCATGTTAAATAAAGAAAAGCAAATTGCAAAATCATATGAACTCTGGTTTTTGTAAAAAGAAAATAACTTTAAGATGCCTGCAGTTTTAAATTTGTTTAGCTCTCCAGCCTATCATCTATGATACATCTATTTTTTTCTGTTCCTGTAGTCCCAGGACTATAAGGCACTGTAACACCGAGTAACTGTAAATATGTGGCCATAGCTGGGGCCAGTTTCTTCACAAATACACACAGGGATACAGCATGGAATTATATTTTACTCATAAAGTATTTTGGTCTTGTTAGATCTTCCACTAGTGTTTTATGAGTATGACCAGTTTTGGTAGTTAATGAGTATGAGCACCTCCACATTACTGATCAGAGAAGGAAAAAAAAAAAAAAAGCATGCTGTATATTTACTGGGACTGCCATAACTAAGTACCATAGACTGGGCAACTTAAACTGCAGGATTTATTTTCTCAGTTTTGGAGACTAGAAAACAGATCAAGTGATTGACAGTTACCTTCTTCCAAGGCCTTTCTGGTTGACCACTTTCTCCCTGTGTCTTCACATGGTCTCCCTTTGTGCCCGTCTTACTGGATCAGGACTCACCTTAATCACTTCACTTTAACTTAATTATCTCTTTGAGGCTGTCTCCAAATACAGTCACATTCTGGGGTATTCTGGTTTAGCATTTCAGCACATGAATTAGGGGGGACACAATTTAATCCCTAAGGGGCTTTATGCTAGGAGCTCTTTTCCTTTAGAGTGAGAGTGGTCCGAGAGCACTTCAAAGTTCAGCCTTTTGACTTTGGCCTATCCCATGCCCCTCCCAGGTGAGCCTGCCCACAGCAGAGATTGATTGCAGCCTGGCAGAGTACATTGACATGATCTGTGGTGAGTGCTTCCATCCCTTCCTGGCCCCTGTCTCTGGGTAAAAGCATGTTTACTCTAGGATGATAGCATTTTGAGTCACAGCCATCACTTATAGTGAACTATGCTAAGATGACATTTGGGGATGCTGGGTACTTAACCCCCAAAGTCACGGTAATGCATCCAGGAGAAATGGTTGTCCTAAATGGAAATGCCAAAACCCCCAGGGTTTTAATTCCACTCATGGCTGTTCTTCCTTTTAGCCATCCTGGACATCCCTGTCTATAAAAGCCGGATTCAGTCTCTCCACCTGCTCTTTTCCCTCTACTCAGAATTCAAAAACTCACAGGTAAGACTAGCACCAGAGGTTGACTTGAGCTGGAGTGAGGATCCCTGTGTCCCACTGTCCTGAGCCTGCAGGGACTGTGTCCATGACAGTGGAGGATGTCTCTGCCCAGTTACCTGTCCCCATAATAAGAGAGCAGCAGAGCAGGCAGGGTAGGCCTTTCAAAGGAAGGGAACAGAAAAATTGTGGGTCTTAGCGAGGCTTGGTAAGGATCTCAGAGGAGACTTATTCTTACAGAACCCAGTGCTCAGTGAATAGAAGCAGGAAAAAGGATGTAAAAAAGGGTTTGTTTGTTTTTTTTTTTTTTTAACAAAGTGGGGCAAATATCTAGCTATTTTCCTAAAATAACACCAATGAATTGTTGGGGAAGTAGGATTAGAGAGTAAAGGAAGGAAAGGCAGTTGGTTCTTGCTAAAAGTAGCAACTGGCGTATCCTAAATACTCTGTTCCCTTTCTTTCCTCACAGCATTTTAAAGCTCTAGCTGAAGGCAAGAAAGCATTTACTCCTCCATCCAATTCCACCTCCCAAGCTGGAGATGCAGAGACATTAACCTTCAGTTGAGACTCCTCCTTGGTCACACGGTTTTAAGGCTGAGCTGGCTTCTCTACTCCAGCTAAAGATAGCCAGTGCCACAGTGACTCAGGGACATGCATGTCCTGCAAACCTCTCCACCAGTCTGTTGCTACATGGCTCAGATTTGCTCCCCTATGCAGTAATGTATTACTGGGATTTGGGATAGAGGAATTCGAATTTTGGGGATCTCTGGATGTTCAAGATGGAAGGAAAGCTTAATAGATGATCTCATTGATAGTAGTAATGGAATTCTTTTCCTTTGTTCTTAAACTTAGTTGCCAAGATTTTACAAATAAAATACTCTTTCTAGTTATCCTGCTGTTCTGTGATATAAAAGACAAAAGCTGATTGAGCATGAGATAGAGATAAGGAACTTAGCTTAGTAACAGGCTTAAGTGGATAGAAGTTTAAGCAAATCAGTGCCGCAAAGTCAATCAAACCCCTGTCCTCCAAGGTTGGCAGCAGAAGGAACCCCTTTTCTCTCAGAACCTAATTTTTGTAGGGTTCTGTCATTTGTCAGTGCTGCCTCCTTTATGGATTACCTGCCTGCCTAGCTCTAGACCTGCCTATTATAGAGAAATGGTTAGATCATTGTACGTGGAAAGTTAACAAACAACCTGCCTGTTTTGGGAGGTTAAAGCTTAACCAGTAGGTGACTGAAGTGTATTAAAAATCAATTTTTTTTTCCCCAGAGAAAGAGAACTGTCATGTAAGAGGCTTTAGTAATGCTTGAAAATTCCATGGTCCTTAGATCAAAAAGATTTCAGAACACTAGATCAAGGGTGCTCCCCCAATTTTATTATGAAAATTGTCAAAAGAATTTTAGAAAACTATCCAGTGAATTCTATATACCTACCACCTAAATTCTACAATTACTATTTCGCTGAATTTGCAAATATCCATTCCTTTGTGCTATCATTAATTTATTTTATTTTTTGATAAATTTCAAAGCATGTTGCACTTAACCCCTAAACACTTCAGCATGCATATAATTTCCTGGCATTTAATATTTATTCATGGTCCTTTAGTCAGACAAAATTTATAGAATGAAATGAACAAATTAGTTTTTTTTTTAAACTAGGTTTATTGAACTATACTTTATGTGTCATGAATTATCTATTGCAAATTATATAATTCAGTGGTTTTTGGTGCACAGAGTTGTACACTGATCACTACTTATTCCAGAACATTTTCATTACCCCCAAAAGAAACTCCATATCCATTAGCAGTCATTCACCATTTGCCTCTCCCTGGTCCCTGACAATGCCTACCTAAACCTACTGTCTGTAGACTTTCCTATTCAGGGCATTTGCTTATTCATCATATAAATGGAGTCATACATGTCTTGGGTTTAGCTTCTCTCAGTGTGTTTTTAAGTTTCATCCACGTTGTAATTCAATAATCCAGCCTTCAGCAAACACTAAGGTGGGAGGCTGCCAGGAGGAGCAGACCATCCTGCTACAGTAAGACCTTGAGTGCACCTGAGGAGTGTAGGGTTTGTAGTCTGGCCGAAAGACCACCAAGGAAGGGACTCATGCTTAGGGGGACTGGGCAAGAACCAATAGAAAGGACAGCAAGGCGCCCTGGCTCCTTAAAGGTCTGAGGCCTTGCAGGAGCTTGCATACAAGAGGCTGGGACCCAGGCCCTTCTAGGAGGCTGAGGCAGCCTTAGCCACTTCTATGGAGAAAAATGTTCAAGACAGAGGTGAGGAGAGGAAAGCTCAGACCTACACAAACTAAGCCAAACTGTTATTTTAAAAAATATGGAATATAAATCTATCTTCAAAAACAACCTTTTCTAGTCTTTTTTTTTCCCCTCTCATAACACCTCAGAAAAGTTTTTGGGGGTCTCCCTGGTGGCCTAGAGGTTAAATCTCAGTGCTACCATTGCGAGGCCCATTGCAAAGGCCTAAGTTTGATCCCCAGCCAGAGACCTGACCCCTATATGATGCAATAAACCTCGCCTGTCTCCCCACACTGCTCCCCGTGCAGTGTTATTTCAGCAAACCCATCTGCTCTGCTCCCCACTCTGATTCTGGTGAAACCTTTCACCTCTGGCCTACACCCCAGTTCTTATACACAAGAACAATCCTTGGGAGGAAAAAAGCATAAATAGAAGGAGAAAACTTATTAAAAGAAAAAAACCTTTGTTTGAAACAGTTTAGTCTGAGCCTTCTGTACCCTACTCAGGAGAAAGGGTCAAGGTGGCTTAGTCCTGAGAGGGGAAGAGTATGCCAAGTGATATAGACAAGTGAGGACTAATATGGCTCTGACCGCCTGCCGCTGCCCCAGGCCCTCCAGAAACAGAAACTGTCAGCCCTACCATTGGGAGCTGTGTCATGAAATAATATTAAAATAAGAGATCAGAAACAAACAGGGTAGAATGTTCAGTTTAGCAGCATTGGCTGGTGGGTATACAGGTGTTTATTCTATTTTCTGTGTCATTTAAAGATTTCATTTTAAAAACATATAAAGGAAAAAATGGACATGTAACATTTACCCATTCGAGTTTATTTGATTTACTATGTGCTCAGTGCTGTCCTAAGCAGTAACAGAACTTGAGAAAAATTATAAAGTTGTCAACAAGGGAAAAATATACTCTGTGCTATATTAATTTCTAGTCATTTCCATGTTGCTTTTTAACGTGTTTTAGGTTGTTTTGGTCTCCCCCTTTCTCCATCTCCCCAAAAGCTTCTGGCACTGTTAGGTGCCACTATGAGCATCCTCCACAGAACAGAGAGGTGGGGTAGTTAGGGTTGGTGGAAGCTGGGCTCCTGTGGTGGGAAAACATATTGGAAAGGGAAACGGTCAGCCCTGAAGGCTCAGCCCTGTCACAGTGAGTGTCAGGAAGGCCAGACTTGGGGAAGCCAAGGGGCTCTGCGGCCCGTGCTCACCCCTCCCCAGAGAATATGCTGAAAGTGCTAACAGTGTAAGGAAAAGGTGCATAGCTACATGCTGTCCTGGATGCCACCAGACTTCTCATCTCACTATTTGCCTCCCAACTTGTGCTAATATCAGGCATTGGCACCATTAGGTACCAAGCCAATGGGGGAGTCCAGTGCCCAGGGAAAAAGTCCAGTATATAAACCATGATGTCCAAGGGGTGTTAGGGACCTAGGGGGCAGAGAGATATACAGCAAGAGGGAGAGTCTGTGGTTGGCCAATGCCCCTGGGCCAGGGGTTGGTTTCTGTGCAAAGGGCAGTTTGGTTCTCTACAGTTAGCAGGGTCCTTAATTTTCCCTGAGGGAACAAAGCTGCATAGCAAAGGAAGGCAATCCAAGAAGTGCAGGGCCCTCCCTGTCCCCAGTCAGGCGTGTCCCTATGCCTGCTGTACAAGGTGCTTAGATAACAGACAGTATGGGGCAAGAGCAAGCCATGCCACCAGGGCCATGCCACCTCAGCTGCTGGGTGGCCACCAAATACACCTGGCCAAAGCGCTCTATCTGGTCACAGCCTCGCATGCAGGCTCCCAACCTGAGTTAGAATGAGGGCCTTAATTAGGTGCAGCTGGCAGCCTGCCAAGGATCCTTGTGCCCCTGAGGGTCAGATCCCAGTGGAATGCATCATGTAGCTGACAGAGCACCCTGGCCAGGAGGGCAAGCAGAAGTGGCAGTGGCAATGTGGCCAGGCAGAGGATGCCTTAGAGAAGGAGGAGGGGCCAAGAAGACACCTTCCATCTTGCCCTCAGCTTAGAGCCAGATCTCATCGCTGCTCACACTGGACACTCGATAGATGTACCCCAGCATGGGGAGACGGATGAAGCCTGCAGGATCAGACACCCAAGAGTCTCAGGAACCCTCATTCCTTGGAAGTTGGGAGGTCCCTTATAGCCCCTTGGGGACTCAGAAGCCTGAGAACAGGACTGGGGAACAGAGGAGGGTGACAGCCTTTGCCAGTACCTCGGCTGGTGAGGAGGCCGCCGGGCTCTGGGTCCAGAAGCTCGGGCCGGCTGTTGTTGCGAGCCATCTGCGTGTCTGCTGGTTTCCCTGCTAGGGGCCAAAAGGGTGGTGTCCAGGGATGGGGAGGAAGCCTGAGCTGCCTGCCCCCTCTGAAGTACCAGGGTTTCACTTTTTCTCAGAAGCACCGCTAAGAAAAGGAGAGTCAAACAGAGAGTCCCGGATATACCTCTGAGATCTGAAGTGAGGTCGTTGAGCTGCAGGTTGGACGGGAGGGACATGTTCTCCCGTGGCAGGCGCACATTGTTGAGTTTCAGGTTGTTGGAGTCACTACAGGGCAACAAAGCCTGGCTCCATCCAGCAGACACAGACTTGGGCCATCCCAGACTACTGGAAGCCCCAAGTTTCCACCTGTTCCCATGCTGCACCTTGGTTCAGCCCCATCCATTGAGCCCCAGGAAGAATTACCTAGAGATCAGAGATGGACGCCGGGAGGGGCCTGGGGAGAAAAACCACACCGCTGTTCTCAGTGTGCCCAGCCTCTCTGGGGCCTGTCCCTGTCCTTTCAGAGCCAGAACCCTCAGCCCAGGAGCTCTCAAATGCCTGGCCTGGCCCTGGGGCTGGGTTCCCAGCGCCTCTGCTACCTGAGAGACATGATGTAGCCCCAAACCTGGAAGACCTGTTCTTCCACTTGTCAGAGATGACTTGTTCAGCCCAGCTCACTGCCCTGCTGCTCACCCATACTCACTGCCCCCGCTCCCCCATCTCCTAAGACTCTGGCCCTACCTACCTTTGGTCTTCTTCTCTTTTCTGCACACCAGACAGGCCACCAAGGTGCTGAATCCCACCAGGGTGCCCAGGGCGAGCCCTCCAGCCACCACGATGCCCAAGAGTGGCACTTCCACCCGAGTGGCCAGGAGTCCTGCAGGTTGTCCTCTGGTTAGGTTCCAAATGGGCAGTGTCCCCAACCACAAGCACTTTTCTGTCCTTGCCCAGGGTGCAGGGGATCCTTGTTCACAAGACTCACCCAAAGGGCAACGGGCCCTCCCATTTCTACATAGTGACCCCTGCCCACCTGAATCTTTGCTTGGGCCAGTTACTGGCGGTGCTCACCTGGGGCTGGAAGTGAGGCACTTGTGACACCCACGTCATTGGAGGCCACCACGGAGAGGTTGTGTGCCAGGCTGCGGAGCTGCAGCTGTACGGTGTGGTTGGTAAGCCAGGGGTAATTCTGGGCATCCAACACCAGGAAATCGGAGGCGTTGACAGTCACTGGCCCATCCTGGTCAATCCAGGTGACATTGGCTGGCGGGTTGGCACGCACCAGTGCAAAAAGGACAACCAGGAGGCCTGGGCCCTGAGATTCCAGGTACTTGGTGCCAACCTGGGCAATCTCCGGCTTAACTGTTACAAAGCAGAGGCCAATACATGCTCACCAGAAGCTCTCGTGTTCCTTAAGTCTTTCTTTCCAAACCTGGAAGGGAGCCAGGAACCCAGACCTCCCACGGGGCACTGGGAAACAGGCTGGCTGCGTTGCCAGAGGCAGAATTTCATAGTTATTAAGAGTATAAACACTTCCCTATTCATTTATAATTTTCTTGAGCAAAGGGGCTATGATGCACTGTTGTATTACAACAGCAAGAAACCATCCACCGAAGAGTGTCTCTGGAAATGTATAATTGAAATAAAGAATTAATGAATGCTAGACCAAAACAAAAGCTAACTACCTGAGGCAAAATACTTGGATTTGAATCTGACTCTGCTACTTACCAGCTGTATGTATGAATGACTCCAGGGAGATTGCTTAAACCATGCCTCAGTTTTCTCATTTGTAAAGGGGTTAATAATAGTCATGATTATTAGGATTACTATGAGAATAGCGAGTTCATGTTTGCAAAGTGCCTAAGTGTTTGTTAAATATCCAGTCAAACCACCTGCCCGGTGACTGCTTGGGGCCCCTGTGCAGGGAACCTCTCCACCTGCCCATCCCAGGGTACTCACACTGAACATTGAGGATGACAGAGGCATTGGCTGACCGGTCACTGCCTGAGTCCTGCATGGAGCAGTTGAGCTCATGCTGGGCCCGCTGTGCAGTGACAGTGAAGGTGCTGGTTCTTCCTGAGAAGGCATCTCCACCCACACTCAGCAACCTGGAGGTGCTGGCCTCCTGCAGTTGTCCATCCAGGTACCAGGCCAGTCGGGGGCTGCCAGGCCCCCCTGCCACCCGGCAAGTGAAGGCGTGGCGTTCATTCTCCCGAAGTGCACGCTCAGCCCAAGTCTGACCATCAATTTGTGGAGCCAACTCCCCACAACCTGGAACACAGCAGGGGGTTCTGGGGAGGTCCTGGGGCGGGTCTGTACTGTTCTGTGACCAGGATGATGTCCACTTACAAAGGCAGCTGGCCAAGTGACAGGAGCCCTGGGTTCTCTAAGGACTGGCTAGACCTTCCGTAGGCAAGCAAGGGAAACCCAGTTCTGGTGCATGGGGTCTAAAGTGGGTATTCAGATGTAGGAAGGAGGGGAGAGAGGGTGAGGACCCCAGAAATGCTTGGCTAAGGGATGAACAGGGGTGTACCTGAGCTCAGAAGGGTTAGCAGGAGCAGCAGTGTATGCGGCAGGGTAGCTGGGCCTGGAGGCAGTGCCATAGCTACCCCAAGCCTGTGGCCTAGGCTGCGAGAGAAGGGTGTTAGCCAGGTGAGAAGAAGCACACCTAGTAATTTTTCCAGGGGGTTACTCTCCAGAAACACAAAGAATGACGCACAGAACACAGATGTAAGCTGACCAATAGCGTCAAGATGTAAACGGCCAAACCCAAAGACCAAACCCACCCTGCACGTACCTGCACCCTTAGGGCGCAAACTCAAGGATGCCCGCAAGGGACAGAGGCTCATACCCGTAGCCGGTAACCCGCAACCCCGAGACCAGCGGCGGCGCAACCGCACCACACACGGCCGGTCACACGGGCACGGACACACACCTGAGATGCTCGGGTGCACGCGCCCCCTCCCCAAAGGGCCCGTTCTTTCCCCGACCTGTCTCTCTCTTGCCCCAAGACCCTCCCGTCTCTCGCCCAACGCCCGTCTGCTCGCTCCGGCCAAGAAGGGCCAGGACGCCGGGGCACCCCGCCCCGCCTCCGGGGAGGCTCACCTGGCTTCCTCAGCGAGCGCAGCCAGCGCAGCTGCTCAGGTCTGATGAGCACTGCAGTCTGCCGCGGGGGCGGGGCTGCGCCAGACCGGGCCAATCGACGACCGATTGGCGGCTCCGGGCCTGGCCCCAGGGCCCGGTGGGCGGCGGCGACCTCACCCACCCCCCAGGTCGTGGCGGGGAGGCGCGCGCAGGGCCCGGGGAGTGCGCCTGCTGCCCCCCCGCCCCCGCCTGCTGGGACGGCGCCGCACGCAGACACAGGCGCGAGGGGTGTCAGGCCGAGCATCTTTATTGGTCCGGGAACCCCGGTCGCCCGCCGCCCGCTCAGCGCCCGTTGCTGGGGCTGCGCAGCTGCCCCATCATGTCGGCCAGCATGCGGTTGCACAGCGCGGCGTACGGGTTGAGCAGCACCAGCTGGCGCCGCGCGAAGGGGCTGCCCAGCCGCGCCGCCTGCTCAAAGTCCCTGCGGGCGTCGTCGTCCCGGCCTTGCAGCCGCGCCAAGAGCCCGCGCTGCACGAAGCCCTGGCGGGCGGCGCGGCCCCGGCCGCCGCTCAGCCTCAGCGCGAGCTCCAGATCCTCCAGGGCGCCTGCGGGACGGGAGGGCGGGCGGGTCAGCGCCGAGGCCCGTGCGGGCCGGCGCGGAGTCGGGCTCAGAATTGTGGCTGTGGGGCTGGGGCACTTGCGCCCCCCCGCCCCTGGCCCTGGGGGCTTCGCACGACTTGGGCCAGACTGGGAAGATTGACCAAGCGGCCCGGCCGCGCTGCTGCTCGCGTCCACGTCTGTCTTTTTTGTCATTTTCCATTGTCTAGAACTCCAAAACACGGAGATGCTGGGGGGATTTTGAATGGTCACCGTGTTCATGAATCGCTCATTTTGCAGCTTATGTTATGAAATAGCTACCGTATTCCAACTCTGAATCACAGAGTGAAAAAAATTATATTGAATGGACAGGTATTTCTCCCCAATACAATAAAGTTTATTTCTCTTCATCCTGAAAGCTTTTCTCTCCTTTTGCCTTGCATGCAGCTTCTCACCTGTTTTCTCTTCTGACTGCCTTGTTTGTGGCCACAATCTTTGTTATTTTGTATGTTGGTTTTTCAAAAAAGGAAATCTGGAACCAGAGCTGACCTGCACCATTTTATTTTTTAGCATCTTCATAAAATAACTGGGTTGTGCATCAGAATTCTGACCTCAACCTCAGGCAGCCATCTGCTGAAGAGTCTTACCAGCTGCATTATCTTCTGAAAGCTCAATTCACTCAAGTCCTCTAGTTTCTACAGAGCTTTTTGGCACACCTGGAGCACTCCAGCATCATCCCTGAGCAAGGTTTAGCTTACCTGTCATGCTTTAGTGTGTATGATTCTCAGAACCCAGCATCGTTTATGCCCCTGTCCCAGCCAGCAACTGAGAAGCAATTTGATCTCTGTGTTCCTTGGCTTCCCCCAGATGAGCTAACCACGGGTCTGGAGGAATCCAAGCCCTCTCCTGGTGGAATCACCTCTGCCCCTCCCTTATTGGTAGTGGCTTTGATGACCCTCCAAGTGGCAAACAAGGGGCTTTTGGGGTACCTCATTCTTTCCAGAAGGGAGTGCAGACTTCCCAGCCTGGCTCCAGAGCGACACTGCTATCACTACTAACTGTCTAGTGGTTCCCTGCTTGGCTTCTGTAGTTTACACCTTTGCACCAGCCTACTGTCTGGCTCCATGGGTGGCCCTTATGTCCCATGGTTCCCATTCTAGCCAGAGCAGCCTGATTGTAGCAGGTCGCAGTTACTAAGTTAAAACCCTTTAATGGGACCCTCCCTGGTGGCTCAGTGATTCAAAGCACAGCACCATGAAGCTGTTGCAGCCACTGCAGTAGTTTGATCCCCAGCCTGGGGTGACCCACAATGCTCAGCAGACCTCTCTTGTCCCTCTGCCTGCTGCTCCCTCAGCAATGTATTTAAGTCCATCTCCCTATTCTGCTCCCCACTCTGTCTCTGATGAATCCTCTCACCCCACCCCCACCTCTGGCCTGTACTCCAGCTTTGTACTTATAAATAAGTAAATCTCAGCCGCACATTCCCATCTGCAGCTATCTCTGTTTCTCCAGGCACTCCCCCATCCTTCTCTCATTCCCTCCCCCAGCCAGCCTGTTTATCTGACTTTCCCTTCTCCTTTAAGCCTTCTGAATCTCTACAGTCTGCTTTCTCCCACTCCCTCTCCTTCCATCTAACTCCTACTTAACCCTTCAGTGCCTATTTACCCTTAAAGACCCACTCCTCAGCAACAGATCCCATGCTGAAACTTCTCAAACTTGCTGTGCTAGTGTAAGATTGAGTCCGTCCTATCCTCTAGACCTTGAGTTTCTTGAAAAGCAATATTATGTGGGGATTAAGAGCATTCACTTCATTCAAATCCCAGTTCTGCCACTTCTTAACCATCAGAGTAGCAAATTACTTAACCTCCATCCTTCATTAGTAAAATGGAGATTAACAGCACATGCCCTGTAGGCTTGAAGTTGTCAGGATTAAATAAGCTACTATAATTTACACGTGAAGTGGTCAGTGCCAGGCACACAGTAGTTGGTGTAAAGTATTATTTTTATGTTCATAGTACCTACCCCACTGGTTATTAAATAAATAAACTGAATGCAGTCTATTCCAACTTTCTCAATAGTCTCAAGAATTAACAGGACACATACTATATCATTTGTAGGCAAGAACACAGGTTCCAGAGGGTTTGTCCTCGCCCCATCATCACTTTATCCCTGGCCTGTGCATACAGGGCCCGTGGGCTCTACTCTCACCTGCCACGTCTCCCTGGAGTCTTCGGGCCTGTGCTCGGTTGTTGTAGGCTGAGGCCCGCTCAGGCAGCAGGTTAATGGCTTGGCCAAACCTCTCCAGGGCTGTAGCAAAGTCCCCGGCCTCTGCAGCCCTCACCCCCTGCAGTTCCAGGGCCTTAGACTGCTCCAGCAGTGCTTGAGGGAATACTCCATCTGTGCCAGGGAGAGAGCAGAAGGGACAGATGTCCTGAGGGGATTAAAAAGCAAAGGTCAACCTCATGCTGCAGGCTCTAGAAATCTGGGAACTGGGTCCTCCCAGGTGGTTCCACTTACGTAGCACTGCAAGCTGGCCACAGCCACTTTAGTGCCCAACCCCGCCCCGGAGGTGACCACATGGCAGTGCGGCAGACCTTGCCTGACCCACCTGCTGCTCCCCGCAGCAGTGTACTTTGATAATCTGCCTGGTCTGCTGTCTGCTTTGTCTCTGGTGAATCCTCTCACCGCCCCTGCACCTCTGGTCTGGCCTGTACCCCAGTCCTATATGCATAAATAAATCTTTTTAAAAAAAATTGGGACCTGAGCCAAAGCTGATCTAGGTGGGGTGTAGCTAACAGCAGGAATGGGATGGAATGTTTAGGGTAGGGGGAACTGAAGTCACAAGGTTGAACTAGCACTAAGTTTCAAAGGAACCTGGGACAGGGACCTTTCTTGCCTTCCCATTGCCAAGAAAATTAAAGATAGCCTGTAACTGGCTCGTTCAAGGTTACATGGCTCATAAATTGCACACCTTGGATTTGAACCCCAGGCTTTGACTTCTCAACTTGTCCCCACTTTGTCTATACCGCCTCCAAACTGAAGGCTCATGTGATACACCCAAGTAGTGGAAATCATCCCCAAGGTAGAATTCAGCTTTTCAGTCTGAATTTCAGTAAGGCTTAGGTTTCATTCCTTTAGAAACAAAGGGCATCAAAAACTGCTGATGGAGACATTAGACTATGGGAAAAGTCAGGGAGTGCACTTAAACTGGGAAGAATTAGCTCCGCCTTGGCTTGAGATGGTATGTGATGGTATGTAGTACCAAGTGCGTGCTTAGGTTCTGCATGCTTGGATGGGGGCTGCCCCATGTCTGCCCTCCACTTTGTGTAGGACTATAAACTCTTACGTGAGCTCAAATATCCCCACAACAGAGTTAAGCTTGGATCATGGGGTGAATTAAGCTGTAAGGTTAAGTTCAGAGTTTCACAGGCTGAAGGATGAATAAATCCTACCTTTCCTTTTAAGAGTGGCTCAGCCAGCCTTAGTACTTAGATTCCAATCTCAGTCACATCACAGGGTGGTAGAACAGAAGGCCTTGCAAAACCTCCTCCCAGTCACCCCTTGGGAAGCCAACAGACCAGCCAGTGTGGAGAGCTCCCCTCCAAAGTACTCACCTTCATCTACTTCCTTCCCAGCTTCTTCTCCCAGTTCTACATCAATGACATCGCCAAATGGGGTGTCAGGGTTGAAGATGGCCTGCAACACAGCCTGATCATTTGGGGTCCCCATAGTGCGCAACTACAAAATCTGAAAAGATGACTCAGGAGAAAGAGGGATGGGGGCTCTATCAGGCCCCAGCAGATGTAGAGGGAGGTTCTGTTTAAGAACCACCCCTCATAAGGTGTGTCTTTCATTCTTTGGCCAGAGTGTAAGCTCAACCTCCTTTGGCCCATGGTTAGTGACTGGCTTAGTAGAATATTTACAAATATTTCTCAACCACCTCCCCACCCCCACCCAAGTTCTAGGAGAAACAATAAATAATGCCAACTTTAGCCTTAAGGTAGAGTGCAGCAGTCAGGGAGCTGTCCAGGTTCTTCCTGAGGTGCTTTTATTTTAAATTTATTTACTTTATACAAGCAAGAACTGGTGTAGGCCAGAGGTGTGGTGGGGGTGGGGGTTGGGGGTGGAGGAGATTCATCAGAGACAGTGTCTTTGTCTTTGTGAAGGTACTTTGTGGTCAGTCACAGGCCACGCCCCTCCCCCTGGTTCTTCAGCCCAGCCAAAGTCAAGAGAAAGCTCACTCACTTGCAGAACAGGCAGATCTACTGAAAAACAGAGGGGAGCAGCTGGTGAGACAGGAGAGGTCTGCTGTGCCATGTGGCTCAGCTCCGTGGTCAGGTGGTTGTGGATAGCTTCAGAGTGCTGAGACTTAACCGCTTGTGCCACCAGGGGGGCCGGCTTTCATTTTATTTTATTCATAGACTGGGAGAAAATCCTTAAGCTATTGCTTGACTGCCCATGGACAAAGGGGAAGAAATGTAGGAGATAAAAAGACTATTCTTTTGTCTCTTTGACGCCTTCACATCCAGAATTAAGTTCTGAACACGCCATTGGTGAGAAAACATAGTTAAAAGAACCAATATGGAGTGAGACACAAAGGTAGGCAATGGAGAGTGATTTAGTGATTCCACCTTAAAAGGTAGTGGAGGATACTTCAATTTTTCAGAATCAAGGTAGCACTGGTTTACAACACTGTATGATTTAGGGGCACAGGTCCACACCTCTTCAGATGTTACCACACTACTCCCACCACCCAAGCACTGATAACCCCCTGCTGTGGTCTCTGAGCCCCAGTCCCTCTGGGGCCTCCCTCCGCCAGTCCCCATTCTCCCCTCCCTAGCCTCAGTTATGCAGTTGGATTCCTGTGGTTTGTTTTGGCTTAGTTTTTGTCGGTTTCTTTATTCTACACAAGTGAAATCATCCTGTTATTTGTCTTTGTGAAGGGTACTTTGTGGTCAGGTCCCAGCCCAGCCAAAGTCAAGAGAAAGCTCACTCACTTGCAGCAATAAACTTGACATGTTTATTAATTAAACTATCACTTAAATAAAAAAAAGTGCATAGAAAATAAACATGTTTAAAAACTCCTTTTTTTTTTTACAACTATGTACACTTTTTACTTTTACATTCAGTCTTTCGTAGAGAGCTCTCAGCATTATTATTTTTTGAACTATTAAAGTATTTTCCTTCATCCCTGTCACAGGGAGTTAACACTGATGGACTTTAGACACATTTTTTTTCCTTTTTTTTTTCTCCATTTTTTCTCTAAACCAGAAGCTTGGAAGAACATAAGGAAAAAAAAAAAAAAACAAAAGATCTGTTATACATGATAAAGTTGTCAAGAAATGTCTTATTTCTAGAAAAGAAGCTTGTCATCTGTTGAGCTTTTGAAACAATTATTCAACTACCTGTATTTACTAAAGAGACTGTTAAAAGTTCAATAAAAGAAACACCACAAGTCTATTTTCTTGGTTGAAAGACAGAAGAACTAGAGTACCTCAGAACAAGATACCAGGAAAGCACAGAACACAATTTTCCCCTAAATGCAGGTGGTAACCCCAACATTCATAACCAAAAATAGAGAAACAAGGAGTACAGGTACTGACTGGCAACATTCACGGGCAGAAAAAAATCCAGGTGACACCATTTCTGCGTTTCCCTCTGACCCTGGGGACACACTGTCTTGCTGTCCCTTTGTGGTGTGGACATCCCCCAAGTCAGACCAGAGGATCGCCAGACTGACATTTTCCTGCCACTACTAGCAACTGTAACACAATCCTTATCTATAGTGTTAAGAGAATTAAAAGCCATGGACTGAACTAGGCTTTGTTACATGGTGCATTACTATATTAGTTCCTATATATATCATATTTATATTTGAAAACTAAAACAAAAAAGTTGCAAGTTTTCAGAGTGTGAGACTTGACTGGTTATTCATGATTCGGCACAAAACCATCTGCTCAATAACCTTGTATTGCTTTAAAATGAAGAAAATGAAACATAAAATTACACCCAGCCCTTTGCAATGACCCGCTTTTCCTTAAAAAAAAAAAAAAAAAAAAACAAAAAATCCCAAACTTGATTTCTATTTAAAAAAATCCCAAATCAAACCTAAAAGTTAACATCTGACAAGGTTTTGACCTTTAGTATTTTCAGATATTTGATTGAACGTCAGTCCTTTAGAAAGATACATTCATTAAAAGATTTTTTTTTGTTTCTGTTGTGTGTGTGTGTGTTTTTTTTTTTTTTTTTTTTAAATTAAGGGAGCTGCATGGTGCTCACTGCATTGGCCGGGAATAGGGGTGGGGGTTGACACAGGCAAGCGGAGTGGTGGACTGATCCTGGCAAAGGAGCTTGGTTGAAAACATATATAGCTGCCAGGGCTTCCCCTTGATTTGTTATTGGTGTAAAACAGGAGGGGCTGTGCTGGACGGCAACAGAGGGAGCCAAGGGACGAGTCCCGGCCAACGGGTCGGCGCCATGCAGCTATCGTGGTTATGCAGCTGCCACTGGCGCCAGGAGATGCAGCCACAACAGGTTCTAGCAGCAGAAGCTTAAGTGAGCTGTTTGCTCACTTGAGAACTGACCAGATTTGCAGCTGTTCCTCCTCAGGGACTTGGGATGCCCCCTGGGGGATTCTTGGGAATGACCCACCACAGTTCCTCAGTTTGCACTGTTGTGCAACAATTCCCTTGGTCACGTTCAAAACAAACTCAGGTTTTTTAGAGACAGCTATGCCTGTTTGTTTTTAAAACCTTCCCTCTTGTAGGGAAAAATCTTAGCTTATTCCCCAAGTTGCTGGCAGGTATGCTGAATTTTGGCAATGGACTCAAGGCTGAGCTGTAAGAGGAATTTCTCATTTCTGTGGTTGATAATCAGGGCGTTTGAAGGCAAGGCAAACCATCTGCAGCTGGCAAGAGAAGGAATGATGTGAGTTCCTCTCCTAGCCTCAGGGTTTGGGACTGGTAGAAAGAGAAATGAGGAGGGGGCTCACAGTACAGCATGGCCTAGCAGGGCAATAACTAGGTCTGTTTAGCTGTTTCCCCCACCCCTGACTGGCCTTTGGGTCTTTCTCAAGGTGAATTCATGACCCATCAGTGCATTAATCATTTCAGTAACAAATGCAGCTTAAGGTATTTTTCTTAAAAAAAAAAAAAAAAAAAAAAGGAATAAAAGGATTTACAAAAAAACCTCACACAGTGCAATAAAGGAAACCAGATACTAGTGGGACCCCTGGGGCCACTGTATCTTGTTCATGGGCTAGAGGAAGGGAGGTGAGGTCTGGGTAGAGTGCTTTTCCCCAGTCCCCTGCTGGCACTTCTCCACGATGACAAGGAAGTCTCTGCCATCCTGGCCACAGTGCTGGGCTCCCTGCAGGACAGTGGAAATAGCGACAACGTTCCAGCAAAGCCACCAAGACAAAGTTCTTAAGGTCACGGAAGAACAGAGAGCCCAGGATGGAAGGCACAGCAGAGCCATGAGTCCTGGGGCAGAGAGCGCTGGGCAGAGTCGTATTGCTTTGCTAGACCTCCATAAGAGTGGGCTTCTTGTGGCAAGAAAAGGTGCCCTGCCCTCTACTGGACTACAATGCTCTGAAACCTTGTGGCTGACAGGCAGAGAGAAATCTGCTTTATCGTGAGTGGTGAGACTGTGCTTCATTTTCAACGGGCTGCCCCAAAAGAGGGCACATGGGGATCCATGGGTTCTTTGCAAGTATGAGGACTTGGTGGGCAGAGGGAAAGGGAACGAGGTGAACTATGAGGCAGATGGTGATGGAAAACGTCAGGGTGCCACTCAACTTTCTACTTCCTCTGAAGTAGGAAAGATGAGGGAAATGTAGCAGATTCCCACCTCTCACCACTGAGCTAGTGCCAGAGCGACAGTGTGGGGAAGAAGAGGAGAAACTGCTGTGTCAAGATACTACTACAGCCTTTTGAGGAGCTTCAACATGGGAAGGAGAGGGGTGGCCCAATGCAGTTGGGTGACCTTCCTTTTCCATTTATTGTTAAAGAGCAAACCCAGAAGACGTTTTTATGTCAACAGGGCACAAACAAGCTACACATTAAACAACAAAAGTACACCTTCCAGGGGGAAGTTGGGCAGGAAAAACCAGACTTTTTGTGTACAGCTGAATATTTTCTCTAACTTCATCCTATGAAAATAAAAAGTTATTAAAAACCGATTTTCTTTTAAATTAGGATAATACCGCGGTTTAAAAAATAGCCTTATCATAAGTGCTTCTCCCTATGAAGTGCTTCTCATAGAAAAATATACAAAATATATTTACATTTATAAAACCTTAAATAGTAAACTGTAAACAGAACAGAGTAAAATCCAATGACTTAATTTTAACAGGTTCAGGACACTGTCTTGGGGGGAAGTAAGAGAAGAAACATTTGATGCTGTTTGATCACTTCCTAAGGAGTAATCAGGGCAGTAGTGTCATTTAACTCACTTTATACATGGATTTTACGCAGGTGAAAAGTTCCCTCAATGTATGGTGGTCTAGTCCCCAGTTTTGGGCCTTGAAATATATGATTAGTGTTTTACCTTCAACTGGACACTGACCATTTAAAAGTTAAGTCTTCCTATGTCTCAATGAGGGAAAGTAAAGTTACCATGTCCTAGGGAGGGCCAGGAGTCATCCTAGTTGTGATATTTTGGATGCTGCATGATCCAAATCCTATTTAAATATATATTTTTTTCCTCTCCTAAAAAATCATGCTACATAAATTTCCTTAAAACTCTCAATGGAGCTTTATGAAACATCTCCAAATTCTGTCTGGTTATGGCCAATGGCTCCTGCCCACTTCCCCACTGGGAGTACTTCCAGGCTGAGGGAACATTTTGTAGGCACATACCATGCCCAACAGGGACTGTTCTTGAGCAGGGAGTTCCTCTCCCCTACCACCCAGAAAGAATGGGAAAGCGGTATGATGAATAGGGGAAATGAAGAAAGCGAAGAGAAGGAATGAGAGGGAAGCCGCTCCTATTGTCAAGAAAGGTAACTGGCTGAGGTAAGGCTCATGGGGCAACATTCCCACTTTAAGCCCTCAGGCTCAATGTTTGGTGATTAATTGGCACAACCCCAAGACAGCCTTTTGACACCAAAGGTGCTAAGAATCCTGTCTCCCGACCAGAAGAGAACTCTCAAGTGGGAGGGTAGTAAGGAAAACCACCAGACCTTCTCTGTTTGTTCAACAGATGGTTACAGGCTG
Organism: Condylura cristata; assembly: GCF_000260355.1. Classification (NCBI taxonomy): domain Eukaryota; kingdom Metazoa; phylum Chordata; class Mammalia; order Eulipotyphla; family Talpidae; genus Condylura; species Condylura cristata. The sequence continues at coordinate 19,615,860 of NW_004567126.1, forward strand.
GGTCTGACTAGCAAATTATCAGGTATCCAATCAACCCCTATATTTGGGGCTTTGACCCCCCTGTTACAGTGCTGGGGAAAGGGCCAAGGTGAGGATGGCAACTTTTCTTTGAAGAGATGCTCAGGCCCAATCTCCCTTTATAACTAACCCTCCATAGGCTCCTCCTAGGCAAGTCTGCTAGGACCTCACTTCCTACTTTTTAACGGCATACAATCAGAAAGGTCCCAGTAGAAAGCCACTCATGGAGCTTCTCTTTGAGACCTCAGCTTTCTCTCCAGGACTATGATCACATAATAATGTGAATACGGGACATAGGGGGCTCAGCCATCATGGAGGCCCCTCAACTGTGCCCACTCAATATCCTGGAACTCCTAACTGCTGGCAAAGGCCTTCAGCATTGCTTTGGATGGCTCTGGGACTGAGTACTCCAACACTGGGGGAGAAGAGCAGCTTTAGTTTAGGAACTTCCGGCATTTCTTGGCGCCACAATTGCAGGGTAGCTTGTTGCTGGCATCCTCAATGGGGAACTTATAGTCATAAGTGAGTTCCTCCCCTCGATATATCTTGCGCATGGCAAAGATGACAATGTGCTTCTGCCCATCAATGTTGATGACCCGAGAGTAGCAGTTGGGCTCACACGAGTGGTTGATGAAGCGTGCAGCGTTCCCATGCATGGTGGCATCCACTACCTCCGAGTCATCAATTCGGAACATGTAGCAACCAATGCCCTATACATGAAGGGAAAGGAGGACTTGTTATTTATTACTGCACAGGTTCAAGAACATTTCCCTTTTTCTGACATGACTTATGGCTGCTAATGAAACATTTTTCTAGTAAAAATTTCCAGTTTTTGGCCCCTCTCTGGTGGCGCAGCGGGTTAAAGCACAGCACTAAGAAGCTAAAGCCACTGCGCATGAGTTCGATTCCTGCCTGCCTGGGAGGTGACCCACATGGCAAGGCAGACCTCTCCTGACCTGCCCGCTGCTCCCCTCAGCAGTGTACTTCGTCGATCTGCCTGTTCTGCTCCCCTCTCTGTCTCTGGTGATCCTCTCACCATCTACATCTCTCTGGCCTTTACCCCAGTTCCATATGAATAAATAAATCTTAAAAAAAAAAAAATTCAGTTTTATCTATCTTTCCATGTTTCCGGATAAAGACTTTTTAAAATTTGTTCTTAGTGTTCCCCCACACCTCACCATAATATAGATTATGGGCACCAGACTGGACATTTTTAATGTCACCACAGGAAAGAGAAAACTAAAACTTCTGTCTCTGTGCGCTTCTGATGCTAGAGGTCCACTGAAACAAAGAGTATTTCTGTGTATTAATCCTTAGAATGAATTCTTTAATTTTTTAATAAGATTTTGTTTATTTTTGCATACAAGAACTGGTGTGCAGGCAGGAGGCCCAAGAAGTGAAAGGAGGGAGCAGAACAGGCAGATTTACTGAAATACACCACTGAGGGGAGCAGCAGGTGAAGCACGAGAGGTCTACTGTGCTATGTGGGTTAGCTCCCTGGCTGGGGATCCAACTCAGGCCATAATGGTGGGTCTTTGAGGGGGTAACACTGAGACTTAACCTGTAGGTCACCAGGGAGTCCCTGCAGAGTGAATTCTAACTTCTATGTGCCCACCCACCAGAAATTTGTTATGTTCCAGTGTTAAAAAGCAAGTGTCTCTGAATCAATAAAAGACACCACTTCGGCCCTCCCTGGTGGCGCAGCGGGTTGAAGCACAGCACTGAGAATGTAAGGCCGCTTCCACATGAGTTCGATTCTCGCCTGCCCCGGAGGAGACCACATGGCGTGGCGGACCTCTCCTGGCCCGCCCGCTGCTTCCCTCAGCAGTGTACTTCCTCCATCTGCCTGTTCTGCTCCCCACTCTGTCTCTGGTGAAGCCTCTCACCGTCCCTGAGCCTCTGGCCTGTGCCCCAGTTCTGTATGCACAAATAATAAATCTTTAAAAAAAAAAAAAAAAAAAAAAAGACACCACTTCTTGGGCCTCCCTGGTGGCACGAGGGGTTGTCTTAGCACTAGGAAGCTCTCCATAGCCACTGCAGCAAAAGTTTGATTCCCAGCTAGTAAGCTAACCCACATCACACAGTTGACTTCTCTTGTCTTGTCCTCTGCTCCACTCAGCAGTGTATTTCAGTAGATCTGCCTGCTTTGCCCAGACTCTCTCTGATCAGAGTCCTCTCAAACCCCTTTCTCCCTGTATCTTTGGCCTGTACTCCAGATCTTGTATGCATAAATAAATAAATCTTTTTCTGAACATTTATTTATTTATGCATATAGAACTGGGGTACAGAACAGAAGTACAGGGGGAGTGAGAGGAATCACCAGAGACAGAGTGGGGAGCAGACCAACAGAAGCACACTGTTGAGGGTCTGCTGTGCCATGTGGATCACCTCCGTGGTTGGGGACAAAACTTGCACTGAAGTGGCTGTGGCCAGTTTTCAGTGCTGCGTTTTTACCCACTCTACCACCAGGGAGGGCCTAAATAAATCTTTAAATAAAATTTTTCCTTTTTGATCTTGGGGTCATGTTTATAGTTAATGGCCCCTGGCTACAACAAAAGAACTATTAAGACTCACCTTGCTGTCATAGTACTTCTCTCGCTTGTCAGTTTGTATGGAACGGATGACATTGCCAGCATATTCGATCACCATCTCACCTGCATCAATGTTTCTCTTGCAGAAAAGACCTCGGCCATGGATGGGAGACCTAGAATATAAAAATGGAAGAGATCAACTACACATTTTGCAAATTTGGTTAACTGTATGAACCTATGAACAAAATCTTCTGGTCTCTTAGTTCCCCAAGGAGGGACAGACAACTGTCCCTCAAACAAACAAAAAGAATCTGGACCCACCTGATTTGAGGTATGTTAACTATTTGGAAAAATGACCGAAGATGAAAGAGTTCTTTATTCTGTAGCCCCACTGGAAGTAGCAATATTTTAATGCACATTGTGTTAAATTTCTCATTCCACACAAGCAGTTGCGGGACCCCAGGACATCAGATTCAATCAGTATCATCTATGAGCATCTCACTTACTGAATGAGGGAAGCCAAGTCAGCATTTGGTTGACTTTGATTGATTTTGGAAAACATCACTAGTTTTCTAGAATTCTTTCTAGAATTTTAGCCATACCTGTAGACACCAACTGCCTCCTTAGAAGTCCTTTTCAGGTGCCGGAAACGCATGGGCATTGGCAGATCCATGCTAGTTGCCCTCCTAAAGAGAAAAGGCACATTATTACTAGATTCTCTTCAGGAAATAATCAGGTTTGGATCTAGGCCTGAAATTTCCTAAAGAATAAGACCACACTATTATTTTTGTTCAATACCAACCATCATAGATATCTTATGAAATTAGGTCTATTTTAGTATACTTAGAGCTTTCTGACTATGACAGTAATGACAGTACCTCCAAGAAGTGACAAGGTATGCTATGGCTGAAGAAAACAAAACATACATCTTGTCATTATTTGAATTTCTGCTCTGTAATATTTTCTGCTCTTTGCCAGCCTGCTACTTCAACATAAACTCCACTTCAATCTTTAAATGTTACTCAGGAATTTCTGAACCACAGCACCCTTAACAGCTGGAGGAAAAGAGGGCAAAGAGTAGTTCTAATGAACCCTCTCCATTCAGCACTTACCGCGCTGACTTCAGCTGTACCTCCTCTTCTTCTTCATCATTGGGGTTGTATTCAGGAGGCTGTCGATGTTTAGAAGCCAGGAAGTTAAACATATCAAATGCTGACTTCCTAGAGCCAAAAGATGAGAATTTATTTAGTGAATTTTTAAAAAAGACTTACTTGTCTGGCTATCTATGCATACAAGAACTGGGGTACAGGACAAAGGTGCTTGGGGTTGATGAAAGGATTCACAATAGACAGAGTGGGGAGCAAAACAGGTGCATCTACTGAAATACACCACTGAGGAGAGAAGGGAAGACAGGAGGTGTCTGCTGCGCCATGTGGGTCAGCTCCCTGGCAGGGGAATTGAACTCATGCTGCAGGGAGGCCAAGTTTTTAGTAAAATGTTTTAATAGACACAATGAAGGGTGACATTAAAATTGGAAATTGCAATAATTATGAGGAAATATATTAGACAATAATATCAAATTGCTTATAGAAATGAATCAAACTTGCCTCAGGTGTACTTCAGCCCTGGCTGAGCCATGAGGGTTCAGGGGGGGTTCATTGGCCTCCTCTGGTTTGTGGAAACGGAATTTGTAATTCCTACAGTGCTTGGCACCAGAGAGTTGCTCAATCAGAAACACAACTGCATCATGGAGAATCCCCAGCATCCTCAAACCGTTAACACCTATAGGATCAAAGGAAGCTGGGCAGTGAGGAGTATAAGTCACAGGAAACTGAAGTAATGCCTATACATAATTTTTCTAGAGAGAGAACTAAATTAAAGATTACTCAGAAATAACCATGTACACAACACAACTACAGATCGTTCAATATATAAAATGTTCACAGTAGAGTAAGTAAAACAAGCCACTGGATTATGGACTCTTCTATGGTCTCTATATACTATTTCTATATACTTAGAAATGCTGAGTGTTATTTCACTTCATACTTACAGTGACCACACAAGTCAGAGATTACTAGCTTCATTTTAAGGTGAGTAACATAGGCTCAGAGAATTAAAAAAATTTTTTTTTAACATTTCAAAAGCACAGATTAATGAAGAAAAAGAGATGCATCTGCATAGTCTCAGATGTGCAGGAGACTGGCTCAGAGAATTTAGAAACCACATCCAAGGTCACATGATTAGTGTTACAAGATATGAACTTTGGGCTGCCTAACTCCGACAAGGATCTCGTTTTTGTTCATAGGTAATGTGATACCTGGATTCTGTAAGCTCCTATTCACATAGGTACCTCACAAAAGTCATAGATTAATATATTAAGTTCCCCAAAAGGTATTTTTGCTTATAGTGAATGTGTGAAGTAGTACACTCAGTAACTACTTGCCTTCCTCAGTCTCATGCCATTAATGAGCATTTCTTATCTTTATTTTATTAAAACAGCATTTACATTAGTCTACTAGCATAGATGGTTAAAGTCTTTCTGAAATTACTGGTCTCTTTCAATAAAGGGACAGAACATAGTAGCAACCACCACTCCTCTTATTGACACTAGCAAATAGCTAGTGTTCTTTATATTTTTATTAAGTAAAAAATATCTCACTTACAAATATTGTTTTGGGTTTTATTAACAGACAGCAAAATAATAGTGGAATCTACTGACACTACTACCCAAAAATGACCAGAAAACAAACTTTGGTGAGGCTGTGAAGAAACTGCAAGCTTGTACGCCATGGGTGAAAACATAAAGTGATGGTATTGCTACAGAAAACAGCATGGCAGTTCCTTAAACAATTAAAAAGGGTCCCCATAGGATCCATCAGTACCCCCATATTTATAGTAGCATTATTCACAATAATTAAAATACAGAAGCAATCCAGTATCCATCAAAATATCAATGGATAAGTAAAATATTACATATACAATGGAATATTATCCAGCCTAAAAAGGAAATTCTGCAATATGATGTAACTACAACAAGATGAAACTTGAGGACACTATGCGAAGTAAAATAAGCCAGTGACAAAAGACAAATAATGTGATTCATTTACATGACATATTTAGAGTAGTCAAAGTCAGAAACAGAAAGCATGATGGTTGCCAGAAGCTGGATAAAGGAGAGAATGGAAAGTTATTGCTTAATGGGTGTAGTTTCAGCTGTACAAGATATAAAGAATTCTGGCATTGATAGTTGTGCTGTAATGACAGCCCATTTAATTCCATGGTTAAGGTTTGTTAAGGATGTAAATTTTAAATAATGTGAGTTTTACCACAACAAAAACATTCATCAGCTAAAAAAAAGCAAGTAGTACGAATGCCATGGCAGAGTAGGGTAATGCTATAAGCATTTTATTAAATGAAAGAAGTCACTCACAATAGGTCACATGTTGAATGATGCCATTTTTACAAAATGTGCATGCATATTAGGCAAATCCATCAGACAAGTATATTTAGTGGTTTACAGGGGGTAGTGCTGAGGAATGACTACTAGCGGGATGAGGCTCCTTTCAGAAGTGATAAAAATGTTCTATAATTTTACAGTAGTAATGGTTACACACCTCTATGAATATACACTTTGGAATTGTATACTTTCAATGGGTGAACTGTATAGAGTGAGAATTAGTAAGATGTATTACTAAAGCTTTAAAAATCAACTTTTAAACAAAAGTTTATTATTATTATTTTCTCCCATTCAAGTACTAAGTACTAACCAGGTCTGACCCTTTTTAGCTTCTGAGATGAGACAAAATTGGGTGCGTTGGTCTTAGGCTATTATTTTCTTTTGTAGAATCCACTCTGTAGTTTATTAAGTTACAACAATATTATTAGAGGAAAGAATAAGGTAACTACTCTATTACCTGCAAAAGAGAGCTGCTTTAGGCGGGCATTTGATCTTGCTTCCTGGACTTTATCTGTTAGTGACTTCCAGGCATCTGTGAGGAAATGAAATATCCAACATCTGTTAATTCCAAGGCAAGCATTAAGTGACGTGTGCTTGGAATCCTTACAATGCGAAAACATCCTGCTAGAATAGTTTTCTTATTTTAAATCAATTCATTCATAAGAAAGAAGCTGGAAAAATACTTTGTTAGTCAGGACACAGAAGCAGTAAAGCAGTTCATACCTTCTAAAAATGACTACGCAAACTCAACAATGAAAAGGCATAGAGTGGGTAAATGGGTCAGAAAACAAAATACAAGGCCCTCCCTGGTGGCACAATGGGTTGAAAGCCCAGCACCACGAAGCTAGCCACAGCCACTTCAACATGAGTTTGATCCCCAGTCAGGGAGGTGACCCACATGGCGCGGCAGACCTCTCCTATCTCACCTGCTGCTCCCCTCAGCAGTGTATTTCATCAACCTGCCTGTTCTGCTCCCCACTCTGCCTCTGATGAATCTTCTCACTGCCCCTGCACCTCTGGCCTCTACCCCAATTCTGTATGCATAAATAAAATCTTAAAAAATATATATAGCTGAAGGGAGCATCCCTGGTGGCCTAGGGATTAAGTGTCAGCGCTACCACCACTACAGCCTAAGTTCGATCCTGGCCACAGAGCTGATCTACATAGCGCAGCAGACCTTTCCCGTTTCACCCTTATCAGTGTTATTTCAGTCAGTCTGCCTGTTCTGCTCTTCACTCTGTCTCTGCTGAATCCTTTCACCTCCCTACCTCTGGCCTGTACCCCAGATCCTCTACACAAAGCAAAAATAAAAGTATCTGATGCCAAATAAATAATGACATGAGTTAATCAGAACCTATGGGAATGTCCCAAAGGCATTACCAAGAGAGAAGTTTACAGCAATACAAGCCAACATCAAGAAGTAAGAAAGATCTCCAACAATCTAACTTTCCATCTTAAGGAACTGGAAAAGAACACATGAAAGTGACCTCTGAATACCAAAAGCATTCACCTCTCTTGATGGGCCCCAAATCTGAATTCCTTATACCCCTAACCAAAACAACAGTAGCACTAAATGTAGAGAGATCCTAACTCTTCTGTTCCTTAACATTAAGGGATAGGACTAGAATATCTTTATAGTCCCTTCCAGTTCTAACCTAAGATTCCATGATCTCTTACATTCTATTAGATTTCTTACCAGCATTCTATGCTCACTATGTATTATGTGGAACTCAAAACTAATTATGTTCATACATATCTTTTTGTTAGTTAATCGGTCTTGAATTTGCAGTCATCTGACTCCTCCTTCTACTCTCCATATGAAAAAAATATATAGATACACATGACTTCTTTTCTCTCTCTTTTTTTTTTTAAATACTGGAAATTAGCTTCCTGAAACCAGTATCTTTACAGTAGTAATACTCTCATTAGTAACCAGCTGCCTTCTAGCTTCTCCAATTTAAACTACCTTCTATGACGCTACCACATTAAGTTTACAGAAATTCTGATTTTATTTCACTCCCCAAATTTCAAAGGTATACTGGTTTGGCACTGAAGGCCCAACAAAACCTGTGCCCTATAATCTTCCTAATTCTCTCTCTAACTGTACCTGACACTCTTTAACTGTACGTGACAGGGGTTTCAACATTTTCCCACCTGAAACTATTTTAACGCCATCAAATGCAACAACACTCTTTTACTAGCTTCGTTTACATCCCTTCTTAGAAAGCCTCATTCCTTTCTGCTTAAACCATATTCCATTATCTCCTTTAACGAAATCTTCTGTTCATCTTCATGGGATTTTTGGATAACCCTAGCTGACTCTACAATGATCTTTCCTTTAAATTGTTCTACTACTATGTACCACCGAGAGAATATTCATGAGTCCTTCAATGGCTAATGAACATCTATATGTTTGAAATATGAATAAGAGAATAAAATTCCAGTTCTTATGGGAAGTTCCCTGTTAAAGTGAGAAGTGAGTCAAACAAAAAATAGTAAACATTTAGGAAACAAACGTTAGGCAAAGGCAGGGAAGACTTTCCAAGCTGAATCTTTAAGGAAGAGCTGGAATTCCCCAGGTGAATGAGGATAGGAAGAACATTCTACACAAAGGGAAGAAATGTGGGAAAGCACAGAGGTGGAAGGGAAAGAATGGCACGAGGAAGTGGTAGAAAGAAGGTAAGGCTGAGGCTTCTGAGAAGCAGGATGTCATGTGCTCTGCACTAAGGTATATGCAGTTCTAAAAACATACTCTTTACTATTAACTTTACACATAAGTTATAGACTATTTTCTTCTATTACACATATTAAGGATGAGAAAAATGATTAACCCCTCCAACTATCTCTTCCATGATCTCCAACACAAAACTGCCCACATAAGTGACCCTAATACTTATACAGTGCAAATTCAGCTGAAACAGATGGGCCAACCTAATTAAATCCACCAACCTTCTATACTCTCTGCACAGATCTGAAAGCCATCATCACTTGAAATTTCAAAGACAAGTCCTTTCTTGGGCTTTTTCTCAGCAATGCTTTCCTTCCGCTTCTGCTCTTGCTGAAGCCAAAGCATCAAGGGAGAGCTGAAATTACTTTCTTCTTCTTCCACTGCTTTAGGTTCTGACAGTGAAAATGAAACAAAATTGCAACAGCAAACACTTACTGAGAGCACCAACTCCTTATCTATTATCTCTAAGCCTAAACATTCCGTAATTTATTTTTTATTTTCCTACGTTGTTACTAATTTTTGCACAATATCCGATTTCTGCCCTCAGGTGTAGCCTCCTTAATTCTCCCATGCCCTTATCACCCATGAAGCTTCACCAAGGTCCCTTGTACCACATTCCACAGTTGGTATTGTTATTCCTATTTGCAGATAACAAAACTTTGGGTGATCATTAAACTTCTTTGAAGTTCAGAATTTTTTTTTTTTAATCTAGAAACCAGTAGGTGAAAAGTGATTTATAGGACCTTTTAGGTTTGAAATTCTGATTCTAAGCTGCATTCATCTACACACCTGCACTTTCTTGTTCATTGGTTGGATTTTGTGCTTCCTGATTCTCAGGAAGAACAGCCACTTGCCTAAATAGAAAGAAAAACAAATGTGAGCTGTAACATCAGAGAGTTCTTTAGTTCTAAGATAACCACTGGCCGAAACTGCCACACAGCTGTCAGTTACATAAAGCAAATACTAGAAATGAATCACATAGTGCTTTGCATAGAACCTGTTGAGTGGACATCATCACCATGCTACTGTATGGTACATAACATAAAACTATCTTTTTTTCAAATTCTTTCCCAAATATTGACATTAAGCTTCTGCTTTCGGTGTTGTACAGTGTGTCCTACAAATTCTTCTCACACCTTCAGTATTAAAAAAATGAAAGGACACTTGTTAGAAGCAATTCTAGAAGGTAGCTGGTTTAACTAAAACAAAAGTAACTGCTAGAGCTTGCAACACCACCAATTTTCTCTTTTTAAAATTAAATAAATCTTGGAAACAATCCAGATGTAATGCTGATAAAGGTCTAGCTAAATACAATATTATATATCCATACAACAAAAGCAGAGGCAGTCATTAAAATAATAGATAGCATTTATATGTACTGGCACAGAAATACATACATGACACAATGTAATGAAAGAACCAAATACAGAACAATATTTACAACATTATTTTAGGTAAAAAAGGTTCATCTACACATATACCAAGTGTGTATCTTTTCTCTAGAGGAACAACTACGTGAGTAGAATAGAATAAAAAAAATAGCAATGTTTGTTTAGTTTTAGGGAACAGATTCCAGGTGGGTAGGAAGGACGACAGCGAACTATTACCAATTATTGAAGTAATTTTATGCTTTTATTTTAAAACAAACATGTATTAATTACTTCAATTAAAGAAAATCAGATGGACAGGACTGAGGGCTTTTCTTAGAGAATTACTTTTTACTCACCCTGCAGGCTGCCCACATTCCTTTGGTGATGACTGTTCCACACTGGCTGTGTCCTGCTGCTCAGTCTCTCCTCCGGGAGTCCTGGAACAGAATCACTGATTATCTTCTCAAGAAAAAACACCAGTAAATGTGTACTGAGTTAAATGGTGAGTGTCAGGGGCCTCCCTAGTGGCCGAAGAGGTTGAAGCGCAGCACTACGAAGCTGTCCACAGCCACTGCAGCACAAGCTCAATCCCTGGTCAGGGGGGTGACCCACATGGCACAGCAGACTTCTCCTGACCTGCCCGCTGCTCCCCTCAGCAGTGTATTTCAGTCAATCCATCTGTTCTGCTCCCCATTTGGGTCTCTGGTGAACCCTCACACCAACCCCTGCATTTCTAGCCTGTATCCCAGTTCTTGTATGCATAAATAAATTTTAAAAAATGTCTGTCTAATCTAGAGAAATAATCCTATTAAGATCTAATAAAACTGGGGCCTCCCTGGTGGCACAGGGGTTAAAGACACAGAGCTATCAATCTATTGCCAGCCACTGCAGCAGAGTTCGATCCCTGGCCGCCCAGGGAGATCACTCACATGGCACAGCCGACCTCTCCTGTCTCTCTCACTGCTCCCCTCAACAGTATACTTTAGTGAATCTGCCTGTTCTGCTCCCCACTCTCTGGCAAATCTCACCCCTTCCCCACACCTCCGGCTTACATACACCCTGGCTCTTCTATGCATAAATAATTAAAAAAAAAAATCACCACTGTGAGATTAAAAAAACAAAAACAAAAAAACCCTCCAAATCAGAACTCATCAAATCCAACAGTGCAACCTGGGTAGAACATGTCCCTCCCAGAAAATTACTGCTGCAACAGCCTCTAATCCATAGCACCAAATCCCACAGACCCAACACAGCTAATACTTGGCTCTCTCACCCTGTGGCTGAGGTCATGGATGCTGTGTTGGATTCTTGGTCTGGAATGTGTGCTTCAGAACTGGTTCGCAAATGGGAAATTTTGTGCTTCTTGCCATTCCCTTTGTCCAAAGGCAGCTGAATCCGTTTGATTTTTGGTTTGGTTTTAGTGGGACCCGGCACTGAGGGGCTTGCTGACTGCTGTCCAGAAGATGGAGAGTCCCCAGAAGCGACTGAGCTAGCTTGCATAGCTGAGGATAAAGCCTTATTCTGCTCCAGCCCCATGCTACTGGGAGCATCCACTGTCTGGGTAAAGTTGGATACATGGGTCCCTGGAGCAGAATCAAGATCACGCTGAGAAGAAAGAATCCCGGTTTTGCTGGCCAGGAGCTGGTTCACGTGGTGAAGCGGATAGTGTTCTCCTGCTTCCCCAGAAGGTGAAGCAGTAGTTATGCCCGTAGTCTGAGTAGAGGGGAGTGCACAGATGCTAGATGCTGCTGTCATAGCAGCAGTAGAGGGTGTCTGCGATGTTCCCATTTGTGGAAACATTCCTGAACTTGGTGGTAAAGCCACAGGTTGGTCCTGAATCCCCAGGCTCTGCTGGCTAGCTTTGATTAAAAGATTGCTTATAGAGCCAATATCTGGGGTACCAAGCAACCTTGGGTTAGTTAATGCGACATGTCCTGGAACTGACGCGCTACTTGTAGGGGTTGTTGTAGTTTGCATGGATACAACATTCAAGACGGAGGAACCAGATGCCAAGCCAGACACAGACCCTGACGTGAGGTGGCTGGTATCCTGGCTTATTGTTGATGTGCCCGCCGCTGTGGCAGCAGCTCCTCCCACACTCTGTGGTAACAGGGGTGCCTGTTCAAAATACATGATGCCAGATTTAGACCTTTTTATGATGTTGGGGACAGTTCGGTGAGATGAAGTATTAAGTGACCCCAAATCTAACAGACTGGGATGATTTGAAAGCTGGGAGGGTGTGAAGTTAATCAATGTCATATTAGAAACGACATCAGAAGGGGCAATGTTTGAAGGGGTACTAGAGGGAGCAAGTTTTTTATTCTTTCGGGTCTGTAGACGACTTATGGGTCTTTTCTTGAGTCCAGAGGATGGAGTGGCTACTGTGGTACTGAGGTCTGTCCTCTGGTTGGCTTCTGAAACCAAAAGTTGGGGATCTGGAGGAGGCTGAACCCCAATAAGTAGGCCTGAAGGAGGACTGCTGATGTTGGGTGGGAAACTACTTTGAGTAGCTGCAGGGAAGGAATGTAAGTGCTGGTGATGAGGCATGGGGAGCAATCCTTTGCTAGCAGGAGGGAACAAAGATTGAGAAGTTGGCAAGCTTGGATTTAGTCCTGTGGTTAGGGTGAGACCACTTCCCATGGGCCCCAATACTGAAGTATTTGTCTCCATCACAGTGGGTGTAGAACTAACAGAAGAGGTCAATTGGATTTTTTGGGTCACTCCATTTGGAAGAGTTTGGAGAACATAAAGTGGCTGCATGTTCTGGTTAACAACAATAAGTTTCTCAGTGGCTGGTTTCAGGTGGGGTGGAGTGGTCTGGACAGCTGCATTAGAAATCTGAGATGGGCCAGGACTATCAGTAGAATTGGGCACATATTTCTGATTCTGGATAGGAACAGGAGGGGAAACAGGTACCTGAAGGCCAGGGGTGCTACTGTTTCTAGTTAAATCCTGATTGCTGCCATGACCTGGCTCCACTGAACCACAAGGAGGGCTGGAGATGTGGTCTGCATCCATGTGTCCTTGGATAAAATGGTCAGGAGTCATGTGGCCTTCAGGGGTTGGATCTACTCCAGGACTGAGCAGTGCTGAGTCACCTTCAGAGGAGGCCACAGATTTTTCTGTGATGGTTACTCTCTTCTCCCCTGAGTCTGAGATTACAGCTAGTCTACTAGGATTCTGGCTAGGGACAGTGGGGCTTCTGGTGGTCAGGACAGAGAGATCAGATGGTAGCTCTAGGGGCAACTCAAATTGCTCCTCTGCTGAGATAGATGAAGAGACACTACTGTCCACAGGTTCTGTTGTTGGCAACTGCTGAGAAAACACTTCAAAAAGACCCATGTCTTTCTCACGATTACTGTCAAGGCCCAAACCTTCGCCGAGATTTAAGAGTTCTGATGAAGATGACTCTGGGCTCTCACCCAAAGCCTGCATGGACGGAGTATTCTTTAGCACAAAGTCCATAATGTCTGAGGGCAGGATATTCCCACAGTCATCACTGTTGTTATTGTCTGAGTCAGATTTCAGGAGTTCAGTATTATAGGTGTCCAGTAAATTCTTGTCTGAGGGGGTGCTTGTGTGGACTCTGCGACTTGATTCCAATGAACTGAGTTGAGCTTCCAAGGAATCCTGTCCTTGTGTTTTAACTCTGCTTACAGAATGGCAATTGTCCATCTTGGGCTCATTTTTGTGGCCAACAGAATTCTTAATGACATGTTCTTTCTCACTAGCATCTTCAGGCCGATCAATTTTTAAGTTCTCTGTTCCATTTTCTTTTCCGTTTCTTTTTGGAATCTGGGTGCTTTTCCTTGTTGTGGCTGTGACACTAGTATCACTCTCTGTCCCATCATCAACACCATCCAACTGTGAAATTTTTGGAAGGTCACACTGTTCCTCCTCCCTAAATAAATTATGGGATGCCAACCGTTCCTCTCCACCTGAAGAAATCACCGTTCTAGTGAAATTGTAATAGTATAAGTCATCTTCATCTGATGTGCTTAGGTCATCAGCCCCATCCACCTGTCCTTCAGCTGATCTTTTGCCTCGTTTCTTCCCAGTTGAACTGCTGTAAAAAGGAATGTCTTCTTCACCATAGGATCTGACTCCATACAGTGGCGTGAGTCCAAAGAACATGTTAGAACGTGCCCGGGCGCTGCGACGGGGATATCGCCTTTTGAAGGAGCCATCCTCTTGAGGTTTAGGGCCATCTGGAAGCATTAGGTTTCTGTCTTGTACTGGAAGATTCTGATAGTTGTTACTCTGAGAATCTTGGGATGAGGTATTATTGGGGCTTTGTTGGGCCACTGGACCATCTCCTGGACTTTCAGAGGCTGAAACTGGTTCTGTTGGCGATTCTGACTCTATTTGCAAAGGGGAAACAGGACTACTTTCTTTTGGGGTGTTTTTAGACTGACCCTCACTTTCCATTTTTAGAGGTGTCAGTGTTACTTTGACTGTACGTTTCCGAGGTGTCTGCAATTCCTTGGCAGGTCCTTCCACTTGCATGGGTGGAACTTTGGGGACTCCTGTATTAGAAAGGACTTTGTCCCCCACCTTATCAGAAGAAATATTATTACATGGTCGTTGTCCCATAAACTCAGGAGTCAAAACCTCATCAATAAACTCTGGTTTTAGATTTCCTTCTTCACCAGTTGTCACCTGACCAGGCTCCAAAAAAGATTTACTGGAATGCTTTTCCTTGAAGATTTCCTTACAAGATTTTTTCCCTTTTTGTCTCCTGTCTCTGGAACTAGATCCCATATGTTCACTGATTATAGATGATCTGTTGCTCACTCCAGACAGCTTCAAGGTTTTGACTTCAGTATCTTCATCAAGAGAGGGGTTTGCTGATTGGTTAGAATCTACATGTTGGTCTCGATCATTCCTTTGTCCTCTCAAATGAAGCGGTGAGAAGGAGAGGGCCTCTTTAGAAGGAAATGGCACTGACGAGAGTTCAGCGAAAGTGCCAATTTTACTAACGCTTAATTCCCCAGATGTTGTATTATGAACCTGTGGTGCCAGTTTAGGAATGCTAGGGTAAGCCACGTTATGAGCAGATCCTTCTGAGCTCTTGGAGCTGTGCATTTTGGTCTTCTCTCCCTTCATTGATGAACTCTTAGATGTCAAATCTGAAGCACTAGTATACTTCATTTCCAAAGATCCATCCAAGTGGCTGGCTTTAGTGCCCACAGTTACCAGTGTCCTTTGCAAATTTGAAGAGGTGGAAGTGTTTTGCCCTAAATTAGTATTTGAATTCAGAGTCCCCAAGACATGATCGACTGCTTTGGCACTTGACTCAAGATCTGTAGCGGTCCCTGTGGTGACTGCAGAAACATTCTTGGAGTAAGAACTCCCAGTTCTCATTGGAGACATTATCCGCAGTTTAGAACGCTGGGGTGACAAGGAGGAAGTACTGTGTCGCCTGGAGCCAATACTTCGAAGTCCAGAGGAGAGTAAAGGGTCACCCACTGTGACTATTTCATGAGTGGTTGGAGTAGGACTTCCTACATGAGAGAGAGAAAGTTAAGTCTATTACAGATAGAACCAATGTGGGGTACTCATTGGTTTCAATGACTTAGCTGTATGTTCTTACAGATAACAGGAAAAAATGTTCTAACAGCAAAAGCCATCAAGATGAAACTGCTCCAAAGAATTTTAAACTAATTTTTAAGCTGACCTTCTTGGGTCAAGAAGGTCAATGAAGTTCTTTACCTGCAGAAGGCAATGGCCTACAGCCTGGGGACCTCTGTGTTGGAGAATAACTGGGTGTTCGAATTCGAGGGGCCTTTGGGATGACATGATAACAACAGGAGCCAGAGGTATGAGAATGAAGTCGGTCTGGTGAAGGAGGACTTATAATTTCAGCTGCATTCTGACTTTCTTTAGATGAAATTTCTGTAATAGGAAATAAAGCGTTGAATAAAAATTTCATACAAGTGAACCAATAAAAAGCCAGCTACTAGGTAAATACCAAATTAGAAAAAAGACTACCTTTCCAGAAGAAATGACTTTCTCCATCCTTCAATCACAGTACTCCCCCAAATCTAACTCAACTTTCATCTTGATTAAAGTCTAACCTGCAAATGTGGTGGGACTATGAGCAATGGTCCTGTTTTCATCGTGTTCGACAGTGCTGTTGATATCCGGCTCTACAACCGGGGGGCGGCACTCCACAATCTTGCACGTGTATACACAGCGCTTCCGAGCATCAGTGGTACTCCAGTACACCCTGGAACACCTGCAAATAGGTCATAATTGTATACATTACAACCATAAATGAGAGTACAGAAGCAGTGGTTTTATCAAAACCACTTCTCATCTTAGGCTTCCTATCTCTCTAACTGATACAATTTAGCTTCATTTCATGGATTCTTATTACGATTACATTAGTGAGGGTGTCAAAGTCCTTGGTTTTTCTCAGCCTTTCCGAAATAATGTAAAACCTCTTTACCTCTTTTTTTTTTTAATTGAAATGTAAGCAAAGGACAAAAATATTAAAATACTAAGTAGTAAGTAGTAGTTATTGGCATTCAGGAAGAGACTACTGCCCCACAGTATATAAAAGCAAGCCTGAAGTTCTCCCAACTTCCTCTGGGAGAAAAGTCATGAGACAAAAAAAATGAAACTGCTTCAGATTATGTTGGATGCCAATGAAACCTCATTCATCAAAGAGCTTCCAGCTAAATGTTTAGCATAAATGGTGTCTACAGATGCAGACTATATTGGAATATACATAGCAAAATGAAACTCCAAAATGGAATTAAAATGTGTATTGTCAGCTTGTAGATGTTTAAGCAATTTAATTCATATAGAGATTATAAATTCTCACTGGAGAATTTGATTATATATTACAGAGTTTGTATTTCCAGAAAATGTGATACTGAAGACAGAGGCATGAGGTGAGGTTCAATCCATGGCAACACTCTAGATTTTGGATCTAAATGCATGTAATTAAAGGGAATTTTAAGAAATGACCCTGTATTTTCTCTTTAGGTTTGATTTGGAAATGATTCTGAAATAATGTAGCAATATCTTTCTTCTATAACTAAATCTAGAGGATTTAAAATGCTTCTATAATTCCAATCTAGGAGAAGTAGCAAAAATAGTTCATCTTAGTAGCAGATACATATAGCTATTAAGTGTGATTCTACTTTAATGATCTGCTCATTGCTTCAGGGTGCTCAAGACGTGTGGGGTATAAGGACACGGCTGTCGTGTCCTTATGGTGCTACTTACTGATATCCAATAGGAAAGAGCTTATCTTCACAGTCAGAGAGATCATTCAGAATTCCTAAGCAGTCAATTGTCATGGAGCCTGACCAAGAAAAGAAAACTGATTAGGAGTTAACAAGAAGGGATCATCTTGTACTTGAAGTCTAGAAAGTGCCCTCACTGATATATCTAGCCTTTCCCAACAACCAAGACCTATGTCATACCTATCATCATGTGAATATTTTCTGGTTCCAAGCCATTGAGAAACTTCCTTCTCAAGCTGATTCCTTCAAAGTCCACAAACACTCTTCTAAACACTTCAAATCCATTCTCAGGCACCACCTGAAATGAAAACCCAGGGTAGCTATTAATATATGTATCTTTATATATTACACTCATGATATTGATCTCTTTCAGAGGAAAGTACTGAGCATATTTCAAAATCATTTGTTTCACTAGGAGGTTATTCTAGAATACTTAGTCGGAAAGCAAAATAAAGTTTACTAGCTTGTAATTTTCACTAAATTCCTAGAGAATTCAACAAGCAACTTAACACTCTTACCTCGCCTTTGATCAAATCCCGATGTCGTTGGCAATATACCTTTTTATCATCCAGAAAGACACAGTTCTTTGCTCGTGAACACATGAAGTGGTAATTGCTGGTGCAAGATGTGAGGCAGCAACCAACAGTTGCTCCTGGCTTTTGGCAGAATTCACATCTCTAACAATCCAGAAAGAAGAGTCCTGGTCAGTCTTGCAGATGCTTAAACTATTTTCCAGTTCCTCTACAGAATCACCCCATTTTGGGGTTCCTATGAGATTCATTTTATTTGGTGGTTATCTGCTGAATTAAAGAGGTTAAGCAATATGCATCTTCCTGGGGTGCATGTTTAGAGAAAATGAAACTTGGGACAACCAATGCCAAAACATCATCTTGCTAGACCCACATATGACACAGTAGACCTCTCCTTTCTTGCCTGCCGCTCCCCTCAGCAGTTAATTCAGTAAATCTGCCTGTTCCGCTCCTCACTCTGACTCTGCTGAATCCTTTCTACCCCGTACAGCTGCCTACACTCCAGTTCTATGCAAAACAACAACAAAACAACAACAACAACAAAAAAAAACGCCATTATACCTAAAGAAACTCAGTTCTAAAAGGATTATACTAATCAGAAACATAATCATTTCCTAGTTACTAGACTTAACAGATAAACACTGTATTTCTCAAATACTTCCTTTAAAGTAGTTGTGTATGTCACCACCTTGTTTGTCACAGTCTTGAGTTTTCTCCAGGGAAGAATTTTTATTGGTGAACTCCAAATAAGTTGCTCAGGTGCTGTTTTTGTTTGTTTCTTATAATCCTCCTTCTCCCCTCCTTCAAAATGTAGCTTTTAAAATCTTACTCCTTTTGTGGTCTTTTCTGATTGCTCTCAGCTGCTACTGATCACTTTCCACATCTTTTCCTAGGGTTATCCTATGGAATCTCAGAATGTTGATTCAACTGGGATCTTGATAATTCTGCCTAAATCACTTAATAATTACTTTTCCTATACAGCTGAGCTATCTTCCAAACTAGTTAAACTATGTTGTCTATTTCCTTTGCACCCATCCTGTAAAGGACAGAACAACAATCTGCCTGTTGCATAAACCAGTGTTTTTCGTTGGCTAACCATCCTGAAAAACATACGTGACACAGTACTGAACCACAGAAAGGACATTTGGAAGCTGAGAGGGAATCTTTTTTGTAAGATTTGCCCATTAGCTCTTACCAGCTGCTTGCCCCTAATCACTGCCATATGCACATTCTTCAGTGACCCATCATCATCTTCAAATACTTCTGCTGACCACAAGGCGCAATTTACATGTGTCCACTCATTTTGGCCAATGTATAACAAACGACCAGCATCCTAGGAAACAAACAGATAGCTTTTTTCTTTAAAGCACAAGTCACAGGAGGTTACCTGGATATTACCTTTATCAATCAATTATAATTCTCTATCACACAGGTAACTTGCAAAAATCAATTAATTTCTTTTGACTTTTTCATTTCCACTTCTTTCCTTTTTAAATTACCTTTTCCACAGACTGTAAATATTTTATTTGCAGAAAGAATTAAAAAAAATAAGCAATGCCTGGTGGGAATGCAAACTAGTACAACCACTATGGAAAACTGTTTGGAAGTTTCTCAAACTGCTAAAAATGGAGCTTCCATATGACCCAGCAATCCCAATTCTAGGTATCTACCCAAAAGATACAAAAACACTGATCAAAAAGACACCTGCACCCCAATGTTTACTTCTGCTTTATTGCAATAGGAAAGACATGGAAACAACCCAAGTGCCCAAAAGTGGAGTGGGTTAAAAAGATGTGGTACATATACACAATGGATTATTACTCAGCAATCAAACAAAAAAAATAAACACATGCCTTTTGCAGCAACATGGATGGAGCTGGAAAACATCATGCTTAGTGAGATAAGCCAGAAAGAGAAAGAAAAATACCGGATGGTTTCATGCATAGCAGGAGTATAAAGGACCAGGGGAGAAAATAATAACAATGAACAACTATATACCCAAGACATTTTACAGGGGTGGAATGGGGATCAAAAGCGGTGGGGGGGAGGGAAGTGCACTGAACTATGGTGATGGCACATGGGTGATTTGGTGATGGGGAGCCAATGGGGATTACAACTGAGACGGGAAAAGGCACAAAATGATGCAAAAATAAACTATTATTTAAAAAAAAAAATCTCAAAAAAAAAAAGCTATGCATGCTAAGTTTATAAAAGTGTAAAATGACTTTTAAAACCAGATTCAAAATCTGTCCTTTATGCTTGAGTCATAAAATTTTTCTTTAAAAAAGATTTACTTATTTATGCATACAGGAACTGGGGTACAGGCAGAGGTGTGAGGTAAGAGGATTCACCAGAGACACAGTGGGGAACAGAAGAGGCAGATGTATTGAAATACACTGCTGAGAGGAGCAATGGGTGAGACAGGAGAGGGCTGCTGTGCCATGTGCGTCACCTCCCTGGCCTGGGATTGGACTTGTGCTGCAGTGGCTGCCAATAACTTCAAAGTGCTGTGCTTTAACCTGTTGTGCCACCAGGGAGGGCCAAGTCATAAAACTTTTTAAATTATAACCTGTCTATGTTCCAGGAACCAAATGAAGTTTTACACACATTAATTCATTTTATCCTCATAACTGATCTGAAGTAAGTACAGAAGCTTTATTATCTTCATTTTATAGATGAAACGAGGGTGAGAGGGGTAACCCCCCCACCTTATCAAGGTCAAACAACTGGCAGGTAGAGTACAAAAATGAATCCAGGCAGACTGCCAGAATTAGGGTTCTTAACCATTCTGATTTAGTACATTAAACATAACTTATATATGCAACTTATGTTATACTGACTTTCATAAAATCTTTTTGAGGAACTTGATTTTGATTTCCTGTAGAAATTACCGAACACTGGGCCTCCCTGGTGGCAAAACAGGTTAAAGCGCAGCACTATGGGCTGTCTGCAGCCACTGCAGCACGAATTCCAACCCCGGCCAGGGAGCCGACCCACATGGCGCGGCAGACCTCTCCTGTCCGTCCCTCTGCTCCCCTCAGCAGTGTATTACAGTCCATCTGCCTGGTCTGCTCCCCACTCTAGTGGATCCTCTCAACCCCCTCCCACACTTCTGGCTGTACCCTAGTTCTTAAATGCATAAATAAATATTTTTTTTTTATAAATAAATCTTAAAAAAAAAAGAACACTAAACTTCAATAGATTAATTAAAGACAAATTATCTCTTAAATCAACTAAGTCAGTTAAGAAAAAAAAAAACTAAGTGACATTCATTAAATAAATGGCACCCTGTCATAAGTTTAGAATCAAAGGACAAACGGTTCACTGTAGGCGTCTATTACTAGGACCCTGTATGTGAGAGTACTTACATTAGCACTGTCATCACCATACATCAAGCATAATGCACATTGTCTGTTATCTTCTATTCCTGGGGGTGGGTTCAGTTCTGGACTATCTTCTCGACTCCTATCAGCATCTGTGAACCCAAAGAATACCCAATTAAATTTCCCTGAATTCCAGAGAATAAAAAAAATTTCAGTTTACACAGATTATAGCCTATAAAATCAACATTTTCAGAGCTGGTTCAAAGTTTCACCACCTATTACATTTGAGTCTTTATATTAGCTTATCTTTTAAATCAACTGTATCAATTTTAGAATAAAATCCCAGAGGTACAAACTAAATGACGAGCATTCATTAAATAAATGGCACCCAGTCATCAATGTTAACGTTGGTTAACATGACTTCGACTGTTAACATTCCAAGTAAAACGAAGTACTGATTTTATTACATTTAGCATGACCTGCAAGTTTCTTTTCCAATATCCAAGTATATAAATTTAGCACAAAGTCACTCATCTACATCTAGAGAGATTAGGATAACGACTCTTCATTTGGCGTCTTACTCAAAACTGGTGGTGTAGGGGGATGGAGAGGAGTTGGTGAGTCTGGTTCTCCAGGCCCTTTAGGTTTGGGAGCTGGAATGATTTTCTTCATTAAAGGAGGCTGCTCAGTGTGGCTGTTTTCTTCACGCTCCTGCCACTGAGCATAATTATGGTCAAGTGAAGGTGGAAGCACTGCGTTTGGTAACATCCCACTGCTGAAAATAATTGATTCAACAAGAATTTATTGAACTCTTACAACATACCTAGACCTATACAAAATCATTGAATTCATGACACTGCCAGGTCTTAGCCCCATAGATAAGTCACTAACAACATGTAAGAACTAGTAACAGAATTTATAACTACCTAAATACACAGTACTTTATGAAAGAAATATAATCTCAATGTATGACTTTTGAAAACCTTATCAAATTATCAAAAGGATTTACTGGCATAAATTTTTAAGGTTAAGTACAGAGACTTAAGACAGTAGAGAGCATAATTTGAACTGAATAAAACAGAATTACGTTAAGCCTATGTATAATACATACGTCATAAGTTCAACTAAGTTCCCTAAAACACATGTAAATGAAGAAAAAGGGCAAACAGTCTAAGAGTAAATGTTGTCTCAAAACCAACACTGAAAAGGCATTTCAACAGGCTAATTTTTTAAGTACTAAAATCTAGTCTAAAAAAATTTCAGTCTAGAAATACAGAAACTCTCAGATTTATAGCTGATGAGAAAAAAAAGGTACTCAATTTACTTACTTGCTTGATACTTTATTTGGCTCCCAGAACCTGGACTTTTTGACACTGAACCATGGGAAAACACGTTCCATTTGCTAACAGAAAAATAAACCAAATGTAAGCATATGTACATTCATTTGGAAATCACATAAAGCCCAACAATTTCACACCAGATTCTCTGTCAATATGAGCATAATTTCAAGCCACCAAGGCAACCTTGGCATCTACTATGGCAATCTCACCAACTTCCTCCCAAAAAATCAGTGAACAAATTAAGCCAAAGATGTTTTATACACATGGCAAAGCAAACTGTAAAAGAGAACAAGTCCTTTCTGTTCATGGAGTAATTACTTACTCATAGATAAGCATTAAAAATACAAACCATTAATATCATTTACCCGAATAAAGAAGGACTTGACCATGCTGTTGGCTTTTTTAATCTCTGGCTGCCCTCCATCTGAATTAATGGCTGCTTGAATGATCTTCACGATATCATCACTGAACTCCAACTGTATACAAAACAAAGCATTAATTATTCATAAATAGTGTATTCTCAAAACCACTTCCTCACCTCTCCTAAATCATCCACAAGAAAATGGGCACCCTGTTTTTTCATACAGTGTGATTTCTCTTTCACAGACACCTTTGGAATTCAATTCACAATTGAATTGTGGCAGTCAAGAGATACCAGGAAGAATGCAATAAAGCAAAAATACAAATAAATGAGCTGTATCATGGTAAATTACCCAAACAGGGTCACAATTTTTTATTTAAACCAAAATTAATAATCAACTGAATAGCAAATATGGACCATGAGATGACAGATGATCACACCCTATACATTCTTAAAACCATAAAATTAAAAGGACCTATCTACAAATGCATACCCAATATAAAAAAAACATACTATTCAGATCTGATCTAAAAAGAAGCAAACCAAGTTCACATCAGATTTTTCATAAAGCTTTCACATAAAATATGAAAATAATTTTCAGAGCACACAGATAAAAACCAAATAAAAGAACCATATTGTGACATTAATCTACTCTATCACACTTCATCTTCTGAAACACAAGAGCTATTGAAATAGCTCACATATTTTTAGGTATGTAAAGCCACATGACTTTTCTAAATATAATACATATTATCTCTTAATGCTTATACCCAGCCTCATTTACTAAAAGACCCAAGAAAATGCAATTAGTATTTAAAATTTAGTAGTTTCTGTAAAGACATACCACAGAGGTGTAATTCCCTTGGTCCATTTTCCTTTTGACTCCCTCCAGATCTAAAGGTTGTTGATCTTCCTGTTTGCTGACCTCAGTAAGCACTGGTGGATCAGGTCCTTCTGGGGAGCTGCGGGAAGGTATACTCTCCTCTGTCTCAGGATTTAAGTCTGGAGGTTTGGCAGCCTGTTGCCAGGAAAGATATGTTTCTTTTATCTCTTATCTAATGTTGAATATGAGACATCCAGGCAAATTCTATTAAAATTAATAAATGAGGTACTGCATGATTCATTTAAAACCCAAAGAATATGGAAACAATCATACTCTTTGATTATCTCTTGAGTAATGGAAAAGAAAAGTTAAAATAAGGCAGTTAAGCTAATAGCTTCGATAGGCTAATTTGGGAGCTTTGCTTGATAGCTTCGTATGCCTAGTATGATGTATCTAATAGGTGATGTTCCTATTCAAAAAATGGACCTCTATCTGAAAGATAAAACAGTAGCCTAGCTCTGAATTAAAGTTATGTTGTGAGGCTTTTCCAACACTATACCTTGTGTTAAAAGGTCAAAAAGTTGTGTTTTTCAAATTAAGCCCTAAGGAGCTACAGAGATTCCCCAGAGCCAGAGGGTCAACAGTCCCACTTCCATTATCTTGGGTACTAGTAGGCCCTACTAGAGTAGAACACTAGTTTCTCACTTACATTACCACAGCTGCTTCCTAACCATGGCTTCTTGGCTCAGGTTCCATCCTTGACAATCCTCCCTCCCCTTCCACTTAGAAGTACTGTTTTTCTAAAAAGTAACCTTGATCAGGTTACTCTCTTAGGTGGAGTCCTTCAATTGATACCACTGCCTTCAGAGTATAAAGTCCAAATCTCTTGTAATATAACAGCAAGGCCTCTGAAATACAGCCTTTGCCTACTTCCTAACCCAAAGAAGGTCCTACTCTTGGTTCTAACAATTTTTTTTTTAATGGTTTAAGGTCAAAACAAGTAACTCTACAAAACTAAATGAATAATGAGGGAAAAAGCAAACAAAACCCAAACATTACTCCATTGCTAGGTAAAAACCACCTAAGAACTCTCAGGAAATAAAATGAGACTGAGTCTACCTGTCGGTAGCGTAGCAAGTGGCTGGTGGTCCGAGAATTCAATAAGGCAGTCAGAACCTGTTTCAGAGATATCTGCAATTCTTTCTCAAGGGCAAGTCGCCACTCTGCAGGGTGCCTCTCAGTACAGTTCACACAAGTATAGGCAACACTTTCAGGAAGGTTAGACAGAATCTCATACATCTCATCTAGGAAAACAAAACCTACAATGATGAGGTATTCTGAAGAGTGGGAGAGAAAGAAGAAACTCCACCACTGAAAAGGTGTTATGTTAGGAATAGGGTTAACAATCTAATATATCCCCAGGAACTTTTACACTGATATCTAAGGGGACAGTATTATCATTAAACCAGGATTTAACTACTACTTGGATAATCAATAGGTTATGTTGCCCACAAAGGACAGTAAATAATATTTTACAGAGATGACTAATGAACACAAGCTTAACACAGAATTGTTTATTCTAGGGACAAAAAAAAGCACTAAAAAGGACTTCATTACTTTAGGTTTATTGTACTATGGGGAATGTAAATACAGCTATACTCAGAAAGAAGAAAACTGTAATAAAAAGACTCCAACCTTCTGTACCTGAAAGATTCTCACATTTGGAATGGACCCAGCGATCACATTTTCCACATTGCATCATCTTACTCTCATAGTCATCATCATCATAACACTTATCACAGAGAGGGCAAAAATTTCCTGAAATCAAAGCAAAATGTTCAGCAGCGTGTTGGTTCACATATCAATACCTCTAAAGCCCTTGATTTACAAATGCCAACCTGCTCTAAAACACAAGCCTCTATTGCCTTCCTCTAGAATCACTTATGAACAGCAGCACAGTTCCATGGACCGCTGATAACTGGAGAGATTTTCTGAGCTTTTAGATGTCACCAGTTCTCTCCTTTAGGTCATGAGTGGACTTTACAAATAACTAGTAGAAAAAGAATGGAGATAACTTTCTCTCTTAAGTATTCCAAGGAGAAGTTTAAATTTTTGAAGAGAAGTGAGATGGATTCAAATGTAGTGCATCTACACTTGGTCCATATTCCCACTGCTTTTATGGAGAGGTTAAGGCAGCACTTCCAAACTTCAACACTAGATACAACCTCCACCAATTTGCTTTGTCCATGAGTCACGTGTATTATTTTTCACTTTATTTTCTTAGCATTGATTTGCTAATTTTAAATAACTTCAGTAGTAAATTTTATGTCATCATTATCTCAAGTCAGTAAAATAGCTTAATGAATTCATTATTTTTTCTAGCACAACTATTAACATAAAATGTTGGACTAAGTACCACCTAAAATCATTTCTGAAGCAATCAAATGTATGTACCTCACATTGGGAAATACTGGCTTAAAGCATTTCTTTTATATATATAAAAAAACATAATCCTGCCCAGATAAATAAACAAGACATAAAATATCTCCGTTGTTACAATTCTCTGTATAAAGGAAAAAAGCAAGACAAGGAACTCAGTAAATGTGCCTACACGGCAAGACTTTTTTCATTCTACTGATGTGGCTAGTTCACTTCTCAACACCAAGCATATACATTAATTTCTAAAGTTGACCAAAATGGCTTTTTGGAGGTACCTTTTGCAAAGAGTTTGGCACAATCATGGCACAGTGAGAAATCATGAGACCACTGTGCATCCCACCCTTTGCCTGGAGTTGTAGATCCACAGCTCTTGCAGCGAACACACTTAGTACAGATCTAGAAAAGAAGAAAGGGAATTCAGTAGCAATTTCTTATTCTATTACCTCTTATCTAAAATGAGATCAAATGCACTCAATTTAAAGAGTTGATGTCTTTACAGGGATGGCTTTTCTTAGTAATGAGGCAAAATACTGACATCTTCAAGCAAGAATATTTCTATTATAGTTGTGGAATCCTAACAACCCCAAGATAAATTGCTCTGAAACAGCATGATGTGCATACTAACCCAAACTTTCTTTTTCTTCGTGGGTTTGGTGGGGTAATTTGGTCCCAGGCACTCAGGGTGATAGCTGTTTCGGCACTTATTACACTCCAGTAGTTGCTGCAAGAGAATATAAAGGCATAATGATGGGCATCTAATTACCTCCACTGAGGAGCCCCACTTCATATTTAAGTAAGTATAGCACATCCTTACAACAGTTTAAATTTTCTCTTATGTTATTTACTCAATTAAAGCAAAGGGATTTCTTTGCTGCCTGTCATAGGATTTACTTATTTCCTGCCACAGGGATTATTTCCTGTGAGACCTTTAAGACAGATTTGACCTACTTTTGGAATTCTTACCAATGTCAGGTTTCTTGCCAAGTTCCCAAAATTAAAACACACAAACTGGCGATTAGTTAAAATAGAGTAAATCAACAGAGGAAAAAAAAATACTGATATGAAATCCTAAACTAAAAGGTAGACGTGGAGACAAGAGCGACAGTCTAAGATGCTCAATCACTTAGTCGTTACCTTTGTAGCCTGATGCTGCCTTCCACAAACGTGACAGAACTTGCAGCGGCGACAACACCAATTTTCTAGCTGGTCCTCCAGAGGGCGCTCGTTTTCCTCTAAACAAAACTTGTGGAAGGGCTCACAGCAGACTTGGCAATAGACAAACTAAGGTAAAATGGGAACACAGAATATGTCAAAATACCATATAGAAATATTTTGTGTGTATGTACATATTCAACATACATATTCATCAAGAAATGACTATTAAGCACCAAAGGAGACTCGGGACTAAAATGTTAATAACTGGTATTTATTTTTATTTTTTATAAATGGTAGTAAAATGAGACAAAAATATACAGATAACCAAAGGTTTAACAGAAAGTGCCATCAGAGAGGTCTCAACAGAGTTATGGGACTATAAGAGTGGGGTAGCAGGAAATAGTGATCTAAATAAATTTAAGCTCTGGTTTGTTCTCTCCAATTTTAGAAATTATTTATTTTCATACTGATAGAAGGTTCTCAAAAATTTGAATGAGGGTAACTCAGCTACACAAGAATTACTGAGACAACTGGTCAAACCTAAATAAGGCCTGTAGATAATAGTATTTACCTAAGTTAGTTTCCTGATTTTTATTATACTGTGGTTATATGAGACTGTCTCTGGTTTCAGGAAATACATATTAAATATTTAGAGGCTACTCTCAAATTTTTAGAATGTCTTTTACATCTTATTATGTAAACTACATAGACACAAACAGAAGGATAAAGCAAATGTAAAAGTTGGCAATTCTCCAAGAAAGATATGTGGGAATTCTTTGTTATGATTAACTTCTCTGTAAATGTGCAATCATGTCAACATAAAATATTTTTTTAGATTAAATCAAGATTGGTCATGTTTTAGTCGTGCAATGCAGACAGCAGGTCATTCACTGTCTAATTCAATTGTTAAGGAATTCTGTGGGACTGCTGTATGCAACTTATACACCATTTAAATTGGAGGGAAAAAACACTGCTTTTATATAAGTTGAAGTACTACAGAAGTCTTCCTGTGGGTAGTACATGTGCAGCTGCAAGCATTAATTTATACAGGAAAAGAGATACAGTAAACCTTTGGCATTGAATAGAAGGTTCTCAAGAATTTGAATGAGGGTGACCCAGAATTACTGAGATAACTGGTAAAACTTAAATTAAGATTTGAATAGGTAAACTGAATTGCTCATGGTCTTCATGATAGCTGAAGCAATCCCAGCACTCAGAGAAATGTATTGTTTATAACAGACAATAAGAAAATATTTGCTTAGGGCCCTCCCTTGTGGAGCAACAGGTTAAAGGATAGCACTATGAAGCAATCCATAACCACTGAAGTATAAGTTCGATTCCCCACCAGAGAGGTGACCCACATGGCACAGCAGACCTTTCAAGACCCTTCCCCTGAAAACCTCAGCAGTGTATTTCAGTCAATATGTCTGTCCTGCTCCCCATTGTCTCTGATGAATCCTCTCACCCTCTGTACCTCTGGCCTGTATCCCACTTCTGTAGGCATAAGTAAATAAATCTTCTTTAAAAAGAAAATATTTGCTTATGAATTAACTATAAGGTAAATAATTTATTTATTCATACAGAGACAGAGTGGGCAGCAGAACAAGCAGGTAGACTGAAATATACCGCTGAGGGGAGCAGCATACAGGAGAGGTCTGCTGTGCCACGTGGGTCACCTCTGCGGCTGGGGATTGAACTCACACTGAAGTGGATATGGCCAGCTTGTAACGATGTGCCCTAACCTAATGTGCCACCAGGGAGGGCCTAATTTACAATTTTGTTAATGCATAATTTAAACAGCAGCTGAGCATAACTTAGGGAGTCTCAGTAATTGCTCTAAATCCAGATTGCAAATTGGTTTTGGATTCTCTTTAGTATCTCAGAATATATATATGATTAATAATAAGCCAAGGAAATATTAAGGAATTGAGAATTCTATCAATGAGAAACTGCTTATTATTTAGAATTGTGCTACTTTCTCCCATTTCTTATTGTAAAGGTGGCGCATATTGCAAAAACTCCGACAGAGAAAAATAAAGAGAAAGCAAGTCACCAACAATTCAGCAACTGTTACGATTCTGATGTGAATCCTTCCAGAATTTTTCTTACACACACACATATATATTTTAGAACACGTTTACAAACCAAAATGAGCTAATACTTGCTGTACTACTTTGTAAACTTCTATTTAACACAGCAATATACCTACTACATCTCTTCATAATCTGTCTATACTATCATCTCTAGAAATCCATATCTGCCATTATATGCATGACCTATAATTATTTTAACTGAAGTTCCCACCATTTAGGAACACTTCTGGATTGTTTCCAATTTTTTAATTGTTGTAAATACTGAAAAAGATATAAAGAAGGGTTTATTCTATAAGATATATATTAAACATGCAATTGCTAATTTATATAATTATATCTTTAAGATAAATGCCTGGAGTGCAACTACTTTGTTAGAGGATACACCCACTTTAAATAAAGGTTAATACATATTTTCAAATAATTCCCTCAGAAAGAAAGGCTGTAACATTCATATTTCCATCAACACAAAGTTGTCATTGCTACATGATCCTTTTCATCATGCTTTAATTTCCAGTTTTCTGTCACTGGAAGACTAAATATCCCCTTCTGACCACATTTTATTTCTCATCTTGTGATTTATATACTCCTATCTTTTACTAATTTTTTATTTTTTAAAAAAGATTTATTTATTCAGATAAAAGATGGGATGCAGACCAGAGGTACGGGCTTGGGGGAGGTGAGAAGATTCACCAGAGACAGAGTGGGGAGCAGAACAGACCTTTCTACTGAAATACGCTATAGAGAGGAGCAGCAGGCCAGACAGGAGAGGTCTGCTGCATCATGTGGGGATCGAACTCATGCTGCAGTGGCTGTGGATTGCTTTATAGTGCTGAGACTTAACCTCTTGGGCCACCAGGGAGGCCCTTTGCTAAGTTTTTAAATGGGTGTTACTCCTTTTACTAATTGCTAAGATATCAGCTCTCAACAGCACTTTTTCTTATAACACGGTATCGTTTTTTCCATCTCTGCACATATAGAAGTAAAATCAAGGATATAATAAAGAATGAAAAGTAAAAAGATGAGACTAGTAAACTTTCATACCCAGGTAACTTTGGTACTCTAGTAAGAACCAAATTCCTACTTGAAATCTAAAACACTTGGAAAGCAAAGCATTAGCTGGTTTAATGTACTCACTACACACCAACAAAACAGAAAATAAGGATCTGTTTTATCACAGCAAAATCATCTACCATTATACTTTCTGGGCTACCAAGAAGGATGCCTTACCTCTACATGCCCACTACTGGCACAGAGAAAGCAAACCACCCTGGGTGTTATAGGAACAGAGGTCAAGATTCCTAAGCCTCCCATTTCCCACACATTTTCTGCTTCACAGTCCTCCTGGAGAGAGAGAAAGATCATTTGTGAAAGTTTTACAATGATACAACTTTGGATTGAAAATAGGATGAAAGGCATAAAATTAAAATGACACCTGAATAACAAGAGTATTTCATTTGTTTTAAAAATCTGCTATTTTAAAATGTTATACTCTCAGACATGAACTGTTAAAAATCTCACCTACTGGTGTAATTCATATTAACTATATTACAAAAATATAACAGAACTGAATTTCCCTTGGTATCTGGCTGGTTCTAACATACACCAAGGTTTGAGAATTCCCATTTGAAAGAAGTGCTTTCTGATACCGGCCTCATCTAAATATGCTTTATTGCTCAGGATGAATGCAGAGAATTTCAAGCCTATGCTATTCAGTCAGTTCATCATCAAACAGTGACATCGCAACACTGAACAAAGCTCTCACACACACCTGAACCCATCTGCTCAAAAATATTCTTCCCCCAATGTGGTGCTAAATCTCCCTTTTTAACACATTTGGTAACATTATTTTCTTGCTTCCAAGTTCATGACACTCCATACATTATATAGTCACCACACACTTTTACCTTAAAGTCCACTCTGATCCTATGGACCCCATCTGCTGGGATCTTTTGCTTAGAGCTAGTGCCACTGGACAGAGTGCTGAGGATGTTCAAAGTGCCTGCATTCTCCTGCTTACTGACTGGAGATGGCTTTTCCTATGAAGAGAGAGGAGAGTTAAAGAACAAAACCATACTCTACTTGTCTTCACTTTTGCAACTGATTATAATGCAAATGGTAAGTCATATTAATAGGTTTGGGAAATGTTTAAGTACTCAACAGATTGGATAACAGACATGAGAGACAGAACTTTCCAACATACATGTCCTAACAGAAATAGGAAAGTAATCTTCAGATGTTTTCCATTGAGGTATTTTTTTAAAAGATTTATTATTTATTTATGTATAAAAGAACTGGGGTGTGTGTGTGAGAGAGAGAGAAAGAATACATAGATGCACTGAAATAGACAGGAGAGGGAGGTCTGCTGCACCATGTGGGTGTTGTCACCTTCCTGGTCAGGACTGAATTTACGCTGCAGTGGCTGAAGACAGCTTAATAGCGCTGTGTCTTGAACTCCTGCACCACCAGGGAGGCTACTTTCTTTTCAGTGAGGCATTTTATTTGCATGTGTAGATTACTTCTGAGAAAAAGAACTGCAGGGTTTCCCCCTCATTACATTTCTGTCTTGCTTCTTTTTGGTCCATGATGGCAACTCAGTTTTATCAGCACAATGAAACCAAACTGATGGGATATGGTGGGAGCAGATTATTCTGCCATTTTTCTCGACGTTTGAGTTATACATCAAATCTGAGGCTGATCAAGCCACATCTGTTTAACATGCCTGTGAGGTTCACAACAAATTTTCCAGTTCTGTAATCATCATCAAGTTAAAATTCTCCAATATAACTATGTTTCTTCGTAAGTCAGAGACTGGATGAGCTGGAGCACAGTCCAACAAGAACCTGGTATTTACCCCTCTGCAGAGTATCAGCTGGTCATTCATGTGCATCCTAAAGTGGTACAGAATTATGGTAGAAAAGAACCAAAAGATGCTTAAAGAACCCCCCCCTCTCTTTCCCCATAATAAACAAAAGCCGCGGCCACAGGGAAGGGGGATTATTAAAGACAATGCTGAAAGACGGAGGTAAAACACGAGACCTATAGCATGTCTATGGGGACACAAAGGAGGAGGAAGAAAGAAGAAAACTGGAAATGAGTTAAAACTTAGACCTGAAGTTGTTAATTTTGCAAAATTCCACACCATCTACATAGGACAAAAAAATGAGTTTCATTCACCCAATCACAAAGTCAAGAGTAAGATTATTTTCCTAAAAACAGAACACATCCTGAGAAATGGCAGAAGAACAAATGTCTCCTCACCTTTTCTTTTGGTTTTTGTTTTACAGGGATACTTGGCCGTGGAGCCACTTTTTTCTGCTTGCTTTGCTCTGGACCTAAAGAATTCAAAATAAATGGCAATGAGATGCTACTAAACTTACAGTTAATGCTCCATAGCACTGACTACTTTAGGACTGACTGCCTGTGAAGAAAGAGGGAATTAGGAAAAAACATTAACCCTAGGCTCTAAAAAGGAAGTTAAGACTGTATCTTCAAGTTAACTGCCATTGCTGTTTTCTTCCATTTCTTTATTATCACATAATGGTTGAAAGAGAACTCATTTTCTTGAACCAACCACTTAAAATTATACATTTTGGGTGGTTAAACACTGTTTAGCTAATCCACGTTCTTTGCCAGTATTTCTGGCTCAGCAATTCTTTCTTCTCTCTTCACTCACCTGATTCTGGTGGTGGAGGCTGCTTTTTCTTGGGCTCACTAGGAGTGGTCTTAGGAACTTCTTTTCTTGGAGGTGCTGTGCTAGGTGGCTGTGGGGGACTGACAGGTGTTGGCTGGGAGACCTGCTTGCTGGACTTTCTGGAAGCTGGAGTGGTTGCCTGTTTGGGCTCAGGTCCTGGGGTCGAGGTGTTCCCTTCTTCACTCTTTTCCTCAACAGGTTTTCGTGGAAGCTCACTATTGCTTTTCTTTGGGGCAGGGTCTTCTCTTGTTGTTGGAGTAGATTTCTGACTAGAGTCCACCAAGTTCTTTACAACATTGCTCTCTTTCTTTTCACTGGTTTTTGATTTTTTCTCTTTCTTTTTCACAGCTAGGGAAAAAGACAAGTTTATCTTTAAGTGGGAAAATTTTGTTTGAAATAGAAGTATAGCAATGTAACAATCTTATTCTCAGTGTCCTGTGGCTAATTTAACCCTGAAAGGCTCAAGGAAATGTGCAGTCAGTGGGGGAAATAGGCAGTTTTATTGCTCTAGGAAATGAAATGAATGCTAGATTTTATATGAATTTGAAACTTTAATATGGAAAATTTTAAACATGCCCTAAAGTAGAGTAAAATGAACTCCCAGGTACCTATTGTCCAGTTTCAACAGCCACCAACTCCTTGGGAAAGAGCAGTGCTTAAAAAAAAAAAAAACAGCTAGTATTCTCTACACCAGATGTATCTAACTATATGGCATTGTAGCAGGAAGCATGTTGGGGGAGCCCTTTTCACAACACTACCTTTTGCTTGCTTCTGTAGATAGGCTTTAGAAGGCATCCACTGTAGATTCTGACATTTCCTCATCCTAGGATAACAAGGGACACAGTAAAGTAAACCACTTTTATAAACAAAGCAATGAAAAACACGTTAATTTGTCTTCAAGAATCAGTGAACCCTTATTCAGGTTCTATTTTGCAGCTGAAAAAAGTACTACCTATTACTCAGATTGAATCTGAGCCCCTGATTCTTTTGATGAGCAATTAACTACTTCTAGGAAAAAATATCAAATCATTTTCTAAACAGTACTTGATTTTCTTATAAACCAGTACTGATAAGCACAACATAAAAAATGACCAGTTGTTGATATTTCTTTTAATTAAATCAGTTTTTCTCCTCTGGAGATTAATATGCAATAGCAACCTGAATATAAAACAGGAGTGAAATTATCCAAGAAAGTTTAAAGTTCTCTGCCTGCCACTACAATACTGTAAGTGAATCTCAGGGTGTTGATACATATCCCACCCCTCAGCTTAATGAAATCCAAACTTCAATTCCAAAATCAAACTGAGTCCATCTCAAAGCATAAATTTAATGCAATTCTATCTTGCTATTGTGTACTTTTCTGCTGACTTGTGATTTTTCTTATTTCTTTCCATGAATGGGACTGTCACAAGAATCTTGGCAAAGCCAGACTAAACCAAAGCACAGAACTGTGGGTCCTAGAAATGATCCCCTCTAATGTAAATAATGCAGTATTTCTCCCACTGTGTTTTATGTAAGTCACTTTTACTCATTTATTCAACAAGTATCTACTGACAATACCTATTTCTTCTGTTAGGTAGTTTTGTTATGTTCTATCACCAAAATTATTGTTTGTAGAACTCTTTTGAGCCATTTTAAAAAATTACCACTCCAAGGTAAGTCAGAAGGAGAAAAGACAAACACTGGACTGTGCCCCTTATATACAGAATGTATAGAAACAAAACAAAGGGTCAGATAAAACTAATCAATAACACACATTAAAAACTGGACTATGAGGCCCTCCCTGGTGGCGCAGCGGGTTAAAGCACTGCACTAAGAAGTTTAAGCCACTTCCGCATGAGTTCGATTCCAGCCTGCCCCGGAGGTGACCACATGGCGCAGCAGACCTCTCCTGATCCACCCGCTGCTCCCCTCACAGTGTACTTTGTTGATCTGCCTGTTCTGCTCCTCACTCTGTCTCTGGTAAACCCTCTCACCCTCCACATCTCTGGACTGTACCCCAATTCTGTATGAATAAATAAATAAATCTTAAAAAAAAAATTGGACTATGAAGTTGAGGTCACCAAAGAAGGGGAAGGAGGGAAAGAGTTATGTGGGGAAGGGGTAAAATGGACTGTGGTAGAGGACTGTAAGTACCTTGGAGACAGGGGTGGTGTGTTAATATGTACATGAAGAAGGCCCTCCCTGGTGGCACAACAGGTTAAAGCGCAGCACCATGAAGTTCATGGAGCTGCTTCAGCACAAGTTCCATCCCCCACTGGGGAGGTGACCCACATGGCGCGGCAGACCTCTCCTGACATGCCCACTGCTCCCCTCAGCAGTGTGCTTCATTAATCTGTCTACTCTGCTCCCCACCTTTGCCTCTGGTGAACCTCCTCACTGTTTCTGCACCTTTGGCCTGTATCCCAGTTCTGTATACATAAATCTTTTTAAAAAATGTACCTGAAGAGTGTCATCCTACACCTGCAATCATGTATGTCACCTCAGTTTAAAAGCTACCCCAGAATGTAAGTGACTTTAAAAGGGGGGGAAAAAGTAATCAAAACTTCATATCAAAGATTCCAGATGCATGAAAATGTTCTGAGAACCAGAGCAAAAAGACAAGATACCACTCATGTTGCCTAAGTGTCCTAAAGACAAGTGTCTGTTGACCTAATAAATACTGATGCCTAAATTTGTCAGCCTGTAGCCAAAATCCTTCTAGAGCTACACTGATATGGTAGCCACTAGACATATGTAGCTATTTAAATTTAAGTTAATCAAAATGTAGCTCCTCACTAAATAGTTACATTTGGCTAATGACTACCACAATGAATAGGCAGATACAGAACATCACCATTTCCACCACTGCAGGATGACAGCACAGTGCCAGAAGATTTCTTGTTTAAGCACAGTCCAATCCATCCATACAACAAAATCCAACACTGCCTCTAGTCCTGCAATTTGAGGAGATTCACTACAACTCTGGTTTCTCTGATGTATCTCTCCAACAAACTAGGCACATACAACCCACTGGCTAAGAGAGCCACACCTGAGAGTGAGACTCACTTGCAGCACTGCTTCTTTATATTGCGGCCACCAAATTTGGGCTTGTCTAAGCAGTTAGTACAAACACCACAGTCCTCAGGCACTTGGCAGCCAGGGCACTGCCCACACCGCCTGGATCGCCGTCCTTTCTTTACTGGAGGTTCCTGAGGTGCCTTGTTTCTTGTGACAGGTTTAATTGGTTTGATTGGGGGAGCAAGAGGTTCAGCATCTTCTGAGCCAGCAATTGATGACTTGTCTGTTAAAGAAATGTGTCATTAGTTCTGAGGGAATATCTAATTCCTCCTTGAGAGTGGAGGTCTTCAAATTTCATTTATATTATTACATATATTAAAACTTTGCTTTAATTGGGACTTTAATAAAAATATTCAAATGCAGATTTCAGAACCTTTTTAAAATAAATATTTAAATAATTTTAAAAGCCTATAAT
This sequence comes from Condylura cristata, assembly GCF_000260355.1. Classification (NCBI taxonomy): domain Eukaryota; kingdom Metazoa; phylum Chordata; class Mammalia; order Eulipotyphla; family Talpidae; genus Condylura; species Condylura cristata. The sequence continues at coordinate 19,652,450 of NW_004567126.1, forward strand.
GTGCAACTTGATAAAAGCAAAAGCTCACACTGACAACAGCACACAATTTAACCTAAGGTCAAGAATACAAATTGAATGCTTCTAAAGATATTCTACACTTCCCTAAATTTCCTGTGAGCAGCCACCCAGCATTTAGGATCTCTACGGCAAACATGAGAATGTGCCTCATGGCTCTTCCACCAAGGGAATGTCACCGATCAAGGGGATAGCTGCTGTACTCTGGGACCCAGGCACACAGAGGCCACACTCCCATGGAGCTGATCCTGGCAGTGATTGAGTGTGGCAGGGAAACTGTGACTGTGCCTGGGAGACAGGACTTCTCTGTCAATCAACTTTTCTGAAGGACTCCTCAAGAGTCTCACCAAATCTATCAAGCAACGCATGGCTGTCTAGAAGATTCTGCCCAACCTTCCTTCCCTCATCTTTTACTGATGTCCAACTTGCAGAGCAGTCTGACTGCCCTCCCCAACTCCATTCCCATTTTCTCAGGCATTTCCTCTAATAAAATCCTCATGCATCTAACACCACTCCCACCCCATCATCAATTTTTTTGAAGACCCAGACTAATATAAAATGCTATGAAGAGCCTACTAGGTAGCTCCAGAGTGGTCAGCAAATAAATCCCATGATTGCTAGACTTCAAGGGGAAAGTTCCTAACCTACCATCATTCCCCATGGAAGACAAAATTTTTTCTCGTTCTTCCCATGGTAAGGCACTCAGGGTGGGCATGTCATCAGGAAACACAGCTCGTTTTCGGCCAAGGGCAACAGCAGCTCTTCTGCAGACATGTTTAATCCGGGGTCCTCGCACAGAGGTCTCTGATGAATCACTTTCTTGACCCTAAATATGAAGCAAACCAAAAATAAAAACCTACATATTGAAAAGATAATTAAATGAAGCCAAGGTACAGTTGATTATTATATAATATAGTTGACTATTAAATAACTCTAGAATCAACACATACAGCTTAGTTATTCCCAGCTTTCTTAGCAATAAACAGGAATCAACTACTTCTGTACTGAAACTGGCAGCAAAGAAAAAAACCAGCTTCTATTCAAAAACATCAATCAACTGAGCTCTATCCCTAATGATACTATTTTAAAATTCTCCTGAAAATTCAATATCTGTATCTGTATACACAGAACTTGAATTCTGAGAATTATATATCAATATATATCTGGGATATTTAGGGATTAGCTAACTACTGGGATAAGTAGGAATTATCTAACTATTGACTATATCTTATATTTCCCTAATCCAATATTTCCCTAATCCAGAGAAGTAGAGGGAAATAGTTGATAAATGGAAGTATAAAAATCCATGGTTCCCTATGGTGATGGCACCGAGGGGATTTGGTGATGGGAAGCCCACAGGACTACAACTGAAATGAAAAAAGGCACAAAATGATATAAAAATAAATTATTTTTAAAAAAATCCATGGTTCCAGGGCCCTCCCTGGTAGCACATCGGGTTAAAGCACAGCACTATGAAGCTAGCCACAGCCACTTCAGCATGAGTTTGATCCCCAGCCAGGAAGGTGATCCACATGATGTGGCAGCCCTCTCCTGACCACCTGCTGCTTCCCTCAGCAGTGTATTTCACTGATCTGCCTGTTCTGCTCCCCATTCTGTCTCTGGTGACTACTCTTACCGCCCCTGCACCTCTGGTCATACCCCAGTACTGTATGCAAAAATCTTAAATAAAAAAAATCTCTAAAAAACAAAAAATCCATGGTTCCAAACAGAAATGTCTCACATTTTAAATGGCCACTATTCCCACAAGTACAGGGTTAGCCAAAAAACATCCAACGTGTTATCAGAAAGAGCTCCCATCCTATTCCCTGTAAAATTCTTACCTAGGAGCACTTTTTAGTGGCCCTAGGCTGAATGTTAGCATTAAAAATCCAAGTTTGGGCCCTCCCTGGTGGCGCAGCGGGTTAAAGCACAGCACTGAGAATCTGAAGCCACTTCTGCATGAGTTCGATTCCCGCCTGCCGCCTGCCCCGGAGGAGACCACATGGCGAGCCAGACCTCTCCTGACCCGCCCGCTGCTCCCCTCAGCAGTGTACTTCGTCGATCTGCCTGTTCTGCTCCCCACTCTGTCTCTGGTGAAGCCTCTCGCCGTCCCTGAGCCTCTGGCCTGTACCCCAGTTCTGTATGAATAAATAAATAAATCTTTAAAAAAAAAAAAAAAATCCAAGTTTGTAGTTAACGGAACTGACTGGTAAGTTGTCATATATAAGGATCTACTACAAGGCAATTTTTATTTATTTTTCAGCATGACAATTTTTAAAGAAAAACCTAAATATTAGCAAGTTTTCTCAGAAAAAGCCAGTACTTAGTTCACTTCATTAAAAAATGCTTGTTTGCACGGGACTATGGTGGTGGCACAGGAGTGATTTGGTGATGGGAAACCCGTGGGGATTACAATTGAGATGAAAAAAAAAAATGTGAAAAATGATGTAAAAATAAACTTTTTAATAAAAAAAAAAAATGCTTGTTTGTTTAGTGTTGGCAGACCTCTCCTGTCCCGCCCACTGCTCCTCTTAGTGGTGTATTTCAATCTGCCTTTTCCATTCCCCATTCAGTTTCTGCTGAATCCTCTGACTCCCTGTACCTCAGGGGGGTGTTCCCCAGTTCTTGCATGTTTAAATAAACCAATCTTTAAAAATAAATAAATAAATAAATAAATAATGCTGTTTGTAAAAATTGGTTTGGCATCATCTTAACAGAATCCTAAGTTTATCTGCCCCAAAATTAAAGGCTAAGTGCTTTTCATTTGTATTCTCAAACACCTGTTATCTACCACTCTAATCACTCACTATTCAAAGGAAGTGAGTACAATATATCACCCCCTTTCATTTCCTAAAACAATCTGCCCACAAAAATGCACATTCAAAATTAAGTCAGGTCCCATTACATCAAACCTAGTAAGTACAGGCAACTCAGCATTCTCTGTGATATGGCTCTAACCTACCTTTCAGGCATAGTTCACCACCTTCCTACATCTATGCAGCATTCATTCCTTAAGTATGTTTCATACTTTCCCATCTTTACCCCACTGTTCCTTCTACATAGTATTTTCTCTCACATTCCATTAGCTCTACTACACTCTTCCTGATGTTCATAACTAGATGTAATTGAAACAGTTAGCCTAAAACTTACTCAGAGATAAGACTATTAATAATAAGATGCTGATTTTAATAGGTAAAATGGAAAAGAGTACCTGTGCTTTGGGCTGGTCAGTTTGTTTAAGACTCTTACTCTTCTCAATCTTGCAAAGCTGGGCTTTGGCCTTTTTTAGGAGGCTGGCAACCCTCTTGTCAGTCATTGGAAGCTTGTCTGCCTGAGCCAACATGGAGCCTATGGAGGAAGTGGAATGTTTAACAGTGCTAGATGAAGGAGTGGAAAGGCAGAGGGTTTTCTCCTTCTCCAGGGATGGGGCAGTTGGGCCGAGGTCCAGGTTGGTTTTGTCCAAATTTCCTCTCCCTTTCTTTATAAGTATTTTGGTTTTGACAGCTGTTGCTTCCCCAAGAGTCACAGAAGCAGTATCAGTTCCAGAATCCAGTGATGAAGACTTCTTCCGCCCTGTGGCTTTTTTGGCAGAAGATGAAGTGGCGACATCTTCACCAACAGCCTTCTCTTTGGAAACCCTACCCACAGAATACAAAGCAGAACTACTCTGAATTTCTGATCCCTTTTTCCTCTTCTCTTTCCTTGACTCCCGCTTATTCTCTTTCTCTCTCTCCCGGTCTCTCTCTCTACTCTTGTCCTTCTCCACACTCTTGTCAGCATCTCGATCTTTGGACAGCTCCTCAGGGGCCTTGTCTTTATTTCTTCCTCTTTCAGTCTGAGAGCCTGGGGTAAACCAAGGGAAGAGAGGAGTAGGAGTAGGGCTACTGGATGAAAATGGTTCCGCCGGAGCACTAGTCTGCTTCCTTGGTCTCTGGTTTTTCTCTGCTGATTCCCCAGACTGAGTCAGGGAATGAGAAGGAAATGTAAAAGTTGGATTTAAGGCACTAGTGGCAAGAGGACTAACAGAAATGCTTAATGAAGAAGAGACAGAAGATGGTGGGGTGAGAGGTGATAGCTCAGAAGTACTAAGTCTTCCACTTCTTGTTCTCATGGAGTGAGAAGGCGATCTTGGTTCAGATCGAATAGGACTAAACACTTTTCTTTTCCTTTTTCTGTTAGATACTCCTGAAGATGATGTGCCAGCAGAAGCTCGATTACTAGGCAAGGTTACAGACTCAAATATTCGAGAGTGAGCCTCACTTGGAGTAAATCTTGGAGCTCTCAGTAGAGGGCTCCTTTTGTGCATATCAAACCTTGTTCCAGAATGGAGTGGTGAAAACAACCGGGCTGAAGCAGCAGTACCAGATGTAGAAAAACCGGATGCAAAGCCAACATCCTCAGGAGTCAGTGGAGGGGGGCGAAAATTATCAAATATTGGTTTGCGAATAAGACCTTCTTTGGCATACTTTGCTGAGGAAAAGTATTGTGGTTCTGACCTAGAATGCTTTAAAGAAGTCCACCTAAATGTTGGTTCTCGCAAAATAGATTTTCGCTTCCCTTGCATGGGAGCAGTAGAAGCAGGCAAAAATGGTGATGCTAAAGGGATTGTTGGAGGCATGAGCCACGGTGTGTGGTCAGAGATACTGGAAGCTGGCTGCAATGGCGGGGGTGGTGTAAGCAGAGGTGGCGGTGGAGAGGAAGAGGTCTGCTGCTGAGGGGCACTTTGTAGAGCTGTTATTTTTTTTGTTGTTCTAGATCCAAAACTTCTTTCTGACACTGAATACCTTCTGCTTCTCCTATCATTACTATCATTTTCTGGGGACTGGGAAACAGGCAGTGGTGTATGAACTTCAGGGGTATCACTTCGCTCTTCAGGGAGTACCTGAATCTCCTCAGAGGCCTGAGAATCTGTGGAGGTATCAACACTGGGACTACTAGATCGGGAGGAATCTGAAGACATTTGAGAGGAGTGCTGAGAAGCTGCACTTGATTTTTCAGAAGATCCACAGGATGTGGCACTAAATCTACTATTCGGTGTAGATTCTAGTCGGGCAATTTTAATTGGAGGGTCATAATCCTCATCCTCTATAAACCGCCGAGGAGTCTTAATGATCCGTGAGGAGATGGCACTGACAACAGGCATAATGAACTGTCGAATATTTTTGACCTGTGTCTTCACCTTTCTTCCTTGCAGCTGAGCTGCTTCTTTTTCAATTTTCTTCTGAGCCCCCTTTTTTGCCCTCTGCAAGAGCTGCTTAGCAATTGTTGCATCTGTCCTTTTAGAAGAAGGAATAATCCTAACTGGCTTAATCCTTCGAGGGCTTTGTCTGATTATTGTCTTGTCTTCTTTTGTAAGTGGAGGTGTTCCTTCCTTGTCTTTCCGGACCTTCTGGGGCTTTTCAAGTTCAGAGTTAATGAGGAGACCTGAAGGGGTCTTTATCCTTTCTGCTGAAGGAGGCCTTCCTCGCCGTCGCACAATCTGTACCCCCTTCCTTCCTATTTGAAGTTTCCCTGTCTTAAACTTAGACTTGAGAGGAGACAGTTTACCTGCTCTTAGTTTTTTAATCTTTGTGGCTTGCTGAAAGGTGGCAGAAGGTGTCCGTTTAATTTTTTTCAGGCTGTCTTCTTTGTTTCCCTTTGGTAACTCTGAAATGTCCTTTCCATGTGTTATTTTGATTTTTACTCCAGTAAAGGTGGGAGGTCTTCCTCTCTTCTTTTCTATGCTTTTAGAATCTTTTTTCTTGATTTTATCTCCAGATTTGGTCTCTGATTTACTTAGAGGGGAAAACACAGATGGATCTGAGAGGATAGCTGAATTTCTGTCAGAGCCACTTCTAGGTCTCCCGCGAGGCTTTCGAGGACTAGTTTTAACTGTGTGTAGAAATTAAACAATGAAGAGCATATATTTAGCTTTATAGTTCAGGTCTTAACTAAGCTGAATATATCAGCACAAGCCATATTTTGTACTGAACTTTACATGGGTCTAATGAGACAATAGAACTAATTTTGCTTATTTTTCACCAAAATCTTTCCTTAAAGAAATCACACAAATCACATTCCACCTAAAAGAACATTTACTTTTTTGACAGAAAAATAAATAAGAGATCTTCACCAGGGCAAGCAATATACAAAACTGATCTTCCCACAACTTTAGGAAAACAAGTTTCTCTGAATTAAAAAAAAATGTATTAAAAAAAAATCTGTACTATCTTTCTCATACCCTCCCCAGGAAGATTTGACATTTGAGAACATGCCAGCCTATGTTTGCAATTTGGAATACTGGTTTTAATAAATTTGAACAAGGTGTTCTGCAATCAATAACATCAACTTCCATAGGAGTAAGTGACTGGGCAGTTCAGTTTCCTGTACTTCCTGTTTTGTCAAAGTAAACTAAAGAAGTGTTATTAAGTAGAAACTTTTCATTCATGAGACATAATACATGAACTCAGTGGTATATGAGCTAATCAGTGAAATGACAAGATGTTGTATCCCTTAATCTATTCCCTTATTTAGAGGTTCTTAACAATAATTAGTCCAAAATTCCTCAAAAATTTAACCTAACTGATCTCAAGAGCAAATGAGCAATTTATTAAGTTGGATTTCTTCTATTCTAAATAAAAGGAACCTGCTAAATAATATCTGCTCTATTTGTTACTTACCAGTAAATTTAAGAATTTTATAAATTCTTTATAAAAAACACATATTTTCAAAATGGATTAAGTTGCTTAATCTATCACATTGTCTCTTCCCTCATGACTTTCAATGTTTTACATGACTCAACATTTTCCTGAGACTAAAACCTCCCCTAACAGGCACCTAAAGAGATTTATGCCACTATGGTAAACATATCTGAATATGAACCACCTTCTAAAAGAAGTCAAAAAGACCTTATTATTGAGGTTTCCCACATCATTCACTTGAGACTTCCCTTAACAGATTAAGGGCATGTAAGTCCACGTTCAATATATACACACTAATTACAAAATTACTAATTACTAATTACAAAAAAAAGGTAACAAAATAGGAGACAGTAGACAAACTGTGCTCATTTCCTAAATAATGAAGCATATCTATAGAGTGTTTAAAAAAAAAAATCACACCTGAAATAGACTAAGAATCAAGGAAAAAAACTTAAGCTCGGCCATCAGGAAAAGGTTAATTAACAAAGTCTTACCCAAAAGTACATTATGAGATTCCTTGCAGTCATGGTAATTTTGATTTTATCATGAGGTTTTACTCAGAGGGGCTTATTTAATCGTGAAAACCTCTTTTCTCCACCTTTTAAAAGAATCTTCTGTTGGACAAGCAGAACAGAGTACCATGCTACTGCTAACTTCCATGAGGCACAACACATTCGAGTCACTTGCAAATCAGATGTAAGTAATTGCTCATCATCTATCTACATTCAGGGTCTCATTCTGTCACTTTCTGAGGGCCCTCCCTGGTGGCGCAGCGGGTTAAAAGCACAGCACTAAGAAGCTTAAGCCACTTCCGCATGAGTTCGAGTCCCGCCTGCCTGCCGGCCCCAGAGGAGCTTCACATGGCCTGGCAGACCTCTCCTGACCCGCCCGCTGCTCCCCTCAGCAGTGTACTTCCTCACTCTGCCTGTTCTGCTCCCCTCTCTGTCTCTGGTGAATCCTCTCACCGTCCGCATCTCTGGCCTGTACCCCAGCTCTATATGAATAAATAAATAAATCCAAAAAAAAAATCACTTTCTGACACAAAGTTTAAATTCCATTACAGATTGAAGAGAATATTGCTGCTGTCTAAATGGTACATATGCTGAAACACTACTGACTGACTCCTCCCAACTAGAATGGAAATACCATTACCACTTGGGAAAAGAAAAATTATCAACTGATGTTATTTGTTTGAATTAGACTACTACATAACATATGACGGCTCTTAAATGAAAACTATATGCTAATAAACATCACAAACCAAGCTAATGTCAAAGCACAAAAATATAACCAACAACATCATATTTAACTAGATTATCAAGCTACAGAAAACCACTCAAGAAATAACAGTAACAATACAGGGGGGAATGTTTTGTCATCAAAAAATCTACTGCTCTCACCTATGTAACAGAATTCTGCAAGCCATTAAATGCTATTCCTGAGGATCGTCTCTCAGGAAACTGCTCTAAGTATAGAATTTCAAGACATTCTACATATTTTCTTGATGAGGACGATGACAAATACTGCTTATAAATGGACCTACCCCATGTAATTTAAAAAAATTTTAATACAGTCTTTTAAGGAGCAGATAAGGTTCATTATCATTCCAATTTCTGTTAGTTCTTTGATAAAGCCAAATTTTGTCTGCAAAAACAATGGTCAAATTATTCCCGAAAGCGTATATATCATGTAATGAAAACTATGTGAACCTGAGGGTGCTCTTAGTAAGCTACTTTCAAGATTTGCCTGCCAGATTTCCCAATCATTATGTGGCAAGCTACCCTCCCATACCTCAAGTAGTTTCCAGTGAGATACATAAAATAAACCAAAAGTGGCCTCATAGAAAGGAGTTCCATTAAGAGGACTAGCTCATAAACCATTACCTATGTTACGTGAAGGAAAAAGAAGGAAGCACAAAAACCACATCTTTGCAAAGGCAGCAAGGGGAAGCCACAATCTGTTAACACCACGCGCTTATTGGCCATACCTGAAGGAGACCTTGTGGGACTTCGTACTCTGACTTCTTCATCTGAGCCAAAACCTAAGAACTGCTCATCCTACAACAAAGGAAAATTATTTTAAAATCAGAAACAAAACTACAAATGTGAACATACCCCAAAGAAATGCCCAGAGGAGATACAAATCAATTTGGATAATTAAACTCTATGTATTAATTGTAATTCACATGGATATTATATAATAACTAATATTGAAATACTAGACCCAGTCATACAGCTTCATTACAGACAAATAGGAGCTGTGTTATTTGAACAATGCGTTGAAATGTCATTTTTGGTGCACAGTATTCAGGGGACAGTCCTAAATTTCAAATGACAGATACAGCCCAAAACAATTAAAGAACTTTAATTCAAGTAAGCAAATTAGAACAATGGCAAAATATAGAGCCCCAATAAAACAAATTACTTTCATTAAGTAGTTAAATCTATAGATACATAAAGGATAACATAAACAATATCTTAATCTCTTGTCTACTAAACATTAATAGAGACTGAAATTTGCCATAATTGTCAGTTCCTTAACTCAGGAATTGACATTCAGATGTGCTTTTTGTACATTTGAGATCCAAAGATTCTCAACATGCATTTATGGCATCATTTTAAAATGCCCTGTGATAAGAGACTTAATGGTGGGCAGCAGCATTTCTGAAAAGAATCAAGAATTGATCACATATAGGGAAACATGTGTTCTTGAATAACTTAAAGGAAGCATCTTATTTCAGTTATACTTGGAAAAGGCAAAAACTTTTTACCTCTAGCTTTTAACCTGCCCCTATTAAAAAATACTAAGGATTTAACCTATTTTGGACAAATTCTCAAGAAAGATGATCTACTTAAAACAAACTGATAAACAGAATTTGCTGATCCAGAGACTAAGAATTCTTTTCAGCAAGAAAGAATTTCAGATTCCAGAAACAAATCCACATAAAACAAGAACAAAGTAAGGAATAAATACATTTTCTTGAGCCTCCAATTTACTCTGATAAGTCCCAAGCTAAGTTCCAACACTTAAGGGTCTCAGATTTTCCTCTCAAGAGCAAGACCACATGTATGTGGGCAACACCTACAGATATTCTGCATTAATGTTTTCCAGTTAGTTTAAAGTGAGAATCAGACAGACACTAATTTGTTTAACCATTTATAAAACAAGGCTACATGAAAAGATGCATGTAACCCTTTAAACAAGTTAGCAGGCTTACGTTGTAAATTTAAAGGCATTTAATTTTTAAAATGTACTTTTAAGCAGAAAAACAATCAAAATAGTAATGCTAACATGTACTTGGGGGGGGGAAGTAGAGAAGAGGCAATGGTAAATTTTCCTCAATTTCTGTAAATGAAAACAAGAACAGGATCTTAGAATTTTGGCAGCCAATCCCCTCATCAGCAGACAGCATTGAGGAAAGTGATGGACTTGTTTGAGTTCTCAGTTCAAGCACTTTTAAGCTATGTATATTAGGTAAGTCACTTAATACTTTTTTTTGATGTTTTATAAGGAGTAAATGATAATAAATAATTTATGTAAATTATGTACAATCATTTAAAACTATAGGGTCACATTCATATTTTGGTTCTTATTATTGATACGGTTTTAGAAACTGATACTCTGAGGTCAAATGACTTGCCCAAGATCATAGTTACAACTACCTCCTACCAAAATAGTTAGAATTTACAACTACAAGCAGATAGCTAAATGAATCAAATAAATCTACAGAACAAATCTGGTATTCTACCAGTTACTATTAAAGTAACAGGATGCCCATTTCAGATCCTTCAAAGGTTCTGACTTAACTTACTTTTTACTGATCATTGTCAAGGGACAACCTAACAATCTATACACATCTCATGAAGACATCTCAACACTTACCAAGGGGACTGACTACATTACTAAATGTTTAGAGTTTTAGGTTGTAATGAGAATTTTAGCAACTATGCATACAATAACCAACATGCAAGGCAATGAAAGATTATTAACTTTTAAAATGAGAACCATATTGCTATGATCATTATCAGCAACCTTAGCTGCTTTTTTTTTTTTAAGGTTTATTTATTTATGCATACAGCACTGGGGTACAGGTCAGAGGTGAAGGAGTGGTGAAAGGATTCACCAGAGGCAAAGTGGGGAGTAGAACAGGCAGATCTATGAAGCACACTACTGAGGGGAGCAGTAAGTGGGTCAGGAGCGGTCTGCCAGGCCACATGGGTCACCTCCCTGCCACTCATGCTGAGGTGGCTGCTGCAAGCTTCAGCTTCACAGTGCTGTGCTTTAACCCGCTGAGCCACCAGGAAAGGCCCCTTAGTTGCATCTATATTTCAAGCTTTCTAACTTCCATGTGCTATAAAACAGAGTACTACTGAGCTATCAAGCAGTAACAACTAAATTGGCCCAAGTCTGCAAGTACTTTCCAAAGTGATGTTAGCTCTTTCCTTCTGATCTTATAATTGAAATAAGAATGAATTGTCAAAAAAGACCTCCTTGTACCCAAGAGCTTTCTTTTTAAGGGAAATATAGGTTAACTTCTTGAAACTTGCACTAAAAAAAACAAAAACAAAAGGAACCTAGTTTAATCAAAAAAAGAAGCCACTGTTAAGTTAAAGACCTCCAGTCATCTTACTCTGAGCCTCCTACACCTGTTAAGAGCCTAAGCCCTAGTTCTCTCCAATTTAAGGAAAGCCAAATCAAGAGCACTGGAAAAGAACTGATGCCAGACAGTGTTAAAACTGCAGCCCTTTCTTCATTTAGCTTCCATCATCCCCTCTAAGCATGTGGGTCCCTCAAAGATGTAGTCAACATGTAACAGTACTGCTCTCAAAGTTTGAAACTTGCCGGGAAATCCAAACACTAAAGAAAATGTCGACAAAAAGGACAACAAACAAGCGACAATTAAATCACGTTTGGCACCATAAGCCCAGAGAGCACCAAAGGGAGTACAGGAGACCCATATTATGTATAAACAGGTAGTCCTGGGCCTGGTCCCAGACAGCCAGTCACCACACACACTTCTTTCAACATGGCCTTCTCTGATGATCACATGATTCCAAGACAGTATACAAGAAAGAACCAGTAAACCTATTCTTACCAGAAAATAATGTCATTGGAATCTAGATCACCAAGATTTTAATACATCAAGTTTTACCTCTAAATATGGAAAAAAATCTCCTGTCAAGTACTGTAAAATGCTGGTAAGTCATACTTTTCTTTCAGTGATTACGAATGTAATGAAGCCATTTAATATTACTTCCTAAATGAGATATAATTATAAAAAATAACATACGGGGGCCCTCCGTAGTGGCACAACAGGTTAAAGCACAGCACAATGAGGCTATCGGCAGCCACTGCAGCAGCAGCAGCCAGGGAGTTGACTCACATGGCGCAATAGATCTCTCCTTTCTCACCCGTTGCTCCCCTCAGCAGTGTTTCACTACATCCTCTTGTTCTGTTTCCCACTCTCTGGGGTTAAATAATAAATAATAAATGTATAGGATTCTTTATAACCCTTATCTCTTACTATAGGGAACACATTACTAGAGAACTTTTAAGTATCTCTTTACTAGTAAAATCTACTTTATGTAAATACATCAACATTAAAGATTTTTTCTTTTTATGGCAGGATGTTAATTCCTTATTGGCAGCTTATTTTTATTTTTTAATATAAATTTTAAAGATTCAATTAATTTATGCATACAAAACTGGGGTAGAGGCAAGAGGTGCAGGGCAAGAGGTGCAGAGAGACAGAGTGGGGAGCAGAACAGACAGACTGATGAAGTAAACTGCTGAGGGGAGCAGCGGGCGGGTCAGGAGAGGTCTGCCGCCCATGTGGGTCACCTCCAGGGCAGGGCTCAAACTCACACCGAAGTGGCTGGCTTTGCAGTGATGTGCTCCAACCAGCTGTGCCACCAGGGAGGGCCTGGTTATACTTATAAGTGATGAAGCAACAGGAATACTTTTTTCCACCAACAGACCCTAAGATTATTCAAACTGAGTACTACTGATAATATTTATATGTAAAATAAAGACATTTTGGAAAATTACATCAAATTCTGTGCTTCAAGAAATTATGCACAACTAAGAAAACTTTTCAAAGCACTGTTCCTTTTATTTGTTTATTCATTCAAAAACCATTTATGTTTGCCATTTGCATGCTATCTGCTCCAAATGCAAAAAGGAGAATGACATGAGTCCTGTTCCCATGAAGTTTCTCAGGCAGACAGGTAGGTACACAATTTTGGTATTTTGTGCAAATGTCAGTGAAGGATAAAAATACTGTATATAATTCATATTTTGGAATAAAAAATTGCTTAAATCATGGAATAATGCACTCTTCCTCTTACATTAGTTTTTGGTTCATAGAGAAATGGTCAATAAATTTCAAATTTTTTCTGAGGATGGTAGTATCTCTACCTCTCAGTATTTTAACTAAGTAGCACTCCAACATAAATCAGAGTCCCAACTAATCTCTAGTGATTAGACTGGGCCCTGTTCTTAATAAACTAATAATCTGAAACTTGAAAACACAGATTTTAGTTCCTCCCTTAAATTCTTCACTACTTACTATAGTTAGAGCAAAAATCACTCAGCTGGAGTTCTTCACCCCAAGGCTAAGGAAGCAGTTCCAAAGCTACTTTACAAACTCTTCTATAAACAAAATCAGTGGCTACTGGTCTCAGAAAAACAAGGCTTGCGGATGGATAACTGCTCATACCCTTCCTTCTTTTCTAGCAGATTCCTTAGCACATCAGAGAACTGCCATTAAACTCATAAGTATGATAAATATGCCCTTTAGTCACTGTATCTCAGCAATCTTCTGTCTTCAAAATTCATATTCTTTAGAGCTGAAACATTACATACTCCAACTACAAAGGTTTACCAATGAATCCACTGAAAATAACATTAGCTCCTCCCTGGTGGCACAACAGGTTAAAAAGCACAGCACTATGAAGCTATTGCAGCCACTGCTGCATGAGTTCCATCCCCGGCTAGAGGGGTGACCCACACAGCATGGCAGACCTACTCCCCTCAGCAGTGTTCAATCATCCTGTTCTGCTCCCCACTTTGCTTCTGGTGAATCCTCTCACCCCCTACACCTCTAGTCTGTATCCCAGTTCTTGTATGCATAAATAAACAAATCTTTAAAAAATAATAATCAGACAATATGAAAATCACAATTTAATTTTTTGAAATTCTTTTGCTTTGAAGGTTTCTCATTTTTGGTATTATTTACATCATATGAGGAGGCCATAGGAAAACTAAGAATTACTGAGAACAACTAATGCAGATGAAACTGCAAAGGCATACTGCACATCTCAGCAGCTCCAGTTAAATAAAGAGTAACACTGCTCCTTCAGGAATTTATTCCAGCCAGCTATCACTTCTGCTGGCACATTTCCATCTGTGTCTGCTGCTACAAGCTCTAAAATACCAAGGTCTTCAGGTTGCACTTTAAAGACATGTATACATAATCACTAGTATTTAATTAGCATAAGGGATTAAAAATGTGCTTACATGTTTGTCTCCTCTAAAGTATTCACTCTTTAAGGATTGGGACAGTTTTTTTTTTTTTTTGTATTCTTAGTAACTGGCACATTTTTGGCATTCAATAAATGTTTGTAAAATGAAAAATAAAAGAAATGTAATACACTGTTTTAAAAACATTGTCTACTATGGTAACAGCATTACAGAAGAAGATACTGGCAGACTCCAAAAAATCAGTTAATTTGTACTTTTAGGAATGCATAGGGAGAATGTCCTCACATCATATACTCATTCATTCAAATATATATGAACCCATACAGTTGAGGGGTTTGGGTTAAGGAATGAAAGGAGAGGAAAAAGACATTCTGCCCAGAAGAACTAAAAAGACACTTCTTCAAAGAGGAAATGCAGATGGCAAACAAGCATATGAAAAAATGTTCAACATCACTTGTTAATAAGGGAGATGCAAATTAAAACTACAATGAGATACCACCTCACCCCAGTGAGAATGGCACATCTTCAAACAACTAGCAACAACAAATGTTGGTGAGGATGTGGAGAAAAAGGAACTCTCCTGCATTGCTGGTGGGAATGCAAACTAGTACAACCACTATGGAAAACTGTTTGGAGGTTCCTCAAGCTGCTAAACATGGAGCTTCCCTACGACCCAGCAATCCCACTCCTAGGTATCTACCCAAAAGACACAAAAACACTGACTCAAAAAGATACCTGCACCCCCATGTTCATTGCTGCTTTATTTACAATTGGAAAGACATGGAAACAACCCAAATGCCCAAAAGTAGATGACTGGATTAAAAAGATGTGGTACATATACACAATGGAATATTACTCAGCAACCAAAAAATAAACACATGACTTTTGCAGCAACATGGATGAAGTGGGAAAAGATCAGGCTTAGTAAAATAAGCCAGAAAGAAAAGGAAAAATACTAGATGGTGTTTCACTCATAGCAGGAGTATAAAGGACCAGGTGAGAAAATAATAATAATAATGAATAGCTAAATACCAGAGACATTTTATGGGGGTAGAGTGGGGAATGGAATCAAAAACAGTGGGGGGAAGGAAGTGCACTGGACTATGGTGATGGCACATGGGTGATTTGGTGATGGGAAGCCCACGGGGATTACAACCAGATGGAAAAAGGCACAAAATGATGTAAAAATAAACTATTATTAAAAAAAAAAAAAAGACATTCTGCCCAGGCACCTACTAGTCTGTCAAGAGCAGATGAGTAAATTAACAGAATACGATGTGTTGCCTACTATGCTAAGGAAGACACGCTAGAGGAATGAACATGGAAGCATAACAAAGTCAACTAACCCAGTTAAGGAGAGTCAGGAAAGCCAGCTCAGAGGATGAAAACTTCCTATAACTTTTGAAAGATGATAAATTGGGGTGGGAAGGAGATATTGCAGGCAGAGAAGAGAAAACAGCACATGCAAAGGCACAGACAGCTCAGTATGGCTGAATCCCTACACCTGATGTGAGAAAGGGCACAAGGTATTGAGGGGTGTGAGGTGGTAGAAGTAGACTGTGAAAGATCTTTAATGTCTTCATGAGTTTGAATTTACCTTCAAGGAAGAATGGGTCTCATCCTGAAGGCAGTTGGGAAACAGAGATTGCCTGTCCTAACAGAAGGAAGAAGAACAGTTATAAAATAAACTGCAGCAGCATCGGGATTGAGGGAAAAGAACAAATCCCGCAGACAGAAAGCAAAATGGACAAGGTTTTGATATGTAAAGGGTTAAGGGGAGTAAGTAATCAGTAAAAACTTGCAGGTTTATATGATAGTTACCAAGAGTGGGAATATAAGAGAGGTTTTTAAGAGTGGGGAGGGAGATCACACTTTAGACATGTGAATTTGAAATATCTAAGCTGTAATAATCTGGAGAGAACACACCTGATTCATTACATACATGAATCCTTAAAATGTACATATGAATGCAATCACTCATGAAGAAAATACTGAGAAAAATGGAGTGATGGTAGTTCTCTAGGGAATGTCCACACTTACCACCACACAGGAGGGAAAAGGAAGCTATAGAAGGAGATGAGTTGTTGTATCAAGGAGTGGTAAAACTGGGTAAAAACTGAGCTTGTACAGTGGGATATCAAAATTGGGAGGTGACCTGCCATTGTACCAAGGCCGACATAAACGCAGTGTTAGAGACAGGAGAAACCAAACTTAGTAGGATGAAGCCAGCTTAGGTGCCAAAATGGAAATGAATAAAGACTACTCTTCTGAAAAATTCAGTTATATGGGGAAGGAGGGACAGGGCAAAAGTACAAAAAGATCAGCTTAAAAGGATTGTTTCAAGTTGATTTATTTTATATGCCAAAGGGAAACATACCAGTAAGAAAGAAAATACTGAAAATCCTCAAAAGCAAAGTGGTGGTAAATGGAAAAGGTACGAGGAAGAAGGGAACAGCACAGGGAGGGAAGGAATACAAAGCACAATGGAAAGGAATTCCCTGTTCCTGAGAAAGCAGGAAAGGGGCCAAGGATGGATTTAACTTGCAGGAGCTTACAGGCAGAAGTAAGCTGAGAAGCTTCTCTGAAAGCACAGGAAAATATGAGCATCTGTCAAGTGAGAAACAGGTTTCTTCAGATTTTCTGAGGCTCACACCCTATAAAAGTTTTAAAGAATACAGTTTTTATGGATAATGGCTGATTAATGAAAAGGAGGTAATAAAGATGAGGGACAGAAACTGAATACAAGGACTAGTAAAAATTGACTTGGTTGGAAAGGGAATCATGGCAGGACCAAGAAAAAGACAAATTAAGTAATAGGACCATGCTAAGTCTAGGATGCTATGGTCAAGGTGGTACAACCAACAGCAGGGAGCTACCACTGTTTATCAATTGGAGAAAAAGTTATGTGTTTGAAATTTATTCTGGAAATGGTATTTCCATATACATATTTATATACACACAAGATCTATACACACAAAAGAGAGATGGAACAGAGAGACCAGACATAAGTCTGCAGTAGTAATTCCAAAGTGAGTGGTATTCAATTATACGGCAATATTTATAGTGCCAGGCACTGTTTTAGACGCTAAAGATACACAGGTTAAAAAAAATTCCTGTCACCTGAGGTTATAGTCTATTGGAGACAGAAAGTAAACACATCTCACGTAAACAAAGGCAATGGAAATTGGTATGGGTTAGCTGTGGCCTATTCCATCAGCATAGTCAGGAAAGGCTTCTGTAAAGTGATGCTTTACCAAGGGTTAGCAAGCTAAGTATGGGCCATCAGCCAAATCTAGTGCCCCCCATCCCACAGCTAAGAATAGTTTTTAACATTTTAAAATGCCTTTTTTAAAAAATCAAAACATGATTTTGTGCATTTGGAAATTGTATGTTAATTCAAATTTCAGTGTCCATAAATATTTATTGGAATCCAGCCATTCCCCTTTGTTTTATGTATTGTCTATGCTGCTTTTACACTACAACAGCAGAGTTGAGTAGCTGTAGCAGAGACCATCTGGCCCTTTGCAGAATAGACTTGCTGAACCTTGGAACAGACCTATATGATGAGAAAAAGGCAGATCTATAAAGATCTAGGTGAAGTAACGGTCTAGCCCAATAATAAGTAAAGAGCGCAGAGACAAGCATGGTGTGTACGACAAAGACTGCCATAGCTCAATAGCAGAATGAGTGAAAATAAGAAATGGTGCCATAGAAGAGACCTGACCAGAAGCCAAATCACATAAGTTTTGCTAGTCATGATAAGGAACTTGGACATTCTAGTAATGGTGGGGGAGTCCCTGACAGGTTTAGAGAGAATAATGATTTGACTGATATTTCTATGGAGTGCACAGTTGCTATGTGAAGAACAAACTCTAGTCAGGTAAGAACATAAGCAAGGAGATTGCTGGGAAGCCCAAGCCAAGAGATTATAAGGGAAAATTCTTGGGTTTTGGTGGTAAGAGTAAGAGTTGGGTTTAAGGTATTTGGAAGATCACACAGACAAAATTTGCTAATGGTTAGATCTGGGATGTGACTAAATGAGATAAATCAAGGATAACTCTTTAAATGTCAGACCTGAGCAACTTCAGTGGTACAGTCATTTCAAAACAAATAGAAAATTCAAGATTTTTTATGGATGTGGTATTAGATACACAAGTGCTTTGATGTACACCTGTTTCCCTGCCTAGGGCGAGTAAAGGCTACCTCAGAGAGTGAACAGAAAATTAGGTAAGACAATACATGTGAAGTACTCAGACTACTTAGCCTGGCCCATAATATTCAGTAAATGTGAACCACTCCAATTTTTATTATGAAAATGGAAAAGTCAAATAGCACTTGGTTACACGAGTCTAAGATGTAGTCAGGTTAGAAACAAAGATTCAGGGACCTCCCTGGTGACACAATGGGATAAAGTGCAGCACTATGAAGCTCTCCACAGCCACTGAGGCACAAGTTGTATCTCTGGCAGGGGAGGTGACCAACATGGTATGGCAGACCCCTCCTAACCCACTCGCTGCTCCCTTCAGCAGTGTATTTGAGTGGATCCATCTGTTCTGCTCCCCACTCTGGTGAATCCTCTCACCCCCAAACATGCAAGTCTGCCTGTATCCCAGTTCTTGTGTGCATAAATAAACCTTAAACACACACACACACAGAAACAAAGGTCCTCAGCCATATAGGTGAAGCCTGAATAAGATCACCAAGGAAGTGTCACACCAAGGAAGTGTCACACTAGGGAAGATTGCCAAAGGTATGCTCCTAGCTGACTCCAATATTCAGGAGAGTTAGGCAGGAGGAAATCACACAGAATACTGAACGTGAACAAATAATGAGTAAACAACAAAGCAGGTGAGTGTAGTGTCTCAGAATCCAGAGAAAAGCTGTGTTATGCTGCTGCCCAAAGGTTTAACAGACTGAGGACTGAAGATTATCTATTCTAAGAAGGAGGTCCTTGAGGACATTGATAAAAGTTATTTTGGTACATCATAGAGATAAAAGCCCACCTCCAGGGGTTGAGTAGGGGATGAGAGGCGACAAAGTAGAGACAGCAATTCCACACAGCACTTTCAAGAAATTTTGTTGTGAAAGGAAGCAAAGAATTGGGGGTAGTAGCTTGAGAAAGACTTGTAGCAAAGGTTTTCAAAAAGAAGGGTTATATTAAGACAGCTAGTTTTGTTTGTTAATTAATCCAATCTGGTTGTGAGAGAATACAAATGGAGGAGAGAGCATGACTGCCAGAGCTACCTGCAGATATGACAAGAAATGGAATCCAGAGCAGGGAGTGGTAGTTCTTCCATTAAATAAGGTGGCAAAGGATGTGGAAGTACTTAAGTTCCCTTTTAACAGGAAGAAAACAACAATTAAATACCTTAAGAATACTTAAAACAACTCACTTCATATATTACTCTGAATGTCAAGAATCAATAAATAAAGAATACTTGAATTGCTCTTAGGAACAATTGTTAATGTTTAGTTTGGAGAGCTTCAACATTTAAGTTACCAATTTCCAAAGTACCTTGCAAAATATTGTAATTTTAGCACTTAAATTCGTAAGATATTTTAAGCTGAACTGTTAAAAAAAAAAAGGGGGGGGGGCCTCCCTGGTGATGCAAGGAGTTAAGTCTCAGCACTATGAAGCTATCTGCGGTCACTGCAGAGCAAGTTCGATCCCTGGCCAGGGAGGTGAGCCACATGGAGCATAGAGCAGGAGACCTCATTTCTCTCCCCCACTCAGCAGTGTATTTCAGTAAATCTCCCTGTTCTGCTCCCCACGCTGTCTCTCATGAATCCTCTCAACCCCCCTACCACTGGCCTCTATCCCAGTTCTTGTATGTATCAATAAATCTTAAAAAAAAAAAGCCTCAATATAAAGAAATTAGATACTAAGTAAGTACCATGAGAAAGAGACCTGTTCAATGTTAAAGTCCTGTTATTTGGTCATTTTCTGGTAGGTAAAAGATATTCTCTGCAAAATGCATTAAAATTTCCCAAGTTGCTCCATTTCTCACTTTGTGGAGTGCTTTTTTTTTTTTTTAATAATATAACAGTTTATTTTTACATCATTTTGTGATTTTCCCATCTCAGTTGTAATCCCCATGGGCTTCCCATCACCAAATCACCTATGTGCCATCACCATAGTCCAGTGCATTTCCCTCCCCCCACTGTTTTTGATCCCACTCCCCATTCTACCCCCATAAAATGTCTCTGGTATATAGCTGTTAATTATTATTTTCTCGCATGGTCCGTTATATGGAGTGCTTATTTTTTAATGTCAGGGGGAAAATGGGCCTTTCTGCAAGCACTTTTTTTTATCATTTGTCATAGAAGAAAATATTGTGACATCTATGAATCCAAAAGGAGAATTTAAAAATAAAGCTATTGAATCTATAAAGGGAAAATATAATATATACAAGCATTGTAAAATATATAGAAATCAAGATACAAACTCCGTAAGCCAAGATGACTACTGAAATCCAACCAGTTAAAAAACCTTATGTGGCTATAGAATTGACAGTCTCTGTCAACAGCCTGGCAAGGGTAGGGGCAAGGTCAGATTCTGCTAGTTATTGGTGCATCAAAGAGAACAGTGGTTGAATGCACAACAGATAGGAAGAGATTTAAATAGTTTTAAATATGATCTCTGCCTGTACTGAGAAATGTTAACACAGAAAGGTCACCTAGGATTAAAGAGAGCAAAGAAAATACTACACTGTTCTTCAATAACAACAGTGGGTAAAATTTTTAGTCACACAAGAATGAAATCCTGTTTTCAAATATTTAATGCAATTCTACCTAGCAACTGTCACCTAAGAAACACAAATGCTACCCACTTTGTAATTAAAGAAATATTATCTGTCACCCCCACTCCCTGTTAACAGAAGAAAAAAGTAAAGACGCTCAATATAGCTCCGCAAATGAGGTAGGTGAACTCCACCCATCCAGCTTCAGAAAAAGCAGTCACAAAATCTGTCTTTAAAAACACACACACACACACACACACACAGCAAAATGAACGCACTACTTCAGATAGTAAGCTACACAGATTCTTGGCAATGCCCCAAATTACTCTGCAGGCTCTTAAGGAACAAAACAAAAAATAAAAAAAGTATACTCCAGGCTCCTCAGGTTCCAAGTCTGAACTGGTTTATCTGCTTGCTGTAGCAGAAGAAATTAGCCTACTTAACTGATACACTGTGGAAATTAAGTTAATCATCCCAATCACAGGGTTTATTCTTCTCTATGTAACAGGAAGTACCACAAAATGACCCAATCCACTTTAAGAGGCTGGAAAAAATAAAACAAACAACACTGTTTTCAGATGATTCTTTTATTTTAAGATGTTCTGGTCTCTCACATGCCAAATTTAAATAGTTAACTTCATTTTTGCTATAGCCTCATTCAACTCTTAAAGTTTCTACTATAAAATTTCTTTTTTTTTCTTCTAGCTTATTGCTCTTGCTGTGGTGCAAAAACGAGGCTGCATCTTTCCTTCTGAGGAGACAGGCTGTTGAATGACTATTAGCAACTGAAGAAACATGAATTCACAACTTCCTTACCCTTAAAGGTAAATAACATCAGCTCTTAAGTAATGAAATTAGACATCAAAAGTGAACATTTCCCTCGGAAAAACAGCAAAGTTATCCTGTCAACCAACACAATTTTGACCTAATACCTCTTAGGAGTGAACATCTGTATATGAACCAGAGGTTTTATGTTCTTAGTATTTTTAAAAAATAATAATATATAATATATAATAGTTTATTTTTACATCATTTTGTGCCTTTTTCCATCTCAGTTGTAATCCCCATGGGCTTCCCATCACCAAATAACCCGTGTGCTATCACCATAGCTGTGTTCTTAATATTTTGAAAAAACCAACTGGTATCTTCTGACTACCATGCATTTAGAAGTTTGCCACTCCCTGGTGGCACAAAGGGTTAGGATGCAGCACTGCAAGCTAGCTGCAGCCGCTTGATCCTGGGCCCTGGAGGTGATGACCTGTACCAAAGTTCTGTATACATAAATAAATCTTTAAAAAAAAAAGAGAAAGAAAAAGAAGTTGCCATCTTATCCTGAGAAGTTCACATTATGTGGCATTCACCTTTTTTTTTTTTTAGGTTATTAAAAAATACTACTTTTTATTACTCCAATACTAGAATTTCTCATGTATTATTACTTGTTTTTATAATATTTGCTTCCTGAATTTATACCTGTATAACTGACAATTAAAAGTTATGGGAATCAAAATGTCCCTCCATCACTTGCAAAATTCCTTCAACAATCCACGTTTGATCTTCAGTCATTTTCTGAGATTGTGGGGCTGAGAGTGGACGTTTGCAAAACTTAGAAAATATTCACTATGTGTAAATCATCTTAAATGAACCTAGTTATCAAGTGACCTAAAAAAAAGAATTTATATACAATTCCCATGCCTAACGTCCTAAAGCTTCAATAACCCAATCAAGGTTTTAGAACACAGTTGGTAGGAAAATGAGCTACTGTTACTATCAGCTCTGCCCAGACTTTTTGTGATCTATATGAATAATCCCAATTCACAGTTTTCACTCTGACTATACAGGAAATGCTTTCTGCAACCCAACATATCTAAAATAGTTTCATTCTGAGTGATGCAAGCTCTCCACACAACCTTAAAAGCCAAGGGTCATAGGCCTCTGTGATCCTAGTTCACACAAAACCAATTTATATTAGATGTAAAGGACTAGCAAACACATTTGTAATACATCCACAAGTTGTGGTATCTTTAACAAAAGATATTCAGAAGCACATCTCTTTAAACTATGACTGAAAATGGACATAAAATCTACAAATACTTGGGTCCTCCTTGGTGGTGCAATGGGTTAAAGCACAGTACTATTAAGCTAGCTACAGCCACTGCAGCACAAGTTCGATCCCCAGCCGGGGAGCTGACCACACGGCACAGCAGACCTCTCCTGACCCACCCACTTGTTCCCCTTAGCAGAGTGTTTAGGTAGATCAACCTGTTCTGCTCCCCAATCTGTCTCTGGTGAATCTTCTCACCCCCCCACCTCCCACCCCACTGCACCTCTGGCCTGTACTCCAGTTCTTGTGTGCATAATAAATAAATCTTTAAAACAAATCATTATTTCATAAAGACATTTCTCTGGCAGATAACAGAGATTTAGTTATCACCCTAAATTGACAATTCAAATCAATGAGATCCTAAAACACTTTGGGACAAATTAAAAAGTATAAAACATGATCCACACACTCTAAGATCAAACCTTACTGATTCATAGAATGAGAAGGTGGCTTAAAGAGGTAATTTTCCACATATACAGTAATGGCTGTTCTTTAAAAATTCACCTCTGTTATTCTGGTAACTTAAAAAAAAAAGATTTACTTATGAGAGAGGTACAGGGGTGGGAGGGGGATGAGAGGCTCTACCAGAGACAGAGTGGGGAGTAGGCTACCAGAGACAGAGTGGGGAGCAGAACAGGCAGAGCTACTGAAATACACTGCTGAGGGGAGCAGCGGGTGACACAGGAGAGGTCTGCCGTGCCATGTGTGTCAACTCCCTGGCTGGGGATAGAACTTGTGCTGCAATGGCTTCAGATTGCTTCATACTGTTGCGCTTTAAACCATTGCACCACCAGAGAAGGCCCCCATTTTTCTCTTATTCTATCATCAGTGGAGCTGGACAACAGCTGATTACCATTCTCAATAATGGATGCATTCATGTTTTTTGAAGTTATTAAGTTGCCTCTTAACATTTCATTTTCCCAACCTTTCTTCATAAGATTGACTTCCAATTGATCATTTTTTGAGTCTCCTCAGACCTTCCTCCAAGGCCTCCCCATCCCTTTTAAGTTGAGAAACCTAAAAATGGAAACAACACTCAAGTAAGGAATGGTCAGACTTGGTATAATCTATGTAAAAGATGATGATATCTCATCAGGATACCTCAACATCGCTTTTAAAACCTCAACCAACATTTTCCCAAAGATGTCCTTTGGTGGCTTTTAAAACTTTGCTCTGTCATACTTAACTATATTTTTAAAAAGAGTTATTTATGTAGGCATACAAAAATTGGGGAGCAGGCCTGAGGTGCATGGGTTGAGAGGATCCACGAGAGACAGAGTGGGGAGCACAACAGGCAGAGTGACTGAAATATACTGCTGAGGGGAGTAGTGGAAGGATCTGCCACACCACCTAGGAGGTGTGGGTCACCAACCTGGCCAGGGACTGAACTTGTCCTGCAGTGGCTGTGGATAGCATCATGGTGCTGCGCTTTAAAAAATCTATAGCACCACCAGGGAGTGCCCAAATTTGCTATTTCTAAAAAGTTAAAATTACCCTGATAGTCTAAACAGAATTCTCCTAACTTATAGAATGTCTTTGCAAAGAATTCCTAAGAAGTTATACATACCAAATTTTCAATCCAACATATGCACTGATGGCACCCAATATGGAAAAAATCACCTTTGTGTGACTTGGTGATGGGAAACCCGAGGGGATTACAATTGAGATGGAAAAAAAAATGTACAAAATGATGTAAAAATAAACTTTTGTAAAAAAAAAAAAAAAAAAAAACCACCCTTGTAAACATAAAACATAAATAATCCATGTCTTAAGAAAATCACAATAGGGGACAGATATTCAAAAGTATGTATAAAATAAGGTATCCTGAAGTAAATTCTTAAAGAGTAGGATATAAAGAATAATAAGCTAACAGAAAAGGGGCCCTCCCTGATGGTACAAAGGATTAGAACACAGCACTGTGAAGCTGTCCATAGCTACTGCTGCTGCATGAGTTCGGTTCCCCGCCAGGGAGCTGACACACATGGTGCAGCAGACCTCTCCTGTCTCACCTTCTGCTCCCCTCACCAGTGTATTTCAGTGGATCTGCCTGTTCTACCCCCCACTCTGTCTCTGGTGAATCCTTTCACCTACCCTATCCCCTACATCTCTGGCTTATACCCCAGTTCTGTACACATAAATAAATCTAAAACAAGCAAACAAAAACAAAAAAAACAAAAAAAAACTACTCTAGTTATGGTCATTTCCACCACCAGAATTTGTACCCTACAACTCAGTATTGTTTCTATAATTAAATTATTAACTGCACTAATTGTTGCAGACCAACACTTAATCCCCCAAAGCTCAAAATTGATTACAAATGTCAAATAGCTACCAGGTATAAAGAAATGAATCCAGTCCTATCATCCAAGAACCTAGAGGAGCATCAGTGCTAATATTCATAAAAAGGAACACTAATTATAAAGAAAGACTAAGAGTGGCAACCCCCAATATAGCTGCTGTGGCCAAAAGTTATGCAATTCAAGAAGGCACTATATTCCTCAGTGTCCTACTTGTCTATTTACTGTACTGTTCTTTCATTTCCCTTCATTTTCTCAAGGTTCTAGTTGAACACTAATGATACCCACTGTTAATACCATGTGGACTGACCTTCAGTTTGATTCCACCAACCTGACATCTAGACCGAAGTCAAAACCATTCTAAAGTCAAGATTATAGGGTCCCTCCCTATAATGGTGGCACAATGGGCTTAAGCACAGCACTATGAAGCTATCTGCGGCCGCTGTAGCATGAGTTCGATTCCCAGCCAGGGAGGTAACGCACATGGCGTGGAAGACCTCTCTTGATCTGCCTGCTGCTCCCCTTCAATAGATATGCCTGTTCTGCTCCCTACCACTCAGTCTCTGGTCAATCTTCTCACTCCCTGCACCTCTGGTCTGTACCCCAGTTCTTACATACATAAATAAATAAATCTTTTAAAAAATAATGAAGTCAAGATTATAGCACTCAAATAGGCACACCTATATAGCTCAAAGTTAAAAAAAAAAAGTTACCTTGATGGATTAGAAAAGATCACATTTGTTTCCTTTCCATCTCTAAGCACTAAGTACCTTGGCAAGCATAATTTCAATTAAGCCTTACAATAATCATATGAAGCAGAATTATCCCTAATTTACAAATGAAGAAATTGAAGCATGGAAAGGTTAAGAAACTTTTTAAAAGTCATTCAACTAAAAAATGTCAGAGCCAAGATTTGATTTCAGGTGGTCTAAATTCAGAGCCCATGGTCTTTAAAGCTCTTAATTACTGTACTATACTACTACAGATTAGATAATGAATTCTCCCTCTCTTTATAAAGGAATTTATAGATGCAAAAATAAAAAATTCCTAGCTAAAATTACAAAAGTGTTTCCTCTTTAACTAAGCTTAAAAATATGCTATCCACATGGTTTTACTGCTTATAATTAAAGGCAATAATTAAAGAGACAATACTGCATGTTGCACTTGATTTAAAAATTAGTGAATACTTACTAAGGGACAGAAGCTGAATATAGACATGTGTAAATATCTATATTTCTTGGTACAGATATTCATTACAGATATTCATGATTAACTTTTCTCGGGTTTTTAGAATTGAAATAGTACAAAAGAGAACTTACTTAAACTTTCTCCAAAAATGTTCCTCACAAGTAATATTACTCTCTTAATTTGCAACAGAAAAACCACAATTACTTTGATGCTGTAAAATGAGAATGAGATGAGGCTTGAGCAAAATATGGATAAGGATTGCATCTCTCGAGAAGAGTTCAAAAGTTAGAAAGGTTCACAGCTCCTAATGCTGAAAGATATCAAAACATCTACACCCAAACATTCCAACTAAAAACAAAAACAGAATGCAAGAAAACATAAAATATATGAGAGAAACTCTAGCTTCTGAGAATAAATGCCCTACCTACTGGTACCAAAGAAGACATTGCTATAATGATAATTAAAGGTAAGATATCTGGGGAAATCCCTTCGGCCAATTTGTCAAATAGAAAAACAACTACTCATTTCAAAGAAAGGGGATTTTTCATACACAGCACAGAAAACTGCCAACTAACTCTTACATTTATATCTTTAACTGTTTCCTTAAAACTGAACTCACTAGGGTAGTATATTCAACATCTAAAAAGTTAGGCTAAGTCTGGTCATTAAGTTTCATACTGGACCTACAAGAGTGGGTTTATCATCCAAAATTACAAATCACACAACAAAACTCTTTCAAATGTCTTAGTCTTTAAAAGTAAATGTCTGGCAGCTACAGCCTCATGGTTAGCTTCTCCCAGCAGTGTGTAACCTGACAAGATACAAAGCTCATTGAAATATTTAACAGTGGTGGTATGGATTTCTTTGGATAGATCCAGAAAAGCAGTTCATCCTTTTTAAAAACATAAAGAACCATTTTATGGGATGTCATTCCCTCAGTCTAAGTGTGTATTTCCTCAGGGCTTTCTCAGAGACTTATTGAGGAGAAAATGAAAAGGCCAACAAAAGAACCCCTTTTCGCTCCCTCTTCCCAGCATAATCCACGTCAGCCAAGGGCCAGTAGCATCCACACTGTCATAAATGCCAGCAATTAGAGAATTACGCCATAAAACCACCCACTCAGGTATAAGAGCACAAGCCTCCAGCTTTATTTAATGCATGCCATAAAGATCCTGTACTTCCTTCTTTCAGGCTTCTTCACAACCAATGAAATGACAATAACAACAACAACAAAAGTAGCCCTTTGTCTCCCTTTGGCTTTTCTAATCATCTTGATGTGATCAATGAAACCATATGGGTCCAGGTGAAGAATATAAGATTCCTTTATATTAACAGAAGACTGCATTTTCTTTAGCATTCCACATGTAGATGAATTAAAGGATATACTGTATTTGAAGCAAATATGCTGCATGTGAAGTACAAATATAATGGAAACTAAAGTGAAACCACAATTTTCAGAAACATCTTATTTGGAAGCCACTTTAGCAAATTCCTGAACTTCTCAAGAAATACTAAAACCTACAAGATTATTCTTCATTCAGTATTTTTTAGAACCTTCTGAAGGCTTTTCTAATCCTGAAAGTTAACTTTTATTGTCTGTGTTTCAAAATTTAGTACAATTTAAGACCAATGCCCTCATTTGACTGTCTTACAACCTACCAGTCCACAAAAAGTGCACATCTGTGATTTATGCCATAGAAGATTTCATTCACCGAGACTAAAAGCAGATCCAAAGAAATAATTTTTTAAACAATGAACTATTTAGTTTCCTCTTCTTTATTAGTAACTACAAGATTAATAATCTTATTAAAATGTAGGTACATCGATGTCAGACTCATTAGTAATTTAGCCCTTCTTAATCCTTGACATAACATATGCAAGCAAAAGAGAATCCCATTCCAGCAATCCCAGAATAAACTCTTCCCCACATAGTAATGGTCGCAAACCTCCCTCCTTCTCAAAGGTCTATGCCACTAGGCTCTATACACTGGCAGGAAAAAAAAAAACGGAGAGACAAGATATTCACAAAAAGCTGGAATGAAGGCCTTCAGTTAAGTGCTAGAAGGAAGTTAAAGTTCTGTGCCAACACTAAGGAATGTGAGCAGGCACAAAGAGATCTTAATTAGGAGACCTACAATTAAAACACAGTGAGTTTCCAAAAGAGAAAAGTAAGTACTAAAGTCTGTTATGCCTCAGAGCAAGCAACTCGGTTACCAACTCTTTAGC
Source organism: Condylura cristata (assembly GCF_000260355.1). Taxonomy (NCBI): domain Eukaryota; kingdom Metazoa; phylum Chordata; class Mammalia; order Eulipotyphla; family Talpidae; genus Condylura; species Condylura cristata. The sequence continues at coordinate 19,681,179 of NW_004567126.1, forward strand.
CACAGGGCAAGGAAGGCCAATAGAACAGACAGTCTGCACAGCTGCTCCAGGGAGGATAGCTTCAGAGTCAAGAGATGGAAACTGAGTTAAGATAAAAGTATTTTCTCCTCTCCACTTCCAAATGGAAGATAAAATCACTATTTTGTGAAGGATGATTTCCTACAGGAGCAGGTCTCTTTTAAGATAATTAAATGGAAGGGAAAGATGGAGACATGTCATGGTTTTCAGTGGAAGATGAAGTTCTAAAGATTGTTATTTCCAAAGTACTTCATTGTGGAGCGTACTGACAACCACTCCGTGCAATGTAGGGACTGTCACATTGGATTTATTAAGTACATCAGGGTACTGAACTTTTTTTCCCTGAAAAACTTATACAAAAGGAATACACCATATACACAGAAAGTAATGTCCCTCTTGGTAAGTCAGGAATCTACAACACTGAAAACAAATTGAGCTATCAAGCAAGAGGGCCATTACATACCTCAGGCTCTCAGAGTTGTATTTAGAACTTGAGCTTCATTTTTCTTATAAATGAAATTGGTCAACTTCAGCAAGGAATATTCCCGATACAATCAAATTCTGATATTTGTGAAAACTTTCCCACCAAGCTGAAATTTCTCTCTAAACAATGCCAGTGAAATGGGAAAATAATCTGATATTAGAGTTACCGAAGAGGCTCACTGATCCTGACTCTTTCAATCGGAAAAAAGTTCTGATCTAATAAAGAACTAAAAAAGATCTAACCTGATAGGAAGGGATCAAAACACCAGAGCAGAAAAGATTCATGAACTATTTTGCTCAATCATTTCACATACAGGTCAGAAATATTAAGTTCAAAGCAAATTACTCAAGGTCCTGTGAGAAAGATGACCACAGCGAGAATCCACGGCCAGCCACACTGAAACTTCTTTCACTTGTGTTCTCTACCTCATTCTACTTTTCCTAAACTCAGGATCAGCTGTGAAGGCAATGAAGCAGGAACCACTACTCTTGGCACATAAGCCCAGTAAACATTCAAAATTACAGATCCAAAAATTACAGATATGCTCCAACTACCTTTCACCTTTTCTAAAGACCATCTGACCTTGTCTAAGGCCAACCCAAGGGCCCAGCTTAGTCCATCTCAGCTAAACCGCCATTTCCAAATGAAAACAAATACACACCGATGTTGTAATTCAGCTTTAATTTCTATCTAATTAAAGTTTGCCATGTTATGATCAGAAATTTTGCTTTTAACATTTTGTGAGGTCGTAGGGAAGGTAACTAGACTATGAAAATAATAAAGACTATTTGCTGACAAATACACCATTTCTGGAGTTTATGTTAGCGCAGCTCCAATTCTTACCAACAGAGAGGAGCTGTACTGTAGCAAAGTATAGCAAAACTGACACTATCTCAGGCGGTCCTCAGAAAAGTAGAAGAGCACTGGCAAAAAAAAGCAGACCTCTGTGATTTCCTACAAAGTTAATTCTGCTTCCTAATTGTCCAACAGGAAACCATAAGCATATATGTATGTGTGCGCGTGTGTGTAAACATTTAAACGTATATATATATATACATATAAATAAATCCATGTTCACTATATTTAATTATGAAAAACTCTTACATGTAGTTGTTACTCAGAGAGATATTCTATACAAGTCAAGTTAGGAACCTGTGGTAAAGAACAAGCATCCAATAGTTAAAGGAGGTTCAACAGTGAGGCGATCTGGAAGACCCATCACCTTTTAACCACTTTAACTTATTCTGTAAGCATTAACTTACATTTTGTTTTGAACAAATCAGTCATTATCCATGCAAAGAGATTCAGAGTTTAAACAGGCTAAAACCATTAGGTGCCCTCCCTGGTGGCGCAAGGGGTTAAAGCACAGCACTATGAAGCTCTCTGCAGCCACTATATCAGAGTACAATCCCTGGCCAGGGAGCTAACCCACAGGGCCAGCAGACCTCTCCTGAGCCCGCTGCTCCCCTCAGCAGTGTATTTCAGTTCTGCTTCCCACTCTGGTGAATCCTTTCACACCCTCACACCTCTGCCTGTACCTCAGTTCTTGTATACATAAATGAATAAACCTTTAAATAAACAAACCCATTTAGAATCACAGACCCAGTGCTTCATGAATCCAGACAGGATTTGGTACAGACCTGTGAACCAATTCTGGGAAACAATCTTAGAATTCCTTAAGTATTTTAGCCCAGGGAAAACTAAACCTCCCTTTTGGAACTGTATCATTGAGTTGTAAGACACTATAACAAAATGCTTAGCGTTTCTGCTAAAAACTACCAGCTCAAAGGTTATAACCACTATGGTTTAGTATTAAGTCATTCTATGGGTTTATAAGCACTATGGGTTACTAACCAACAAATACCATAATCCACACTAGAGTGCCTCAAACTACCAAATATAAAAGTTGCCAATGGAACAACAGCTCAGTGAAGACCAGTTCAGAAAAAATATTGAAGTTTATTGTAAAGAGTGCACTACTCTTCTATAATGAAATAGCAACCACTATTTAGGTAAAAAAAAAAAAAAATTAAAGAAAAAAACTTATTAATAAGACCTATTCCTTGACAGGCTTTAGAATAAATACTACTGTAAGCAAAATAATGCCAGTGGAGAAGAAAATGTTAGCACCTGATTAAAACTTTAAAGGTGCTTCGTCAAAGACCAACAGATAAATATTCTGGTGCCCAGACATTAGGTCCCTGAATCCAGGTGGCTCTCTTTCTAACCAGTCTCTTGAAAAGCTATGAATGGAAGCTGTCAGCATGAAACTTTGCTTTTGAATATGTGATAACAACATTTAGAATGTGAACACTTGGTCTCTCAATATAAAATACATAAGCATGCTAAACAAGAAGAAAATGCTTCTCAGGATCCCCTTAAAGTAGACTAACTCTCCTGACAGAGACTTTCTTATCATACTCAAATATACATGGGGCTAAAATTCTACATATAACCAAACAAGTCTCAATTTTGAAAATAAGCAGATAAATATCTTTTTTTCTTTCTTTCTTTCTTTCTTTTTTTGCTGCTGTATCTTTTAAAAAATCAAAATCAACTCACATTTAAGCACCAACTCCATGCAAGTAACCTGAACGGTTCAGTCTTTTTGTCATGTATGAGGCCTTTGGTTCTCCAACTACATGGGATCTGTGTTGTTAGCTTAAAAAATACAGAATTGGCCTTTCAAAAAAAAATAATAATCTACAGCAACCAATAAATAGTCTCAAACAACCCTGCTGACTGCAGTTGCCTTCTGAAGGCTGGGAAAAGGAGGTGGAGATAGAGCAGAGAGAGGCAGGGAAAAGGGCCGCTGCAGCTAGCTACATAGCAAGGAACACGCCCCCATCATGTCCTCCTTGCTCTGTCAGAAGGCGGGTTGTTGTCAGTCTCCTGATCAGGCTGCCTTAGAAACGATTTTTAAAAGGAGGCAGGAAGACTAACAACTAAAAAATGCCAGCTCCTTAAAAGGAGGGGCCAGGGTCCCTGGGTTCTCCTCCCACCCTTCTTCCCAGATCTTTCAGGATATCTAAAGGGGTGCTGGGCACAATAGGGGGAAAGGGGTTTGCCCAGGATATTTTGTGTGCACCAACGGCAGAGCACGCAGGAAACGGCTGGTTGTTATCTTTCCCTTTCTGTTTCAATCAAGAGCACTCCAGAGCAGCAAGCCCCTAGCCCTGGCTTCAGCCCCTAGCAGCTGCTCTTCCTCCTAGCATTCCCCATCCCATTCTTTACCCCCTCCCCTAACAGTTGAAACTCCCTCTTCTGCATCCAATGGAAAACAAATGCGCAACACCACAGGCTGAACCTGAACTCAACTTCCCTTCCCAGGACAACTTTCCTTTTCGCCGTAGAGAGCTGAATAAAGCCTATCAAAGTATCCCCATTCTCAGCCCAGTACTACTGGGAAGGGGCACAGCTCTCCACCCTTCATCCACCTTGGGCCCCCTTCTAAGAATCAGAGATTAACTCTTCCTTCTAAGGAAGAACTTTGCTTCATAACCTCCCTCCTTCTCCCAACCAAAAGCAACCACCACCACCACACTAAAGTAAAACTGTCCCTTAGCTACTCTTCTCACCCCACCCCTGCTGCCCCTACCCTTTCCAAGCCCCAGGATTGGCCTAAGAAAAGGTGGATCAATAATGAAATGCCGGAGAAAGGGAGGGTGGGAGGGAGCTAGGGTTAGAGACTGCATGCTCTCAGGCGCAGTGGGTGGGGTAGGAGAGCAGCTGCTTCCCCTGGGAGGATGCTGCCCGAGTCCCCCCACAAACACCTCCCCTCGCAGGGGCCCCTTCCCCAGAGCTGGAGGGCACGCCTGCCTCCGCTCCCGGGGGGAATGGTGGAAAGCTGCTCTTCTCTGAGCCTAGGGGACAGTGGGCTATTTTCCCCTCAACGATGCCACTAATCCTTCAATCTAAAGGAGGGAAAGGGTGGGGTGAAGGTAGAGTAATGCCCAGCTACCATAAGCTAGAAACTAGCTCTGTAAGATGGGGGAAACAGACTGCTGTGCGAGGAAATCACCGTTATTTTCAGAGGGAAAGGAGGTGAAGGGAGGCAAGGTGGAGAGGAAAGTAGATTTTTCCTGGCGGGGTAGGCAAATGAGAAAGGATCTACCTGGGGAGGGGGGGTCGGGCGGGGGTGGCTGAGTGAAGGAAGGGGGAGTGGCTGGTAATGTAGGGACCTAGCCCAGGGACGGGGCTAGGGTTCACCAGGTTTCGGAAGCAAGGTGTTGGAAAGGGACATCGGTCCCTGCGGGGGAGAGAAGAACGTGGCCCTGGATGAGGCCATCACCCCAGAGATGCCCAAGAGGAAAACTGCCCCAGGAGTAAAACATCTGCCCACAGAGGGAGGCGGGGATGTGGCGGGATCAGGTCTCTAGGAGGGAGGGAGGGTGGAATCTGGCTCGGATGAGGTAATCTGTAAAAGGGAGGAGGGGTTCAGTCCCGGGATGGGAAACCCCGGCGAGGGGTCCGTGCCAAGGGATTTGGGGAAGGGTCAGGGGAAGGAGGGTGGGGGGCAAACGCCCTTACCCAGAAGGGTCCAAACCCGGGGGTGGGGGCGCCTGGGGGTCCGCACCCACATATGGGGGTCCCAAGATGGGAGGGCCGTTTGCCCCGGGTCGGGAACCCCAGGATGGTCCCAGAATTGGGATGCTCCACAGTCCCGGATGGGGGAGGGGAGGGAGCTCCGCAGAGGGTCGAGACCCCGGACCTGCGGGTTCCTCGCCCCCTTACCTCTCCGCTGCCGCCTCCCCCGCCGCTCTCCCCAAACACGGCCCGGAACCGGCGCAGGTTGGTGCCGATGGCGGCCGAGACCTGCAGTGCCGCGTCGAAGCCCGGGCCCACCCGGAGCAGGGCCGGCCCAGAGGAGGCTGAGGACGATGACGAAGACGAAGACGAGGCGGACGACGAAGAGGC
>NW_004567126.1:19686697-19726808 GCF_000260355.1 Condylura cristata
CCCGCAGCCCCGCGGCGGCCCGGCCCTCACCTTCGATGGCGATGACGTGCTCCCGGATCTGGTTCTGCAGCACCGGCTCCTCCACGCGCTCCAGCAGCTCGTAGATGGAGTAGATGTTGGGGTGGACCGACTCGAAGCGCTGGATCTCGGCCCGGATGGCCGCCGAGTTGGCCAGCTGCTGCTGGTAGTTCATGGTGCAGGCGCCGCGCCTAGGCCCCGGCGCCCCCCGCCGCCGCCGCCCCCGGTGGTCCCGGGTCGGGCGGGGAAGCGCCACCGACAGCTGTGCGCCATGTTCGCCCCGTGAAGTGAAGCAGCGAGAGGGAGAGGCGACAACACAGGGGGGCGGGGAGGCGGAGGGGGGGCAGAGGGCCCCGGAACCTGCCTAACCCGCTCAGCGCCGCTCGGCGGCCTGGGCCTTGCCGGCCGCTATGCAGAGCGCCGGGCCGCGTCAGCGGGCCCAGCAATCTGGATACACGGCTCGGGCCTGCGCCCCAGACGCCGAGCCGCGGCTACCTCATCCCGAGGCCCGGGCCTCCGCCTCCTGCCCGCCCGCCCGCCCCGCAACCTGGATAACTACATGCCCCGCCCTCCGGGAGAGGCTTTGCTCGGGAAAAGGAGGGGGGAAGGAAGCCCAGGAGCCCGACGCCGAGCGCGGGTTCCGGGGAGAGGGGGAGGGGGCGAGGACTACGGGGAGGATGGAGGCGGAGGGAGCCCGGCCGCCCGCAGCCGCCGCAGCCGAGAGGCCGATTACACACGTTCCGGGGATGCGCTGGGAATCGAACCGCCCGCGAGAGCCGCTTCCAGTAGAACGCGGCTGCCGGGTCGGGGAGGAGTGAGCCTTCTCCGCCTCGGGGCAAGGATACGAGATGGGTTAGCTCTAATTCAACGCTTCTAGAATAAAAGAGCCCTCATTGTACTACAGGCAAAGCGGAAGCGTTGCGCCGTTTACTATATGCAAAATAGAAAGGCCCTCAATGAACGCGCCTAAAAAAAATAAAAAAGAGCCCCTCCCATTTTCGTGCTGGAGCTCTTTCCAAAACGCTCCCGCCGAGAGGCGGGGCTCCCGCCACCTCTCCGCCCTACTGTGCGCTCGGGGTTCAGGAACCTCTGGCTTTCGTGCCCTTCAGCAGGGACTCGGGCTGTTCCGCAGCCCGGGCGCGGGGCCGCGGCGTGCTCCGCTAACAAGGCGGTGTTACAACGCTGCCGAAGCTGGGTGGCTAACGGGGCCTGGAGGGAAGAGGCGGGCGAAAGCGCCCCCGCCCCTTCTTCCTCAGTTCTCTGCCCGCCGCTGCATGCAAAGCAGACCCTAATATATGCATGTACAGGGAGGGGGGGGTTCGCGAGCACGTTTCTGATTAAGAGAGGGGGAGGAGGAGAGCGTTGGGCATTATGATACTCTGGGTGGAAGGGGCCCGCCGGCGGCGAGCTCTGAGCGCGGGTTAGTAGGCTGAGGGGGGAGGGGGAAGGAAGGAGAAGGGTTAGGGCGGGGGATGAATATCCACTGGGTTTACTTTATTGCGGGGAAGGGGAGGGCGCCTCAAGCTAGGCGTTAGAAGGCTGCGAGGCTGGGAAAGCAGAGAGGGGAGGAGGGAGGGGCTTGCACCGGGAGAACTTGCGTAGACTGAGGCTGGGGCGGGAGGGGGGGATCGATACCCAGCCAGCAGGCCCCGGGCAGCCTCCATCCCCCTAGCCGAGGTGGAGTTCGCTGGAAGGTCACGCAGCCTTCCCGGACTCCCGCACCGGTGCAGCGCGCTGCATGTAACTGTACTACCCGAGGCGACGGATTTGGGAAGCAGGGGGAGGGTCGTGAGGAGCAGGTTGCTTTCAGCTCTGGCCCTCTGGAGGGTGCACTGCATGCCTCCAGAGAAGGTCCACGGCCTCCTGGTGCTGAAAACCTACGTCCCTCCGCAGGCTAGACGTTTGTGCTGAGCGAAAGACGGGGTGGGGGCTGGAAGGGAGGAGAGAAAGGGAGGAGACGCACTTGAGCTCAACTCCCCCAACTCGTCCGGGATCGATCGTCGTTCCAACCTTGCAGGATGGAGCCCAGATGGTTTGCAAAGCGCACACCCAGAACCAGATTCCGTTGTTACGTCGCGTGCTTTACTAGGTGCAAAAAGGGTGGGATTAGCCGGAGTGTCTCTTAAAAGGCAGCCCCGGATTCTGCTAAGGACTTAAGACACCCCATTGTGGACGGCTTCTCCATTGCAATATATTAGCGTTAGGCGCTGGGGTTTTTGCTGCGGCGTAGCTACTCTGATCAGTTACAGATTGGTGACCACGTGGATTCCCTCAAGCATCCTGATTTGTTCCCTTTCCCACTCCCTCTCGCTTATTTTTCTTTTGTATTTGCCGCCCCCTTCTTTAATATGCATAACGGTCTACAGAAGTAAAAGGCAGCGGACTGAGTGACAGGCTTTCCATAACCGTGTCAACCGTGTCCCTCCCACCTCCCCTGTGAAAACATAAACCGCCGGGGTTCTAGGTAACGTCCTCTGAGCACACTTCATTTGGCACAGGTGGGGAGTCTGCAGGTTGGGTGGGGGCAGCAGAAAGAAAAGAACTGTCTGTCTCTGAAGATTGTGTGGGGTCCCCAGACTCAGATCTCCAGATAGAAAAACTCCTTGGGAAAACTAATTTATCTCTTTCTGTCTGCTCCTTACTGGTTGAGAGCAAACCAGGAATTGGTTTACTGTTGAAGACTTTAGGGCAGAAATATTTGTTGAGTGCTTTCTGCGAGCTTAAGTGCTGTACCTGAGTTCATTTCTCACCACCCCATTTCCTGGATCGTGCTCGGAAATCTGTATCTTGGAAATCATTCCGATAGTAAACAGTTTCCTTATCCGTGGGGTTGCATAGAATAGTTGTGTGGCATCATTTATTCAACCAGTTCTCTCTTGGGGGGGGGGGTTTGAAGGGGCACTTCAGTTTTTTCCAAAGTTTGTTATTTCAAATAACAACTTTAACCTCTTGCAAGGGGTTAAAGCACAGCTTCCCACTTGGGTTTTGCCTGCTGCTCCCCTCAGCAGTGTATTTCAGTAGATCCACCTGTTCTATGCCCCACTCTGTCTCTGGTGAGTCCTCTCTCACACCCCACACCGCTGGCCTCTACCCCAATTCTTGTATGCATAAATAAGTAATTTTTAAAATAAATAATGCCACAGTGCATAACCTTGAGCATATGTAATATTGCAAATTTGTAAATATAGCATACATTTCTCAAAGTAGAATTGCTATGTCAAAAAAGTATGTGCATTGATAATTTTGATAGATATTGCCAAATTGTCCCCCATCAAGATCTATATTAATTCATATTCTCACCAACAATGTTGGAGGAACTCTTTCTCCATATCCTTCCAAAAAGGATTTTTAAACTTCTTGGTCTTTGGCCAAAGAGCTATATATATTATAATTTTAAAAACTTTCCAAATGACAAAAAGAAAATTTTAAACAAGGCAACACCAAATTTGCCCTTCTACAAACTCATTAATAACTTCTCATTTGAAGGGACTTTTATGTGTGTGTGTGTGTGTGTAGAAGAAGAACTGAGTGTAGGCCAGAGGTGGGGGGGAGGGCAAGTGGTGTTGAGAGGATTCACCAGAGACAGCAGGTAGCAGAACAGGAGGACCTACTGAAATACACTGCTAAACGGAGCAGTGGACAAGAAAGGAGATGTTTGCTGTGCATGAGAGTGTAGAAAAAAAAGGAATGTAGACTGCTCTAGCTCCTAGGGAAAACAGTATAGCATTTTCTAAAAATGGTAAAACTAGAGCTACATATGATCCAACAATCCAGTGTGAAGTATCTACCTGAGGGCCCTCCCTCATGGCACAATGGGTTAAGACAACACTAGTTTGATCCCTGGCCATGGAGGTGAACCACATGGCATGGCAGAAAGCTCCTGACCTGCCCGCTGCTCTCCTCAGAAGTTTATTTCTGTACATTTGCCTATTCTGCTCCCCACTCTGTCTCAGGTGAATCCTCTCACCTGAAAAATAGAGTCACTTATTGCAATACTATTTACAATAGTCAAGTTATGGAGACAACCTAAATTCCCATGGACAGAACTGAGGATTAAGATGTATTATATATACACAATGACTAGTACTCAGCTATTAAAAAAAAAAAAAGATGAACTCTTGCCATATGCAACAATATGGATGGAAATGGATGGGATTATGCTAAGTGAAATAAGTCAGAAACATAAAGACAAATACCAGATGATTTCACTCATATAGGGAAATATAGAGGGGAAAAAGACAAAGGAACTAACAAAACTAAATCAAAACAACCCCTCCAAATATGACTGCAAAACTGAAGTTGCTTGAGGGGAAGGTTGAGTTGGGTTAAAAACAAGGGGGGGAGGGGACCCACTGGCCTAGGTTAAAGGACTATGGGTGCTTTGATGGTGGGTGTGATGTGGTAACATACATCTGAGGAGGTGTGAACCTGTTCCCCTAAATCATGTATAGTGTTGTAACCCAATGTTACCTCAATAAAGAAAAAAGTCATTTTGGAAAAAAAAATTTTTAAATTTCAGAGAAAAGAAAAACCTAGGCTTGAATAGCAGCCCAATAATTGTAGCTTTGTAGCTATACCATTTTAAACCAATAGCCTAGGCTCTTTAAGCCTCAGCCCATCCCCCCCACACACACACACAAAAGTTACTAGCAGCCTCACAGGATTGTTTTTGCAGACTGAATGACATAATCTAAATAAAGTGTCATGTCTTTTCTCTCGTTCACATAGAAATATTCCCTCTGTATCCCTTCCCACTCCCCTACCTTAGGATTTTCTTAATCATTAGTGAAGATACCTCCTCTCAAATCAGTAATTTCCTTTCTTTAAAACAGGGTCCCCAATGAAAAACATTGCTTTGGTAGTCCCAAAAGTTCTGTAATTAAAAAAAGAATGATGGCTGAGTAATTCAAACTTCTTCATGGGAAGGCTCAATCACTAAAGAGAAAACTATTCAGAATCCTTAGGTGCTGTTTTTTCTGGGGGAAGGAAACAGTGAATCCATTACTCTTCTGCAGAGGCACCCTTCCTGTAAGGTGGCATTTGCTACTCCCTTGAATTCATGTTTCCTTTTTTTTTTTTTTTAATAAATTCTTTTTTTTTAAGATTTATTTATGCATACAATGGGGTGCAGCCAGAGGTGCAGGGGTGGCAAGAAGATTCACCAGAAACAGAGTGGGGAGCAGAACAGGCAGATTGACAAAGTACACTGCTGAGGGGAGCAGCGAGTGAGACAGGAGAGGTCTACTGAGCCATCTGGGTCATCTCTGGGGCAGGGATCCAACTCACACTGAAGTCACCACTGCTCGGTTTAGCTCCGCAGTGCAGCGCTCCAGCCTGCTGTGCCACCAGGGAGGGCCTCCATTTGATTTTTTTATAAAGATTTTATTTATTTATGCATATGAGAACTGGGGTACAGGCTAGAGGTGTGGGGGTGAGAGGATTCAACAAGAGACAGAGTGGGGAACAGTATAGACAAATTGACTGAAACACACTCCTGAGGGGAGCAGCGGGCAAAACAGGGGAGGTCTGTCTTGCCATGTGGGTCACTAGGGATTGAACTCATGCTGGAGTGGCTGCACAGCTTCATAGTGCTGTGCTTCAACCCATTGTGCCACCAGGGAGGCCCCTTGTCAGAGAATTTTGACAATTGAATGTACTGAGCTATCTTTCTTAAAAACCATTTCATTTAGGCCCTCCCTGGTGGTGCAGCGGGTTAAAGCACAGCACTGAGAAGTTAAAGCCACTTCTGCATGAGTTCGATTCCCGCCTGCCCTGGAGGTGACCACATGGCGTGGCAGACCTTTCCTGACCCTCCTGCTGCTCCCCTCAGCAGTGTACCTCGTAGATCTGCCTGTTCTGCTCCCCACTCTGTCTCTGGTGAAGCCTCTCACTGCCCCTGAGCCTCTGGCCTGTACCCCAGTTCTCTATGTACAAATAAATAAATCTTTAAAAAAATTTTCATTTAAAATCAGTTTTCTCCATTTGAAAATGTACTGATGACCAAAGTACCTATGTCTTTTTTTTAAAAAAAGGTTTCTTTTTATTTATTTATACACACAAGAACTGTTATATAGGCAAGAGGTATGGGAGTGGGATGAAAGGATTCACTAAAGACAGAGTGGGGAGCAAAACAGGGGATCTACTGAAATACACTGCTGAGGGGAGCAGCAGGTGAGACAGGAGAGGTCCACTGCACCATGTGGGTTTACTGGCCCAGTGGCCAGCAGTAGCGTAATAGTAGTGCTGAGACTTTAACCCCTGAACCATAGGGAAGCCCAACACTGCTGTCTCTTGAGAAGAAAGTGATAGGAATAATTATTCTTGGATTATTGCTGTTTCACCTGTAAAAGCTGGAAGGAAGCATTGTACTAAAGCATTTCCTCTCCTTTTCTTCCTAGTTAACTTCCCAGTGGTGCTCTTACAGTGGTCTTCTAATTAGTATTCTTATCTTTAGCCTCTGTGTTTGCTTCCTGAATTTTCACAGATCTGAAAATATTTATTCAACAAGTATTTATTGAACAACTACTTTATACCAAGTATGTTAGTTCTGGAGATACAAAGATCCCACGTCACATTTTTTTCATAAAAACATAAGGAAAGGGTCTTTGAGAAACAGAGAGTACTTGGGCATAAGCTACATGTAGAAAAGTGTCAAAAGACAAATGGCCAGATTATATCAGGGAGTTTGGGTTTTATCTAGAAAGAGTAGAAAAAATGGAAAGTTTTCAACAGGAACAGACATGATGGAAATTATATCACATCCCTGTGGCAACCGGATATAAGAAAGGTTGATGGTGAGCCTAGAAGCAAAAATGCAGTTAGAGTACTTCCATGTACAGTAGTTCAGATAAGTGCAATCACCGTGAAAATGGAGGAATAAGGACAGATTCCACTTGGATGTGGGGATGAAACAGAGGGCTGTTGTCAGATTGCCAGCTGGCGAGGATGCAGCTAATACAAACACCGCCAACTAAGATAAGGGCAATAAGAGGAAGAAGGTGTTTTGTTTCAAAAGGATGAGTTTGGCTTTGGAACAGTTGGGTTTACACTACCTGTGCAAACTGCTGGTGGAGCTAAAAAGCATTTGGATATTTTGGACTGGAATGAAGAAGAAGATAATATAGATCTGAAACTTAGACACAAGATGGCATCTTGGCATGGATGACACCACACAGAAAGTGTGTATGTAGCACACAGAGACAAAGGGGGCAAGAATAGAACCAGGTCTGTAGAGCAGGCTAAAAAACAGTAGCCAGTGAAAGAAGATTGAGAAAAAATGCCCAGTGAGGTGTAAGATGCAAAGGGGGAACCAGAGAGTGTTTCAAATGTAGCAGAGAGGTCAAGAAGGGAGAACTGAAGAGTGTTCCTTCTAGTCCTAGGGAAGTCACAGTGATCTCAGTACGAGCAGTTCTAGGGGAAAGGTGAAGTCTGAAGTCAGACTGGATTGGATTGAGACAGAAATGGAGAAGGCAAAGAGAAGCAACTGGAGACAAGTCCTTCAAGAGGCTCATCTGTCAAGGGAAAGAGAAGGGCTTTAGCCAGAGCCTCTGCAAGCAGCATGATCAAGGTTTGGGTTGTTTTTTTTTATTTTCAGAGATTGTTTCATGTATGCATACAGAACTGGGGTACAGGCAGAGGTGCAGGGGGTGAGAGGATTCACCAGAGACAGAGTGGGGAGCAAAACAGGCAAATTGATGAAGGACAATGCTGAGGGGGAACTGTGGGTGGGTCAGGAGAGGTCTGCTGTGCCATCTGGGTCACCTCCCTGGCCAGGGAAGGAACTGATGCTGAAGCAGGTGCGGATAGCTTCATAGTGCTGCACTTTAATCCCTTGCACCACCAGGGAGGGCACTGGATTTGTGTATTCAAACAGAATTTTTGGCTACTATAAAAAAAATCTGCAAGATAATAAACATCTCAAACAATGCAGACAAATATAATATTAAAATCTTGATCACCCCTTCATTCCCTCCAACTTCAGACATGCATTGCTTAACAACAGAATATAGAAATCTGTTAATTTCATCATTGTGCGAGAGTCATTACACCAGCAGTAAATTAAACATGGTAATTGGGTCCAGCTATTTCCTCCAACTCTGCAACTTTTTGCTTTGATCATGATGTTGAGAGGGTTCTGTGTTTCTAGTCCAGGTGATTAGAAGTATTTTCACATCTGATACAGGCCATCCTAGAATGTTGCTAATATTATTGCTTTCAAAGTAGACGATACTCTAATAGCTTCCATCACTTTGTTCTTGTTCTTAATATAATAGTTATGGTGGAACTGGTTAAGACTGATTGGTGGACAATAACCATCACCAATTTTCTACTTTTTAAAAAAATATTTATTTATTTATGCATACAGAACTGGGGTATAGGACAGAGGTGCAGGGGATGAGAGGATTCACCAGATACAGAATGGGGAACAGAAAAGGCAGATCAACTGAAATACACTGCTGAGGGGAGCAGCAGGTGAGACAGGACAAGTCTGCTGCACCACGTGGGTCACCTCACTGGCTGAGGACTGAACTGGTGCTACAACAGTTGCAATAGCTTCACAGCGCTGTACTATAACCCATTGCGCCACCAGTGAGTGCCCCCAGTTTTCTACTTTTAATTGTCCCTAGTTACTTTTAATTTCACTCAACATGACCTCTTACTGGCAATATCAGCAGTGGATTTTGTCTGCTTTGGGGTCAAGATGAACAAAACAACATAAATTAAAACAAGCACAAGGGAAAATTATGCTATAAAGAAATGGTGGTAAATATGAGATACACGAGGCTGCTGTTGGAGTAGAAACTGAGTTATGGTGTCTGTAACATCACTAAGCAAGAGCCATTTGGAGACCAAAGTAGTATAGGGAATTTCTCATTGGTCAGACATTATTATGTGTTGTATGACAATATAGTTTAGCTACAAAAAGTCAATCACTGTTAAATATATTATCTAATATTTCAAGTATAAATAGGTACATATATAATGTATTTATCTATATGTAGCTGTACATTATATAGAGCTATGTAAGGCATATAGATAGCGATATCTATATCTAGCTAAAATGTGGACCTACACACATTTCTTCACTCAGTGTGATAACCATTTAAACATACATACCTGGTCCCTTAAACTTTTTCATGTTTTCAGGACAATGTGTCCTGGACACTTGCCCATATTTTTCTGACCTTATCTCCTGCCTCTATCTCCCTAGTTCATTGTGCTTCTGCTACTTTGACGTCCTTACAGTTCCTGGAATACATCAGGCACTCGCACACCTTAAGGCTTTTGCACTTGCTGTTCCCTCTGCCTGGAATGTTCTCTCCTGAGATATCCTCTTGGCTCACTCTCTTATTTCCGTCTGACCGATACTTAAATGTCACCTTCCCACTGAGGCCACCACCTATCATTCATGATACCTTACTCCATTTCATTCTTCTTCACAGCTCATTATCATGCATCTTTTGACTTGTTTAATGTCAATCTCCCTCACAAGGATAGGAACTCCATGAAGGGAGAAAGTTTGCTTCATTGTGCTACATGCAGAGTGCAGAACAGTACTTGATTCTTAATAGTTAAAAAAAAATCATTTTTGTAATAAAATAGGAAAAAGCATATAGAGGTAGCATAGTATTGTGGGCAACAACATACTAACATACTAATTAAGAGCACAAGGTCAAACTTCTTGGGTTCCAGTCTTTATTTCTTAGTAGGTATGAACACTCGGGCAGGTGAGTTCGGTTTCCTTGAATGTAAAATGAGGTCATACTAATGATCTCATTAAACATTCATGCTAGTGCCTAATTCCTGGGCAGTTGTGAGGATCAGTGTGCGAAGTTATGGTCTATGCTTAGAAGAGTTACTGACATGTAGTACAATTTTTTAAAGATTTACTTATTTATGCAGATAAGAACTGGGGTATAGGCCACAGGTGCAGGGGATGAGAAGATCCACGAGAGACAGACTGGGGAGCAGAACAGACAGATCAACTGAGATATACTGGCCCAGAGGAGCAGCAGGTGAGACAGGAGAGGTCTGCTGTGCCATGTGGGTCACCTACTGAGTTGGGATGGAACTCATGCATCAGTGGCTGCAGATAGCTTCACAGTGCTGCACTCAACCCCTTGTACCACCAGGGAGGCCCCATGCAGTAAATTGTTAACAAATGTTCATTGTTATGATTATTGGAAGTATTTTTTTTTCTTTTAAATATTTAGTTATTTATTTATATAGAACTGGGGTACAGGCCAGAGATGCGGAGGGTGAGTGCCTTCACCAGAGAAAGAGTAGGGAGCAGAACAGGCAGATCGACGAAGTACACTGCTGAGGGGAGCAGCAGGCGGGTCAGGAAAGGTCTGCCCTGCCATGTGGGTCACCTCTGGGGAAGGCGGGTATCTAACTTATGCAGAAGTGGCTTAAGCTTCTTAGTGCTGTGCTTTAACCCGCTGTGGCACCAGGGAGGGCCTGATTATTGGCAGTATTCTACAAAGGTGACACTGTAGCTCTACCATCAGGGGCTCCATCCTTCCAGTTCTCCTTTGCCTCTTTGATTATTCCCTCTGAGTGTCCTTTTTCTTTCACCCCTTAAACACTGGAGGCACCAATATTTTTCATTTCTCACATTCTCTTAGAGTGAACTCATGGTTTTAACTACTACCCAAGCTAGAGAGTGTCATAACTGCTGCCCCAGACCACACTATTCCTCAGGGCCTCCAACTCTCCTGCAATTGCATTGAATGTTTCTATTCTAATTACTTGTTAGATTGTATGACTCATTGAAGTGTGGGTTCCTCAAGGGCAGGAATAGTTTCTTGGTTATCTTTATCTCTGCTTCTCTTGGGAGTACACTTTGTAGCTGCTCACAAGTCTAGTGAAGGAAAATAGACAATAAATAAATTACTAGAATAAGTCATTTGGGGGCCCTCTTTAGTGGCTCAATGGGTTAAAGTGCAGCACTATGAAGCTATCCAAAATTACTGCATCATGATTTCAATCCCTGGCTGGGGTGGTGAACCATATGGCACAGCAGACCTCTCTGGTCTCGCCCATTGCTCCCCTCAGCAGTGTATTTCAGTACAACTGCCTGTTTTGTTCTCCACTCTGTCTCTGGTGAATCCTCTCATTCCTTATTCCTCTGGCCTACAGAGGAATGCATAAATAAATAAAAATAAATCTTTAAAAAATAAGTCATTTAGTATAAAAACTATGTAAGTTGGATAAAAGGAGTAGAGGGCTAGGAGAGACTGAAGTGCAGTCATTTAAAAAGGATAACCAGGGAAGATCTTTAAGTTAAGGGTGTATCTTTAACAGCTCACTGAAGGAAATGAGAGAGTAAAGCAAATGGTATCTGAAGAAAGCAGGTACCAAGCATAAACCAAAAAGTGCAAAGGACTTGAGTTGCAGTGTGTTAAGGGGATAACAAAGAGGCCAGTGTAGACTGATGTAAAGTGACTGACATGGATAGGAATAGTGATAGGAAATAAGGTGAGTGAGATAATGGGCTTGAGGGTGGTTCAGTTCATACAGGGACTTAAAATGAGATGACTGGTCATTGGAGGACTCTGAAAGGAAGACTGACAAATAAGACTTAATATTTGGAAGAGTCGCTCTGACTGCTGGTCCCAGAGTAGATAATAGAGAGGCAAGGTGAAAGTGGAGAAGTCTGTTGGAAGGTTGTTACAAAAGTTCAGTTGATGGTGTCTTGCTTTTGGGTGGTAGTAAAAGGAATGGTTAGATTTAGGATAGCCTGGAGGTAGAATAGGGTTTGTTGATGTATTACATGTAGGGCATGAGAGAAAGACAAGAGTGAAGGATAGGTAAATGAGTAAGTGAATAGAATGATACATCACAAGGGTTGCCTAGGTCAGAAGACAACAAAACAAAACCAGGAAACTTTAGGAAAACCTATAGCAGTAAGAGGATTTGAGATACATGTCCATTTACTTGTAGAGAAGAAAGATAATGAAAGATGGGTCAGTAGTTTGAGGAGAAAGTGAAGACAAAGTTTTTGTTTGCTTTTTCAATATAAAGAGCCTGGAGCCTACCTATATAGCTTGAGGGAAAAATATCAATGAGAAGAGAACGAAAAAATTGCTTAATGAGTATGCTGCCAAGTTTCAGAAAGCAATCAGTAATGTTCACAACCTCTACTTATCTTCCGTATACTCTTCAAATCACTATCACTTGCCTGACACTGAAATGCCTGTCTCAAAATAACACAAGTGGTTTTCTAGTTGGTAAAATGAGTGGAGATTTATCGCACTTTTTGTTTGTTCTTTTGCCACACTGTAGAATTCTGGAAGCTCTCTTCCCACTCTTTATGTTTTTCTACCTTCTCTCTAGCCTTTATTTCAATCCACTATGTGTCCTTTTCCTATGAGTTCATCCCTTAACCCTGACATCAGGGTTAAGTTCTTAGCCCTCTTTTCATTATTTCATTCATTCTTTAAATACTTAACGTGGGCCTCCCTGGTGGTTAAAGTCTCTACACTATAAAGCTAATGCCAGCCACAGCAGCATGAGTTCGATCCCAGGCCAGGGAGGTGACCCACATGGTGCAGCAGACCTCTCCTGTCTCACTGCTCCCTTCAGCAGTGTCTTTCAGTGGAACCACCTGTTCTGCTCCCCCTCTCTGTCTCTGGTGAGTCTTCTCACCCCCTGCACCTCTGGCCTATAGCAGAGGTACATGTTTATGTATGCATAAATAAATCTTTGGAAAAAAAAAACTACTTATAAATTCTTTCCATTGAAGTTTGTCTTTCTGTAATCCCTCCTTTAATTAGATGACCAAACTTTTCCAAATGCTCTTTTCTCTTCAAAACTACAAGCCTAATAGTTCTTTGTTATAAGATTGCACTTCCTAAAATACAAATCTCCCACATTATTTCCATCCTTAAAATGAAGGAATAATTTCTTATCAATTTTAAGATCTTTTTATTATTTAGTCTTGTCACCTCTTACCTCCAACACATCTATTCCTCCCTTGTTGAACTTGAATTTTCTTGTGTGGTCTTAATTTATTTTTTTTTATTAACTTATTTTTTTTATTATATTAGTTTATTTTTACATATTTTTGTGTATTTTTCCATCTCAGTTGCAATCCCCTTGGGTTTCCCATCACCAAATCACCCATGTGCCATCACCATAGTCCAGTGCATTTCCCTCCCCCGACTGTTTATTTTTTTTAATTCATTTTTAAAAGATTTATTTATTTATGCATGCAGAACTGGGGTGTAGGCCAGAGGTGCAAGAAGTGAGAGAATTCACCAGAGACAGAGTAGGGAGCAAAACAAGCAGACTGCTGAAGTTCACTGCTGAGGGGAGCAGCAGGTGAGACCGAAGTCTGTTATACCATGTGGGTCACCCACTGTTGGGGATCAAACTTGTGCTGAAGCTGCTGTGGCTAGTTTCATAGTGCTGTGCTTTAACCTGTTATGTCACCAGGGACGGCCCTAGTGTCATACTTCAGTTCATGTTGGTAGTTCCGTTAAAAAAAAAAACAAAAAACCACCAAAAAACCCCTTCTTTCTCCTCTTGTCCTCTTGGCTAACTTCGAGACTCAGTTCAGGTATCATCCCTTTCTCCTCAGCCTTTTCCAGTCTCTCCCATGTGCATAACCATAGCCTGACATGCAGACTTCTATTGTCTCTTTCATCTCATATGACAAATGTGAGCTTGTAATTGCTCATTTTGTTCCCTTTTCCAGTAGACTGTGAGCTCTTTTATTTTTTATTTCAGTCCACCAGTCACACAATCTGATATGCAACAAAAGTATATGACAGTTTTGTTGAACTAGCAAATAAGTGAATGCATGCAAATTGAGAATGGATAGGAAGAGGTCACTGAAGAATGGAAAGGAAAAGCAGAGCATCAAGAACAAATGATGAAGGATGGTTTTAGAAAGAATACCCTAAATGCTTTCCTCTAAAATAGGAGGGGAAAAAGGGAAGAGAATAATCAGAAATAGACCAGTTTGAGATGGAGAAGAAATTAAGGTGTTTGAGCTACTTTCTATTTTTACCTTTTAAGGTAGACAATGCATTCTTCATATCTGGAAGATTTGCACAAGAATGAAGGTGCATAACAGCTTCACTGGACTTCAACTTTCACTACTACAAAACACCTGCTTCTACTATCTATTCCAACAACCTCATCTCTTGCAAAGTTGTGAAAACCAAAGATAGCACTTTGAGCTCTTTAGATAAGTACAACTGACCTACTAATCCTCAACTTAAATCTGATTTTAAGTCCATGTGGTTTGAAGCTGCTAAATTCCAAAGCCTCTTTCATTTTATTATTCTTTTTAATTCTTTCTGTGTATTGTCACTGCTGCCATTCCTAGAATTGCAAACATTTTGTTTTCCGCCAAATTACTTTGATAAAATTCACTAAACCTAATGTTATCAAGTAATGTTTTTCTACCACAGGGAGAAAAAGGGTAAAATTGTGCAATGTTACCCTTTGAGATATTAGCTTTCTTTTTTTGAATCATGTTTAAATTCGAATTAAATGGTCTGAAATTGATTTGGGATTCCATTCAGCCACCGATGCCAACTTATCTTAGGCTAACAGATCTAGAGTTCAGTTGATCTAATTTAGAACAAAATTTTATCCGTAGATGGGATGGAAAATCTAGGTGAGGATTAAGGTCATGGCCAAGGTACAAGAGGAGGAGGAAGTCTGGGTTAATTATAACCTAGGTTCTGCAGTCTTAATTCCAGGAAGCTGTCCGTTAACTAGGTAGACAACTTCTTGATTAAGGAATATTCTCAGAGGTAGAAGTTAACAGTCCCTGAATGCTGAGATGAGTTTTACAAGTAAAGGTGTTAACCAGGGTTTATTGCTTAAAAAAGGCCTCTGAGTAATAAGCATTTGGTTATTTACTCTCTAGCAATCATGACTGGCCTGGAAGATTTCCCAAAGGTTATCTTTTTCAAGGCCAGTTGGGTAAGGTTGTTCTGACATGTTTTTGATTCCATGTTACAATGCAAGCATTGTCTCTAGTTGTTTATTCCTTCACTTAAAAACAAAACCAAACAAACCTGTGTATCTTTTGGTAAAAAACTAAATAAAAAAAAAAATCATGAGAACAGCCATAGTTGCACAAGGCAAAGACTTCATAATCTTGATACAAAAATGTAGGCCTGAGGCCTACCTGGTGGCACAGAGTACAGCACTATGAAGCTATCTGCGGCCACTGCTACAGGAGGTCAATCCCTGGCAAGGGAGCTGACCTATGCCGCACAGCAGACTTTTCCTGCCTGGCTTGTGGCTCCCCTCAGCAGAGTATCTCAGTGGATCTACCTGTTCTTTTCTCCACTCTGTCTCTGGTGAATCCTCTTACCCCTGCACCTCTGGCTTGTACCACAATTCTTGTATGTATAAATGAATAAATTTTTAAAAAAATGTAGCCTGAATTGAAAGCTCATTTATTAAAATCTCTTATATATGAAGTTATATGAGCTTCTGCTATCAAGATTAAAAACAATAAAAACTAGGCCTTCCCTGCAAGGGGTTAAAGCACAGCACTATGAAGCTGTCCGCAACCACTGCAGCATTAGTTCTGGCCAGGGAGGTGACCCACATGGCACAGCAGACCTCTCCTGTCTTGCCTGCTGCTCCCCTTAGCAGTGTCTTTCCATCAATCTGCCTGTTCTGCTCCCCATACCTCTACCCAGTTCTTGCATGCATAAATAATTTAAAACAAACAATTGGGCTCTCCCTTGTGGTGCAATAGGTTGAAGTATAGCACTACAAAGCTAGCCATAGCCCTTCAGCATGAGTTTGATCCCCATCCAGACAGGTGACTCACATGACATGGCAAACTTTTGTCTCTTCTGCTGCTCCCCTCAGCAATGTACTTTGTCAATGTGCCTGTTCTGCCCCCCACTCTGTCTCTGGTGAATCCTCTCACTGCCCCTGCACCTCTGGCCTGTACCCCATTTCTCTATGCATAATAAAATCTTTAAAACAACAACAAAAAACTACTTTGAAACATGGGTAAAGACTAGGAAGTTAAATGATCACTGGTTAACATATAAAATGTTTGGGAGTAGGTTTTAGCCTCTCTTCTTTACCCTTATTCGTTTCTAGCACTCTCTACGAATAGTCAATCCTATTGCTTAAGACTCAAGAAAAATCATGGTATCCAAGTCTCTGATGCAAATTGTGTTATGATTCATCACTTGTTCCTGCTAAAGTTGAAATGGAGTATCTGGGTTGGAGTCCAAATTTAAGTTTCTGAATGAAAACATAAAAAGCAAACCATCCTTCTTCCCCACTCCTGCCCCTCAATAACCAGCCTAAATATCCTAGAGAGGATGTGGTTAGAGTTAGGAAACCAGAAATCTAGTCCTGCATTCCAGCCCTCTACCCCTAACACACTCACCTCAGGCAAATAGTTCCACTTCATTTAATGTTGCACTGAAAAGTGAGGAGGGTAACATTTTATTGCAGATCTTCTAAGATGAGTTGCTCTGCTAACCTGCAAGAGGCTTTTGTTGTTGGAGTTTTGAGTTGGATAAGGAAAACATGTAGTTGTTTTAAGAAAGAAAAAGCATTTGTTGATGACTTGTGTTCTCTAGGCCTTTCTGCAGATTACTTTGAGAGGTACACCTCAGTTTTTACAGGCAGTTTTCTTCTAGGGTGGATGGACGGGTGGTCAGCTGATGACAGTAAAGCAAACAAACTCAATGGTCCCAAATAAAGGGCCATTTGGCTTAAGTGTTTATCTTAATTATGGTGGGGGTGAAATTTGGAGTCTCCAGTGAAGTAGAAATGAGTTTCCTCAGTGTAGTAGTAACATAACAAGCGTACCTCTACTAGTATATTCAAAGCATATGAAACTGTAACATGGTTCAAAGTAAAGCAATGATCAAAATAATATTCATGTCTTATTTGGCCAGCATTGTTTTTATTTTTAGCTAAACTTGGGCTTCTGTGGATTTCTCTCCATTACTCTACCTATAAGATCATTAAAATTGGTAACTACTTACTATTACCTAGCAATTCACTGTTATTTCAGAACCATGTCCATTTATTCTATTAACTTTGCTACCCTCTTGAGACTCATAGTGAGATGACAGCAAGGTAAAAATGCAGGCTATCCTTAGGGGAAACAATAGCTATTTTAACAAATAGGCCATAATTCAATACCACACAACAGTGTTTTAATTGCCTTTGGATTTGACA
The DNA here is from genome assembly GCF_000260355.1 of Condylura cristata. NCBI lineage: Eukaryota > Metazoa > Chordata > Mammalia > Eulipotyphla > Talpidae > Condylura > Condylura cristata. Next base: position 19,703,903 of record NW_004567126.1, read on the forward strand.
ACACTGGAATGCATTGAAACACGGAGCCTATAAATATAACCTTTGTGCAAGAAGTACAACATATAATTCTTTATAATACTTATAAAAACCCACCCATAGGTTTCATGTGTAAATCCTTTGTGGAAAAGTGTAAACTTAACACGTAATTTGCTTTGTTGAGCTATACTAAGACAAAATAGATCCTGAAATGTAGGTTTAGCAAAGAAAGAAGGAATCAGAATGATCGATTCCTAGGGAATTAATGGGATTTTCAGATTTCAGGTTTTATCTTTTATAGAAGAGCTTCTGCTGTCCACCCTTTCATTCCTCCATCCTCCTTCATTTCATTCCTCCTTGCATAGTCTTTAGATAAAGGCAGTCCAGACTAAGGATAGAGGAGGGATGTTAATCAAGGATCCAAATCTGTTTCAGAGTTAGAGGTTGAGATGCAGGAGTGACTCAGCTGGCATCAGCTATGGCAGTCTCAGCCTGTAGGCCTTCAGGAAATGAGTCCCCCAGGCCTGCATCTCCCTCTGTGACCAACTGCCACTAAACTCTGCTGTTTATCTACCCAGTACCAAACAAAGTAAGTAGAGTGTGCTGTTTTCACTGTTCAAAAACCTATTATATCAAGCAAGATAGATAATGTGATAGGCTGGGATCACAAATTAGATATGGTACCTTAAGTAACTTATGAATTAGTATGACAAATAAACAAATGCAAATATATCATTAGAATACAATAATGGATGCTAGAAGAGGTCCAGCAGGAAGCAAAGGGAAAACAGAAATGATTTCTTACAAGAAAGGATCTGGTCTTCTTCAAAGTGGAACAGAAGTGTTCCAGATTTAAAGCGCCAGGATAAAAGCAGAGGGAGCAGCATTTATAAAGGTATGGACTCATTAAAGCAACAGATCATACCTGTATTAAGTGACTTCTATGTGCTTGTCATTTTGGATAGATCTGAACAAAACAAAAATTGTGACTTTGTGGAGATTGCACTTATTTTAGCAAGGTGAAACAATAAGCAATAATTGTTCTATAATAAATTATATAGACTGCTAGAAGTTGAAACTTTTGGAGTAAAAAAATGAGGGTGAGGTAAAAGAATATTTCGAAAGAGGTTTCTACAATGTTATATGGTGATTGGGGAAACCCACACTGAAAACACCGAATAAGGTGAGGGAGCCTGTCCTGGTGGTATTTAGAAGAAGAGCATTTTAAACTGAATGACTAGTCAGTGTTAATGCAGGAAGAACAAGGGTTGCTGTGAAGTAGTGGAGAAAGGGGAAAAGAGGCAGGTGGTGAGGTCAGAGATGAAAAGCAAGGTCAGATCCTATTGTGCCTTGTTGTCCACTGTAAGCATTTCCGCTTTGCATCTGAGTGAGGGGTGAGCATTGAAGGATTCCAAGCTATAACATGGTGTAACTTCCTGGGAATGGGCCATTTAAGAGGTCATTTCTTGATGATAGTGCCTTGGCACTAGCAGGGGAGATGCTAAGAAATGGTTGGATTCTGGATATATTTTCAAGGTGGAACCAACATCATTTTTTGATGGATTGATGTGGAATGTGACCTAGAGGAGTTAAGAATGGCTTCAAAGGTGTTTTTTTTTTTTTTTTGAGCAATTGAAAGGACAGACCTACAATCAACAGAGAGGAGAAACGCTGTAAAACAGCAACACTGTAAAACAGCAAAGAGATGAAATCTGTTTAATTTTGGATATGTAAAGTTTGAGATATCTCTTAAACACCATGGTGGAGGTATTAAATAGACAGCTGCATATATATCCAGAACTCAAGGGAGAAGTAGATGGACTAGTCATTATCTTTGGGATGTTCCAAAGATGGGAGTCCAGGCAAAGGAAGAACCAGAAAAGGAAATAGAGAAGTTAATGAAGTAGGCAAGATGTAAGGCCAAAGGAAAACTCTGGAAATCAAATATACAGATAGTACGTAAAAGAGGAAATAGTCAGCTGAGTCAAATACTGACATTAGGTCAAATAAAATGAGGATAGAGAACTGGCTCTTCTATTTATTGTGTAAAATGAGTGGCTTCTGTGGAGTGGAAAAAATGCAAACCTGATTAGAAGTGGTTAGAGAACAGGAGTTGATAAGTATTTGTATTTTTTGAGGTGTTCTGATGCAGAAGGGAGCTGATACTGTATAGAAGAGGCTACATTAACAGCACATGTTCAGTCAGAACAAAAAGAAGATGAAAATCTAATGACAGAAGGGAACAAAGCTATTAAGACTTTAATAAGGAGCACAAGATACAGAGTAGGCAAGGTCAACTAAGTACATATGTGGATGGAGATGTAGCTTGTGAGGTATGAGAATCACTGAAAGTTCTGAACTTGCTTCAATTTCCTGAGATAACTAGGAAGTCAAGTCACCTTTTGACAGAAGTAGTCATGCCCAAAGAGCTCTCTTTAGGTTCTGATCATGAAGTGACACTCACCATTTGGTTGTTTTCTTCAGGTACAGTTACATGGGTGCACACTTAAGAGGTAGACTTCGGCAAGGATGCGGTTTTGGCAAATGAAACAAGTGAGAGGCAAGGAGGTTGATGTTACATTATAAAGACTCATGATTCACATGGAATACTAAATTGGATAAGGAAGGAAATGAGGACAAGGTGATCAGTTAATTTACTGATAGTCATGTGACTGAATTGAAATTAGATGAGGGAAATGGGCTCAAAAGATAACGGTGGTCCAAGTATTGTTGGAAATTTAAATTATGGAGTGGCTCACATTGGTAATGTGCCCAAGGAAGGTGCAAGACACAATTACTGAATTTTCTAAAAAGGGCAATGAAAGGGCAGTTAATAGAAAAGGGCCATCGATGCCGGTGGTCTCAAACTAAAGAATTATTAGAATTACATGGAGTGAGGTAAAACACCAACTGTTGAGTCCACCCTTGTTTTTAGGTAAAACAGTAATTTTCAGGTCTAAGTTCCCTAGTAATGTTGCTGCTGTGATCCAGGGACCACTGTCTGAATGCCTACTACCCATGTTAAAATAGCCAAGAATTAAGATGGAAGTGCCATCGAGCAACTGTAAGGCAGGAGGAAAAAAAGTCAAGGAATAGATATTTCAATATTTGTTTCTACTCCAACAACTAGGGACAGTGGGTATATATAATGACAGCAAGATTTAAAAGCTGGGTATGGGAATTGGTGCTAAATGATTACCTGAGGTGTACTGAAGTCATCAGGGCAGACAAATGCGGTGAGCTAGCCTCAACAATTTTGGGAGACAGAATATTTGGGTTTTGGAAAGGCAAAAAATTTAACAGTGGGCACTGTTAAGGAACTGCCATTTTAATCTATGAAAATTCTGTACATGCACTATTAACCATCATAAATCAGAGGTGTGCTGTACAGCAGAGGAGGAAGTAGCAAAGAACTGAGTAGTAAATGTTTGTTTTGAGGACTTTCTGGTGTGATGATGTGGTTATAAAAAATTCACGAATCAACTAAGTTTCGGCAAGTTCTTATTACTTCTAAATTATCTCATACATTTATATCTGCTTTGTTTGGCGGAAAAGGTAATACTGCATGAAAAGGAAACTCACATAAGATCATTATTGTAGTCAATACCTTTGTAGTGCTTTTGCTGGGTATGTTTTGAGTTACAAATGTTTTGTGAAGATGCGGTTTCGGTTCCGACCACCTGTGTTTATTGCAGAAGCAGTTATGTTAGGTATTACTTCATATTTCAGAAGAGTAGCTAGCAGTCCCTACTGAGATGCCACGTCTATCACTTAGAAAAAGCTGTTTTCTTTATTAGGCTAAAATAGCAGTGTTCTAAATAGTGAGTAAATATGGGATGGACTGGATAAAGGTTCAGTATTATTACAGGATTAATACTGTAATGCAAGCCATGTTTTTCCCCAATGTACAATCATTTTGGTTATCATCAGCTGGTACTGCAGGCATTATAATGGACTTAGAAATATACCAATAAGTCATTCAAAGATTTTAAGATTCCCAGGAAAAGCCAGTAAGTCTCTGTAATATCCTCAGTAAAATGGTTTGAGAGATTGATACTACTCACTTCTATTTGTTAGAACAAAATATTATTTTGACTCACAAATGATGCTAAGTCTTAAACCCTGTTTAAATATCTATAGGATATTTTATTTTTGTAACCAGAAATTTCTCAAGGTCTTTCCCCCTAATTTTCTTTGCTTTTTTTTTTTTTTTTTAAAAGATTTACTTATCTATGCATACAACTAGGTCAAAGCACAGAGGTATTTGTGTGGGTGAGAGGATTCCCTAGAGACAGAATAGGGAGCAGAAAAGGCTGACTGACTGAAATATAATGCTGAGGGGAGCAGCAGGCAAGACAGGAGAGGTCTGCTGCGCCATGTGGGTCACCTCCAAGGCCGGGAATATAGTGCTGTGCTTTAACCCAGTGTGCCTCCAGGGAGGAAGAAGCCTTTTCCTCCTACTTTCCTGAAGGTGAAGTTAAATATATTTCAAACCTTCAAATCAAAATGTTATCTTCATATATACATGTACCAGGCTGGTATGTATATTCATATTTCTAACTTCAGGTTAAGTACAGACCTGCATTTAGAAATGTATATTAAATCAAAATAAACCCAACTTAAGAGCAATTGTCACCTTCTGTTTAGTGTTTGATAGAGAAAACATTAATTTTGACACATTCATTTATTCAAATACCCTTCTGACCACACATGGTCCAATACACAAAAAGCCCAAATATAATCAGATGTTAAAGATTGGTCTTCAAACATTATAGCCAATGAGCCCACGCTTGCCTATGATCTCGCCAACATAGAACCACATCCACACTTCAGTGGCCACCAAACCGTTCAGCAGAGCTTCCTGAAAAAACAAAAATACCAGATGGTAACTAGACTTATTGTGGCAACCATTTTACAATGTATACAAATATCTAATCACTACAGCACAAATGAAACTAATAATACTATCACATTGAAAGAAAAAAACACAGGTACATGTCCAGTAAAAATAGTCCTTTCAAAAGTTAAATATTTCTTACAAATATAATACTATATTTTACCATCAAGCGATTTAATTTCTAAACCACATAAATTTAATGTACTTTCATAGATAAAGTACAATATTTCTTTTTTAAAAATAAGATATTTAATTTCTATAATTCTAGTATGGGCATTAAATGTTACATAACAAAAGCGTAATTATTAATGTACACTTTTCCCTTATGTTAGGGACCAGCCCCAACTATCAAGGTATCTGGAGGCAAGACAGGCAGGGCCCCAAGGTGAGAAGGCGTTGGTGAGTGGAGATTCCAAAAGGGAAGAGGGGAGGTGATGTTTAAAATTATTCTTTTCCAGGATTAAGTAACAAAGAATGTTAAGAATGCTATTCAAATTAGAGGGTTTAGTCAAAATCAGGAATTACTGAAGTTAAGGTTCGATTGCTGAGAACCCTTGAACTTTCAATTATGTAAGGTAAGTGGACCAGAGCTTATAAATTCTTTCAAAGCATTCTTTAAAGACCTGAACTGACTTAACCCTTTCATTATTAGTTTATGAGACACTTTATGAGCCCTAAACAACCCACATCCTGGAAATAGCTGCCACATTTAGACAGGGCATTCACAGGAAAGGATGGCTATAGGAAGGCAAGTCTCTGAACAGAAATTTCTGTCTGGCCAAAGAAAATCTATAGAAAGTTGAAGGGGTCTATTTCCTTTTAGACATCATTGGCTTCATTTTTTTCCTGGCTTAATTCTTTTCAAGTATTCAATACTTAGTTTCATAGGTCAATATTTTATTGCCTGAAGAAAAAAGTACAAACATATTTGGTTCCAGAAAGCAGTACTTCATGCAAGAACAAATATAAATGTTGAAACTGTAGCTGAAAAGAGAGAGAGAGAAAAAAGCCTTCTACAACACAATTGGGCATTTCTACTTTTAGTACCCGGGGGTGAACTACCCCCCGAAATTAGATAATAAAAAGTTTCTTGAAAAATAACTACATTCAGGATGCAGTTCTAAAAATCAGCAGTAATTAAAAAATTTAGACTTTCTGTATTCTGTGCTGGGACCAAACAAGCAACCATAAAATCTAAATAATAGTTTTAGAGTTTAACTTCATGAAATTCAGTGACTCTTCACATCATATTAGCTGCTTGCTAGGATTTAGTATTCCTATTTTCCATATTGAGTGTGATATAGAATTTTGGCATAATTGGGATAGTTTCAGTACTATAATGAAAAACAAAAATAGCAAAATCAGTCTCTTCTAGCATGCTAACCGAACAGGAAGGGAAAAAAGAAGGTGCCCACTAAAAAACCCTCACTTCTTTGTTATAAGACTAATAGGAAATGAAGACATAAAACAGTCTAGTAATTTCAAGCCAAATGATAAAATTAGAAAGGTAAGTATCTTTTTCAGCATTTGAAAAAGATCACCTCTCATTATGCTGGTTTTCGGCCTCATTGGAAAATACATATATTAATCAAACAATCAGAAAAATCCCAAGGGAAGACATTTTCTATTACGCACATACGTTTCCATTTAGTCCATGGTTACCTTAACTGTGAGCTGTTTGAAGCTACCAGTTTTAGCACTATTGACTATTTTTTTCAAGCTCTGAATAGCTGTAGGGATCTCAGCAGGGGTTGGAGGAACCAGCTCAACCTTGGCATAGCTCCAAAATGTGGCCAATCGAGGTTTGGAGTAAGTCACAGCAGCTGGAAAACAAAACAAAACAAAACAAAACAACCAGGATGAACTCACTAGAGACCAAAAGAAGCAGATGTGTGGGCTGGACATAAATATTTATTCATGCATCACATTCATTCACTGTTTGTACCAAATGTGCACCAGTGTGAAAAGTCAAAGCTGCTCCTTGGTAACAAGAGACTTTTAAAGATGCAAAACACCTGTGTCACCGGGCAGTTCAATCAGGCAGGAAGCCACGTTCAATTATGCCAGGACTTCACTAGTGGCCAGCTAGTGCTGTTACTTCATGTATGAAAGGCAAATCTAATTAACTGTAGAGTTACTAAAAATTGGATTAAAAACAATAAAACCATACTTTCCTGTATAGACTCAAGAACATTTGGAGGGAAGAGGCATAAAAAGGAGGAATGGAGCTATGTAGAATGGCAATCTAAGAACGATATTAAAACCTGTCATACTATTGGCCACATGAGGTCCTCCCTGGTGGTGCAACTGGTTAAAGCGCAGCACTATGAAGCTATCTGCAGTCACTTCTGTACAAGTTCCATCCCTGGCCTAGGAGGTGACGCACATGGTGAAGCAGATCTTGTCTATCTCACTCGCTGCTCCTCTCAGCAGTGTATTTCAGTAGATCTGCCTGTCCTGCTCCCTACTCTGTCTCTCACCCCCTGTACCTCTGTTCTTGTATGCATAAATAAATCAACCTTTAAAAAAATAATATTGGCCACAAATACAGATGGAGTTATATCAATTTTTAGTATCTTCATCAGTGTATCTGCTGGATTAAGTCTTTAACAAAAGCACTGCTGCTCCTCTTTCTTCAAAACACCAAAAATAAAAATAAGACTTGTATGTATTGTCAACAGCAGTCAAAACCTGAATCTATAACCAAACTGAACTTCCTTATGGTATTTACTATTTCAGGAAAAAAGATTCTTCTTCTATTTTTAAAAAGCTGAAGCTGAAGTGGTTGGGGGGGGTCACTTTTTTTTTTTTTAAAGATATATTTTTAAAGATAGAGGTGCAGGGGCAGTGAGAGGATTCACCAGAGACACAGTGGGGAGCAGAACAGGCAGACTGACAGAGTACACTGCTGAGGGGAGCAGTGCACGAGACAGAAGAAGTATGCTATGCCATGTGGATCACCTCCTGGGAGGGGGATCGAACTCATTGAGGCGGCTGCAGCTAGCTTGCAGTGCTGCATTCCTAATCCGTTGTGCCACCAGGGAGGGCCCAGGAAAAAAGACTCTTAACATCACTTGGTGTGAGACTATGGTAGTAAATTCAATGAGAAAGTATTTGGGAAAAACAAAAACAAAAACCTACAAGACAAATGTGAAAAAAAAAAGGGCACAAATTATAAAATATACATAAATTATCTACTGTTCAAAGACAATTATTCAAGGCTTTGGATTTTTCCTATTAATGCCTGCATTTGGGTGTTTACTACTCTCAGAATTACTATCACCATAATCATGGGTAAATCTTTAAGCACAAGTTCTAAGAAAAGTTCTAAATAGAACTAAGCCTATAAAATAAAACTAAGAAAAACTACAAAATGTGGAGCCTTCCAGGTGGCACAAGGGGTTAAGTCTCAGTACTATGAAGCTATCAGCAGGCACTGCAAGTTCATCCCCTATCAAGGAGCTGACCCACATGGTGCAGCAGATCTGTCCTGTTTCACCCTTTGTGCCCCTCAGCAGTGTATTTCAATCTGCCAGTTCTGCTCCTTAGTCTGTCTCTGGTGAATCCTCTCATCCCTTCACACCTCTTCTGGCCTCTCCCAGCTTTTGTATGCATGCATGCATGCATAAATAAATAAATAAAATCTTAAAAAAAATTTATTAAGTTTGTTAATTGTCAACCAACTGTCCTCAAAATCTTCAATACACATTGTATTTCAGTTGGTAAATTTCTCAGGGGTCATGGATTAAAGTTTGAGAACTGCTTCACATGTATACAAGTAATGAAAAAAAAAAGTAATAAATGGTGGATATTGGAGCCAGATTGCTGGAGAAGTGGAAAGTTACAAACAGGTAAGAAAAGAATTAAGAATAAATCTTGTGGTACTGAATTAGAGTTGGCGATATTAACACAAACTCAAGTTCAGCTTAAAACACACATGTAGATGGAAAGCTACAAAAACAATTACACATATGTATACGTATGTGTAAACACACACTACCTTGTAAAGTTAAGAGGGTCCAGAGGAAAAGATACTGTTAGTCCAATAGCAAAGAACATATTCAGTGCTTTGATCATAGTTTCAAAATACAGAACTAGGGTGGCTTGGGAAAATGGTTGACTGGAAGGCTGAGGCAGGAAATATACAGTAGGAGCCTGAAGCAGATTGTGGTACCAGAAAATGAAGGGGTGTGCCAAAGAATTAGAGGTACCAACCTAAGAGTTCTCAATGGTCAAGGTTAGAATGATTTGAGCAAGAAAATAAGTAACATATTATTGGAGGTGTGAGGTCTAATATAAATATACTTGAATTACATTTAAGCATAAGGAGGGCCCTCCCTGGTGGCACAGGGGTTAAAGTGCAGCACTATGAGGCTATCACTAGCCACTGCAGTTTAAATTCAAAACCCGACCAGGGAGCGGACCCACATGGCACAGCAGACCTTTCCTGTCTCCCCTGGTGCTCCCCTCAGCAGTGTATCTCAGTGTATTTCAGTGGATCTGCCTGTTCTGCTCCTCACTCTGTCTCTGGTGACTCCCCTCACCCCTCACACCTCTGGCTTGTACCCCAGTTCTTGTATGCATAAATAAATAAATAACCAAGTGATGAAAAGTAAATTTCACCAGTGATGTTAATGGAAAAATGGGCAAAATCCAAGTAAAGTAGAAAGTTTAGTAAGCTGGAAGAAAAAAACACAGAACCTTCATTTTTCAGGGTGTAAAATTACTGATTTTTGTAAGCTTCTTTGTGCTCTAGGGAATTGCCAGGAAATTTTATTAGATATTTAACAATCACATTTAATACACACAGTATGCTGTAAAGCAAAACATAATCATTTTAACATTCTGGCCCCACTTGGGTTTTTTTTTGAGTACTTCTGAAAGAATGACAATTGTTACTTTTTAATTATTCACAGTAATGGAACATCTGGCTTATACATTCCATAATAAAAGTTATTTTGCAATTCCTCCATATGCACCACCTAAAAATGTAAAAGCCAAGGGGAATCCACTTGAAATTTAAAAAATGGTGCCTCAATTCATCCACAAAATCTGAAGTATGAAGCAGATACACTGTATGTAAAATGTAAGCACTTTATCATAACAACTAGCTTGGGGAATCTCAGTAACGACACTAATTTGATTTCTTTGGGAAACTGTAAATGGGCACAGACTGTGTGAAGTTCTCCAGGAGGAGAAAATCAAATATTTATAAGATCTTAATTAACTGGAAGAAAAGGAGAATAAGAAAATACCAATCACACTAAAATAGGTTCCAAAGTATTACATGCATAAAAGAGATCCTATTCACATTTCAAAATAAAATTTGCACGAAAATTACTTAGCGATCTGTGTTTCAACCATTTATAAAATTGCATCCCATTGAACCAAGTCATTTCCGAAAATTTAACTTACCGCACAAGAATAAAGTGAATAGCTTACTACCCAGCAGACAACCGACAGGCTGGGCTACCACTCAGGGCTGCGACTATTCTGGGTTGTCCTGAAGTATAGCCTGCTTCATTAGCAGGGCTTAGGCATTTTTCCAAACGGGGAAAAAAAAACCCCTATAACGCTAACCTATACAACAAAGATCCCTGCTCACACCAATCCCTTTCTATGTTACGGGGGCAGGGACACCGTCCTGCCCGTCCGTTTAAAATGTCCCTTACCTTAAAGGAAAAGTCTCTCAAGAGGGCGGCCAGGTCAGAAAATAAAGTCAGCGTGAAAGAGTTCACCCACCCTCACAAATTTCCTTGCGCTTCCCAATAACTGAGACCCAGACAACCTCAAGAGGTCGAATTTAGGTACTTTCCCAAGTCTCTGCTCTTCCTTTCCGTAGTTTTCCCACCAAAGCCACAGACCCTCCATGTTCCTTATTCTAAGATCTAAAAGGGCGTAATGGAGGCTGTTGCTTGGCAACTCTGGACCTCTTCACACTCCCCTCGCAGTCGTGGGGAGAATTCTGAATTTCCAGGTTGTCGCCAGAACCCAAGTCGCGGCCAGGCGAGCGCACCGCCACAGAAGAGTCCCCAACTCGCCCGTTTCCCGCCGCCCACCCCCCTTCAGACCGTCCCCGCTCCCGCCTGCCCGTCAGGCTACCACAGCCCGTCTTCCCCTCAGGCCCGCGCAGGCTTCCCGCTCCGCCTGCGAGCCTGCCTCGGTTGTCCGACGCTGCGCTCACCATTAACCAGTGCCGGAGCCTTCTCCGCGAGGTTACGGACAAACTGGGCCATGGCTCTGGGATGGAAACTCCGTGGCCCCAGACCGCCGCCTGAATGTCACCCCGGGAAGGACCCCCTCCCCCCGGAGGACCCTTTGCGCTCCCAAGGTCGGGCTTCCTCTTTCCGCGCCGGTCCCAGGTTTCTGCGTGTCCACCTACCTGTCAGGAATCCAGGAGCTAAGTTTATTTTCTTCAGTCACAGAAGAGAAAGTGGACACGAAAAGGTAAGATTAGAGACCCTGTTGAGAACAGTGGGATCCCCGCGGAAACAGGCATTTCTCTGGGCAGCCGCTGATGGAAGCCCGGAAGGCCACGGCGTGCCGGAAGGGCGCATGCGTCGTTAGCCTTTGGTGCTCTCTGGCGCCTGCCTTCACCCCCCTTTTAAAGTTTTTTGCTTTGTGTGTGTGAGTGAGTGCTGTCCAGTTTTTTTGAAACAACGTGGGGAATTAGGGCGGGAAGGCGTCGCTGAAGTTTTTTGTAGGACACTACGATCGTCTCTCAAAGGCAGGCAGAGACCTAGGTCAAGCATGTAATGTGAAGGGCAGGCAGCTCAGGCACCTCCCAGCTTGTCATCTGACTCAGACCGAGGTCTTTCCTCAGCTGATTTTTTTTTTTTTTTTCCTAATTCCGCCTCCTACTTCAGGATTGGAATCTAGTTTCCCTAATCAGCGACAAGGAACTGTGCAAATATGAGGTACAAAATTACGTCTTCTGAGGGCCTCCAGGATGCCAGGCATTTTGGAATTTAAAGAAAGCCAGTTTAGTGTTAGGTGTCCCCGTTAAGACTGGAATTGATAAATGGCAAAAAAACTAGTGAGTGGTAGAATTGGGATCCGAGGATGCAATATAAACACAGAGAAGGGACGTCAGTATTTTTAGCGTGGTGCTGACTGGTGATTTTTTAGAGTTAATCCTTGAGTTAATGTATCACAGAACAGGTATATGCTGGTGTTGCAACTTTCTAATGTGATATGAATGGGAGAAAAGATGTTGCCAAGTGGCACCTCATAAGAAGAGTAAGTACCCTGAAGAAGACTGATGAAATGGTTATAGGGCTAGAAAGAAAAATTAGTGATACTAAGGGGCCTAGAGCAGTGTTTTAGTGTAGGAGAGAGTCAGCTGCCCAATACTTCAGATGAGCCAAATGAAGGATGAGAAGTTAACTTAGCAATATGGAAACATTAGTACAAGTTCCCAAAAGTTGGGATAGAAGCCAGAATGAATGACTTCAAAGGAATACAAGTCTGAAAACCAAATAGGGATGTGAAATTTGAAGGAGTTGAAATTGAATAGACTTGGAAATGACAAGCTTCCCGATGAAGCAGGGAAGGTGGAGAGATTAGCCATGGGATGGTAGGACAACGAAAGATGAAATTATGCTAAAAAAAATTGAAAGTGGAAATCTCCAGATGAAGTCTCCAGCAAAGATAAGGTCATTCGAGTTTGTAAAGAACTTGTGGAAAGAGGTTCAACTTTGGAATAGCTACTGAAACACACCGAAGGGTAATGATAGAGACATGTTTGTCATCCCATTCTAAAGATTGTTATTTTTCTCCAACAGGGGTCTATAACTGGGATATGGGAGTGGAGGGGAGTTGGGTTAATCTAAGGTTGTGCATGACAGTGGTATAGAAGCAAGAGGCAAGAAATGGGAATGACTAAAATGCAATGTGTTGTTGTTTTTTACATCATTTTGTGACTTCCATCTCAGTTGTAATCACCGTGGACTTCCCACTACCAAGCCGTGTGCCATCACCATAGTCCAGTGTACTCCCCCCCGCCCCATTTTTGATCCCATTCCCTATTCCATCCCCGTAAAATGTCTGTGGTATATAGTTGTTCATTATTATTATTGCCTTCCCCCACACCCCTGGCCCTTTATGCTCCTGCTATGAGTGAAATCATCTGGTATTTTTTTTTCTTTCTGCCGTATTTCACTAAACATGATCTCTTACTGCTCCATCCATGTTGCTGCAAAGGGCATGTTTATTTTTGATTGCTGAGTAATATTCCATTGTATATATGTACGTCTTTTTAACCCAGTCATCTACTTTTGGGCATCTGGGTTGAGTCCATGTCTTTCTTATTGTAAATAAAGCAGCAATAAACATCGGGTGCAGGTGTCTTTTTGAATCAGTGTTTTTGTCCTTTGGGTAAATACTAGGAGTGGGATTGCTGGGGAAGCAGTTTGAGAAACCTCCAAAGAGTTTTCCATAGTGGTTGTACTAGTCTGCATTCATTCCCACCAGCAGTGCAGGAGAGTTCCTTTTTCAGATGTGGAGTTTTTTTAAAAAGAAAAGTGAAGCCAAAAGTGAACTGACTAGGAAAAAACACATCCCAAAGCTCATCTTCTGAAGGTAACTTCAGTGTCCCGAAGCATAAGGTGGCCAAGCCACACACATGTGATACCTTAAAAATTAGTGGTCAGAGCTGTACATTTTCAGAGGATTTCTAAAACTTAAAAGCCACTAACTTCTAATGCTGTAACAAAGGAAATGATAACAAAGGTTTTAAGTCAGGTGTTCATTTATTAAATACAAGTTTTTGAACAAACACCCCCAGGCAAGTTTGACCAGAAGTAACCTTCCTGGAATGTTTCAAAATACAGTTGTTGATCAAGTTTTATTTCAGTCCACCTTTTTGTTTTGCTCTTCATTTTGTTTCTGGATTCTTTTCCTGTTTAGCAGTTAGAACATGTGCATTATTTCCTCATGTAACATCAACAGTGCAGCATCAGCCTCTGACTTGCAAAGGCACCCAATAGACTTATGCTCTGTGCAATGGCTGCTTGGCAACCAGCATCAAATAATGAAGCTTTTGTAGAGTGATACCAAATAGCAACCGGCACCTTTGCCTTCATCATTAGAAACCTTTAAAGTTTCTTTCAGTTTTCTCAGACCTATTAAAAACTATTAAAAGAATACAAACCCAGACTGCTTGGTAAAGCCACTTAAATAGTTTTCCATTTAGTATTACCCTCTTGGTAAATAGTACCAGAGCTAATTAGAGAGTCTTCATTTTCTCATCATACTCCAGCAAAGCCAACAAAGCTAGGTTTATCAGAAATTCTGCTGTAATAGATTTAGAGCTGCTTCTGAGTTTCAAGAAAACAACATACCTTTTTAAGCTTCCAAGTGCATTTATGCACCATGTTGTACCAAGGTAATTTTTTGAGTCTCATTTTTGGGATGTTCCTAAATTACTTTAAGGAAAGGAAAAAGGCACAGAGGACACTTGGTTTCCTTACCAACAGTGGCCCTAAGCTATGCACTTGCCTTTGTGGTGAGTTTAAAGATATTCAGCAGCATTAATGGTGCCACAGCCGTTCATAAAAAGTTTCAGGAAAAGAGCTTGAAAAAAAAAAAGCTTGCCAGAAAAGACTTACAATCTGAAGACTAAATACAGAAATAGAACATACAGATACTAGAGGCAGCACTGAGGTTGTTAACTAGAAAGCTGCTGGGAACAGCTGCCTTTCTGAATTTTGTGCCCATTTTTCCTCCAATTTTCTCTTATAAAATTCTTGGCTTCCCCAAATGAAAACATACTATTAGACTGAGTTTGGAAGATAAATGCAAATAGGCAGAAGCTTATTATTTTCTATACAGTTCATTCTCAGAGGAGGAGAATAAATATGAAATTAAGCTCATTTCAAACCACATGTTAAAGGCCCAAGGAACACACTGAATTAATATCTTACATTCTGGTATTTGCAAAAGTCTTCGATTTCCTTTTCATCTATATACATAGTCACAGACAATATCTACTTAATACCTAGTATGGATTGTTCTCTGATTTGAACTTTTCAGCTGATACCATCAAAAATACATTAAGGCCAGCTTATAGCAACTTATGTTGGAACAGCATAGAATTACCTTATCTGGTTCAAGTAAGTGATGGTTAATAGTAAAGTCCTTTAAATGATGCAAAGACCCATTTCTAAATCATACCACTTTTCTTGCATTTCTGACACCTTTGGACTTTTAACTATATAGACAGTCCATAGGGCAAGATGCCTCCTTAGCATGTTATGCTGTGTAATTGACCAGGGTGGTCAAGTTCAATTTGTAAAAATGGGCCCATCTACTTACTACCTGGGGCCAAGTGGATCTGAAAAATGGCTTGTGGACAAGGTTGTGCTCAAATTCCTACATTGTTAATTCATCAGCAAAAGCTGATTTAGAAGCAGCACTTAAGTCAGGTCACAAGCCCAAACAAACATGAACTATATACATTTTATAGCTTCAGAATTTTGTCTAGAATGAGTATGTAATAAACATGGCTACACACCACATATATTTTACCATGGAAGAGACAATATAAAGTGGCACTGTTTACACTAGATCAGTATAAGAAAGCACATGGTGTGTATATATCTATATTGATAGACTATTGACATTAGTGTTTTAAAATAATATTTTTCATGGTTGCAAACTTGCCTAACTCTTCTACTCAAACCTAGTCCCTGTAGCAACAGATTTCCATAATATAACATGGGCCCAAAAGCCTGTGTTATTCTCTCACCTCAGAATTTTTTTAATAAGGTGTCAAAATTGCAAGTTTGATCTACTAGTCTTCCTAAAAATAATGTAGGCCTAAGTTTTGTGTGATAATGACAACCCCAAGGGACAGTAGTTTGTCTCCGAGTATCTCTGAGTTATACATAGTGTTAAGAGCTACCAACAGAAGTTGCATAAGATTCCTTTTTTTCTGTCATCTGATTAAAAAATACACTCAAACATCATGGCGATGCTTTAACATCACAGAGTTGTAACAAGGAAAAGGGCTGAGGCTTGGGTCATGAGGACCTTGATAATATAGGACTTTCTGATGATATCAGTTGTTAATGAAATATATGACAGCATATACTTAAAAGCAATGCTCACCAAAGATGTTTGAGCAGTTCTTAGAGGAGAAACAGTAGGGTAGCAGGAAGTCTTAGTAGTTGAAGTAATATAATTCAAGGTAGGAAAAGGAAGAAACAATAGGAAGAGAGAACAAAGGGTAAAAATTAGTGATTTCTGAATTTGGTGATGCTATATAATTAGTATAATTGCCTGCAAGCCAGGAGAGCTTTGTCAATTTCTTAGGAATCTTAATTATCATAATTTGAACAAGAGCAGTTCTTTAATTTAGTGAAAAAAAAAAAAAGGTCAGAATCATTAAGAGAGAAACCACAAACAGCTGTTTATCTACACTCTGGGGTTGGTTTTGGTTTGTTTAGTTCACAGTATTTATTCAAGTTGCTCTTTTTGTTGTTTCCTCTCTGCGAGCCATCGTTGGATTTTTTCTTTGAGTTCTGTGTTTGGCCGGATCTGGTCCATGGTGAGGGGACTACGGTTAAAGGGATCTGTTTGGTCACTGGAAAAAAGAGAGAAAGGAAAACAGGGTTATTTCCATAAAGCCTCCCATCCTAAGCCAAAAATAGTATACCTGGACACCTCACTTTGAGACTGAAGCTACAAGAGTGCATCATAACATTGAGTCAGGTACTGACTGGAAGTTAGAAAGAATGTGATGAGAGTGATTTAGGCTTTTTTCCCTTCTTTAAAAGACTATATAGTTTTGTCTCTCTGCTGCTTTACAAACTATCTCAACATGACTACCCAGATATTTGATCTGATTCCCCTTCATATTCATGTTAGCGTTAAAGAGCTATTTGTAGTTTTAGTAATAGACTCCCAGTAACTGTATAACGTAGTAAAAAAGAAACTGACACTTGATTTAGTTAGTTGACTATTACACAAGTAAATTTTGCATATGCTGATTTTCTACAGGTAAAAGGATTTGTAATTGACTTTATGGGCTGATATATCTTCTCTCGGTATACTGAGGCCACAATAAAATATAAATTCTCACTTGACACAATGGAAAAGACATACCACCTAACATACTATCTTGCATGTAATGAAAACATAAGGCTAAATATCGTGAAGCAGAAAATTCTTTTCATATTTAAAAAATTTCATTTCCTTAAATTTGAATAAATGTATATAATTGAATTTTAAATAGGCAGTCTCTTAGTACCTATGTCTATCTAATGCTTAAAAGAGCATACAGGCTAAGGAAAACTCAGATCATCATGGCCAAGTACAGCAGCGGTGGTAGAATGTGAGTTAACTGCTATGCTGAAGAGAGTGTAAAACATGAACTGAAAAGACAAGCCATCGTTTTATATTTTTACAGCTAAAATAACATTAAAACAATGTGAAGTTAACTTGTATTTGAGACTGATATGATTTCTGATATATAGTGATAGTGATTTCCTTAAGGAAGAAAGAGGTAAGATTAGAGCCAGTATTTCTCAACAGGGTTTCTTATGTTGGATGTTTAAATCCTTAACAATACAATGATATACCTCCATCAAGCCTGCTCAACATACTGGGGCACCTACTAGGTGCCTCGTGCCTTGTCTGAGAGAAAAAGAGGACAACAAACACATACATGTGTGTTCTGAGGCTGCTTTTTGGAGGCTAGTGTACCTGAGCAAATGTCTGGCAATGGTGGACCTATCCACAGTGACTCTAGAAGACGGAAGCACCACAGGGTCAGACATCAGGGTGCTCATGATGGGGTCCAGGAACTCATCACAGGCATCTGCATATGTCTCCTCTTCCTGCTGCTGCAGGTCTGCTAGAGACTGAGCACAAAACACGTTAAGGTGAATTTACAGAGCTACTGAATTCAGAATGCCTAACAACTAGACCTTCATCTTAAGGGGTCATTAATAAACTTTACAGTGAAATGACGACTGTCAGATTTATCTTCTCAAGAACAAATCAAGATGGATATTATAAAAGCAACTTTAGCATTCAGCTCCGACTCTGAAAATTCTATTTGCTAGAAATCATGACTGGAAATGGGTATAAGTGTTAATAGGTAAAAAAACCACATCACATACAACATCCTTATGGCAACAGTCCTGTTTTAAATGTCATATTTCAAAAAAGGGAAGGGGGTAGGCGGGCTATTATTTGCATAATTATAGTCACTCAAGCAGTTCCTGTATGAACATCAGTTTCTGGTTTTAGGTGCAAATAAGTGTTGGAATTTAAAAATGCCTTCAACATTTAGTTCCTTCACGACTTCAGATCCTCAGGGACCCAATGACATCAGCTCCTCAGAGACCCATTTGGCTAAACTTTAGGTAAGGATGAAGCCCAACTCAATAAATAACTCAGTGAAGAGGAGACTGAAAAACCAAGAAGGTTTTCTAAGGCCCGTGCCACGATTTTACCTTCCTCATACTGCTAAAAGAGTTTGTCATACACCAATCAAAGGGATTAGAGGAATGCTTATTCATCTAAATAATAAATAAGTAAACAAACAATAGGGTGTTTATTTTTTATTTTTAACCCCTTCACCTATTTCTTTCTTCCCTCATCTCTGGTGCAGTCATTCAATCTTTAAAATATATGGATATTTCAGTATAAGCCAACTATCAATTACAAGTATAGAGAACAGAAAATTAAAAATCACTGAATAAAAGCTATCAATCTTGAATTTTATTCTAAAATGCTTTTCTGCATTAGCATCCAGATTTTAAAATCTCATGTAGAAGTTTCTTAAATCAATTTTCTGTCCTCACCCTCATGTCAGAAAGAGCAGTTCTAGTTTTTATTTATTTGTGCATACAGAACTTGATACAGGTCAGAGGTGCAGGGGTGGTGAGAGGATTCACCAGCGACAGAGTGGGGAGCAGAACAGGCAGACTGACGAAGTACACTGCTGAGGGGAGCAGCAGGCGGGTCAGGAGAGGTCTGCCTGGGCCATGTGGGTCACCTCTGGGGCAGGAGGAGATCGAACTCATGTGGAAGTGGCTTCTGATTCTTAGTGCTGCGCTTTAACCCACTGCACCACCAGGGAGGGCCTAGTTTTTATTTTTTTTTTTCTAGATTTACTTATTTATTTATTTGATAAAGAACTTGGGTATAGGCCAGAGGTGTGGGAGGTGACAAGACTCACCAGACACAGGGCGGGGAACAGAATAGGAGGAGCCAATGAACTATACTGCTAAGGGGAGCATGGGTGAGACAGGAGAAGCCTACTGTTCCATATGTGAATTAGCTCCCTGGACCAGGATAGAACTCAAGCTGCAGTGGCAAAAGCATTGAGATTTAACCCCTAGACACCAGGGAGGCCCCAAGTTCTAGTTTTTGACTGGTAAGAAAGAACTGTCGATTTATATTTTCTTATAGCAATGTTCTTTCCTCCCTGAAAAAGGGTAAAAAGCAGCACAGCTGCATTGACAATGTGTTTTTTATTGAATATATTAATAAAGAAGTTACCCTCCTGTTTACCTTAATTCTCTCTGCTAAGTTGCTGAAAGCTACAATCATATTCCCAGGCTTATTTATTTTCTTCAGAACTCGGACTGTCTGTGCAAAAAGAGTTGGAGAATAGGAACGTCCATCCTTGGGCACAGTGGCACAGAAATTCTCCTCATCCCTGGAATGTCAACAACAAAGAGAAATGAGTATCAAAGGGTAGGAGATAATGGAGGGGGGATAAAGAAGGTTTCCTGTTACTTCTATGCCAGTGTGCTTTTTTTTTTTGATGAGAGAATAAAGAACAAAACATTTAATAAAACATGCATACCTCTTGTATACATGGGAGAGAGGGAGAGACTCAGTAGAAACTGAGTAGCACCATGAATGTCATTTTGATAGAGGATTTCTTATTTTTAGGAAGAAAGTCTAGCAAACATCCTGTGGCTTTAAGAGAATACTGTTTTCTAAACAGCGGCACAACCAGTAAAGTTTAACTTTGCACAGAGCAAGACAAATGTTGGAAATTCTACACAATGTTCCACAAGTCACATGAAAACTCATAAATGAAAGCTACAGAAGATTCCTTTATCAACCAACAAGAGAACTGCTACTTTCCTATTTCCACATAATTACCAGTCCTTCATTCCAAAATCAAATCCTCAAATTAAAACATTCACATCCCCTCTGGCTTGCCCAATTTTAATCTCAGATACCCAAGATTTAAGTAGATGGTGCAGATATCTGATACGAGTTGCTGGGGTTTGAAGTCAAATTCACTGAAGTCCTTGACTTTTAAGGCTCCCATCTTGGGGCCCACCAGGTGCTGCAGGAAGTAGTTGAGCATGGAGATGATGCGCTCGGCCAGGAAAGGATGCACAAAGAGTGATTTAATTTCTGGAAAAAAACCCAAAGGTTTGTGAAAATCCATTAACAATCTTTTTCTTGTTATGTTTTAGTTTTACTTGGAGACCTTTGGGATTGACTATTTTTAAAAATGATATAACTAATATATTTTCATTGCAGTGTTACCAGTAAATTTAGATACACAAAAGTGGATAAACAAAATACAAATTATCACCCAGAAATTAACATTGTTCACATTGTGCTAATATAGCCTTCTAGTTTTTCTGCCCATATTTACACATATGCACTAAAACAAAATGATTATCATATTATACATATTTAGTAACTTTTTTCATAAGCTGCACCACAAATATCTTACCATTGTAGTAAATGCGTATCCCTATTCTATCCAATATGGTAGCCACTGGCCACATGTAGCTATTTAAAGCTAACATTTCCCCACTCATATGTCAGCCATGGGCATTATTCTTCATGAAGGTTTGTTAATGATTCACTTCCCTTGAAGACTGTGGGGAATATTGCCATCAGAGTCTGAATGCTATTTTCAGCTGGGCCTAGTGCTGCAAATGGAGCAATATTGACCCCTACATTTTTTGGGAAAAGTACTTCATTTCTTACCTGATGTCAGAAAGGCAAGGGTACCAATTGTTTCATTGGACATGATGTTATGGAATCGTGCTAGCTGTCCAAACATCTGTAGACCAGCCTCCTTCTCTCGGCGAGCTTCTGGACTCAGACTATCCCATTCACCTCGATCCTTCTCAATTTGTTGAATCTTTATCTTGCTTAAATACTACAGCAACCAGAGGTGGGATGCAGTGGAGAAAGAAGGAAAGATAAGAGGTTCTTTTTAAGATCCAGTTCACTAAGATAGGAAAAGGAGGAACAGACATGACCTTTATTTTTGCACATAGGGCTAAAGCTTACAAATAAATTGTGGGAAAGAAAAAAGAAAATGATATTGTGGTTTCATATAGATTTGTTTCAGCATGGGTAGACTTATAAGTAATTCCCCTAGAAACACTATATAAGAGGAGGAGGATAAATAGTGTAAATACGAAACCAACTGAACAAAAAAAAAAAAAAAAAAAAACAGTGAAAAATAAAACGAATACTTTCTGAAAGATGGGGTGGAGACTGGGGGGGAGAATGCCACACAGGGCCTCCCTGGTAGTGCAGGGGTTAAAGTCTCAGTGCTATCAAGCTATTGATATTCACTATGGCAGGAGTTCAATCCCCAGCCAGGGAGCTGACACACACAGGATAGCAACCCTATCCTGTCTCACCCGCTGCTCCCCTCAGCAAGTGTATTTCAGTAGATCTGCCTGTTTCCCTCCCCACTCTGCTTCTGGTGAATCCTCTTACCCACCACATTTCTAGCCTACACCCCAGTCCTTAGATGCAATAATAAGTAAAAATAAATCTTAAAAAAAAAAAAAAAAATGAAGGAACACTATCTAGCAGGCCACAATGGCAAGGTTGGCAATACATCATAAACTCACAAATTTCTAATGTCCAAAGTAAGTTAAGGGGTATAACAATTGCTTGATTATGATCAAAGGGTAAAAAGTATGTATTCATGAAGATTTAATGGTGGAGAGGCAATGCAATCTGCTTTTCTTTCTTGTACCTGTATGGCTTCATCCAGAAGGAAGATGGCATCATTCATTAACAGATTAAGAAATCGGAGGAACAGTGGGGGATTCATGGCTTCTAAATTCTTAGAGGCATAGTCAGCCAAATCCTGTAAGTCCAACGCAACAGACAGTCATTCTAGTATGGAACCACAACTCACTGGAACTTATTTGAAGCAAAACTCAGATAACTTTGGTTTCACTAGGAACTCTCTCACCTTAATGCTCTCTCGATATGGATCTGTTCCCCACATGTACTTCAGGATGGGGTACATGGGACGGCGGTAATTAAACTTCTGTTCAAATTGATGTGGATCTCCTGGAGTGGGATTTAAGAACAAAAACCAAAAAAGGTGGTGCTGTTAGAGAGAGAGTAAGAGCTTATGTCTATTGAAGTCATTGTCTTTTATTCTGCATGTAATAGGGCTGGGGGATTTATATAAGCCTGGAGTTGTAGCCAGCGTTTAACGTAAAGGATATCTTATACAGATATGAACAAGGACCAAGTTGTACAATAAAAACTAAGGGAAACAAATGCTTTCATACCCAAATACAGAACATTGATCAGACTCTGAATGAGGCCTCTGAGCTGAGCATGTGGCAGATGGGACAGCCATGTGCAGAAGGGGGTAGTAAGTAATCCCCATATTCTTCAGAGATAGTATCCCACTGGGCAGCCAATTAGTTCATGATTATTCTGAAAATTCAGGTAAAGAGCTAAAAATTGGAAGTATGTGCTGCTTTTGACATGTAATACTATAACTAGAGCTCTAGAGGTTAGGCTGCCATATTAAAGGAAGAAAATGGATCTTGAATCAGAAGGCCTGGGTTTTCCCACTTAATGCAAATCTCTTAACCTTTTTTAACTTCCACTTACTCAGAAATAAAACAAGAATTATGATACATCCTCTACCATTACAACCCTTAATCTAAGTGTTGTAATGGTCACATGATGGCATAACTGCAGTGACTTATTGTGCAATTTCTTACGTATTATGAATAATTTACATGCACTTAATCATTTTAATCCATTTTACAGATA
>NW_004567126.1:19732268-19743412 GCF_000260355.1 Condylura cristata
TTAATGCTATGGAGTTTGTTGAGAATGTCCCTCCACTCTCTTCTTGCCCGTAGTGTTTCTTCAGAGAAGTCTGATGTCATCCGGATTGGTTTCCCTTTGTAGGTTATTTGTTTCTTCCCTCTTGTCATTCTCATTATCCTTTCTTTATCTTGCAAGAGACTGCACTTTTTTTAAAGGTGACACAGACCTGGTTCTACCATTTAGCTGTATGTCACAGACAAATAATTTCATCTGTTTGAGTAGATTACTCTTACTCATGGGTAAGAGATAATTTAGCAAAATAAACAATGCAAAAATACTTATTATCAAGGCAATAGCATGTGTTCAGTAAGTGATATCTGAGTATTTTTCTTACATTCAAATACTGTTCAAGCTGTGACTCTCCACTAGAATCAGCTTCTCAGTTTTAGAATGCCTTACCTGTAAACTCAATGTCCACAAAAACCTTGATTAGAGCTTCTGCAAGGTGGGCTGCATAGGGAAAGTTGCAGAACACACGCTTCCGGTGAAATACACTTGATACCAAGGGATTTGGGGTCTGATCCAGGTGGGGCATGACTGCTTCCAACACCTCAGCCAGTTTGGCCCTTAGGTGGGGATTTTTCATCCTGCAAATAGGGCAGAAAGTCAGGTAAGCAGGTAGAAAGCATTAAGTCCCAAATATAAGACTGTTGTCTTCATATGAGGAACCAAAATATTTTTTTTTAAAAAATATTTATGTATGCATACAAGAATTAGGGTTTAGGTCAGAGTTATGGGGGGGGGTGAGAGGACTCACCAGAGACAGAGAGGGGAGCAGACAGGCAGACTGCTGAAATAATACTGCTGAGGGTGAAATACACTGCTGAGGGAAGCATCTTGTGGGACAGGAGAGGACTGTCCTGCCATGTGGGTCACCCCCCTGGCCAGGGCTCAAACTTGTGCTGCAGTGTCTGTGGAGAGCTTCATAGTGCTGTGCTTTAACCTGCTGCACCACCAGGGAAGGCCCAGGAACCAAAATATCTTATACTACCATTACAGAAAAAAACCAGGGTTCTATCAGTTTTCAGGGGGTAATGCAGGGCACACCCTTTAATTCCTGAGGTCACAGCTTACAAAGTATGAGGGTATTTAAGTTTCAGTTTAATGCTTAACCATTTTGTTTACTTTTCTATAGCAGTACATTGTTTACTGTTTACTATTTCCTGACAGTTTCATCTAGCCTTGCTTTTTTAGCCTTTCTGAGGGTAAGGTCCAGATTTATGTAATCAATGAGTATCTTCCTTTGGAAAAGAGAACTAGAACTAGGAATAAGCCTTGAGATCAGAAAGCATTTATCTAAGGTTACTGCTCATCTGATTCAGAATATCAAGAGTAAACTTGTTATGTAATTATTTGATCATTAGCACCTGCCAGTGGTTAGGTTTCTGGCATTACAGTAACCACTTTACCCAGGGACTAGCAGTGGAATTCCCATCAGGTACCTTATATGTAGGTTCAAATTCTCTGTGGGCAAAGTCCTGTGCTTATTCCTCTGGAGAGTAGGATTTTTGGATGGTCATAAGGATGGTCAGGTGATTCATTAATGTTAACATAACTTCTGAAAGCAACCCCTTATGATTCAGGCTTGTTTATTTCTTGGTTTAGAAGCCTTCTGAATTTTTTGCAGTTCTAAACAGTGATGGAGCCAAGCTTTCAGCACTTTTTACCTTTCTATACTTCCAGTGAAAATGGTGATAAAGTGAAGGACATGTTCCAGGGAATCTGCTGATGTCTCCAAGATGTCATCGGCAAAGCGCCGAAGAAAAATGAGGAAATCACCCAGGTTATCTGCAAAAAATTCTGAAAAAGAAAATACTAGAATTAGATAAACATCAGTCTCACTATACTAAGCATAGTACATTTTAAATCTCTCCCTTCCACCCTACGTAGTG
This sequence comes from Condylura cristata, assembly GCF_000260355.1. Classification (NCBI taxonomy): domain Eukaryota; kingdom Metazoa; phylum Chordata; class Mammalia; order Eulipotyphla; family Talpidae; genus Condylura; species Condylura cristata. Next base: position 19,734,182 of record NW_004567126.1, read on the forward strand.
AAGGATTACAAAAAAGGAAAAAAAATATCTTGCAGATACTAGGAATACTTATAATATACAAACTCTTAACATTTTTATTTTTATCAGAGCAATATAAAGGGCCTTGCTGGTGGTGCAGGGGTTAAAGTCTCAGCACTATTAAGCCATTGACAGCCATTGTGGCCTGAGCTGACCCATATGGTGCAGCAGACCTCTCCTGTCTTGCCTGCTGCTCCCTCAGCAGTGTATCTCAGTAGATCTGCCTGTTCTGCTCCCCACTCTGTTTCTGGTGAATCCTCTCACCCTCTGCATTTCTGGCCAGTATCCCAGTTTCTTGTATGCATAAACAAATCTTAAAAAGTTGTAGTGATACAAGATACAGTTAATACATCAGTCCAGTTTAAGGAAATATACCAATATATTTTTTTCACTCTCAGGATTAACTGTGGTCTAGTAAATCTTCAGATGCACACAAGAGTCTTGAATAAAGACAAATACACTCGATGACTACAGTCACCGATCTCTAGTTCTCCAGTGGTTTTGGCCGCCAGGTATTCATGCCTTTGTGTGTTCCTCCTACATTCTTCCAGGGAAGAAGATACACCTGAGATATGATTAGGTTATAAACACTCATTGATTCCACTTTGGTCACATTTTCTGGGAGAAACCAGCTGCCACATTTGAGCAGTAATAAGACCTGTGTGGCCAGAAAGCAACTGAGGCTGCCAACAGCTGCTTAATTAAGCCTGTAAGCAGATCCTCTAGCTCTCGTCGCGTCTTCAGATTCCTATGGCCCTGGGTGACAGTTTGGCTGCAACATCATGAGATCCAGAGTCAGAACCTTGCAGTTAAACCACTGGATTCATAACCTACAGAAACCATGTGAAAGAATGTATGCTGTTTTAAGCTGCTGTAATTTGTGCTATACAGCAATAGATGCCAATACTGTGATCAAGAACATAAATCTGATTTGATGGTGAACAGTATCTGCCAGCCCCTCCCAACCCCCTTCCCTTCTGGGTTAATTAAGAGGAGACAATTTGTTTTTTGAAAGAAAAACACAGAGATATAGATAGATTTACAAGTCGAACAAATGTTAATGATAGTAATTAACAGTTCTGAAAACCCTGATTGCACTAAATCCTTTGAAGACTATTTTCTGATAGGCTCAGTAGTGGGCACCGGAGGCTGACAAACAAGCTGTCAGCGCCCCCCTACTTTGACCAATAGATATTATTTGGGGTGTTTCTCCAAAAACAGTTGCTAAGGAAGGTATTTTGAGGATTTAACTTCCAAAGTCACTCAGTTAAGCTTAGATGGCTATAAATAGAAAGTTCCCGAGGGAAGAGCTTGCTTACCTGGCACATAACCCAAAGAGCTGTAGCCATCTGGCAAAGGAAAAGTTAGCTCTATTGGCTGTGAGCCCTCATTGCCTATGGCCAGTTGAACTAGCAGAACAGCCATGGAGACCTGCAAATTGAGACAGTTTTGTAACATCTGTGGCTCAGTCATGGCTGTCTTAGTAGAGAGATAGATGGTCATCAGTCGCTCAAACTGCTCCCGGAGACTGTCAGCAGCAGGACTAGAACTCTGCTGTGCATCCCGCCAGGCAACCTGAAGCCGATGCAGATTCTGGTTTATTTTTACCATCTGATCATGTAACCTGCCACAGGAGAAGAAAAGAATGGGTGAGGGAGGCTCACAACGGGGCATTCAAGTAGACTGTTTCAGAAGAAAAAATCCTCATTTACTTATTCTATTATTCTCTTTTAGGATGCAGGGAATTGTAATTGTAATGCTATAGAAAGCATTCAGTTATTGACAGGACACAGGCAGGGGGCAGAGCACTGAGAAAATATTACTAAGTGTTCAACACAACTGAACACAATTACAAATAGCAGCTTTCAGTTGAAAAGCAGCACCCAAAGAACGTACCTTGGCTGAGCAGGGTGTAGACTGGGCAGTTATGTAAAATGACTGTTACATTAAGTACAAGAAGCCCAACAGGGTTGGTCAATACCACACAACACAAGTACAATGCTGGTAATTTGACAGTTATTAGAGTAATTAGACTATCTTAACTATAGTAGAGAATTAAAGCTGATTAAAAAGGGACTCTAGATTAGTGATGACTACACAAGAGCTAGTAGCCACTTGGGATGGGAACTTAAGAGTGGCTCACAGTCCTTTGTTGTTCAATACAAAATTATTTTTCATAGAGCCAAATGTTCTCTAATGAAAGGAAAGACCCATAACTCAATGTTATAGAATGTGCTTCTTGTGCATAGTCCAAAGGCATCTCCTTTGGCCCAGTAGATAATATCTAAGGCTTAGCTAATGGATCCTGGAAAACTAGATGACATTCATTTTTATATTTGAATCTACATGGTTGAACAGGTTCAGCACGTCCTGAGTTATCTACTGTCTCACCTAAAATGTCAATGACAGGGATAGAAAAAACACTGAGAGATATAATTTCATTTTTCCAGGAATATGCTGAATTTTGGAAAATGCTGTGTCAATTTCAGTATTCTGAGAAGGCACTAAAATGGCTATCTTCAATATCCATTCCTACAGGCTATAACAGTGACTGAGTAATTCCCTTTTGCTATAGTGGTCACAATCAGCTAAATCTGAGGGGGTAAAATCATGAATGACATATGGCTAGCCAGAACCATTTTTGGGAGGCATACATTCTGGTTCTCAAACCTCACATATCTGGAATCTATCTTTTATAGAATTAACTTTTTGATACATAGATCTTCTGATCTGACTGAAATTCCTTTAAAATATTTCCTTAATTGGCCCTCCCTGGTGGCGTAGCGGGTTAAAGCACAGCACTAAGAAGCTTAAGCCACTTCCACATGAGTTCGACATGGCGCAGCAGACCTCTCCTGACCTGCCCGCTGCTCCCCTCAGCAGTGTACTTCTTCGATTTGCCTGTTCTGCTCCCCACTCTGTCTATTACAGCAGGAAAGAGTGAGATAATTTTGCAAGTCAGAGTCTCCCTGGTACAAGGGTTTAGTTAAAGCATAGCACTAAAGATAGCATGAAGCTACCTGCAGCCACTAGAGCAAGAGTTAGTTCCTGGGCCAGGCAGGTAAACCACATGAAGTGGTAGACCTCTTCTGTCTTGTCCACTGCTCCCCTCAGCAGTATATTTCAGTAGATCTGCCTGTTCTGCTCCCTACTCTGTCTCTGGTGAATCCTCTCACCCCCTCACCTCTGGCCTGTACCCAGGTTCTTGTATGCATAAGTAAATAAAACTTTAAACGAAAATTTCAAGTTAAGAGAAAAATGCTAGTATGCTAGTATATCTTTAGTTTAAAAAAATTTAACAGATCAGGCCCTCCCTGGTGGCACAGTGGGGTAAAGCACAGCACTGAGAATCTAAAGCCGCTTCCTCATGAGTTCGATTCCCACCTGCCCCGGAGGTAACCACATGCGAGGCAGACCTCTCCTGACCCACCCGCTGCTCCCCTCAGCAGTGTACTTCGTCGATCTGCCTGTTCTGTTCCCCACTCTGTCTCCGGTGAAGCCTCTCACCGCCCCTGAGCTTCTGGCCTGCATCCCAGTTCTATATGCACAAATAAATAAATCTTTAAAAAAAATTTTTTTAACAGATCAAAAACTTAAGATACATTCAAGTACAATTAATGTAAACATAAATGAGTGCATATACTACCCTTTTCCTAGATAAGCCTTAAGAATAAGACAGTGAGACTCATATGGTTATCAACACAACTACTAATTCTTTCCTAATAACATCAGAGGAGTTACCTGTGAAATCCCAAGTACAAAGTGTATTCTGTCAGAACAAGGTTCTCTGTTACAAGGTTGTAGTTCTGAGGAAACTCTGGTTCCTGCACAGCAGGGATCAAACAGGTTTCTTTGTCCAAACCTCAAAGAAGTTAAAAGGAAGAGTAAATGGCTTGCCAAGGACATCTATCACGATCTCCAATGTCCCTCTACCCAAGTTCAACTTCCATTCTGTTACCAGTAATTATCTTTTTCTTTTTGTTTTCCCCATCATATCTTCTTAAAAACAAATCTAATCAAATCAATACTTTTGTCTAACAATGTCTTTTGGCTTCTATGAAAAACAATTAAAATTCTTCGGCTTGGGGCCCTCTTGGTGGCGCAACAGGCTAGGTCACAGCACAGCCACTACCGTGTGAGTTTGATCCCGCACTGAATTGCCCCAGAGTGCGGCGCAGCAGACCCCTCCTGACCCGCCCGCTGCTCCCCTCAGCAGTGTAGTTCACTGATCTGCCTGTTCTGCTCCCCACTGTCTGGTGAATCCTCTCACTGCCCCTGCACCTCTGGCCTGTACCCCAGGTCTGTATGCACAAATAATCTTAAAAAAAAAAAACAAAAACCAAAAACCAAAAACCAAAAAACCAAATTCTTCAGCTTGACCATAAAATCACCAAAAGGAATGACAACACAATAGATTTTTCCAAGTCATAGACAACAGATCACTTGTTATCTATTGTGTTTGATAAGACTTAGCTAGGAAGAGCTCAACTTTTTTATTTTTATTTTTTTTAATTGAGCTCAACTTTTATAGAATATTATTATTTATGCCCTTCTCTCAGTTCTCACAGCTTAACCTTACCCCATATATTATGGTTATTTATTAATATCTCTGCCTTCTTCTAGAACCTTTGAGTTCAGAAAGAACAAGGACTATACTTTGTTTTAATAATAAATGAATGAATACCCAAGGTGGCTAAATTCAAAGAGGTTTCACTAAATTACAACATATAAAAATGATCAGATTTAAAAAAAGTATCTTTTTAAAGGCTAAAATAGCTCTTCTTTCCGCCTCATCTTTGAGGAAAACAAAAAAGGGCATCTTTGTAGGAAAAAAAAAAAAGACTGGATGTGCTAAAAATCTCCTGTCACACACACACACACACTCTCTCTCTCTCTCTCTCTCTCTCTCAAGAGTTTTTGAGAAGCCCAAATCCCCCCTACCTCTCATGTGTACATTTTTTATTTTTCGTTCTTCATCATTCAACTCCTTCAGGGCACAGTAAGTGGGATTAAAGGTGAGGAGCCGAGAGGATCTGGGTTTGCAAAATGGCTGGCATAACTTCAGGAGAGCAGCACCCAGATTCAGAAAGAAGGCATCCGAGGCATACATTTGGAAGAAGATTTCTGGCATCTGATTGGCCCAAATCTTGGTGCGGCCTGCATTTGCATGCAAACAGTTTCCAAGCCAGGACAAGATACAGTGTTTGGTTTCTGGAGAGAGCTGGAGTAAGTTCTTCAGCATCTGGTAGATCTTTTCATGGAACTGAGCCATGAACTGTTTAGCCAGAAAACACAACCATAAAACATTCCAGTTTCAAAATCCTAATATTTGTTACTCCCAAACCTTAGCCACTGGCAATTTCCAGAAGTATGCTAATCCCAATCTTCCTCATTCTCCCTGTGTCTTATCTCCCAGTTCTGATTAAGAGAAAAAAAAAAAAAAATTGGGGGGGTGGGCACATTTATTTCTTGATGAGCTTACTAAACTGCAGATTACATAGCTTTAAAATAAGGGTCAATTAACTCTGCAAAGGGCAGACAATAAAAAATTTGGCTTTGCATACCATGTGGTTCCTGTAAGCAACTATTCAACTCTGTCAATGAGGCATGAAGTCAAGCCAAAAACATGATATGAATGAGCATGGCTATGTTCAATAAAACTAGTCATAAAAACAGGTGGCAGGCAGGGTTTGGCCACTGTTGTAATTTGCCAACCTCCACTTCAGTGAGCTGTGAGGATGGGGGACTTAAGCTACCCCAACTCAACCATTTATTGCCTCTCATGTTGACCAGGCCCCTACTATGATTTATGCTATGATTTATGCTATAACAGAGAGGTTATAGATGGAACAAGTTAAAGGAACAAAACTGGTTTGTAAGCTGAGTTCAGTCAGAAGGTTTTAGGAACTGATGCTGTAAGAAATAACTTGGTGAGAAAAATAACAGTTGAGAGGAAGTGGCAGTGTTATAGCACTGGGCAAAGGATAGCAGCAGCTTATCCTCAAACACATAAAGACTTATCCTCCCCTCTTAGTGCATGCAAGAAAGGGTAATTCCTTCACATGATCATGGGAGAAAGCCAATCAGATCAATCTGCTTCTCAAAGTGGCCTATCTGCATCTGCTTCTTGAGAAAACTCTCTTTAGTCTAAGACTGGGGGCTAATATATCCCAGAAAACAGTTCCACCTGATGGATGTTGGCCTCCTGTACTTTGATCTCTTGGGGACTGGAACGAGATGGATTCAGGAAATAGCCGTGATTTTCTACCACACCAGGAGTCTTTAATAAGCAGGAAATATTCAAGATTACTCCCAGCAAGGTCTTCTGGTACATCTGCCCATTGCTAAGGTCCTTGGGTTGAATGTATTCTACAAAAACCTACAAGAGAAGAAAGTCTTGTTTATTCATGCTTAATGAGATAAAAGTGATGGGGGTGAGAAAGTCTTAAAAGAGTTGTGTGTACAACAACCAGAGTATTTTTCTTTTATTCAGTGGGTAATTACCATGCTCTTAGCATAGGGAAACACCGAGTATTAAATCCCCAGCTCAATTGAACAGATGCCATCTTTTAGACCTACCTTTGCCATATCCTTTTGCCTGGTGAAATAGAGAAGAATATCCAGGTAAGCATACAATAGGATCTGGCAGAGCTCTAGATCTTTTATGCGACCCAATAAAATATCAAACACTGGAATCATGACTTCTGGAAATGTTCGAACTTCCTCATCCAAAATCAAGGCTTCAATGACCTCTTCCAAGAATTCAGCTACATCTTCAAAATCTAACAAAAGACAAATAGTAGAAAGAAGGCCATAAGAATTTTGATGTACTTTTATATACTAGCTCTTTGCTCTTCTGAGACTATTCATCATGCTTCTGGTGTTAACCCTGAAGGTTGAGATGTGTCTTTCTTTCTCAATTTCCACCAAGAACCACAGTGGTTCTGGAACTTCCTAGAGCAATTAGAGATTTAAAATTCAGAAATAATCTTACAGATCTTGCTTATGTACTCACGGGCTCCTTGGATGGCTTCCAATGTCAGATCTACCAGTTGTTCATGGATATTTTGATCCACATAGATCTCTGGGGTAAGGAGAACTGTTCGAGTATTGGACACAGCGAGGTTCCTGCACTGCATTGCAAAGGGTAGCAGATTCTCTGGAACTTTGGTAATCTGTAAACAGCATGAAGAAGAAGCAAGAGTCTAGCTTTATGACCTGTAACAAGGGTGGACACAGCAAACAGAATGAGAAAGACACTATGTCCCAAAATAATACTGCATTCTGAGAATGCTTGAAAATTCATGAGTTCAGCTTTTGATTTAAGGAACCAATAATCTCTTAAAATTATAGTCCTGAAAACAAATCAAGCTTTGCCTTCGCTATTATTTATATCTCAGTTGAAATGAATCCACTGAGTTTTTTTTTTAGGGTTTGCTCTTTTTTAAGAGTTATATCGAAACTGGTTTATTGAGAAAGAAAGTAGACCCCAAGACACAGAAAGAAGAGACTAAAAGTTTAGAAGACAAATAAAAGTGTTCTGATATACTGTTCCAGATATACAATGATATGTAGAAACTAATACAGAAGACAATGATCCAACTATGGCTTATAGGTTAAAGTCATGCACAAGAGGACAATGTAATACTTAGTGAGGATTATTCCTTACCTCTTCCTTGGCTCTTTGGAAGCAGGAATAAAGATAACAAAAAATGTGCCTCTCCCCTGCATCTCGATCAGCAGAGAGATTTACTGTTGTAGAAGAAGTCATGTTTATCAAGTGGTTGCCTGGATCTTGAAGTAATAAGCGAGCAAATATGGCCTATTAAGAGAAACAACAAAAATGCTAAACATTTGCATTTAATCTTAGCACACCAAGATGTAAAAGTCATTTTGACAGGTTATTGTGAGACTCACAGGATGCAGAATGAAGGGGAAAAAAGGAACTCAGTATATTGTAACTTTAGATAATATTAGAAAAGAACTGCATACATGTAATTACCACAAATCAAGTTCAAGTGTCTATTACTGCCTTGAGTACAAAGTAAGCATTAAAAGAGTATCTGATGAATGGTGTTAGGTTCAACAATGAAACACAGATTTGAAATCTTTTACTCTGTATGATTGCTGACCTCATACAGCCTTATATAAAGGTAATTCAAATGTATCCAATTAAACTGTACATTGTTAAATGTCTTCCTTACCAACCTTTCATTCCTTTAATGCTGAATACCTATAAGGTGAAATGCATGTTTTTTTTTTTTAATATTTACTTTTATTTATTTATGCATACAAGAACTGGGGTGTAGGCCAGAGGTGCATGCATGCATGTGTGTGTGTGTGTGTAAGAGGATTCACCAGGGACAGAGGGGTGGGGCACAACAGGCAGATCTAATGGAAATATACTCCTGAGGGGAACAACGGGTGAGACAGGAGAGGTCTGTTGCACCATGTGAGTCAGCTCCTTGGCCAGGGAGCGAACTTGTGTTTTCATGGCTGGCAATGGCTTGATAGTGCAGAGACTAACTCCTATGCCACCAGGGAGGTCCCAAAATGCACTGTTTTAGTATAGAAGAAGATATAAAGAAGGAAGGGAGGGCTCTTGTCCTTGAGAACTTGAGTCTAACATAGGAGATAAGACAGGGACATAAAAAGTCTCTACATGAAGCTCTCTCTGGCTGCCTAAAGAGTTCACGACCAGTTGACTGCTCTCGTGGAAACAAATTGTCACTGACAGCCTTTACCCTGGGAAGGCAACAGTAACTAAGACAGAATTTCAGGAAACTAAAATATACAAGGCCACCCCCAATGTCATCTTTGTATTTGGATTCAGAATCCATTTTGGAGGTGGCAAGACAACCAGCACTGGCATGATTTATGATTCCTTGGATTATTCAAAGAAAAATGAATCCAAACATAGATACCCAAGACTTGGCTTGTCTGAGATGAAAAAGTCCTTAAGGAAACAGTGAAAGGAATGTGAGAACAGAATGAAGAAAGTCAAGGAGGGCAAAAGCCAGATTAGGTACTGGCAGAAAGGGGGTGTTAAGGATTCTGCAATGATTACATCTACAATGACTGTGTAGATTCTTCATGAGAGGATTAATAAATTAAAACCCTATAAAAAGCCACTCTTTGGGCCCTCCCTGTGTTAAAGCACAGCACTGAGAGGTTAAAGCCACTTCTGCATGAGTTCGATTCCCACCTGCCCCG
>NW_004567126.1:19743962-19745556 GCF_000260355.1 Condylura cristata
AAATAGATTACTCTAGAACTCAGAGAAGCCTACCTGGCAAGGCCTTATAAATAAGATGGAATTAACTGGATCTTGAAGGATGGGAGATTTGGACACATGGTCACGGTAGATGAGACGACTCCAAAGAGGAAGAGCACAAAGCGAGGGAGGTATGCCAAGTCACGGCTGTTGGAAGGGGAACAGTCGCATGGCTGGGCTAATTTTGCTGAGGGCACAGGTAAATGACAGAAGAATGTTACCTGCTCAACATTGTTCATATCAAGCCAGTCTTGATCTTCCAGGTCAACTGCCATTTCTTCCAAATACACACAGCGACTGGGGATGCCATTCCCACTTTTTAAACTTGGGTCACCTGAAAATGGTTTTAATAAGCTCGGTTATGGATACTTCTTCTATGTTAAACAGGTAACTAATTTTTGACAGCATTTCTCTTGAAGTCTGACTCAGAAAAAGTAGTGATCTGACACAACACACAGTACCTAAAGGTTTAAACCTTTTCCCCTGCTAGTCAAAGGGTATCGGCTTTGTTATACACTTTATATGACATTAAAAAGTGAACCCCAGACATCAGTACTAACTGTGGGATTAACAAGAGACAGGGCACAAGGGTTTTCCCATATTTTTATAGATGCTTGTTGGGGCTTCCCTATGAATATTTAGATCTCCTCAGAGAATAAAATGGGTTGGTTACTATTCTCATTTCCTTTTTAAGGTAGTAAAGGAGATAGCTATATGCTCCAGTCCATATCAAAATGGGCATGAAAGTTATATTAGTGTCTAAATACTATTTTAGGTCATACCAGAGTTTCACTGAAATCTAAACCCTGTGTTCTAGGGAGTGTGAAAGATTTCTATAACCATGAGACACAACAGGTTTCCTAGAGCAACTTCCTAACTCAGGAAGAGTAATGAATAGAGTGGCTCTCTGTAACTCACTGTTGTCCAGAGTAATCAGGAAGATCCTTTGGATCATGTGATTGATGTTGAGTTGCTCACATATTTCCTGCTGTGAACGGAATGAGCGACTAATCTCAGCCACAGAGTAATCAAATTCATCCAGGCTCTCTGACACACTGTTATCTGAATCATCCGGGCTAGCTGGGAGTTCATCTGCCAGAGAACATAAGCCATTAACAGTTTCACACTCTCTTTAAGAGAGAACTGAGAATACCATCAAAAATAATAGATATAACCAAGACAAGGATAATTTTAGATATAAGCAAGTTAATTATCTCATTAGTGAGCACCATGAGTCAGGCAACATCTAAGTACAGGATTCTGAAATCCCTGGCTATAAATCCTACTAATTCTACAAAGTGAAAATTTTATTCTTCCTACTCATTATTAATTATACTGCATGCTGCCAAAAACAGTAATATTATCTTCCCTACAGAATTCTAGTGGACAAGAAATTAACCAATAGATCCACATGCTTCTAAAAGACTATTTCTTGATTTTAAGAGAACATATTTTGTTAGAATAATTCTAAATATTACAGGAAAATATAATATAAAGTCTTCTCTGAACCAACTCTGTAAGGACAACTACTTTTAACTTAAAAGTATTCCAGATTAGGCCCTCCCTGGTGGCGCAG
>NW_004567126.1:19745906-19770771 GCF_000260355.1 Condylura cristata
AAAAAAAAAAAAAGTATTCCAGATTATTTTCCCCCTCTGCTGGTGCTAATGTTTATTACTATGATTTTTAATTTTGTTTAAAAAAAAAAATGGGATCATAACCATATATGCTGTTTTTTCAGCCTACTTTAGAAATGTAATCAGCACTCACACCTTCTGTAAAACTGTTTACAGGACCACCTGTATTGCACTGTACATGTGCACTGTGATTTATTCCTTTTTTTGCACTTATTATGAATATTTCTGTAGGATAAATTCAGAGGAGGAAAATTGTTGAGTCAAATAATTTCAGTATTTAAAAGTTAACTTATACTACCAAATTACTCCCAGAAAGACCGTGTAACTGACAAGTAGACCGGCAGTATGAGTTAGTGCCTGTTTATATCTCCACACATGTGACAGGCAGCTCTCCTGCCAGACTGTGACTATGCAGGTGTTTCTTTTCACAAACCTTTCCTTTTGCAAAACAGCAGTGGTAATTCTCCTGCCATCTGTGACTATGCAGGTGACTCTTTTTCTCCTTTTCTTAATAAACTTGTCCTTTCAAAATGTAGAAACAAACAAAACCAACCAAACAAATCCCCTGATATGATTGTTGTTGTTGGTTTTTTTTTTAAAGGTTTATTTACTTGTGCATATAAGAATTGGGGTACAAGCCAGAGGTGCGGGAGCGGGGGAAGAGGATTCACCAGAGACAGAGTGGGGAGCAGAGCAGGCATACTGACGAAGAATACTGCTGAGGGGAGCAGTAGGTGGATCAGGAAAGGTCTGCTGTGCTATGTGGGTCACCTCCCTGGCTGGGGAAATGAACCCATGCTGCAGTGGCTGCAGTTCACTTCATAGTGTTGTGCTCTAACCTGTTGTGCCACCAGGGAAGACCTGATTGTTGTTTTAATGAGCATTTTTATATGCTCAACTCTCAGCATGTAAGAGTTGCTTCAGTGTGGTCACTTCAGCAAAAGTGACCATCAATAGAGGAGGTCAAAGGCTTTGGCAGAGTGCTAACTGCTGATGGGGAACAGGTTAGGCCTGGTGGCACAACAAACAAAGAGGGCAAGGGCCAAAACAGTAACAGAAGGACAAGTACCTGCTTTGTCCCTACTGCCTGGTGCCTGCAACACTCCTGACTAAAGCCGGCCTTCTGTGAGTTTCTGCCATGACAAGCCTCCTGCCACGCTGTTCCTGCACTGTTTAATCTTCCTCAACGAAATACACACAAATTAGATTTCCCATGCCTTATTTTTTCCTAATTTTCACACTTTTCTTTTCTACAATCTTCTAATCCAACACTTCCCACTTGGAGCCTGTAGTTAAGAAATCTGGGTGAGATTTCAGAGACAGACCCAGAGCCTACTCTTTCTGTGACGGTAAAAAGGCAACAGTGCATTCATCTTCCCCTTGCTTCATCTACCACCCTGTCTGCTACTCTACTGTCTTGCCCTCACCACCTTTTTCCTCAACCCTAGTCAGCTAGCAAGGCCACAAGTCAGCTATGCATCTGACTGTTTTTGAAGTAGACAAAATAAAGGGAAAGTATGAACATTTCTCCTTTCCTAAAAATGACAAGCATTATTCTCTTTGGAGGGAGGAGAAGGGGAGCAATTTCTGGCTTCAAAGACTATAAGTTGCTTTAGAAGACTATGCTTGAGAAAGTTCTAGTTCTTCTAGTCTATATGTCTCCTCTTAATTTTGGTCCTGGGTGAGGAAAATCATTTTTCTCATTAGTGAGAGAGTCTGATTTTGTTTTTTTCATATTAAGGCTAAGGAGCAGATTTCTAGAAGTCTGTGCTTTTGTATCAGTAAATTACAAAAGAGGTCATTCTGTTTAAGAGACTCTGTAAGTATCAGGTTTAAGAGTATCTCATTATTTGTCTACAGACCAAAAAGTTTTTATAAATTTTCCTCTTAAACATCTGCTTTCTACATGTGACTTGCTTTTTATAGCTATACCTACAACCTCAATTTCCTGTATTAAAAAGATTTATTTAAGTAATTTTTACTAGATCATTTTAAAAGTAAAACAGTTTGGTAGCTTTGGGATCACAATTACTATGGAACCACCCATTAGCTGCTATTCTTTTTTTTTTTTTTTTTAATATTGGGGGAGGATAAGAGAGGATCCCAAAACAAATGAACAACAAGAAGAAATAATTTCTGCCCTAGGTAAGCAAAACACAACTTCTGCCCCAAATTTAATTCTAATTGCAATTAAGGACCCAAAGAAAACTTAATTTGGGAAGATCCCATTCGAGGTCATCTCCTCTGCTGCTTCTAGCTCCTCTACTTACCAGACTGCTGCTTCAGCTGCTCTTTTTGGATTGCTGCAAAATGCTTGGCATCAGCCAGGGAGCCAAAAAGAGCAGCAAAGGGGTTACTTGAGATGTTGTTGTTATTTTCCTGGTCTGTCATTTCACTTTAAAATATCCTCCATCAAGACCTAAGGGGAGGGGCTACAGAAGGAACAGGTATTAGAGGCAAGGGCAGGTAACCCACAGCTGTAGCATATACCAACAGTTGTTTCTTTCCCCATTTCCTGAATACAGTATATCTAGGAAGGCTTTGGGTAAAACTTTCCAATTCTTCAATCTGTTTTTCAAGATTCAAGATATTTTTGGCAAAGTGGGCAAGGTAGCCTAATTTGGGGACAGTTAAAACCAAAAAGCTTAAAAACCAGCTCGGCTGGAATTCACTTGTCCATAAACATGTTTCCACTTGCTATGCCTCTTAAAAATAAATCAAGTAAAAAAATTACTGAGGTTAAAGAGGGAACTCACCTACTAGCTGTAATAGCAATGTAGCACTTAGACACAATATGGCAAGAACTATGGGTTTTCTACACTTATATATACATATACATATACATACATACATATATATATATATATATGTATATGCACACACACATATTTTATGCTGGCCAACTAGTTCTCATCATGTGAGCATAAGGTGATGCTTGCTCAGGATTTTACCACTTAAGGTTGGAGGTGGTAATTCCTAAGATATAGGCAAACTAAATGTAAGCTTCTATCTCAGACAGAGAATAGTAAATCAGGACAGGAACCAGATTAACAGGATGTTGTGGGTTTTAAATGTTTATCAAGAAGTCTATCTCTATTCCTTGGCTTACAACTACTGATATTTCTTCCACTAGAAACTAAATGATCTTTGCTTAAGTTTACCTTTTGCTATTTATGTGACTTTATAGATACTAAAGCAGCACAAATCCCTCTTGTCAGGTCTGAAGTGTAATATGAAGTAGAGATGTACCTCAACGGTATTTAGAGAAGCTGACTGAGCCTGCATTTGCACTCTTCTGATTATATTTCCTCATTGAAGCGCCAAGAGGCCTCAGTGGCACAATGGGATGATCAGAGCTCCCTGAAAGGCTTTCTCCCCTTTCTGAATTTTAAGGCCACCGCATAGAAATACAACCCTGAAAAGGGTGGGAAGAGACAAAGGGTGTGAACACTCTGCTTGTAAGGATACAGAATTGCAACCAAGGATAAAATCCTTAGAAGGAGTGGGGGGAAAGCAAAAGGGAAGGAGAAAAACAGACCATTTGGTCCACCTTTATTGAAGTAAGACTCCTTATAGAATCATATTATCAAAAGCTAATGTAAGTTGGAAAAATTACCCTCAGTTTTTGGAGGAAGAGACTATAACACTTCTTGACAATTCTGAGGCATCTCCACCAGTTGCTTCACGCTTCTCTGTCGTGTTTTCTGCATAAGAGCTAATGGCTAATTAGTTGCAATGACTTAGGCAGACAGTCTAGTCTCCTCTCAGTATGGTGCTGGGCTTTATTGCTTCAAGGAACTGAACTGTTAGATGTTGCTCTATGTATTTTACTTTTTGTTATATATAACTTAGTTGAGCTTAATAATGGAAAAAAGAAAGACAGTGTATTTAGTGTTGGAATTAACAACAGTCCTTGAGAGGACATTCCCACCCTCTAACCACTGCATAAGTTTATTACCCCTAACTCATGCACAGGTATCAGGAACTGACTCATCGTTAGTTCCACCACCCTAGCATAAGGTACCCTAAGGTTCAGAGTGCTGTGAGCTTTTGTTGTTTTCCGAAATAGCCTCTTTTACCAACATGATATCCCATATTATTTCTTTGGGGGGTTCATCTCATTCCCAATCATGTATTTAGAAAGGGATGATCTCATGTACTAGAAACAGACATGTGGCTCTGGCCTGGCCAAAAAGAATACAGCATTCTCTGGCCAAGGGACTGATTCAGGAGTGGATACATGATTTTAACATGTGTATCAGGGTCAATTAACACGTTTCATGGTTAATTAACATGTTTCAGATCTTTGGCTGAATGTATAGAAAAAGGGACAATTTTGTTTCCACTTGGGTTGCCAGGCTAATAGGATTTGTAATTTTCTACATGGTCTTCCTAATGCATATCTTCTTCCTTGCTAGATCTGCATACAGACAAGCAATCTAAGTACAGGTACATATTTAATTATTTTTCTTCTCCACCTGGCATTATATTTCATAATCATGAAGTCCCAAATAAATATTTATTGAAGGATTCAATCACATGTGCAATTACTCTTAACCTCCTATAATCAATAAAAGTACCCACAATCCTATTTTAAGGTAAAGGTTTTACTATTTGTTTTGGGTTGAAGTAGAAGATCAAATTACTAGGCCAGATACTTGTGGCTTTCTGGTATCTTAGTTCTATCTCAGAATAGATCACAGATAAATCTGTTCTATCTCTGCTACCTGTCTTTGAAAAAAGGGTTTCGACTATCTAACAAACCTCATCTTTTCCATATGTACTTCTGTGCACAAACCATTTTCATAGAAAACTAGGCTAATACTGTGCATACCAACAGAGAAGTTCTACAGGTTCCCTCACTGATGGGGATTTTTGTGGAGATGTCAGTGATCTTATAAATACAAAGAGTGCCTAGATAGCACCCACTCCAAAGGAAATGCTAACATAGAACCTTGGTATTTTGTTTGCTTTAAGATTCAACAATATCAGTAAGGCTTTTTAGTCTTCTACTTACAAATGCAATACAGATACAACACTATTCTGTTGTCAGCTTTTGAAATGATACAACCAGCAACTTCTAGAAATGTTTGCATTTGGTTCTTTTAGAATATGATCATCTTACATCTGTAATAGTTGGTTACCACGGGCCCTACAAAACTCTCTCTGACTAATATTTTGTTGATGGAAGTACTACTAATCCCTTAATGGACACTGTCAGCTCTTGAAGCCTTGAGCACACAAATGTTTAGCATAAGGCCTAGCACTGATTTTGAACAGGAATAATGGGATATTTCACAAAATGGGATCATCAAAATCAAACATTATTAAGTCATGCTCCACAAAGGCTTTGTCTTTATAACAAATCAAAAGAGGATTTAGAAAAAATGTTTTCACTGATACATGTTATACCCACTAATCTTTTCAGACCTCTGTAAAGTGGCAAGAGAGTCATTTGGCAAGCTAGAAAGATCTCATGCTGTCAAAGAGCAGAGCGCATTCCTTCCTGGGTCTGATTTTATCTCAAGAGCGCTCACACGTGGAACTAAAACAGCCTATGACAGTGACTTTAAATACATCCTCATTCTGAGAGCAGAAAAGGCTTCCAAAGAAAAGGTCTATCAAATATAAGCACCTGATCTGTGGTTACTCAATTTTAGAAGTGTCTTCTAGAACCAATGGCTGAGGGAACAGAGTACACTGATCTCTTGTCTTAAGCAATGTCAACACATTCCCATATGTATTCAACTGGTTTGATTACTGCGACTTGGGCTTAACTTTATCTTTTCTGGCATCTAGCTATCTGTTGTCTACTCTGAATTTTATCCCTCCAGGTTCCATAAGGGATCCGCCACAAATAGGGAGACCCACCCACTCCGCGCAAATTCTAGAGGAAGGAAAAAAATTAATGCAAGGCCGGCACTTCGGCCTTCTCCAGGAAGAGCATGGCAGAGAGCAGGAGTGAGGCCAGGGGCTGGCGCACTGTAAGGGGTTCCCAAATAGACAGGGTCGAAGTTCAAGAAGGAGAGGGTCAGTGATGAGGAAAGCACAAAGAATTTGCAGGAGGCAATAACCCAGAAGCCAGGGCCAGAAGAAAGAGATAGTATTGCAGGTTCAACATCCCTTCCCCTCAAGCTACTTCCTCTCTTACCAGAGCCAGAAGGGCCAGCAGCGACGACACGACAGAGTCTCAGTGGCCGAAGAGTTCCCACTTCCGACTCAGCACGGCAACCGGAGATGACATCAGCCCTAGGCGCCAGGCGGGTGGAAACTCAACAGCGCGCCGGAAACTGGGCCAGACGCGGCGACCAGGCGTGCAAATTCCTCTAGCTCGCAGGCTTTAGCTACCAGGGGGCGGGGCTCAGTGAACTGGGAGGGCTTGGAAACCTGTGTATCCTAAACATACTTGACATGTTGCTGCCTGCCACTGCAGGGAGCAATCCCTGTGGGCGTCTTCTTTCTGTTTTCCCAAGCGTTCTTAAACCTTTTAAAATCAGCTCCTGTTACTTTTCTAAAGTGCTACTATCTATGAAGTAACGACAATAGCAGTAACAGTTATAACAATAACGGAAAGTTTTGAGCCCTTTTTTTTTATTAGGTGGCAGGTAACCGTATTAAGTCTGTTGGCAGGTCTCCTGGCCCACTTGTGTCTATGCAAGCATCTCTTTCTTTCCTTTATAATATAATAAACTTACCCTTTTGGATATTCATGAAAAATGTCTTATCTCTGATTGGATTTGCTTTCTTATCTGTAAGCTGGAGATAGGTTACTTTGAGTTACACAAAGTCGATAGGAATAGAATACTTTCAAATGAAAAGATGTCATAAAACTAAGCTAAAATATTTGTGATTCATACAGATGATAAAAGACTAATACCCAGGTTCTATAAAAAGCTTCTACATATTGATTAAAGCCCCAATGTGATTAAAAATGGGCAGTGGACTTGAATAAACATTTCTCTAAGACATGATATATGAATGGTCTATGAGCACAGGAGATATGCTAAACATCATTAATCAATGGGGAAAAGCAAATTCCAGCCACAAGGAATGCTACAACACACTCATTAGGAAGGTTATTATCAAAAACAAAGCAACCAGAAAATAATTGTTAATGAGGATAAGGAGCAATAGGAATCTCAGTGGTTCTTCAAGAAGTTGAAGGTAGAATTACCAGGTGATGCAGCAATTCCACTTCCCGAAAGAATTGCAGTAGGACTCAGAAACATTATTCATAATAACCAAAACATGGAGACAACCATCAAAAGATATGGCTAGATTAAAAGAAACGTGACATGTACATATACTTATTAGTCAGCTTTAAGAAGGAAAGAAATGGCCCTCCCTGGTGGCGCAGCGGGTTAAAGCACAGCACTGAGAATCTGAAGCCACTTCCGTATGAGTTCGATTCCCGCCTGCCGCCTGCCCCGGAGGAGACCACATGGCGAGCCAGACCTCTCCTGACCCGCCCGCTGCTCCCCTCAGCAGTGTACTTCGTCGATCTGCCTGTTCTGCTCCCCACTCTGTCTCTGGTGAAGCCTCTCACCGCCCCTGAGCCTCTGGCCTGTACCCCAGTTCTGTATGAATAAATAAAAAAAAAAAAAGAAGGAAAGAAATTCTGATACATGTGCAATATGGAGGTACTTTGAAAACTTGTGCATTGTGAAACAAACCAGGCTCAGAGGAACTAGTATCACATGGTTCCGTTTATATATATAGTACCTAAAACATGCAAATTTATAGAAACAAAGTAGAATAGAGGTTATCTGAGGGCTGGTGGGAAGGAGGAAGGGTGAGTTCCTGTTTAATATGCAAAAACTTTGTTTAGGATGATGAAAATGGATAGTGGTGATAGTTGTACAATTGTTGTGAATGTACTTAATGTCACTGAATACATTGTAACACAATGCAAATACATCATGATTCAGCAATTCCATTTATTTGTATTTGTTACAAATAGTCACAAGTGTGTTCCAAATGACAATTATTGTTATCACTAAAAACTATAAAACTTCATAAACTGTAAAAAAAAAAATAGGAGAAATCTTTGTGATGCTGGGTTTGGCAAAGCATCCAGGACACCAAAAACACAATCCATAAAAGGAAAAATAAGGGTAAGATGAATTCATTGAAATAAAAAAAAAACTGCACTTCAAAAGGCACCATTAAGAAAATGAAAAGATAAATCACAAATTGGTAGATGTATTTGTAAATCTTAGTAAAGAACTTACTAAAAATTCTTAGTAAAATAATTACACTGAAATATATATGAAAACACAACTCAATAGTGAGAAGATGAAAACACAATTAAAAAAGATATGAATGAACATTTCATTAAAGATAAAAGAATGGCTAGTGAGCATATGAAATGATAATCAACCTCATTTTAAAAAAAAGATTTACTTATTCATGCACACAGAATTGGGGTACAGGCAAGAGCTGAGGGTTGGGGGATGAGATGTACTGAAATACATCTGTACTGAATGTACAGATGTACTGAAATACACTGCTGAGAGGAGCAGCAGGAAGGACAGGAAAGGCAGACCTTTCCTGTGTGCCACGTCCCTGGCCAGGGATCAAACTCCTGCTGCAGTGGCTGCTATAGCTTCATAGTGCTGCGCCCTAACCCACTGTGCCACCAGGGAGGACCCACAACCTCATTAGTTTTATTTGTTACAATAAGATATTGTTTAACCTGTACCATAAAATAGTTATATTTTTAAAAAAACAACAAAAAATTTTTAAAAATTTATCTTTATTTATGCATACATGAACTGGGGTGTAGGTCAGAGGTGCAAGGTGTAAGAGAATTCACACAAATGACAGTTGAGAGCAGAACAGGTGGATCTACTGAAATACACTGCTGAGGGGAGCAGCAGGTGAGACAGGAGAGACAGGTGAGACATGGTTGCGCCATGTGGGTCACTCCTTGGCCAGGAATGGAACTCTTCTTGCAGTGGCTGGTGATAACCTGATAATGTTGAGATTTAAAGCCCTAAGCCACCAGGGAGGCCCACTAACAAATATTTGTGAAGTTGTGGAGAAATAAGAACACTCATCCATTGCTAGTAGGAATGTAAAGTGGCAGAGCCAATTTAGAAAATAATTTTGCAGCTTCTTCAAAAGTTAAATATGAATTTACCATATAACTCAGTAATTCTTCACGCCTACATATGCCCCAGAGAAATGAAAACCTATGTCCACATGAAGAGTTCCATGGGGATGTCCAGAGCAGCATATTTTATGGTTCCATTTATAGGAAATATCCAGAAAAGGCAAATCTGAAGAGACAAAAAGAGGTTAGTGGCTTGCTCAGAGCTGAGGGTAGGAACAGGAATGTTTGAAAACAGCACAAATTCTCTTATGAGAATAATGGGAAATGCTCTAGATAGTTCTAGATGGTGGTGAATGTAAAAAAAAAAGAGAGAGACTTTTTTCTTAGATATGAGACCAAAAATATAATCCACAAAAGAAAAATAGGTCAATTTGCTAAAATTACTGAGAACAGGTGAAATGTCTTAAGTGGATATACTGCAGGGTTTTTTAGCAGTATTCCTGGCCTCTATCAGGTCATGTAAATATGTGATTATTTTAAAATAAGATATTCATATATTAGACATTGTGGCACTGTAAGATAAAAAAGTTGGAGACAACTTAAATACCCATGAATAGAGAAATAGTAAATAATATGTCCATCAATAGAGGACTGATTAAATAAACTATAGTGTATTTGTACAATGTGATTACATAAAAAAAAAAGAATAGCGTCTGTATGCTGGTATGAACTAATCTCTAGCCTTATTAGGTATAAAGTGCAAAATTTACAGTATAATTCCATGCATGTGAAAAGGAGGAGAAGGGAGGATATATAAGGGGATGTACGTAAGAACCTGCTAAGATAATACTTTATCTTACAAGGTTATATAAGCAACTACCATATTGCTTGACTATGTAAAGGAAAACTAGGTGGTTGGGATAAATATGGAGGGAGGTCTGTCAATTAATATTTGAAACATGTGAATTATGACCTATACAAAAACTTAAATAAAAGGTTAACTGTTAAGTGGGCTATTTGAACTGTCCCTTTTTCCTTTACAGTATATCTACCTTCCAATAGGAGGCGCTCCTAAAACACTACACGTTTTTTAACCTTTATTTTGGGAAAAACCCAAAGTTGTCCCGATGGTTTATTTTCTTTGGAAACTCTGAGTCTAGATTTATGACTGAAAGTCTCTCTGCTAGAAGGTTTCCACAATTTATTGCTTTGTTTTTTGACAATTGGATAGAAGGGAGAAAAATGGTAAGTGGTTCAAAAAACCAAATAATGCGTGGGCCCTGTTGTTCTGATTGCAACTTATGATTGACTCAGACTTCCTGATTTATTCATTGCTTGATTGAAAGGTTAATATAGGCCAGTGGTTCCTAGGAACTAAGACAACTAAGGAAGATGTTGTTTCTGAGGGGACTCTTGCAATAACTGCAGATGTTTTTTGTTGTCACAACTGGGGGTTACTACTGGCATCCAGATAGAGCCAATGATGCTACTAAAAACCCTACAATAGGCCCTCCCTGGTGGTGCAGCAGGTTAAACCACAGCACTGAGAAGCTAGAACCACTTCCGCACGAGTTTGATTCCCCGCTCACCCCGGAGGTGACCCATATGGCGGGCAGACCTCTCCTGACCCGCCTTCCCGCTGCTCCCCTCAGCAGTGTACTTCGTTGATCTGCCTGTTCTGCTCCTTGCTCTATCTCTGGTGAATCCTCTCACCGCCCCTGCACCTCTGGCCTGTACCCCAGTTATGTATGGGTAAATAAATAAATCTTAAAAAAAAATTAAGAACCCCCCCAAAAAACAAAACCCTACAATACACAAAACATCTCCCTGAAATAATTATCTAGCCCCAAATGATAATAGTGTGAATACTGAGAAACCCTGGTATTGGTAAAGATTACAATGAACATTTAGCCTCTCTATTGCTTGAGGTGCTATTCTGGGAGGATTGACAACACAGATAGCTTTCTTTTCCTTTACTGCTATTTATTTATGCATATAATAACTGGGGTGTAGGTCAGAGGAGTGGGCGGTGAGAGGATTCACCAGTGACAGAGTAGGAAGCAGAACAGGCAGATCTACTGAACTATGCTGCTGAGGGGAGCAGTGGGCGAGACAGGAGAGGTCTGCTGTGTCATGTGTGTCACTTTCTTGGTGAGGGATCAAACTCAGGCCACAATGGCTTGTGATAGCTTAATGGTCCTGAGACTTTAACCCCAGCACTACCAGGGAGGGCCAGCTTTTTTATTTTTTTAAGACAAGAAAATCAGCACGGGGCCCAGTACTTTCAGAAATGCACCTCCACAATTATCCCCACCACCAAGCCTGATTCTCATAACTGCTTAGGGAAATAAGACAGATTGGTCAGCAGTTGGGAGGACTGGCAATGTGAAGGTAATTTTTTTGAATTTTGTGGAAGGACATACCTACTCTGCGCCTGGAGCTCATTTCTTCCTTGGTTGTTTTCCTTGAAGATGGCTGTATTGGTCATCCTCCCGTTCCTTCAGGGGCTAAAAAGGATAGCACAATCATAAATTCTTCCCCCAGCCACCCCGTGCTCTGTGGATTAATTTGACGCATATTTATTGAGTGTTTTTAGTGTGCAAGGTTTTGGAGCGGGTGCTTTGTGGTCCTGGGGGTAGAACGAACACAAAAGACTCTGTATTTATTCTTCCAGTATGTTCTCACTATATCCAGGTTCAGTTCCTCTCCACTCTTCTCTTTCTTTCATCCACTGTACCCAAAGGGAGAACTATCCCATCACTAGTATGCCCTCGGCAGCGTCTAATCTGTGTAGGATTTTCCAAATACCACCCATTTCTGGCCAATCCCCAAATTTTACCAGCCTTGACTGCACCCATGATTCTTTCATTCTGCTTCCCTTACCTGGTAGAGTTGGTCATTGGACAACAGAATCTGCTTGTCTGAAGCTACAATGAAAAGCAAACAAGGTGGGATGCATAATAAGTTGGGTTATAGTCACACAGTGGAGTTCCAAACAGCAAGAAGAATTAGTGGAATACACCGATGTGCAATAACACAGTCAGACCTTGCAAACACATTTTGAGTAAAAGAAGTCAGAGGCGAGTACTCACCACATGCATGTAATTACACGGGAAAAAAAACATGAAATTGATCGATGTTGTTAGAAGTGAGGTTAGTGCTCACTTTGGGGCTTAAGTAGAAGCTGGAAGTGACCACAGGGGAACTTCTAAGATGTTGGCAATATTCTCTTAAAATGGGTGCTGGATATGTGAGGGTGCTTGTTTCGCTTTTTATTTTGAGTTGCATTATTGTGATTCATGTACTTTTCTGTGTGTAGATTTTGCTTCAATAGAAAGTGTTTAAGAAACAAAGAGGACAGGTTAGAAGTAGCTAGATCCTGACACTGGTAGATATTCTGTGAAAACATGTAGGGTCCTTTTCTCCTGCCTGCCTCATCCAACTATGTACATTAGCCACAAATGCCAAAGCAGCCTCTTCTACTGCATCTATTTTGGTAGGAAGACCAGGTAGTTTCACCTCTCATTTAAGAACAATCTTTTACCTCTTGATTGGCGAACTCCATCCTGTCCAGCAATTAGGTAGACCCCAACACCAAGCAAGAACATGCTGATGATTTCAGCCAAGACAAAGCCAGATATTGTGCTTGCATTCAGCTCAATGCAGTTCTGACACACTGTAGGGAAAGAGGACAAGCTCCTTCAGGGTGTGTAAAGTGTGCAGAATCTTTTTTTTTTTTTAAGATTTATTCATTTATGCATACAGAACTGAGGTACAGGCCAGAGGTACAGGGGTGGTGAGAGGCTTCACCAGAGACAGAGTGGGGAGCAGAACAGGCAGATCGATGAAGTACACTGCTGAGGGGAGCAGTGGGCAGGACAGGAGAGGTCTGCTGGGCCAAGTGGGTCACCTCTGGGGCGGGGATTGAATCTGCACTGAAGTATCTGCAGCTGGCTTGCAGTGCTGCGCTCTAACCCGCTGCGCCACCAGGGACGGTCCTGCTCAGAATCTTTTTCTCCTACCTGCTAGTGATAATGCTCCCCTCTAAGGCAACAAGCCCTTCTTACTGAGGGTGAGGTATTGCCTGCACCAGGAATGAAGTGTTTCTTGATGTTCTGCTGCTTCCAGGAGCCCTAACAGGAGCTGTCTGAAATGGAAGGAAAACCAGACCCCAAACTGAACTGGCCTCTCCCTTCCACTGCTGCTCACCTTATAATACCCATCGTCTCACCTACCTGCCCCAAATCAGTTCATAGAAATTTCTGCCTTCTTCAATCTGTGGGGTCCACCTGAAGGTAGGCTAGGCACAGGACTGGCTATGCTTTTATAAGAAGCTGGGTGAACTATGGCTTTCTAAATTGAAAAAAAAAAAAAAAAAGAGGCAACTCTATCCCTGACAGGAAGCTAGAACAGCAAGTGTCACTTAATTTCCCAATAGACAAACCAAAAGAATGACATACTTCTGTAATACAGTTGGACTTGTAAACTTTTTCTTCCATTGTTACATTTATATATCCCTCGAGGGTCCTTGATACTACTTCCAAGATTCCAGGTTTTCTTTTTGTCAGGTATTTCATTGCCATCTTTCGACCATATGACATCGCTATTTGTCCCACGACATATCAGAAGTACAGAACCGTCCTCTTGATTCTTCACTGTTATTGAATCTACAGAAAAGG
Source organism: Condylura cristata (assembly GCF_000260355.1). NCBI lineage: Eukaryota > Metazoa > Chordata > Mammalia > Eulipotyphla > Talpidae > Condylura > Condylura cristata. The sequence goes on from NW_004567126.1 coordinate 19,759,659, forward strand.
GAAAAGACAAGGTCTGTTAAGGATCTTTTTAAAACATATTTACTTATTCATGCACACAAGAACTGGGGTGTAGGCCAGACGTGTGGGGGGTGTAAGAAGATTCAGAGACAGGGTGGGGGGCAGAACAGGCAGATTTACTGAAACACACTGCTGAGGGGGGCAGTAGGGAGACAGAAGAGGCCTGCTGCACCATGTGGGTCACTCCCTGGCTGGGGATGGAACTCATGCCGCTGTGGTGGCAGGTAGCTTCATAATGTTGCCACTTAACCCCTTGCACTACCAGGGAGGCCCCTGTCAAGGATCTTGGCTCTGAATTTCTTCCTGCCTTGGGATGTTAAGAAAATACCATTCCAGCTGTACTGGTCCAATTTTAATGTGCACACGAATCACATGGGAGGGCAGTTACACCTTCAGGCTCTACTCAGTCACTCTGGGAAAGCTGAGAGTCTGCGTTTGTCACATGCTCCCAAATGATGCCCATGCTGTTGACTATTTGCTTGCACTTGGAGTAGGGTCGACTTGCTAGGGTCCTGTTTCTCTTGGGGGAACCAGAAAATAAAACTGCTTAGCCACAGGGAAGCTGCATAGAAAGATCACGACTGGACTTTGATTTGGTTGACAATGGAGATGCTGGTTATCTATCCCTCCTCCTACTGCCCTTTCTAAAGTGTTCACTCACTCCTATTGGACTTCATTTATACAAAGCAATTCCTCTCTTCAATTTGAAGAAAGGAAAAATCTATTTTTCCTACCTTCTTCCTCCTTGGCCAAAGTACCTGTAAAAATAGAAGAGAGAGGGAGAGGGTAAGCTGGGCATGGTATTGTTAATACCTTAGGTATTGTTAAGAAAAAATAATAACAGGCCTAAAATGGAGTCATGTTAGACACGACCAAGTCCTAATGCCTACTCTAATTGCAGTCTCAGCTTCTCTCAAAAGTGGGATTATTTTTTAAAAAGATTTATTTATTTATGCATACAGGACTGGGATACAGGCCAGAGGTTCAGGGGTGGTGAGAGGATTCACCAGAGACAGAATGGGGAACAGACCAGGGAAGTTGATGAAGTACACTGCTGAGGAGAGCAGTGGGCGGGTCAGGAGAGGTCTGCTGCGCCATGTGGGTCCCTCCGGGGCTGGGGATTGAACTTGTGCTGCAGTGACTGTGGTTAGCTTTGTAGTGCTGTGCTTTAATCTGCTGAACCACTACAGAAAGCCCTGAAAGTGGGATTCTTCAATTAAAAAAAATTTTTTTAAAGGTTGATTTATTTAGGCATACAAGAACTGGGGCACAGGCCAGAGGTGTGTGTGTGAGGGTGAGAGGATTCATCAGAGACAGAGTGGGCAACAGAACAGGCAGGTTGACTAAAATATACTGCTGAGAGGAGCAGTGGGAGAAACAGGAGAGGTTGGTCATGCCATATAGGTCACCTCCCTGGCCAGGGATTGAACTCATGCTGCAGTGGCTGTGGATAGCTTCATAAGGCTGTGCTTAAACTTGTTGTGCTATCAGGAAGGACCCAAAAGTGGGATTCTAAAGCAATCTACCTGGAGTTTCTTGGTTAGCAATAGCGAGGTAATTTGCAGAAGACCACCCTCTTGCTAGAGGGTAGGTGGCCCTATCTGAAATAATCTTTTTCCCCCTTTTTTTAATAACCTTGTCTTAAAAGCCTTCCATTTTGTCCAATTCCTTGCAGAGATTTTCTGCTTGCTAGAGGGGATATTGTCTGATTCATGAATATTTTGATAACAGTATTACTGCTATGGTCATTTAAGGTCAAGATGGAGTGACAGGGGCCCTCTCTGATGGCACAACGGTTAAAGGACAGCACCATGAAGCTCGCTGCAGTTGCTTCAGTGTGAGTTCGATCCCCAGGCTAAGGAGGTGACCCACATGGCATGGCAGACCTCTCCTGGCCTGCCCGCTGCTTCCCTTACTAGTGTACTTCATCAATCTGCCTGTTCTGCTCTCCAGCCTGTCTCTGTTGAAGCCTTTCACCACCTCTGCTCCCTCTGGCCTGTACCCCAGTTGTGTATGTATAAATAAATTATACACACACACACACACACACACACACACAGACACACACATATTTGGAAAAGCAAAAGAAAAGTAGTGTAGCCAAAATAGAGTGTGTGATAGAAAGAGGTAGGACATGACTCAAAGTATGATGGAAATAGTTGGAAAGAGTCAACTGTCCTAGAACTTCATGCAGGGCTGGATTCCAGAGTACCCAGCATAGTATCCGGTACCCAATAAGAGCTCGATATTTGTTGAGTGAATAAAAGGATGAATAAAAAACAATCAAAACAAAAATCCAAAAAGCAAGACAAACAGGCAGATTTCCTCTAGCTTGTCCTGCTAACCTGGACCATCCGAAGAGCTCCCTCTTCCTAGCTTAGATTTCATGCGGAGTCTGATTGCTGACATGTTGTGTGTAATTTTACTTATCTGGGTCCTATTTCTTTTTAGCACTTGAGAGCTCATGTAGCCAAGTTTCTTAGATTCACTGGCAAAAGAACTGAGTCCAGAGGAAGGGAGCAGTGTCCTAGTTCATGGACTCCCTGGGTGGCTGAGCTGGCTTTGGGCTCTGGCTCAGCCTGTGCTCTCCGACTCTGTCGGGTTGCCTCACTCAGGCTTTGGGTCTCTCAATCCAGGTTGTCTCTAGGAGGTTCTTTTTCCCATTCCCCTCAGAAATAATTCTAAACGCTCTCTTCAAGACCCTCACTTGACCACCACCATTATTTCAAGGGGTATCGCCCCCCCCCCCCCGCCCCCCGTGTTTGTTGAGAACACAGATGCTGTTTGGGCAGCTACAAGCCTATTTATGACAGAAGCTATTTGCGCTTCCTTTCTCCTAGTCTCAGAGGCTATGGGTGTCTCCTTTGTGTTTCTGGTCCCATTTTTGACTCCATCATTTCATTATCAACTCCAGACCTCTCTGTGCCACTATTTTCTATTGTAACTTAGAAACGGTGCTCATGATTCTTTCACTCTCAAAAAAATTTCTTCTTACGCTTCACTTCCTCCTCTACATCCCACTTGAGTTCTCCTCCCTTCTCATCCAACTTTCTTTCAAGCCTAGTCTACACTTCATCACTGCCCCTTCACTCTTACTCATTTCCATTTGGTTTCTACTCATTCTACCTCAGCCCACTAAATTATCTAGAATCTTTACTCCTGAAAAGTCCCACAGATCTAAACTTATAAATATATTCTTATATTCGTGGACCGCTCTTTAACATGTAATTCTTAGCTAATCTCTCCTTCTGGAAGTTGTCTACTCCCTTGGTGTCCAGGGTATTGCACCCACCAGATTACTCAAGCCCTTAGACCATTGCCTTATCTCTGTACTGAGATGTTTTTTCTAACTGTCCCTTACAAGTCAGAATCCTCATTCCATCCTCAGCCCCCTCTTCTTCACACAGCACATATGTGATTTCAGCAATTTCCACAACTTGAGCTCCCTCCTCCTCCCCAGTGGGTGAAGAATTACCTTTAGTTTAGGCACCAGGCATCAACCTTTCTGTCAGTTATTTCTAATTGAATATTTTAATATTTGTGCAGGCATCTCAAATTGCATCTTATACTAGCCTGGAAACATTGAAATACCGCTCTCCATTTAGGCTATGAACTCCTTCGGGCAGAAGGTTTTCACTCATCTTTATGGTCTAGCCTACTGTATAATAGGATCTTATTCTTATCTATTTACCAGTTGACCAGCTGACCAAATGCTGGAGTGAAGTAAATGCTTCATCAGTTTACAGCAAGCCTTGGCTCTGAGCTAAGAAACATTTCTTTTTAGGCTTCTTGCCTGTGCCCTTCAAGGTTACAATCGGGCCTAAGATGGCGGCAGGCGGGTGTTCTCCCTACCCAGTTAAGTCCTCGGTTTTGATTTGTCAATGACAAAGGATATCATCTCTTCCATGTGACACTGCTTCTTTCTAAAAGAAAAGAGTCAAAAGTCTTCATTTTTGCCCTTCCTTTTCTGAACTCTAAGGTGGCAAGGGGCCAGGCTTGAGATTAGGAACCCCGATCTTCTTTGCCCCTGGTAATGACCTCCTCCTTTGAGCCATTCTCATAAGACCCTAGTGGGTCCTTACCTTGAAGAAGAATGATAGCCAGGAAGAGGCCAGCCAGGACCCGCTGCTCCATGTCTATCTCTGTTCTTCCGCAGAAGCTCTGAGAAGCTCGTAGCAGCCAGCTAGTCTGCTCAGCAGCAAGCCGGGCCCCACCCCACATCCTTTGGGCTGGGGCAACTTCAGAAGGCAAGAACCTTTTGCTCCAAATGTGGGCAGCAGGGGCCTCAGCAGGCTGTAGCTGCAGCTGTCTCTTGTTTTTCCTTTAATGAGTGGAGGCTGGGAGGGTTGGAGATGCAGAGGTGCAAGGTGATGGACTGCCATCCAGAGATTTGGCTTGCAGAGAACCACCTCTGGGGCTGCGCAGAAGATGGCTTGACTCCATTCTTCATGAGGGAGATAAATGTCTCTACCACTTGTCGCTGGGATCTCAGCCATCTGTTGCTTGTTGGATGTACTGGTGGATTTAGACAGGAACACTTGGGTGCATGGGACTAGAACTGTGATTGGAAAGCATTTAGTGCAGGCCCTCATTCAGATATTTTTCACCATTCTTTTGAGATAAGTCATCTGCCAGAAAGAAATAGGTGGTACAATTCCAAGAAGACAGGTAATACTTTTCTAGGGGCCAGAGGCCTAGGCTGTGTTTTCAGGGTCTCAAGTCCTGTCTCTTTCAGTCAGTAAGTCATCAACAAATGTAAATAGAATTCTGGTTTTGTGCCAGGCACAAGCCAGGTGTTGAAGACACAGAAGTGATCACATCATATCTACACTCTGCCCTCAAGTAAATTACATTCCAACTGTGGTTGTGTGCAGAGTTTTAGATCCCTCATATCACAGGAAAAATCCACTTGTCTCCAGGGGAGACTCATTTCTGACTTAGTGAGTCAATAATATTATAACTAATAACTATCTTTTGGGCACAAATGATGTGTCAGGCCCCATGCAAGCATTTTATTGGAATCCTTATCCTATACTGAGGGGATTAGGATCTAAAAAATTCTGTGGTTGATGCTGGCCCAGCTGGGAGGCAGTACTGGAATCAGATTTAAATCTCTAGCTGGCCCATGGGGATTACAACTGAGATGGAAAAATCACAAAATGAAGAATGATGTAAAAAAAAAAATAGCATATATGTGTGTAGGATTCATTATGATAAAAAAAAAAATCTCTAGCTGGGCGAGGCCTCTAAATCCAGGCTCCTACTGGTAAGAAGCAGCTTGATCTGGTGTCCCAACCTGCCCAGGGAGGGACCTTGAGCAAGACCAGGAACAACAAGGGCTGGTGGGTCTTGCTTATGTGATTGGGCTGACAGCTTCTCTCCAGGGTTTTCAGAGGTGGCAGTTTTCAGATGGTGAGTTAATGCAGTTGTGTTGTTGACAAGGACCCCAAAAGTGCTTGTTTTTCATCAGTGACTGAGGAAAAGGCCCTCCTAAATCTTTTACTTCCTGGGAGTCTAGGCAACCTTTTCCATCCTCTTTGTTCTCCTTCACCTCACCCACACTCCCTGCTCAGAGAAAGCACTTTGCACCTGCTTCCTTTTTTCCCCCACCCCCAGTCTCCTTCTACCCTGAGAGTCTCCCATCATCAACGGTAGACATCAGAGAAAAGGGTGTCTTGTAGTCCCTCCCCCACCCTTTGCTTTTTCCGGTATCGGTGAGTCAGTTCTGGGGAGGACAGTCCTCCTCCTGGCTGAGAGTTTTGTGACCTGGGGCTATATACTGGCTCAATTCTGCTGAAGATGGAACCCAGCAGGTGTCTGAGTGGACTGATATTGGCCATCTTCCTCTCCCAAGGTAAGACTTGTCCAGCAGGGTGAGGGCATCGTGGAGAAGGGACTTGGGAGGGATCTTACCATCTTAAGTGAGGTCTATCTAAAACTTCTCAACGCTAACTTCAGTTCATCAAACTGGGTCGTCACGAAGGGGAGGATTGAGATGTAGCGCAGGGTATGGGAAAGAGCCTCTCAGCTGTGACTGACTCCACTTTGTGGGGCGTCTTGGCTTGATTGTCTCCCTCAAGGTCTTAGCAGAGAGCCATCGGAATGTGGTGTGTATGTGCCTGCAGCTCTTGCTGGAAATGGGAGTGGTTTCCATCTAGAGCTGATGGCCTCTGGGATCCAGGACCCTAGTCATTTGGTCATCACCTGCAGCCACGCTCCAGTGTGCAGAGGAAGGCTTTAAGAGAAAAATTTAGTAGGAGGGAGGGACAATTTGAGGTAGCAGGGTGACCAACTCATTCTAGCTTGTCTGGTTAAAAATCTGTAGTTTCATATCCCAGAGACCCTCTCCATCCCAGGCAAACTGGGAATAGCAAAGACCTCAGTAGGCAGCTGTTTTGGGATATCCAGAATTTCCACTGGAGACAGATCTCCAAGAAAGACAGGACTGGAGGATGTATATGCAGACACACTTGTAGAGAGACACTTGATATAGTCAGAGGCATAAGAAGCAGTTCTTCTGGGGTTTTCTAGAGGAAGCTCAGGAATCCTAATTGGCAACTGAGTATGAAGTTCAGGAGAATGTAGATTCTACTTTTCTCTGGGTTGAGGAAGCATAGTCCAGGGCCTATGTGGGTTGAAAAATGCTTTCACTAAAAACAAGTTTGGCTCTAGAACAGTGCTGTGCATTCCTCCAGCCTTTAGACTCCCCAGAATACAACTTATGTGAGGCTCCAAAAATGGATTTGATAAAAACAAATTTTCTGTTCCCTGCCTCCTATGCAAGGGTAGGAGCAAAATATCTTTATATGGGGTTTTGCCTTCTGAATTCCTGGATGAGCAATTCACACTGGCTTCTCCCTTATCTCTAATCACAACGGCTTTGATAACAAGAGCCCCATTTCCTTTGAAGCTGTGGGACAAGGACAGGGAAGAGGATGAGAAGTTGAAGTTGGTGTGTTACAGGTGGTAGAAAGTAGAATTAGATACTTTCTTGGAGAGAAATCGTGGCTATTTCTAAAGGTGGAAAGTTCTATTTTTCCATACTTCTTGGGTGCATTAACATCCTCACCTATTACTAACCAGTGGTTGAAACTCTTTTCTGAAAAGGCTCTTGAATCAACCCAGGCCCACAGTTTCCTTTTCTACTCTGTGCTCCTCAGGTCAGCCTCTGCTTGCAGTGAGTTCTCGTGTTCTTCCTGGGTCGGCATTTCGTGTTTTCCTGGGCCTGCATTTCTGTGGGGGAGCCTCCTGAAGACTTTTCTTGATACTTCTGTCACTCATTAGAGACCATAAACTGTCCTAGATTTGGAATGTGTTCCTTCTTACGTGCAAGACTTCCCAGGAACCAGGGATCTGGTGCAGGCTGAAGAACTGTCTCCATTTTTTTTCCCCCTTAGGGAGCTCCGTAAATGTACAGGAAGTTGAGGAAAACGTGTTTGTGTTTTGCAATAGCAGCATCTCGCGGATAGAGGGAACAGAAGTAATACCAATGAAAGTGGACGATACAGTCGTCAGCTTGGGAAAACGCATCCTAGACCCACGAGGACGATATAAATGTACAGGAAAGGATGCAAACGAAAACGATGTTATTGTACAAATCTATTATAGAAGTATGTACCTCCTGGAGTCTGTGGGTTGGAATGGATAGGGCCTCTGCCTAATAGAAATTTCTAGCTGGAGAAGATTGTGGTGGACCAGTCTGCTCTCTTAACAACAGGAGTCACTCTTACAAAATCTGGGGTGAACCAGGTTGTGGGATCCTTGGTGGGAAAAAGCTTAACTAAATGAGAAGGAACATTAGAGGCCTTGTGACCCAAAAGTCCGGGCTTGGTTGGGAGACTGGTTCAGCCTAATGCCTTGTTTATGTTCCCACAAAGCTGAAACTGCTTCTCAGTTTTCCACGGAGATTTTTTGGGGTGAGGCAGATGTAGCAAGGCCATCAGCAGGCCCTTCTATCAGAATCTTACAGACGTTTAGCATGAGCAATCTTAGGATTGCCTTATGAGGCTGAGATGGTTTCTTGATCTAGAAAATGAATCATCTCTGCTCTTGGCCCTCTTCCTCCACAGTGTGCCAGAACTGTGTGGAGCTGGACTCAGCCACTTTGAGTGGCATTGTGGTCGCTGACATCATAGCCACTTTGCTCCTTGCTTTGGGAGTTTACTGTTTTGCTGGACATGAGACTGGAAGGCTCTCTGAGGGTAAGGGTCAGAACATATGTCTGTGTGTGTGCATGTGAATGTGTGTATATGCACACACTTGCTGTAGGTGTGGGTGTGAGTGTGCACTTAATAAGGAAGGGGGCAGTGTGTTTGACCTCACCTAAGAGTCCCTCTTACAATTCTGTAAAGACTTCTACAACTGGCTATTGGAAAAACTTGTGGGGGACTTCCTAGTGGCACAAAGGGTTAAGTCTCAGCTCTATGAAGCTATCTGTAGTCACTGCAGCACAAGTTTGATCCCGGCCAGGAAGCTGACCCACAAGGGCTCAGCAGACCTCTCCTGTCCTGCCCGCTGCTCCCATCAGTAGTGTATTTCAGTAGATCTGCCTGTTCTACTTCCTACTCTGTCTCTGATGAATCCTCTCACCACCACACCTACCCTGTACCTCTGGCCTACACCCCAGTTCTTTTATGAATAAATAAATAAATCTTTTTAAAAAAAAAAAGAACTTTTGGCCCTCCCTGGTGGCGCAGCGGGTTAAAGCATAGCACTAGGAAGCTAAAACCACTTCCGCATGAGTTCGATCCCCGCCTACCCCGGAGGTGACCACATGGAGTGGCAGACCTCTCCTGGCCCGCCTGCTGCTCCCCTCAGCAGTGTACTTCGTTGATCTGCCTGTTCTGCTCCCTACTCTGTCTCTGGTGAACCCTCTCACCCTCTGCATCTCTGGCCTGTATCCCAGTCTGTATGAATAAATAAATAAAAAAATCTTTAAAAAAAAAAAAAAAAAAAAGAACTTTTGGGCAACTCCCTGGTGGCGCAATCGGTTAGGGTGCAGCACTGCAAGTTAGCTGCAGCCACTTCAGGGCAAGTTTGATCCCCGGCCCCAGAGGTGACCACATGGCACAGCAGACCTCTCCTGTCTCTCCTGCTGCTCCCCTCAGCAGTGTATTTCAGTCATTCTGCCTGTTCTGCTCCCCACACTGTGTCTGGTGAATCCTCTCACCACCCCTGCACTGCTGGCCTGTGCCCCAGTTCTGTATGAATAAATGAATAAATCTTAAAAAAAAAAAAGCTACAACTGAGATGGAAAAAATGTACAAAATGATGTAAAAATAAACTGCTATAAAATAAAAAAAATCTAAAAAAAAAAAAAAGCTTATGTGCCCCTCTGGCTTGTGAAGACTTCCGAGGGGCAAGCAGTGCCTGTGAGGTGCCTGGAGCATCACCATCTCGTCCTCCGATGCCCTGGATGACTCTTTTTTCATGTTTCTTCTAGCTGCTGATACTCAAGTTGTCATGAGAAATGACCAGCTCTATCAGGTGAGTCCTGGGAGGAAAGCAGTGAGAACGGGTGGACTTAGTGGGCAGGAAGAGGCGGACAATAGTGTTCTATGGAGATGTGGAGCATCCTAGTGGGGAGTTCATTCCTGGGGCGTCTGGGACGGTCAGCCATGAGCACTGACCCCTGGGGTTCTCCCCTGGAGAGATCTGACTCTGCCTCTTTCCCCCTCTTCACCTCAGCCCCTCCGAGAGCGGAACAATGACCAGTACAGTAGTCTTGGGGAAAACTGGCGGCGGCGGAACAAGTGAACCCCAGACTGGTGGTTTGCAGGAGCATCACTTACCAGCAGTATTTCCTCTCCTTGCTCAGCCAATAAAGATGATCTCTTACATCGGCAGGCGTGTGGACTTTTCACAGCTTCTGGGGCAAGGCGTGGGTGAGGTCCTGACTTGGCTGTACCTTACCATCCCTGCCCACCTGTGTGCCACTGTCATCACTTTCCCTCCAAGTCCCAGTCCCCTGGTGCTTCTGACCTGATGGGCTCTCGGGGTGCAAGGTCTGCCCCGCTCCCCTCCCTTGGCTATTGCTGCCTTGAGTTCCCCTAGCACATCCTTTCCAGGGGTTTGTCTTCCTCACCACAGCTGAGCATAGGCTGCTGCGCTCTGGGACCCAGCCACACAGAAGTTTCCATGACATCATGAGTGGAGGTGGCAAGACATCAAGGACCGTGGACTCTTATCAAGAGATGGAATGTGTTTGTGACAGGTCTCCCTTTTGCTAAGGGGTGACCTTGGCTTTGTGATCCCTGTGGAGTGTGAGGAGAGCTCAGCCTTCAGCTCCCTTTTCCCCAGTGAAGGCTTTAGCTTCTGTATGTATGTGTCTGTCTGTCTGTGTTCCCCCACAATCTGCCCTTACCCTGCCCTTGTCTTCTGCATCATAAATTGGCACCAGAAACCCTTTGTTGGTGAAAACAACCCACTTGGAAAGCTGGAGTTTGAGACTTGGTGGGGGCTTGAGATATTTTCAGTGTCTCTCATCTTTAGCCAGTGGGTGAGTGGTGGTCCTGAAACTTTGGGAGGCTGAAGGATTAATTTAAAATATGGGCTCCCCTTGAGGTCTGTGGTCCCCAGGTGATTCTGAAGCAGCCCCAATTCAGAACCCAAACTTCTGGGCCCGAGAAAGAATTGAAGCCACTTACTCTTTTGTGTCATTTATGCCCATTTCTGTCTGTTATCATTGCGAATCCCTCCTTTTGTAAGGGGGGTTCCCATCCAGATAGTACCTAGTTCCCAGCTTTGTACTTACCTCTCTGGGTAAGAGTAACTTAGTGAATGTTACGACAGTTTAATGAGAGTAGCAGTTCCCCAGGTCACTATTCCCAAAGGAGAAAAGAGTTTTAACATCCACATAACCAGAGACCTGGAAGATTCTGCCCACTGTCTCCTCAAGATACACAGAGAAACTGATTTGGTTAGAGACAGAATGAACTTCCAATATGCATATGCTTTATTCATGATTATGGTAGATTCCTACCCTTAAAATCCCTGCTGTGGTGGCCCTCCCTGGTGGCGCAGCGGGTTAAAGCACAGCACTGAGAATCTAAAGCCGCTTCCGCATGAGTTCGATTCCCGCCTGCCCCGGAGGTGA
>NW_004567126.1:19770871-19792255 GCF_000260355.1 Condylura cristata
TAAAGGCAGGAAGGTGGAGAACATTCTTTTTGATCATAGTCAGCAGTGGTTGCTGTTCAGATACTAGATTTGGACAGTCTTTCCTGGCTGCTAGTTCCATCTCTGTCCCTCACCACTGGGCAACATGGGGAAATGACTTAACTTGTTTAAGCCCCAGTAACCCCATCTGTAAACTGAGGATACTACCACCTAGCTTATCTAGTTCTAAGGATTAAATGGGATATGCATGCTAAGTGCCAAGTGCAATTTCTAGAGCATAACACAGTAAGTCCTCAAAGTTATTGGTAGCTTCTGGGAAACTGGGTCTTAACCTTAAGCTAATTGATATAAATGAGTTCAGTTCCCACAACATGTTTCTGGTCACAAAACATAACCGAACCTTTTTTTTTTTTTTGTACCCTAGTTCTGTATGCACAAATAAATAAATCTTTAAAAAAAAAATCCCTGCTGTGGCCCTCCAAAGCCCGAACCCTACTTCCACACTGGATCCTCCCAGCCTTGGGGCTGGCATTGCAATAACACTTGCTGCCTGCCCACGTCCCGCACTCTGTGCCTTTGTATCTTGCATCTCTCACACCACTTGCCAGTTCTCAGCCGTGGCTGCGTGCTGGAGTCTCCTGGAGAACTTAATCAGAACAAGCTATGCCTGTGGGCCACTTTCAGAAATTCTGGTTTTAATGATCTGGGGCATTGAGACTTCCTAAACTTTGCAGGGCGACGCTAATGTGACACAGTGCTCCTCCTGAGCCCTTGGGGAACCTTATGTCCTTTCCATCTCTTTCTTCCTTATGCACTTTAAAAAAAAACCAATTTTACGAGCATGGGTAAACTGTATATATTTAAAGTATAAATTTGTGTACACTTGTGAAACATCACCACAATCCAGATAATGAAGACGCCAACACCCCGAACAGTTTCCTTGTGATCCTTTCTAGGTGGTTCTCTCTTCCCCTCCTTATCTGCCATCTCTCACCCCAGCCCTCCAGGCAACCACTGACCTGCTTAGTCATTACAGATTTCATTTCTCTAGATTGTTGGTATCAATGAAATAATATGTAATATGACTAACATAGTTAATAATACATACTATAACATGTACCTTTTTAAACGTCTACTTTAGCAAAATTATGTTGAGTCACGTATCCTGTTGAATGTATCAACAATTATTCCCTTTTTATTATTCAGTAATATCCCTTTATATGTATATATTATACCTTGTTGCTTATACATTCATCTGTTGATAGTCTTTCTGGGTAGTTTCCTGGTTTCTGCTATTCCAATAAAGCTGTTATGAACATTCATATAAAAGTTATTGTGCGCATACTTGTCTTTATTGTGATTGAATAAACACTCAGGAGTGGAATGGCTGGGATACAACTTTAAAGAGAGTGATTTAGTTCTTCTAGGTCTTCTGCACTCCCCTATAGTTGACTTCTCAGATGCTTCAACATTCTGAGATTTTGATCAGAATTGCATTGAAATTGTAGATCTATTTGGGGGGAATTGATAGCTTAACAATAATGTGCGTTTGAGTCTATGAGCGCATGTGTTCTTCCTATGTGCTGCACCGTATGGCAACTTCAGGGTGCCGCTAAGCTGTGCATCTCTCTTAGCTTCTACATTCTCTACGTAATCTACCTCCTAAATCCCTCTTATCTTCCCCACGCAGCATTCACCTTTACCCTGTATTACTCTGCTTTTGCCTCAATTAGGAAATCTGCTGAGAACTCCAACTCTGCCTTCAATGCTCTCATCTACATTTCATTTGATAGGATACCTTTGCCCTGCTGCCAGTCAGTGTCAGAAACTAGCAGGTACCTGTGGTCAGACTTCACAAGTAAAATGAATGTTCAAGGTCAGGATAAAAGAGAAATTAAGAGAGCTGTTGTTTTCAGTTTGGGAGTGGGGAGAGGAGATTGGAGGGAATAGAACCCTTGAGTCCACAGCCTGGGGAGTGAAGAGGGTGTGGTTATGTAGTGACAGGTATACTGTAGTGCTGAATTGTCTTTGGTTCCTGAGTTATCAGGAAAGTGAAGTTCTCTCTGGTTTCTTAGCATCTCCTCCAACCCTTCCACTAAGAAATTCCTGAGTAAAGATAGTATGCAGGGTCAAAGAGATCAAGAAATCAAGAGATCAAGAGAAAACTTGGGAAATGGCTTTTGTCATTGCACCTAGTCACAGGAGTAGAGATGGGGCAGGTGTCAGGGAGTCAGATCTGCTTCCTGATTGGGAGGAGTCCACAAGGTGGAGTCAGAAGGAGATTCAAAGGAAGTGAGAAGGGGAAGAATTGTAGGCATCCTGGGAGCCAAGGAAGTGAGCAGTCAACCTTTCTTGTACCTCTGAGTCTGTTCTTGAAAGGCAGGCCTCCTGGAATTGGAAAAAAGAGATCGTGGTCACTGACCTGTACAAGGGCTTTGGGAGTGGTTGCAGGGAAGCCAGGGGGCAGGGCACAGGGGAAATGAGCAAGTTGAAGTAGCTAGCAGATGGCTCTTTGGGCAAACTTGGTTGGATGGTACAGAGAGGTAACAGCCATTCATTTAAAAAAAAGATTTACTTATTTATGCACATAGAACTGGGGTACAGGCCACAGGTGCAGGGGTGGTGAGAGGATTCACCAGAGACAGAATGAGGAGCAGAACAGACAGATGGACAAAGTGCACGGCTGAGGGGCGCAGCGGGGAGACAGGAGAGGTCTGTTGCGCCATGTGGGTCAGCTCCCTGTCCCAGGATCGAACTCATGCTGAAGCAGCTGCGGCTAGCTTCACAGTGTTGTGCTTTAACCCGTTGTGACACCAGGGAGGGCCCTAAAGGCCATTCTTAATGAATTGTAATCTCCTTGAAGACAGGAACTATTAATTTGTGTCCCCTTAACATTTAGCACAGAGCTGCTCTGCCACATGAGAGATTAGAAAAACATTTATTGAAGGAACACCTAAACAATTAAATACAGAGCCATAAAGGCAGGAAGGTGGAGAACATTCTTTTTGATCATAGTCAGCAGTGGTTGCTGTTCAGATACTAGATTTGGACAGTCTTTCCTGGCTGCTAGTTCCATCTCTGTCCCTCACCACTGGGCAACATGGGGAAATGACTTAACTTGTTTAAGCCCCAGTAACCCCATCTGTAAACTGAGGATACTACCACCTAGCTTATCTAGTTCTAAGGATTAAATGGGATATGCATGCTAAGTGCCAAGTGCAATTTCTAGAGCATAACACAGTAAGTCCTCAAAGTTATTGGTAGCTTCTGGGAAACTGGGTCTTAACCTTAAGCTAATTGATATAAATGAGTTCAGTTCCCACAACATGTTTCTGGTCACAAAACATAACCGAACCTTTTTTTTTTTTTTAAAGATTTATTTATTATTCATACAGAACTGGAGTATAGGCAGAGGTGCAGGGGCAGTGAGAGGATTCACCAGAGACAGAGTGGGGAACAGAACAGGCAGATGGATGAAGTACCCTACTGAGGTGAGCAGCAGGCGGGTCAGGAGAGGTCTGCCACGCCATGTGGCTCATCTCCGGGCACGCGGGGATCGAACTCATGCAGAAGTGGCTTTAGCTTCTTAGTGCTGTGCTTCAACCCGCTGCGCCACCAGGGAGGGCCCCATAACCAAACTTCTAAATAAAGACCCCAACCACTCCTAATATTGTACAATATTTTGTACACAAGCATGCATTCATTCATCTCTAAAGTGTTTATTCCAGTTCAGGGTCCCCGGTGCTTATCCTGGCAGCTCAGGGTGCAAGGTGGGTACCAGGCCTGGACAGGAAAGCCTCACACCCACACACACTCACACCGGACAATTGAGACAAGCCAATGGGAGGTGGGAAGAAACCAAAGTACCCATAGAAAATCCACGCAGATATGGCAAGAATGTGCAAAGTCACATGGCCTGGCTCTGGCAGGGAACGGATTTCCTTTACCAGCACTCGAGTAAACCATGTTGAACAAAATGGCATTATCTGAGGCCCTGCTGTGCACTCAGTGTTGTTCTGTTTGCGACACCGACACCGAGCCCCACCTCCTCTGACTGGGCGCCCTCTACTTCTATACACCTGGGACAAACCCGCCACCTCTGGGCCCCCGCCCCTGGATCCAAAGCTAGTGCGGCCTAATAGCACCGAGGCTGGCACAAGCAGCGCTCCACAGGGACCCACAGGCAGCAGCGGCGGCCGCCAGCCCAGCCCAGCGCGGACCGAGTACAGTAGGCTGAGGGCCGCTCACCGCAAATAGCTTCTTCAGACGTGGCCAGACACAAAAATAGCTCTGTGGTCAGCAGGGGGGTTCCTGAGTGCAGAAAGGGGGAGAAGAGGACCTGCTGCCCTGAGACAGCAGGGCCCGGGCAGATGCTCACAGACTGCTCGGGCTTTCTCTGTGCTAGCTGAGCATGGGAGACTCCCACGCAGACCTCTGGCGGCTGCTGTGCTTCTCACCTCACTTGAGCTCAGCCCACATCCTGGCTGCTCGACCGCAATCTGCTTCTGGCTGCCGCTCTGGCACCTCCCTCCTGCTCCTCCCCCAGCCCTGCCTAGTGGTTCTTCCTGTTCAAGGCAGCTCATGGAAAGCCGCGTCCCATCCCCCGGCCCATTGCACCCCCGTCCTTCACACTCATGTTCTTCGTGGGCTTTTGGGACAGCCTGTTTCTATCCCGCCCATTTTCTGAGCTGCCACCCTCCATCAGGGAGCGTTCTCTATGCCCTTGGCGTCTTCCTCTAAGTCATTCTAACGAGTGTTCTCCCTCTCGCTCTCATTTTTCTCTTCTGTAACCCCCCTCCCCCCACCAGCTGTGGAAACAGGTGCACAAGTGCAGGAACGTGCACTTGGAATCATCGCTGGGCATTAACCAAAGGTAGGGGGACCTGAGTCATCGCAGGGATTCAGGCAGCCTCGCAGGATGGTCCAGAAAGGAGGGACGGCAGCTCTGTAGTCAAATACACTTTATTTCTTTTCTCTCTCAGATGACAAGGAGCCTAGCATATTCATGAAGTTGTCAAATACCCTCTGGGGGCGGGGGTGGGGGGCAGTGGAGACAGGGGTGGGGAGTCTCTGAATGGGGAAGGGGCAAAAGCTCTGTGACATTTACTTAGGTCATTCCCACAGAACTTGCCTAAGAGAGAACTGAAAAAAAAAAAAAAGACAAATGGAATAATTAAATGACAATTAAATGGAATAACTAGGGACGGGGACAGCTAATATGCAGGAAAAGGAAGGGACTAGAGGAAGAAGTATCCACCAGGGAAGGAGGTTAACTGGGGGAGCCAGCGAATAACCAGAATAAATATCCTGACAAAGGGACAGCCCAGCTGTGCGACCACGGGGAGCTGTGTTGTTTCAAAGGACGATGAAGCAGCAAAATCCTAGGACAAGGCGCCAGCAAAGAAGGCAGGACCCAGGCATGTGGGGCCCTAGAAGCAGGGGGACAGTTCTCCTGTGGGGTGCAAGACTCCCCCCAGGAACAGGGAGGAGCAGGTGCCTGGTAAGAGCCAGACCTGGGCCAGGGGACGCAGAGTCCTCAGGAGCTGTCAGACGCCTCTGTGGTTCAGGCCCGCGTACAGGTCCCTCTGGCCTTTCCGGATGGGCTAAGGGAGAGAGAGTGGGGGTGTCAGCAGGGTGGGAGGAAGTGGTTACTGTAAAGGAAGCGCTTCTGAAAACCTAGCTTTAGCGAAATGGAGGCAGGTTGGACTTTTCACTTGGCCCTGACTGAGCCAGCCCCTTTTTCTATGAGCCTCAACTTTCCCATCTCAAACACAGCCATCTGAAGACCCACCTCTAAGGGCATCTGTCAGGATTAAATGTAGTCAAAAGTGAATGCTATGGAAGTGGCTGGTACCTAATAAATATCAGTGGAACTTGTCCTGGTGTGATATTCAAAATACTTACCGGTTATGCCTACACCAAGCAATCAGGGTCATCCCAGGGGCCCTTTGCTATGCCAGTTAGCTCTTTAGCTGCCAAATCAAGAGACCGTCTAATAGGGGAGAGGCTGTGATGTCTGGCAGGGTGCATGCTGGGGCTGGGGGGGAGTGTGGGGTTATTTGCCAGTGGTGGGCACTTTAATAACTTGTATGACTGTACTGGTCTCTGCTAGTGGAACATCAGTCTTGAGTTATGTTAGGATGTGCATATACGGTATTCCCTGTGGCTACCTCCTAACTAATAAATCAGAGAAAGGAGAGTGTCCACCCCAAGCCCACTGCTCAGTGGTCACAGGGGTCACAGTGAGGTCATGCAACCTTTGGAGTGGCAGCCATGTTGGACTGGGAAGTGGGCAGAGGCAGGCACTTGATGGGCTGTCCTGGGAGGCCAGACAAGCAGTTCCATTGATTCCCTTGTCCCCTAGAAAGACCCCTCCCCCTCTCTATACCCTGTTACCTCATAGTCTGGGTTGGGAACTGGTGGTGGCCGCTCCTTGTTGGGTCCTGCAGAGGAGGGAGGAGGGAAACAATCACTTCCATGAGAAACACCAATTTCATGGCAACGAGACTCAGCTGCAGGAACCCCTTCATTGTCTCCTCAACTTCTTGATTGCATCTCAGTGATCCTTAATTTTTGTCCTTCCTTCATCCCATCTCTCACGATGCCCATACTGCTTGTTGCTTTTTGACCCTCCTTACACAAGATCCTTCCACTGCCTGCCATGGGGGAAGAGAGAGGAAGAGGCAGGAACTAATTTCTCAAGGTTCCTCTTCCTCACAACTCAGGCATGGAATTTGGTTATTCCAGGACACTGACAGGCATGGGACAAAGCCCTTCCTGTTAGTGAACTTTTTGGTGCTCTCCTAGAGCAAGAAGGGATGAAAGGACCTGACATGTAAAACCCTGTGTGGAGATTTTGACACACAGGACATGTTCTATAGAAGCTGTTTGACCTGACTTGTTGCCCGCGATGGTCCTGACCAGTAACCCCCTTGGTGGGAATCTCACCTACTCTCCATATTTCTTACCCCTGGGTCTGCCGCCAGTACCCGTCACCCTTGTCACAGGCTTGGCTTTGGCCTTCTTGTTCTTGCTCCAGTAATATACCACGAACAGCACACCCAGGGTAATGCAGATGTCCACTATGATGATTGTGGCCACTATCATCGCATCCACCTCCAGACAGTTCTCACACACTGTGGGGTTGGGATGGGGGTGGAAGAAAGGAAAGACACAGGACACTGGAGATGAGGAAGGGCCAACAAAGGGCACCTGAGTGCTCACATGCTTGCCTTGACCAGAGCCCTCCTGTCAACATGTTCACAACAAGCGAAGTGTGGTTGTGATAGAAGCTCTGTGGTCAGTCCTGGGTTCAATCCCAGTTCCCTTATTTACTGAGAATTGCGAATTGTGCCTTCAACTTAACAAGTCTCTGTTTTCTCATTTATAAAATGGGAATAAAAATAGTATTTAACACTGTTGTTGAGAAGTTCACATCAAAAAAATCACTGGCAAGTGCTTGGTCTAGTGTTTGAAACTTAGTAAGCTCTCAGTAAATGTTAGCCACCATTACCTGTATTACACTTGCATTTGAGATGTTTTAATATGGTGGTCTTGATTCTCTTTTGCAAATCCTTCTGAGTATTTATTTTTCTGAATAAAACATCATCAGGGAAAGCCCCATCAGAGTGCCATAATTCTGGACGAGAGATCATGCACACAACCCCATCCTGTCTAATGAAAGTTGTTCAGAGCTAGTGCTGACTGAGGTTATCCACATGCCCATGTTGGTGGCTGATCTGTATTTCAGAAAACACTGATGCTGTGTGGCCCTGAGCAACTGAGGACTGAGTAGAAGGGAAACAAAGATGCCGGGAGACAAAGCTGGATGAAAGAAAATACCTGAGAATGCCTGTTTGAAATGACCCTCCCTCAGGAGTCTAAGAGGGCTTACTCTGGAAAACTGTATTACCTCTTGCCTTCAGGTAGAGAAGAGTTTTGTTTTGATCGCAGGAATAAAAACCACTGTGTTCCACTTCCGAAAATATCTCCTCCACATAGGTTCTCCCCAAACCTGTTAATTTGTTAGCATTGAAGCTCCACTCAGGATTCTGGTTAGGGCATGTCAGCTCTACTCTAGTTCCAGAGATGGAGACTTCATATTCTGGAGAAAGGAAGAAAGAAAAATTACAGGTAGAAACCAGAGGGTATGGAAGATGGAATATGGAGAAGAGGGACTAGAGACTCTTTTGAAGGTAACCTCAGAGTTTAGGCCTGGACACTGGGACATGGGAAGGGGGGAGTGGAGATACAGAAAAACTATGAATGTTTGTAAACCACTGCATCACCAGGAAGGGCCCTTAGAATATTTCTAAAGTGGGGATGGAAATGGAGTGTTGGGAGGCCATCTCTCCCACTCAGTTCCTTCTCTTCTCTGCACTTAGCAGGACTCTTAGACTGGTAAACTTACTTTCTTGTGTAGAGCCCTCTGAATCTGTAAAGGAAAGAATGATAAGAAAATAAGTTTAGATTATGGGTTGCACTAAGCAGGACTCTTAGACTGGTAAACTTACTTTCTTGTGTAGAGCTCTCTGAATCTGTAAAGGAAAGAATGATAAGAAAATAAGTTTAGATTATGGGTAACATTTTCCAAGTAGACTAGACTATCCTCAAGAATTCCCAGAGGGCCCTCCTTTGGGGTGCCCCAAATCTTAAAGGCAAGTGGCATACTTAACCAAGGAGGTGTGCTCTTAGTTATAACTCAGATACATCAAACTGACCATATACCAGCTCCTACGTATAAACCCATGAAAGCTCAGAAAGTTAAAATTCTAAAGCTGAAAAATTCCAGAAGTCGTCATGATTATCTTCTTGCATTAGTAAGAACCACATTTCAGAGAGATAGGAGAGGTTTTTTTTTTTTTTTTAAAAGAGGTAACGACCTTCCTACCTCTCTGAATCATTAATTCTTTTGTTTACCTATCTTTTTCATTATTCAGAAGTTTTTTTTTTAAAGATTTATTTATTTATGCATACAAGAGCTAGGGTGTAGGCCAGAGGTGCAGGGTGGTGGTGGTGGTGGTGAGAGATTCACCAGAGACAGAGTGGGGAGCAGAACAGATGGATCTACTGAAATACACTGTTGAAGGGAGCAGCGGGCAGGACCGGAGAGATCTGTGGGTCAGTTCCCTGGCCAGGGGTTGAACTCATGCTGCAGTGGCTGCTGATAGCTTCATAGTGCTGAGATCCAACACTTTGTGCCACCAGGGAGGCCCAGAATTTCTTTATTATAACTAACACAATCCCTCATAATAGAGACCAAATATCTTTCTTTTTATTTACACAACTTTTCTTTCATTGTCCTTAAATTCCCTAGAACAGGACCCTCTCTAGTGGTGCAAGGGGTCGAAGCGCAGCACCATGAAGCTAGCCAGAGCCGCGTCAGCATGAGTTGTCTCCGGTCAGGGGAGCTGGCCCACATGGCTCAGTAGACCTCTCCTGTCTGGTCTGCTGCTCCTCTCAGCAGTTGATTTCTGTCAATCTGCCTGTTCTGTTTCCCAGTCTGTATTTGGTAAGTCTTTTCACCCTCCATACTTCTGTCCTGAACCCCAGTTCTTATATGCATATATAAACACATCTTTAAAACAAAACAAAACAAAGCAAAAGCCAGATCTGCCACAGGTCTGTGACTAAGGGCAAATCATTTAATATTTCTGTGCTTCAGTTTCATCATCTGGAAAATGGAGCTGGAGCCCCTCAGAGTTTTTGTGAGAATTGAATGGATTAAGGTGAAAATGATGGTACATAACCCAGAAAAAAAAAAACACTAATTCTTTTCCTTTTGTCCTTCTTGGGATTCTACAACACAGGAGAACAGAGCTGAATTCTGATCCAGTGGAGCAGACAACCTCCTGGCTTCGATTCCTGAATGCAAACAACTCATTCCCCAGACAGCCAAGGTACGTGAGATACCTGAGATAGCCAAGGTAGCTTGCTAATGCTGGGAGCTGAGTATAGTGATAATATAATCGATACTATTTTGACTTACAATTTTCCCACACTGATATTTCTTAGAAATATTAAAAATCAATTATAAATCATAAATAAAATAATTTAAAAAGAAAGGTATTTCACTCTGGTACATTTATTAGACAAAGAAAGGTGAAGAACATGTCTCACAACTTTCATTGCGCAAATTCAGCAGCAGAACTCAGATTTACACCTGCCCAGCAAGGGTCTTGATGCTGATGCTTAGGAACAGATAAGCTCCAAGATTTAATAGATGTCTAGAGATAGTACTTCATAATAACTGAGAAAATGGTGGCCTAGGGGTTGGCCTAGGGGTTGGCCTTGGTGGCCTAGGGGTTAAGTCTCATAGCTACCACCACTAAGGCCTGAGGAGCTGGCCCACATGGAGCAGCACACCTCTCCCGCTGCCTCCTGTCAGCAGTGAATTTCAGTAGATCTGCCTGTTCTGCTCCCCACTCTGTCTCTGGTGAGTCCTCTCAATCCCTCCTCACCTGGCCAACACCCCAGTTCTTCTACACAAAAATAAATAAAAAGATAAAGAAAATGGGTGTTATTATCAGCTAAATCTACCTTTGTACTATCTCTGTGCTTGGATTATTTGTTTATTATAAGCTATTTAATTATTTTAAATTAAATGTCATTTGAAAATAAACAGGGCTTCCCTGGAGGTGCAAGAGATGCAAGAGGTTAGGTCTCAGTATTATGATGCTATTGGCATCACTAAAGCACAAGTTTGATTCCCCAGCCAGGCACATGGCACAGCAGACCTCTCCTGATCTGCCCACTGTTTCCCTCAGCAGTGTATTTCAGTGAATCTGCCTGTTTTGCTCCCCATTCTGTCTCTGGTGAGTCCTCTCACCCCCCGCGATCTCTGGCCTATACCCAAGCTCTTGTATGCATAAATAAATAAATCTTAAAAAAATAACCGTTAAATGTCTTTGATTATGATAAGCTCAGGTTTTCTTATCTGTAAAGAGGTTAGAAGAATCAAATGAGGAAAACTAGGTAAAATGTTAGGACTATCCCTAGAATAAACTTTAATGCTTATTATCTAGTCTGCAGGCTTCCAACAGCTAAAATTAACCTGTCACCTTCTGTAGGTCATATAATGTTTGAAAGGAATTACTCATTCAATCCTCATCAAGACCCTGCAAGCTAGGTATCTTGATGATTTCCATTTTCACATGATGATGCTATGGCACAGAGAAGTTAAGTGAATCATTCAGACACCTTGTAAGTAAGGCATTGAACCA
Organism: Condylura cristata; assembly: GCF_000260355.1. NCBI lineage: Eukaryota > Metazoa > Chordata > Mammalia > Eulipotyphla > Talpidae > Condylura > Condylura cristata. The sequence continues at coordinate 19,782,073 of NW_004567126.1, forward strand.
GTTGAAACACGGCATCTAGTTTCAGAGTTATACTCCTAACCTCACACAGCAGTCTTATCTCCTCTGCCTAATACACTCTTCTTCCCTGAAATACAAACTCACGTTTTAAAACTTAGCTCAATAATGACTTCCTGTTGGGAGCCTTCCCTAACTATCCTCTGTAGAGTGACTACTCGCTCCTCTATTCTTTCTTTACACTGTATCTATCCATATCATAGAATTTTGAATTTTTTTCGTTCTCCCTCAAAATCATCAGCTTCTTGTTCATCAAAAATATTCATCGAGCACCTACTCTATGCCAGCACTAGGCCAGGTAAGTTAGAGCCTGTCTCTGCCTTCAATGAACTCATGATTTACACAAAAACATTGTGGGCTCCAACCGACATGCACATATGTATATTTCCTTGAACATATGCTTGGGTTACATATCATGGTTAGCAATCATCACTCATGACTCTTAGAAACAAACCTCGCTCTTACAGATCCCACTAGAAGATAATTGTTTTCCCTCTCATAATTCTAGTTTACATATTTATTTTGGGGATTGCCCTCTGTGACCATTTGTTCCACATTGGAAAAGAGGTTGCATAGAATGAAAATCCTCTTACTCTGCTCTCCATCCCTTGAAAGAGAAATGATAAGAAACCATTAGGAATATGCCTGTTATTTACAAAGATCTGAACCTACCCATGGCATTCTCCCCTTAACTTTAGAAAACAATGGATTTTCAAATTCCCTGTGGTTGTATGTGAAAAGCTATTTTGGGTCCTGCTTCCTACAATAAACAGCCCATGACTATTTACAAAAATAGACATTAAGTCCTCATTTTGTAGTACATGCACATATCAAGTTTTTATCTTGTCCACTTCAAACTTATACAATGTTAGGCATCAATTATGTGATAGCTGGGGGAAAATCTTTATTTGGCATAAATTAAAGTGATCAACAAAAATAAACTAAATGCAGTGCCTTCAGAGAAATGTTACTCTAAGGCATATCAGCGCTTTTGACATCTCTTATCTATCAATAATGTAACATTAAATCATACTGTATAACAAAAAGAAAAATAAAGGGTCCTCAGGACACTAACAGGCAGCACAAGAGAATGCAGATCAGCACAGTGGTCGCCTTTAAACTCAAAATCGGTTCTCTCAGTGTGAAGGAGCCAGTTGGACAGAAAATCTTCCCATATCGCCCTACTCCTGACCCTGCTGCTATGAGTGAGAAAACAATTTCAAGCCAGGCATACTCATATGTGTGTGCAATCATGAGCACACATGCACATACACATTCAGAGGGGCCAGACATGTGATTCTGAATGATATTCAACACAGCCTCAGTCTCTTGAGCAAGTGTCCTGCCACACCCTCTACAAAAACTCACATCAAACATGAAATGTAAACAAATGAAAACTGTTGGTGCTTTCAACCTAATTTAGTCGTCTCAGTTTTTTTCTTTTGAGTAGTTGGGATTCATGATTTCCTGTGATCTCTGGTGCTTCCCTCTTGTTGGCTACAACTGACCTTAGACTTGGGAGAAAAACACAAAGGCAAAGATGTAGAAACCTGCTCTACTAGTCTCTGTGGGAGCGCTGCAGAGGTCAGGAGAATGTTCCATTTATAAATACAAGCAATCCTGGGCTGATTTCATAATCAGGAAAGAAAGCGTATCTTACCTTCTTGCCCCCAAACGCCAGCTAGAAAATAAATAATAATAATGATGAGTTAATAAATGTTTTAAGTGCCTATACTTCCAAGCAGAAAAAGTGCTGTGGGCTAGTCTTGCTGTTTACAAACATCTAAAGTCCTTCCCAACTACCCCTGGGTCATGGCCATGCCTACGCCGAGGGGAGCAGCATGTACTGTGGGAACTGACCAGGGCTCCAGGTCAATTTGGGGTAAAACAGAAAAAGTAATCATCTAGTACTATATTTGACTGACAGAAATTAGGGAAACTTGGGGCTGCTTTTTGGGGGACTGGGGACATAGTCAAAGAATTTTGCAGCCAACTCTCCCTTCTGAAACTTAGTCTCTGACTGTTGAAGAAAACAAGCTCTTGGTTAGGTACAAATGTTGACATTCTTGTTTCATGTCCGGCTTCTACTTGTGTGAGGGTTCAGATTTTCCATTTGTTTTCTGCTTGAGACACAGATGGAAATATTTGAAACTCTGCCTACTCATCAAATCTGTGTGTAGAAGAGCTGATCACGTTTCCTTGGGCCCTTTTAGGGTCCCCTCACTCAGCAAGAACTTGGATTCACTACCATGACCAGCTTCCCTGGCACTGCCTAAAAGTTTTCGATAATCCTGGACTTCTCTTTTAACCAGCAGCTTCTACATAGTCTACATTGGATGAGACACCTCCACCCCAACCCATACCCAGAACTGACCAGGAACATTCTTATGAGGCCAGATTTAGAGATGCTTGAACATTTGATATCCTCTGTCTCTGGCAAAGCATAATATCCACTGCCTCCAAGGAAATGTTTGACTCCTCCTTGCAGGAAATGCACCTGCCTTGAGAGTCAAAATATTTCCTTATACCAGCAGCAGACTAATAAACTTTAGCAATGCAGAATCTGAAATTAGAAATTCAGAACTACTGAAGCAGAAGCTGCAGTTTAATAACCTCCCCAGGTGATCTGTGGGCATATTCAAGCTTAGAAACCTAAGACGAAGCAGGAAATTGGGGGTGGGGGGCATCATAGCTGTGACTCTGAGACAGGAGCCTCACTCTCAGGGCATTTTTTAGGGCCCTCCAGAAAGCCATCACAAGCTGTTTTGCTCCATGTAATGAGCCACTAGGAACTCAAACCTGGTAGATACAATCCTGATCTCCCTTATCGGTTTTAGCACTTCCTAATTATGTGCCTTTAAAAAAGATACTTAACTTTTTTGGGTATCTACTTTTTCATCTGTAAAATAGGCCTTATAATATTTACTTTTCAAAGATTAATTTAGTAACACACATAAGGAATTTTTCTTTACATGGTTTGTGGCATTGGATAACTGGCAACCTTAAAAAGATTTCATCACCTATGAGAAAAGGAATTGCTCTCAGTTATTTATCAGTATAATCTGCCTCTCCTCCAAAAGTGCTAAACTCATTAAAAGCTTTGGGATCAACTGAAAAATACTGAAAATGATGAGATGTTTTATTGTCTCCACACTAAACCAATTATAGCCTGGGGCAGGACTTGGGTTCCACTGTCTTGTCTCACAACCAGTAAAGATTGGTGGGTTCTGCCCATCTCTTTTGTGTTTATTCTTAAAGTTCACTAACAGAATGAGCTTGTTCTTAGAGGCAGAGAGGCCTTTTTTCTTTCAGTGGATATGATCATCTCAGGCTTTTTTATGGCCCTTCCCGGAATGGGCTCCTGGGCCCCTCCAGCTCGTAATCTGAAGTTCACATTTCTTACATCATCCAGTAAAAAAGGCTTGTTGGTAACACTGGGCAGCACCAGGGGAGGCCGAGACCTTTCCCATGGTCTGAAGAAACACCACCTTCTGTTTCACCTACCTGCTATGAGGCAGAGTCCCAGAACACTCCAGAGATTTCCCGACCTCATCCTTCTCTCATTAGACACTTATTCTAGCTAAGATGGCGGAGGCCAGTTGGCTTCTTACTTCTGAAAAAGAAAATAGAGGACTTTTTCAAAAATCCTAACTGGAGATGAGGTCCTTGGGACCACTGTTTCCATTGCTATGATGAAAAATGGGCTTTGTGAGAGGAAAACTCACCATTTTCCGAAGCAGGCACCTGAAGCTGGGAGGGTAGGCAGGCGTCTGAACCCTACACAGGAAGTGTGGAGGGGCCTCTGGGACTGCAGGGTTCGACGTCACTTGGAAACGTTCAGAACAGAAACAGCCACCTGGGCGGGCTGGGGAGAGTTGGCGCTGTGGTCTTCCCAGAAGGACGAGCAAAAGACTGGCGGTATCTGATGGTGTGGTGGCAGATACAGGCAATTTAGCATCTGGGGCCCTGAACAATGCACTCTCCCCTGCAGTCCCCCCAAACAAGCTGTGACAGCAAGAGTGAGGAGCCTGAAGATTTGCTTTCTTTGTTGTGTACCCGGCATGGAGTAGTGAGGTGCAGCCATCTTATAAGCAAAAGCTGTTAGCTGTTGGCTTGAAAATAGGTATTGACTGAAAACCATGAGATTCCATATTTTGGGGCCTATAATTTTTTACAAAAATATTTAAAAACACTATTCACTGTTGGAAAGGATAAAAATGACAGTCTCGGAATTGCTGATGTGAATGTAAACTAATAGTGTTCATTTTTTAAGTATGATTCATCAAATGCTTCTAGATGCCAGGCACAGTGCTCAGGGTTTTAACTACTTATCTCATTAAAGCCTCCAAATAATTCTCTGAGGTGGCTATTTTTTTTTTTAATTTAAAAAAGGATTTTAGGCCCTCCCTGGTGGCGCAGCAGGTTAAAGCACAACACTAAGAAGCTAAAGCCACTTCCGCATGAGTTCTATCCCCGCCTGCCCCGGAGGTGACCACATGGCACAGCAGATCACTCCTGACCCGCCCTGCTCGCCTCAGCAGTGTACTTCGTAGATCTGCCTGTTCTGCTCCCCACTCTGTCTTTGGTGAAGCCTCTCGCTGCCCCTGCGCTTCTGACCTGTACCCCAGTTCTGTATGCACAAATAAATCAATCTTTAAAAAAAATTTTATTTATGCATACTAGAACAGGGGCACAGGCCAGAGGTGCAGGGGTTGAGAGGATTCACCAGCGACAGAGTGGGGAGCAGAACAGGCAGGCTGACAGAAGCACACTGCTGAGGGGAGCAGCAGGTGGAACAGGAGAGGTCTGCCACACCATATGGGTCATCTACCTGGCCAGAGATCAAACTTGTGCTGCAGTGGTTGTGGAAAGCTTCATAATGCTGCATTTTAACCTGCTGCGCCACAAGGGAGGGTCCATTTTTTACCCCATTTTATACATGAACAAATGGAAGTTCTGATAGTCTATGTAACTCATCAAACGTAGCAGGGCTAGGTGTCTGCATTTTGGCAGAATTACCTTGCTAGACATTGAATGTCTGCTCTGCTGTCATGTGCCAGCTGCTAGCAATACTGCAAAAAGGAGATACACATCCTCATGGAGGAAGACAGGAAATGTAGACATTAGATGTAAAATAGAGGTGCTGGGAAAGCGAGAAAAGGAGTCCTAATACAGTTGGAGGGCTAAGATCTCTGAGAAAGTAGCATCTAAGCTGAAATCATGAATGATTAGGAGTGAGCCAGGTGGAAGAGGACAAATGAAATGTTCCAGATAGAAGGAACAGCTTTTGTGAAGTCCAGAGAAGAAGAAGAGAAGCACTGTCAAGAAACTGGAAGTCCAAAAGGCTGGGTAGCTGAGAAAGTGAGAGGCAGTTATAAGAAATGAGAGGGGAAACCCACAGGGTCAGATGGGGAGGGATTTACAAAACTCACTAGGAATTTTTTTTTTTTTTGCATATAGGTTTCTCTTTATTCAGTAAAGACAAGCACAAGTCTTACTCTATTTTTTTCATTTTCCCTTTTTCTTATTTTTGAGATAGTTAACAACACTATAAATTCCAAATGTACATTTTCTCACTTCAGTGACTGCATTAATCTTACAAAACCTACCACCCAATAACCATCACCATCCACCAACCAATGGGACCCTTCTACACATTCCCTCTGACTCCTTTCCCTTTGGTAAGCACGATTCTGTTTCAAAATTTGACAGGTTTTTGTTATTGTTGTTCATTTGTTTTTCCCCCCATTATATTTCACAAATGAGTGAAACCCTATGTACTTATCTTTCCCCTCTGATATATTTAACTAGCATAACCCCTTCCAAGAGCATCCATGTTGTTACAAATGGCAAAAACCTCACCTTTTTAACAGCTGAATAGTAAACCATTGTGTGTATATCCCACATCTTCTCTCTCTGTTCATCAGGCATGTGGGTTGTTTCCATATCTTGACTATTGTAAATATTCCTGCAATAAACATAGGGGTACATATAACGTTTCAAATTAGTGTTCTTTTATTCTTTGAGTAAATAGCCAGAGTGGGATTACTGGACCATATGGTAGTCTATTTTTAATTTTTTGAGAAGCCTCCATACTATTTTCCATAGTGGTCACACCAGCTAAGCATCTCCACCAACATGCATGAGGATCCTTTTTTTCCACATCCTCACTAACAACTTACTGTTTCTTGACTTTTTGGTAATAGCGATTCTAACCAGTGTGAGGTGAATCTCATTGTGTTTTGGCTTGCATATCCCTTCTGATAAGAGAGGTAGAGTATCTTTCCGTGTGTCTGTTGGTCACTTGTGTATCTTCCTAGATTAAGAATTCTTAAGGGTTGTTCTAATATTATGACAATCAATTGAAGGATTTCAAACAGAGGGCTAACAGTATCAGATTCTTTAAAAAGTGTTTAGATGATTGTTAATGATAAATGCACATGTTAAAATCAATGAACAGCAAAAAGCAACGGAAGGACAGTCCCCTGCCTACCTTGCCTTGGTACTGTTCCTCTCCCTAGAAAAAACCACTTTTAACTTTGTAACTGTTTTCTTCTGGTGGTTACCTTCTTATCTCTAAATGTGCATTATCATCATTTGGGTTCCCTGGGAAACAAAGTTTGAGATGATAATTTGTGTGCAGATGGGCCACTGAGAGAGGCAGGAACAACACCTGTGGGGAGGGAGGAAAACAGGGCTAGCCATGGAAGAAGGTGAGCCACCACAGGTAATAGGAGTTGATCCTGGGGGAGTTCTCAAGCTGGGATGACCATTGAGGTGACAGGCACATCATCTAGTCTTGAGAGGGGGGTGTGGCCTTGAGCAAGGCAGTTACTTCTGCTGAGGGCAATTCTGGGAAAGGATTCAGCTGTGAGCCCTCAGAAGACACCATCCCAGCAGCGGGCGGGTGTGTGTAAGGGCAGTCCTAAGGGGGACTGGGTAGCATCACAAAGCATCCATGGACTCACTGGCATACTAATTCACTCCATCCTTAAATAGCCTTTGCAAGGTTGATCTCTTGTCCTGGAGAAGCTTCTAAAAGGAAAGTTAGCAGGAATAATAAAGTTCTAGCTGCACAACTGCTTGGAGGGCCCCTTGTGATAGTCATCACTTCTTTCCTTTTTTTTTTTTTAACCCATTCAGGTTTGTTCCCAGCCTCAGCTAGAACTGCTGCTGACCTAGCTGGAGAATCTAGGCCAAGATCAGTATGACCCAAGGCTGTGAACCCTTGGGTCTCTCCTCTTGGTAGTAATGAGAGATGCATTTTGCTAGGAAAGTGAATCATTATTTGCCTACTGGTCTTTTGGCAATTGTAGACAGTGTTGCTTACTGAATAAGGCCTTTGCTATGTAAGATGGTGAAAGTATCCTGCCTTCAGAAATCATAGTTTCTAGAAACTCAGTCTACATTTATGAGGATAGGAAGTACACATTTCCTATATGGTTCATTGGGAGTAATAGTAAGCATGGATACTTCCAATGTACCCCTATTTTATGGACATATGTATTTGACTTCCTGGGGACATAGTGCTATATAATAGTCATTAATTTAAGATGTACACCAATTCTGAAGGATAGTGCCCCAGGCTGCAGGTGTCATCTCTAAGTTGATACTTAGTTTGCCTTTGAGAGGCTATTCAATAATCTGTCAGCTTCTAGGTTCAGCATGGTGTGGTGTGTTGTAAGAGCAGAGGATACTATACTTCTATGTCTGGGTACCTTTGTTATAAAATGGGTCCCATGGTCTGTGATGCTGATGCTATGCAATCAGCATCCAAGGCTGATGTGTCAGGCAGTACGTGTGCTCTTCAATAGAATGGCAGGCTGAGGTATCGCAAGCAAGACAATCAACCTCATGGCAAGGATGCTCTCAGTTCTAGCAAATAAATTGTGCTCTGTCCAGGTTTGGTTCAAAAGGGGTCCAATGTCAACAGCTTGGCAAGAAGTGATGAGTTGGTTTCCTCCAGGGCTGATCCTAGGAGCAGCACACCACCACTGCTGCCATAACTACAACATTCATACCCCGTTGTCTCAGGATAGGATGGTTGAAGATAGAGCTGATATTACTTGGCCAGATCATTTTATTCTACTTTGTCTTTTATGAGGGATGGTCTCTGATGAATGTTGGCATGTGACATGAAGATCTTCACACTTCATAATGATTTCTGTAGGAACTTTCCATGTCCCTGATCTTCCAATCCCCACAGGCCCCTGTTTCTGAACTTATGGCTGATCCTCTGAAGTGATTCTGTGTGTACAACTACCTTTTCGGTTTGCTTTTACAGCAGCAACAGTGTGAGGCACTTTCTGTGAGTCATATAACCTCAGCAGGCAAAGAAGCAAATGGCCTTATATCAAATTCCAAACTGGCCAGAACTGGCCTGAGACACAACTGACACCAAACCAAGAAAACAGAAAGAAGGGACAAATGATACTATTAAAAGGGAGGGGTCCATCCAGGGAGCAGCCACCCAGACCTCATTTAGAAGTGACGTGTCCATCAATACAATCCCAAGAATCTGGAAACCCTTTCCACATGTGGGTGGATTTATAACTATCCAATCTTTGCCAAACCCATACTCTTTATATCCATAACTCCCCCACTCCTTCCTGTTTTGATGTAAAATCAATCTTAGTACCCATATCAGGGAGACAAATGTGAGTCTTGCCTCACAAAAATGCATAGTGCAGCAAATAGAGCTGAATCCACTTCTTCGGGATTTGGGTCAATGCATAAGGAAATGTACCCTAATAAGAATGTAAAAAATAAAATTCTTTGTTATCATCTGTAATAGTTAAACTAAAAGTAAAAAGATAATGTTGAGTAGACTTTGATGCTAGACCAGTTTTTAGTGAGTCTGGGCTCTGGCCACTAGCCTCACAGTTGCTTAGAAAGGAAAAATTGTGCAGGAAAAACAGAAAGTACCTCTCAGACTTGTGGTCATCAAGCATATTGTCAACATGGCGGGGGGGGGGGGGGAGGACAAGACCAAAAACCTATTGAGACCAGGGGTACAATGTGAATGAGTTATTTTATTTTGCAGCTAGTGTTATCAGCTTTTTTTTTTTTTAAAGATTTATTTATTTATGACTACAGAGCTGGGGTACAGGCCAGAGATGTGGTGGGTAAGAGGATTCACCAGAGACAGAGTAGGGAATAGAACAGGCAGATGCACTGAAAGACACTGCTGTGGGGAGCAGTGGGTGGATCAGGAGAGGTCTGCTACACCATGTGGGTCAGCTCCCTGGCAGGGGATCAAACTCACGCTGTGATGGCTTCAGAGAACTTCATAGTGTGGTGTTTTAACCCGTTGCACCACCAGAGAAAGCCCAGTATCATCAGCTTCTTATGTAATCTTTACTAAAGTGGATCGAGTATAGATAATTTAGGAGCTCTGTATTTGTGTTCTGAATGCTGCAGAGTGGAAGAGCATAACTTGTGGGTTTACAAGACACACAGCTCATGATTGAACAATATCAGATGGCTATATGTGATCAAGACACAAAGCAGGTTATTCCAGAGGGAATTGTCATCCAGGTAAACTTGATAACGTCCACTGTAAGGTCTGTTTTCTCTGAAATGGGGACCGTTGGGACCCCCTGTGAATGCCAAGTGGAACAGTCTAGATGAACTGGTAGGTTCCAGATGCAAACCAGCTAGGACTGGCTTTATGGTCACCCACTGAATATTCTTATTCAAATCACAGTAAGTGCTGGGATCAAAGGGCCCACTTTCACTGGCTCACTTCAAATATTCTTGTTAATAAAAATAAAAAACAAATAAAAACCAGTTCAGGAAGTCTTATGAGTTTACTGTCTTAGCTTGCCTTCCTGTGTCTTGCAGGAAGAGGCTGAAGAGGGGAGAGACTAGAGACTTCATAACAAGGAGAGCATTTTTAGATGGTTATTAAGAGATAAAATGAATATTATAGAAATAAACACAAGAGGAATCACAAAAGGGTGAGTTAGAGGGCTTGTCTGAGAACATGGTTCCAGAAAAGCAGAAATCTTTCAAAGGTTATTAAATGGAATGAAGGGGAAAAAAAACAAAACATGGGTGGGGTTAAAACAAGGGTTATAAGACCAATTACAAGCAAGGAAATAGAAGAAGTAATCAAAACCCTCCCTAAAAATAAAAGTCCAGGACCAGATGGATTTACAAATGAATT
>NW_004567126.1:19796123-19797423 GCF_000260355.1 Condylura cristata
ATTAAAAACAAACAAACAAACAAACAAGGGTTATAATTTTGTGCTATCAAAGTTTGGGTGGACCAAAGGGGCCCTCTGCTGGTCCCCATCATTAATGGACCCCAAACAAGATTTACCCAAATCTAGAGAAATTGAAAGGTCAAAAGGTAGAGATTGTTATGAAAGAACTGACCAGCAATGACTTGGGGTAATGACTAAGTAGACTCATCAGAATTAAAATTGACGAAAGAGGCCTTCCTTGTGATCTAGGCGTTAAGCCTCTATTACCACTCCACTGGGGCCTGAGTTTGATCCCCCGCCAGGGAGCTGACCCAAATGGCGCACAGACCTCTCCTGTTTAGCCCCTGCTCCCCTCAGCAGTGTGTGTCAGTAGATCTGCTGTTCTGCTCCCCACTCTGTTTCTAGGGAATCTTCTCACCCCCACCCCCCATACATCTGCCCTGCACCCCAGTTCTTTTACGCAAAATAAAATTGACAAAAGGACCATGGACCTTGGATCAAATCCTTGCTGTGGGCCTAAGGAAGATTTATAGAGCACAAGGGTGGATAAAATGGTCTTGGGCTGGAGAAGCTTCCAGGGGAGTTCCAAGAACTGTGATATCAAAACCCAGAGGTGAAGGCTTTAAGGGTGAAGCCTTTACAAGGATTACAATTAGATTGAGAGCATATAGGTGATTCTGATACCTGCCAGAGATGGAGACCACTGCTAAAAATCTAACATGAAGTTAAAGAAAACACAGACACAAATTAACCCCCATGATGGTGATACAGCACACAACCCTGGCTGTGGCAAACTATCCAACAAATGACCCAGTTTCTTCAAATGTAAATTGCAACAAAATAAAAAAAGACAAGGGGGGAATTTAGAGGTGAAGAGAGATGAGGAAGCAGAACCAGTTGCAAAATTGGAAACTTATTTGGACCCTATTTGTTCAAAATAATATTAGGTAGGTGGGTTAAAGCATAAATGGAATAAGTTGCCTATGGCCTGGTTGACAGGGACTTAGGGCTCATTGTGCTAGTTTGTCTATTTTTGCAAATGTTTGAAGTTTTCCATGAAAAAAAGCTAAAAAATTGCTTTAGACTTTGTGGGGTTTCCAGGGATAGAGCTTTGGATTTAGACACAGAATGCCTGGATTGAGAACTGCCAATCAATTTGTGGTGAAAGTAAGCTTGTCACTGAGCAATGGGCTCTCTATTTGGCTTGCATTGGGGAATATGTGCCAGGACACCAGATTTGGAGATAAGAAAGAAGCTTTTTTGGACCCTCCTTGGTGGCGCAGCGGGTTAAAGCGCAGCA
>NW_004567126.1:19798733-19799745 GCF_000260355.1 Condylura cristata
ATTTGTGAATACAAATCTCAAAGAGAGTTAAGTGCTTTTTTCTTTAGTGCTCTAGGTCTGAAAACAATTTAACCACTTACCCTCAGTTACAAACTGAGTAGATGAATTTCTTTATATCTGTCATCCTCACTCCCTTCATCTGTAAAATAGTGAAAATTAAATGACACAGTGTATTCAAGTACTTTGCAAATGTTTTAACATACACTGACCATGTGTTCTTTGAAATATGGTATTTTCTAAATTTTTTTTTAGCATGAAGTTGGGCACTTAACATGTGTTCTGTAAATGTTTAGCCGAAGCTTTCTTATTCGATTAATCATTATTTATTAAATAAAGGAGTCGATGGGCACCTTTCAAATTCTAGGTTCCAGATTCCTAAGTTCTAGGCGTCTTGATCATTCAATAATTAAGACATAATGAATGAGGAGACAAGTTACGACGACTCTTATTTAATATATTACATTTCATAGCTTCAAATAGCCTCCTCTCACAAAAAATACTTTTGCTCCTAGGCAATCACAGAGTGACCTTCCTTGAACAAGCAAAGTTAAAAGCTGGGTTTGAGTTTCAGACCTTCATTCTTGGAGCTTCTTTGGGTTCCACCAGGGGGCGCTTCATACTGTGTCACTGAGGTGTGGGGCTTACAACAATTCAGTAAATCAGTATGCATTCACTTAAATAGCCAAAGTCTACTGAGCCTCTACTATGTAAATAGCAGTTTTAGGCGCTGAGGATGCAGAGGTGAATGAGACCTGGACCCTGCCCTCTAGGGGTTCAGTCTTGCGCAGAGACAGCCAAGGGAACATAATTATATGTGGCATAGTGCAGCAAAGGCTATAATAAAGGTGTCATAGGTGTGAGGGAACTATTAACTCTGGCTCCAGGTCAGGGAAGCCTACATAGAATGTGAGCTTAATTTTGAAAGGCAAATACAGGTTTGGGCAAAATAGACAGAATGGTCTGATCAAATACATATGTGGATTTAAGAATAAGAACAATGTGATTAGTCTGA
>NW_004567126.1:19800980-19815401 GCF_000260355.1 Condylura cristata
TCCTGGTAACTGCTTGTGTGGCTCAGTGGACATTAACACACAGAGAACATCGATAGCTCTGAAACAGTCTAGAGAAGATAGCAGTGCTGTGAGACTTTGCTCTGAGCTATCCCCATTCTGAAGCTGGGGGCGGACCCCCCTAACCTGGGCTGGAGAGCTTTCCCTCTCCTGCTCTGACTCACCTGAGAAGATTCACATCCTGTTTGCCCAGATGGATAAGTGGCTGGCTGCCCTTTCCACCCAGAAAAGCTCTGAGCCAACAAGTTCAACCTGCTTGTTCTCTTGCAGTCATCAGGCCTCAATGGGAAACACATGCGAAGGCAGAGTGGCTCAAATGCCTTAGCCAACTCAGCATTTTTTGCTTCTCTACATTCAGCAGACCAATGGTGGGATATGGTGGTTCTGAGGCCTGTGCATCTGAAGCTTTTCTGGGGGAGGTTGAGTTCTCAAGGATGAAACAGTTGACTAAGAATATAAAAGGCTGGAAGGACCCTTAGAAATCAGCGGGTCCAGTATGCTCATTTTATAAATGTGGAAACTGAGAACCCAAGAGTTAAAATAGGGTGTCCCTACTCACAGGCTCAGTGTCCCCAGGACAGCCCTCCTCGATGAGTGTTTTGAGTGTTTTGCCAGTGCGAATAGTGATAACGACATGCTTAAAAGTGTGAGTATTCTGGAGATCTCCTCCTTGGTCCAGCAGGCAAAAGAGCAGTCATCTGCATGGACTTCAAGTCAGAGAAGCTGTTATGGATCTGGTGCCTGTGGAAAAACCAATCTTTGATTCTCTTCTCTCGTGACTAGAATCAGTTAAGATGCAAACAGCATGAAGTTGGGCAAATGGGCCCTCCTTGGTGGGTAACTGAATAAAGTGTAGAGGGCATTTCTCTGTTATTTCTTACAGCAGTTTATGAATCTGTGTCTCCAAATAAATGGCTTAGTTTAAAAAGATGTTAAGGCCCTCCCTGGTGGCACAACACGTTAGGATGCAGCACTGCAAGCTAGCTGCAGCTGCGTCAGTGTGGAGTTCAATCCCACCTGGAGGTGATCCACATGGCGTGGCAGACCTCTGCTGACCCGCCCGCTGCTCCCCTCAGCAGTGTACTTCATCGATCTGCCTGTTCTGCTCCCTACTCTGTCTCTGGTGAAGCCTCTCACGGCCCCTGCACCTCTGGCCTACACCCCAGTTCTGTATGTCTAAAAAAAAAAAAAAAAGATGTTAAGAATAAAATAAAAGCTTGACAGCATTAGACCAGCCTTCCTCAAGGCAACACACGGCTGGGCCAGGGAGGCGGGTGTCCCTGAGGATGGGGACGTGTCCCTCTCTTATTTGTCACAATCCCTACTCACTTCTTACTGTTCCACACTCAACCAGCTCACCACGGTCTAGGTCAATGCTACATGCTTTTTTTCAAGACTATGAGTATCTCAAGATTGAATTTCTTCCATTGTGAAGAATCTTACTAAATTTTGGTATTAGCGTTGTCTGTCTGGCTTAGTTTTCATTTTACATTCTGGGAGGAGTTGCTTGAAGACCTGTTAGCTAAATGCTATTTAAAATCAGAATCACCATCATGAAATGCGTTTCAGTGGCATTCATCTTTAAGTCTTATTTTTCAAGTTCCGTTATTGGCTCTTCCACCTGGCCCCCTGGTTGATAACCCTTAGGATCAGCCTTGGCTGTTGACCTTGAACAAGGTGTCAACATTTCCATGAGTATAATGGAAGGTGGGTTCCTTTTCCTTAGTATTTCCTAAACTAGTCCTCGGCAAGTTCTGGTGAAAATTCCCCCAACCCACTGTGGAGCAAAATGACTAGTGTAAGTCTTTCTCCATATACCACCTGCCATGTCATTTGCAACACCCACACTGTTCTATACCATACATAGTCCTCTGATCGTGGCCTTGGAGGTTTTAGCAATATCAAATTACTGACAGCAGTTTAAACCCTTGGTCTCAAGTTTCAGATTGATCTTCTTGAGGACCAGTGACAATTTCTGGGTAGTATGCACTTTGAGAAGCACTGTCTGATTTTTTTCAGTGAATGAATGGGAAGTCCTAAAAAATGTATAATTGCAATACTTGAGAAGTACTTAACTAAAAAACAAAACATAAAACCTGTTTAGTTTTATTTAACCTAGTGTTCCCCCTTGAGTACGGAGTCTTTTCTTCATTCAACACCTACTAACTCCTTGAGGAATGCCTGCCTAGGGCTTGTTAATGTAGCAGTCCTCTAGAATTGCTTGCAGTTTCTAAGAACTCAATCACTGATCTTGTACTTTTTCTGGTTAACTTCTCCCTAAACAGACCGCTCCTTCCTACTACTTTAATTACAGATTTCATAATTCTCTTTCTTGTGACATCATCTCAAGCCTGATGATTCTGCAACACTCTTTGTTCCTCAACTGGTTGCTGCAAAAAAGAATAAAGAGAGCCTCCCTCGTGGTGCAAGGGGTTAAAGCCCAGCACTGTGAGGCTACATGCAGCCACTGCAGCACAATTTCCATCCCAGGCCAGGGAGGTGACCCACATGGCACAGCAGACCTCTCTGTCTTGCCCGCTGCCCCCTTCAGCAAGTGTATTTCCAAAGATCTGCCTGTTCTGCTTCCCACTCTGTCTCTGGTGAATCCTCTCACCCCATTGCACCTCTGGCCTGTACTCCAGTTCCTATATGCATAAATAAACAAATCTTTAAAAAAAAGAGTAAAGAAAGAGGAGTTACATCATTAAGGACTTTGAACAGAAAATTGCTGAGGTTGAGTAGAGAAGAGAACAGAATTACTGATTAGGATTTCAAGTTAGATCTTGCTAAAAGTCTCTTTAGTAAACTTCCACTTGCTGCAACTCAGTAACAGGCTAATTGCAAGTTCAGTTTTCCTCCAAGAAGCTTAGATCTGTTTTCAAAGGTAAGTGTATTGTCTCAGTGATGTTTGTGGAGCAAAATATTTAAAGGTGCTGAAAATTATGAAATGTACAAAACAAGTATATGCCATTCAAAGAGTTTTGACAAATGCATAAGCCTATTAACGAAACCCCTATCAACAAGCTGAACATTAGTATTATTCTAGAAATTTCCCTCACGCCTTTCTAGTCAATTCCTGCCTCCATTCCCTCTAGGACAAATACTATTATGATTTTTTTCCCATCAAAAGTTTTGCTTCTTCTGGAATGCCATGTAAATGGAATCAAAGTGTATGTGCCACTTCAGTTTGGCTGCTTTTGTTAAACATAATATGTATGAGACTCATTCAGTGGTTGTGTGTATCAATAGTTTGTTCCTTTTCAGTTTCTAAAGAGTGTCCCATTGTATTTTTACAGTGTTTATCTGTTCTTTTGTTCATTTTCAATTTGGGACTATTATGAATAAACTACAAATATTTCCATACACATGTTTTTTTGTGGATATATAATTGAGTTTCTTTTGGGAAAATGCCTAGGAGCAGTTTGCATGTTTAACTTTATAAAAAGTGTTCAGACCTTTTCCTAAAGCAGTCACAAGGACAGTTTTCAACATCTCTCTGGACTAAGCAGAACCACAGACAAGGAAGTTTTACTGAGTGTTTTCGATGGGCACTGAGCAGAGAAACTTCCTTAAACACAGTACTTCACCTGAGTCCTATACCACGCCTATCGGGTAGATATTTATTTTCCTCATGTTACATATGAGCTGATTGAGGCACAGAATATTAAGTAACTGCCCAAAGTCACACAGCTAGTAAGTGGCTGAACATGCATTTGAATGTAAGTTGAAGCGGCCATTTCTTTTCTAAGGAATCAATTAGTTTCCTAAGAATAAAAATTGCTTATGGTACTATGGAGACCACCTCTATATAGCAGTTATTTGTTTACATACACACTCCATCTCCCTATCCTCTTTAGGCTGATTTTTCTCCTCAGGCAGATTATCTTTTTCTACTTTGTATGCCCCAACCCAGCATATAACAAAAAGAATGAAAGTTGGTAATGGTAACTATAAAGATACTGTGTTAATCAATACACACTATAAATGTACATAATACAAAATTCTCACCGGCTATTTAGACGTGGTACAAATGGAGAACAGCAAGACAGACAGATGCATCTATAGCCGCCTGGAGATTTTTCAAAGTGATCTTCAAAGATACTCCATCTCTCGAGCCCAGTGCCATCCATCTATCTTCTCTTTAGAAGAAGTGAAGGTTTCGACCTCAGAGTCTCTTCTTTGGCCTGATTAAAAAGAGCTTGCTGCTTCTCTGTAATTAAAAGAAGGGAGCCTGAGGCTTTCCTGGAGAGGTGGATGAGCTGCACTGAGGCAGGGAGAGTATATTCTCGCCCACTGTTTTTTACACCAGCGGTGCTCAGTCTCAGCTCCAGATGTGCTTTGGGTTATGTCTAGGCAACGAGACACAAGTCCACCTCTCATTTAGGTCTCTGACTTTCTCTCTCGTAATGAAATTTATCCAAATCAGAGGGAGTTAAAAAAATCATAAAAAGAGTCACAGATTGGAGGTGTTGGGAAGGCTGGAAAGTCCCTGAGTTCTGAAAACAGTATGAAGTTTGTACTTTCATTCTGGCTCTTATCCTTGGGGTCCTATGAGAAAGTAGAGAATGTGATGTTTTATGTCATGCAGCTTGACTTACTATTTTTTATGGTACTGGGAAATAGCAAAATAATTCCACTCCTCTTGGGTCACATATAAGCTACCCCCAAAGTTATGGTAATTTTGTTAGGATCAAGTCCATACTCCTCAGGATGGTGTTTGAGGACCCTCGTATCTGGGCCAGCCTCCTGGCTTTCCACTCTTTCCTGTGTGCAAGGTTTGGGGAACAGCTTGCAGGTCCCTGTAGATACTACATTCCAACCCATTTGCCCCAACAAGAATGTCTTTGTTCCTCCTCCCTCTTCCCAGAATCCCTATTCATCCTAAAGGTCCCAGTTGAAAAGTCACAAATATGGCAATTATTTGTTTACATACACTCCATCTCCCAATCCTCTTTAGGCTGATTTTTCTCCTCAGGCAGATTATCTTTTCTACTTTGTATGCCCTAATGCAGCAAATGACAAAATTGAATATATCTCCATAAGAAAGACAAAAGGACAGAGACATCTGAGTAAACAATGAACCGCCCTAAGAGCTAAATTATTTGTTTTCCTTGCTTCACAGAATGCTACTTTCATCTTGTGGAGAAAATAAAATGCTTTTGGCTAGGCTGTTAAAACAGCAGTCCTTCCATATAGTGATAAGTTCAGTTGTCCCTCCTGTCTTTAAATAAAGCTCTCCTTACTGGCCAACGTCAAGGCATCTATTAGAATGTGCTTTCAAAACTATTGATTTATCACACATTGTAATGACAATTGGGATTTTTTCTGGACAACTTTAGAAA
Source organism: Condylura cristata (assembly GCF_000260355.1). NCBI lineage: Eukaryota > Metazoa > Chordata > Mammalia > Eulipotyphla > Talpidae > Condylura > Condylura cristata. The sequence continues at coordinate 19,806,341 of NW_004567126.1, forward strand.
AAGTGATGTCTTTGAAAACTTCACTTTCCTTCCTTCTAATCTCAGAACACCTTTTCTTCCTTTTCGATCACATGCTGAGACATGAGCTATAACTTGGGCCTCTCCAGCTCTGATTCAGGCCCTACTGGCTTACATCTGGGGGCCACTGTCCTTTCTACTTCGTATTTTCTGTTCTTCATGAGTGCAGTCCTAGGTCTCCTCCCTCCCTGCCTGGGGAGAACGGGGTGACTGGAGCCACTCCTGTTAACTGGAAGGAATTGGGCGTTTCTGGGCACGAAGCCAGGAACTTGAACTTTGCTGAGGAATGGGATCTGGGCAGCTGCTGACCCTCAGAACAGGGCTGGCAGCCAGCTCGCAGGGCGCCCGGCTACCTGGGGGAAAGTCTTCTGCTCCTGACAACAGGCATTTTGTTCAGTTCTCCTGTTCTGATTCCTCTCCTGCTGCTTTTCTGCCATTTCCTGAGCCCTTCGGTAATTCTACCACTTATTAAAGCTTGCCATTTGCTGGAGACTTAAAAGTCTCAGACTTTGAGTCTTTTTCCTGTAAGAACTATATTCCACCTCCCCAATCCCCCCACAAGTTGAAAGCTGAAGGAGAAGATCAAGTTTCCTTAACTTCTTTTCTTTCAGGTTCCTGGAGCTGAGCTCTTTGGACCTACACGCCAGAGGGCCTATTTATCCTATCACCATTTTAAAGGTTCCCCAGCATTCTGTTTGAGGTTGATCTCTGGCCTAGAAGATGACAAAGGAATCAAATACTCTACATTCAGAAACACTCTTCAGAATGCTGAAGATCAGAAGGCTGCTGATCTTCACTTGCATTGTGGGTTTCTTAGTTCTCACTATTGGTTTTTGTTGTTGTTTACCTTTATTTATTTTTTTTGTCTCTGGGATCACATTCCTCATTTTTCTCTGTTGCTTTTCTTTTCTTTTGCTGCTCTTTTTCTTCTCTTATGTAACCTGCCTATCTTAGTGGAATTTTTCTCTTTTCTTCCTTCTTTATGATGTTTGGTCTGCTGTAATCAGAATGCCCCTTCCTCCCCCCTCCCTGTCTTCTGGGCTTTAACCATGGGTTTATGAATCACTGAAAAGCTTCTAGTATACTAATCTGGGGGTCAGGGCAATGTGTCTGTACTCAGGGTTGGATTCCTGGGCAGGTCTGCGGCTTAACTCAGGGGTGCCCTTCATTTCCCTCACTGCAATTTCAGTGTATCTTAAGGGCCTGTAGCAAGGGCCCACCTCTTCCCAGACCAGGAGATGCCCTTTCTTACTTCCTCAACTGGGAAAAATTTCTCAGAGAGACAACTGCCCTGAAATCTGAGTCACTGAAAAGTTATTTTGAAAACATTTTCCTTGACAGTCCTCTGCCTGATTGTTCATATTAACTGGCATTTTGTGGAAAGAACACAAGATTTAACACTAGATTTAACACTAGATTTAACAGTGAGAAGAGTTCTGGTTTTGCGGCTTATTGGCTGTGCAACCTTAGGCACATTACTTAACTTCTCTGGGCTCTTAGTGTCCTCACTCGTGAAATGGGGATGACTCGTGGGAATATTGTGAAGGTGAAGTGGCAAGGCAGGAAAGCACTTTCACACTGTATTGAGCTGGTAGAGTAAATGAGCAGGGAGGATGCCCTGATGCTTCTTTAGGTCCTTTAAAGATCAAAGTTTATTACACACTGAGATTTGTCTTAGTCATTTCATTTAGGCAGGCTGGGGGGAAAGCTACAAGCTAGAAAAGGCACAGAAACCCCTGTGATAACATTTCACTAAAATTGAAGGTATAAGCTGTAGGTATGTGGCTGTTTTGTCCATGGAGGAGCTAAGGAATTCTGATTAGCTTGAAGTTGCTACGAACTCACTCCCATTCGAGGCTAATATGGCCCGAGGGACTGGCTTTGGGAAAAAGAGTACCTGAGGTAGTCTCAACATTCACTTCCCCCGCCAGTGTAAAAGCCTGTTGAAAAAGAGTGTGGGATCAAACCCATAGCAGCCTGGGACATTTCAGACCGGCACCACCTCCTTGGGCTGTTCCAGGGGCCAACCAGAGGCCAGAGCCTAGTCAGAGGGACTGAAAAGTAAAGAGAAGATTGCAGAGCTTGGGACTTTGTGCAGACGTGCCTGTGAGTTTAGAGGGCGGGCAGGCGGGAGGAGAGAGAGGAGGGTGCTGGGAGCTGAAGCCCCACCTTTCATTCCTGAGAAGTGTACAGACGTTTGGGGATGAGTCACAGGCTCCGGTGCGCCGGATTCCCAAAGGTGAGGGACTGAGTCCTCTGTTCTGGAAAACGCGGGGCTCGCGCCTCCCAGAGTGGCCTTGGCTGGTGTGTGGAGCCCTGGGTCTGCCCGGTCTGGTCTCTGGGGCCAGGGCTGGCTTTCCCTCATGTATGGCAAGAGCCCTACACGCGCGGTACTGCTTCTCTTTGGCATCTGGCTCACAGGTAAGCGCCTGGGGGCTTCTCTCAGCATTTCCTTCTTCCTTGCCCACCCTCTAAAGTTAGCTTATTGTCTGAGAAGTCACTGAGTTTTGCCTGGGAACCTGAGCCACCGTTGAAGCTGATCTGAGTTTTGACTTTACTGAAGTTGGTGCATTGTTTTTGGGGACTTGCTTTTGGACAAACAGGTTTAGGTGTGTTCCGGGCACAGAGAGGGCTTTCTAATCTCAGGTTACAAACCATTTTTGGGGTGGCTGCTCTGAGCCTCACGCAGAGGGCAGGACTTGGTTGTTGGATTTCTGTGTGGGTCTTGTCTGGGACTCTCAGCAGCACTGGGCAAGCTGAGGCTGTTAAGGAGAGAGACCCGCTGTGATTCTGAAGCTGCCCGGACAGGCACATTCTAAATGTAAATATCATTGTAAAAATACCCCGTGGTATAAAGGGTTCAGGGGAGCTGGTAAGCAGAAGCTGTCTGGGTTGTTTGATTCATTTTCTGCGGTAGACTCCTGGCCAGTAAGAAATGCACTTAACAAGGGCTCTTTCTGGAAAACTGACCTGTTGAGGGTCCCTTACACACATTGAGACTAGATTATGTTTAGTACAGTCTAATTCATGTTATGATTAATTTTGATTTTCTTTTTCTGCTTTCAGTTTTATTGAGCATTGCTTGTAGTTTGTTCTAAGAGTTTTGAAGTAGGTACCCTACGCTTAGAGTTCTGTGCTTTGGAGAAAGTGAGAGCAGAAGGAGGATTGCTGGGTGGTATTTTTAGATGTTATATGGAATGGGAGTGTCAAGGTTGCATCCAGGTAGGAGTATACAGACGCTGGGTGAGGTAAATTTCAGAGCTGGCATGTCTCAGATCTTTTATGCCTTCCTAGACATTTATTTTGGCCGCGTCAGCAAATCCCTCACTACACACTCCCGTTAACCCTTCTTTTTCCTTTATTGCAGCTCTCTGGCCGATAGCAGCTGTGGAAATTTACACGTCCCGCGTCCTAGAGGGTGTCAACGGGACAGATATTCGGTTAAAATGCACTTTTGCCAGCTTTGCCCCTGTGGGTGACTCACTAACAGTGACTTGGAATTTTCGCCCTCAAAATGGGGGACCTGAGCAGTTTGTAAGTAGATTATTGCCATTTTTCAGGGGGCCTTGATTTGGAAAATAAGCTAGTCCATTTTTCCTGACCTCCCATATTTTTCTTAGCAACAAGCACAGGGTAAAGCTGGGAGACCACTCTTGGGACATAGATTGACCTGTCTCAAGCGAGTGACTAGGGAAGGGAAATCAAGAGGTTATTATAGGAGAAGTACAGATGGGGCAGTCAGCCTTGCTGGCTCCCTGGCCCAGGTGCTCAGTAAGATCGTTTGCCATTTCTCCTTTCCAGGTATTCTACTTCCATGTGGATCCCTTCAAACCTATGAGTGGACATTTTAAGGATCGGGTGGTCTGGGATGGGAACCCTGACCGCTACGATGTCTCTATCATTCTCTGGAAGCTGCAGTTTGATGACAATGGGACGTACACCTGCCAGGTGAAGAACCCACCTGATGTTGATGGGCTGATCGGGGAGATTCGGCTCAGCGTCGTGCACACTGGTAGGTCACTCCGTGAAAGTGGTTTGGGGAGGTGTGAATGCTGGTAGAGAAGAGAGAGGCAATCTCTCGCGAGGACTGAAAGAGTGGACTTCCCCTTTGGAAGTCACAGAGGAAACTGAAGAGGCTTGGGATAAAAAAGTGAAAGGCTTTGTTTGGCTATGGAAAGAAACAAAAAAGTAAAGCAAAGGGGCCCAGGGACTCTATTACAAAAATGGCATTGAGATCTTGAAAAGGAGAGGAAGCAACTCTCTGATAAAGGGCTAACAATAGGTCTGTTCATTCACTCAGCTATTCACAAGATACTTACTGAGTACCCACTCTGACAGGCAGTGTCCAAAGTGGTTGGCATGCACTGTCACTTAATCCTCACAGCCACCTAGGAGGAGGGTGCCAATAATGGCAGTGTTTATTGAGTACTTCCCACGTGTCACAGGCTTTACATGACACATCTTATTTAGTCTTTATATGTTAGTTTATTTACTGCCCCCATTTTACTAATGAGGAAGCAGGATCATAGAGGTTTTGTCTAAAGGCATGTAGCTGATTAATAGAATTCAAACCCAGGCATCTTTGACCCTCAAATTTTGCTTTAAACTAATGCATTGAGTTGTCTGCAGTCCTGTCAAGGACAATCTGGAAAATGGTGCCAGATAGCAAAGAACAAAGACCAAAGAACTTTAGTGTTGTAAATCTGGTTTTGAGTTACTACTGCTATTACACAGCTATAAGAAACTCCCCCCCACCCTTTGCATAGTGAGAATAAAATAGCAAGAATTATGGTGAGGATAAAATGAAATAATAAATATAAAAAATGCCTCAACCTTGAATTGTATTGAAAATTATAATAGTTGCCATAGATTGAGCATTTATTATGTACACTCACAGCATGGGGCAATTTCTTAATAAGAACCCAAGAAACAGATTCTGTGAGCTGTAATTTATATGTTGAGGAAACTGAGGCTCACAGAAATTCTCCCCAATCACACTGCTCTGCTATCTACCTGTCTCTGCTAAAGTAATACCAGCATATGCTATTACTTCCAAACATATATGTCTGTAAAGTGGTGTGATTTCTCCTTTCCTTCCTTGTGCCAACCCTCTAGGCCCTATCAATTGATGGCCATTTGAGTAATGCAAGAAGTAGATGGAGGAGGAGAGGCCGTTTGAGTAATGTCAGACATAATGTAACATCTTTGGAATGGAGTCTCTTCATCTACAAAATGAATAGGTTAGATAAGAATACAGTGGTTCTTAAACACATTGAGAACACTAAGAATATAATGAAAACTGTGGTCCTACACACACACACACACACACACACACACACACAGCACACACTCACAAGACATTGATCTTGGACCTCTGGCACCACCACCATTGTCCTCAGGGCCAGGAACCCCTGGTTAGACATTCTCTTTTAATATCTTTTCTGGTTCTTAGGGTATATTGAAGTTTAAATTAGAAATTGCTATGAAAGATAGGAAACCCAAGCTTCATATACTCTAGCCTGGTTTAAGGACTCTTTTATTTGTACTACTTATCCAGTGGACTATACTTACTGATCTACTTGCCTGTGGTCATGAGTTTCTTGAAGATTTTTCCTTGGCTTTGTACTTCCATCATAGTGCCTGGAACATGGTAGACCCTTAAGAAACTTGAGTGAACAGGGCCCTCCCTGGTGGCACAGCGAGGTAAAGCACAGCACTAAGAAGCTAAAGCCACTTCAGCATGAGTTCAATCCCCAGCCCCGGAGGTGACCCACATGATGCAGCAGACCTCTCCTGACCCACCTGCTGCTCCCCTCAGCAGTGGACTTCGTCGATCTGCCTATTCTGCTCCCCTCTCTGTCTCTGGTGCAGCCTCTCACCACCCCTGTACCTCTGTATGCATAAATAAATAAATCTTTAAAAAAAACTTGAGTGAACAACTGGCTGAATGAGCGGCATCAGGAAGAAGTAATTTGAGCAATCGATTTGATTAGGTCAGCAATAACCTTACTCTACTAGGTAGTTCAACTGGCCTAGTGGCTCTCAAAATTTGAGCATGTATTAGAGTCACCTGGAGGACATGTTAAAACAGATTGCTGGGCCCCACCCTTAATTCAGTAGTAGGTGTGGGGGTGGGGCCCGGTAATTTGCATTTCAAAGTCCTCAAGTAATACTGCTGCAGCTACTCCTAAGACCATACCTTAGGAACCACTAAAGTAGGCTGTATGGTTTTCCTATAGCTTCTAGTTTTTGTCAGCTAATATGGCAGGAGAAAGGAAGATTCCAGTTAATAATGCAAATAAATCGCTAAAATATCTTTACATTTTATCACCATCCTCCTCTTTTTAGAAATTCTGACTTGATCTTTCTCTTTCACAGCTAGCTTCTCTGAGATGTACTTCCTGGCTCTGGTCATCGGCTCTGCCAGTGCACTGATGATCATAGTAGTGATTGCTGTGGTCCTCTTCCAGCATTTCCGGAAAAATCGATGGGCTAAAAGAGCTCATAAAGTAGTAGAGATGAAATCGTAAGTCTGGATAGTTCTGGGAAAGTCCTCTTCTCGCACTTTTACTGTGACTGTATTTTGTGGTGGAGCTAAGTAATCATTGAACAGGTGTTCTTTCCTTTGAGTAAGTCTTAAATGAAAGAATTCAAATTCACATGACTGCTAAATTAGGGTGTGATTAATAACGTTACAAATGATTTCTTAATTTTACCTTATACTTTATTGTGTATGACTTTACCATTAGGATTTTCTATTATACAAGAAATGCTTGTGTAAAGCTTTTCTAGGATATACCTTACTTTTTTTTAAAGATTTATTTATGCACACAGAGCTGGAGTACAGGTCACAGGTACAGGGGTGGTGAGAGGCTTCACCAGAGACTGAGTGGGAAGCAGAACATGCAGATCGAGGAAGCACACTGCTGAGGGGAGCAGCGGGTGGGTCTGGAGAGGTCTGCCGCGCCATGTGGGTCAGCTCCTGGGCAGGGGTCCAACTCATGCTGCAGTGACTTTAGCTTCTTGGTGCTGTGCTTTAACCTGCTGCACCACCAGGGAGGGCCTGATATTCCTTACTTTTAATGTAAAGCATACATTTGTAAAAACCACTGGGTGGTCAGCAGGGGCACTATGAATGAATATCTAGGAAAGTTAGCCATGCCCAATCAGTATTAAAAACATTTTTTGGGTTTTTTTTTCCATTAAAATGTTTTTCTTCTTTCAATATTTTCCTAAGATAAAATTCACATAATATGTAATAATATTCACATTTCATATAAATGGAATCTTATAGTATATGGCCTTTTGTGTCTGGCTTCTTTGTGTGTTTTCAAAGTTTATCTATGTGATGGCATATCGTCATGCATTTTATGTGTAATCTTCCATTGTCTGTAGATAACATATATATATTTTACTATTTTACTATTCAATTAGTGGACATTTAGGTTTTCTTTTTTTTTTTTTGCTATTATGACAAAAACTGCTATGAACATATATGTACAAGTTTTTGTATCTATATTTTCAACTTTTTTGGATATACATAGGAGTGGAATTGTTGTGACATATGGTAACTCCATGTTTGCCTGTTTCCAAAACAACTACACCATTTCATATTTCTACCAGTAATTTATGAAGATTCTAATTTGTCTACATCCTTGACAACACTAGTTATTGGCTAGACTTTTGCTTATAGCAATCTACTGGATATGAAATGGTACCTCATTGAAATTTGATTTCCATTTCCTAATGACTAATGGTGTTGAAAAAATCTTTCCATGGGCTTACTGGCTATTTGCATCTCTTATTCGGAGATATAGAAATTAAAATATTTTGCTATTTAAAAATTGGATTGTCTTTTCACTGTTGAATTCTAAGGGTTCTTTATATATTTTGGAGTATCCAAAGTGTATTGTTAGATATATGATTTACAGTTATTTTCCCCTAATCCAGAGGTTACCGTTTCATTTTCTTGATAATGTGCTTGAAGCACAGTATTTTAATTTTTTTATGAAAGCCAAATTTTTTCTTTGTTGCTGGTGCTATAGGTGTTACCAAAGAAACCACTGCCTAACCCAATGGGTCATGACAATTTCTTCCGATTGTCTTCGAGGGGCTTAGTTCCTACATAGAGGTCTTTGATTAATTTTTGAGTTAATTTTTGTATATTAGAAAAATTGTGAAGTAGGGATCCAAATTCATTATTTTGCAGTTGCAGTTTTTCAAGTGCTCCAGTATCTATTATTTCTTTTCTCAAAGACATATTTGCTAAAGTAGATATTACTGAACATAGAAGCCTAATGGACCTAACTCTGAGATTTTGATTTGAGTAGACTATATGCAATAAAGATGACTTCTAGGTCAATACAAAACATTTTCTTTTTGAATAAAGAGTGGACTTAGATAACACATAATGTAATGTCATTTAATAATTAAAATTATAATTAATAAATTATAAAGGTAAACTAAGGTATGTCCTTTAAGCCCCTGAAATTTCCAAATTATATCCTCTTATAAAATATTCTGGACAATGTCTTAACTTCAGATAACCAGAGTCATATGGAGTCACATGGAGTCATATGAATGTTTACCAGTTGGTTTTGTCCTCTGTATGCTTGGGTCTACTTGTAGATCTATTCATGTAATTCTTCCCAAGTTATGGGGAGATGTCAGAAGCTTTGCAGTGTTTGCCTCCCTTGTTTCTTGTTTTGTTTAGCTCACTTTAGTTTCTGCTACTTTGTTATAGGAAAGAAGAGGAAAAGCTCAACCAGGAAAAAAAGGTCTCTGTTTATTTAGAAGACATAGACTAACATTCTTAGATGGTAAGTTTCCTAAGTGGGTTGATATTTCCCCCTTAGCTTCCTTGTCTAGTCGGTCTCTAATGTGGATCTTCCAGATTATGACAGTCAGTGTTTCCTATATGACATTTGAGAAGCTGGACCAGGGAGATAAGTGACCCTTCAGTTTTAGCTATTACTTTCTCTTTGAGTGTATTTTGTGCAAAAGATTCGGAGGTTAGATCATGACACCTGAGAGCATTCTAAGA
>NW_004567126.1:19816866-19819074 GCF_000260355.1 Condylura cristata
CATAAATAAATAAAAATAAATCTTAAAAAAAGGGCAAAGGCTAAGAATTAAGGACATAGACTTTAAGAACTATGTAATAAGGATCAAAATACTTTTATTTATTTTTAATGCATACAACAAGAACTGGCGTAAAGGCCAGAGGTGCAGGACAGGAGGGGGTGGTGGTGAGAGGATTCACCAAAACAAAGTGTGGTGCAGAACAGACAGAACTACTGAAATACACTGCTGAGGGGAGCAGTGGGTGAGACAGGAGAGGGCTGCTGGTCATGTGGGTCACTCCCCTGGCCAGTGCTGCAATAACTGCAGATAGTGTCCCAGTGCTGAGTTTAACCCCTTGTGCCACCAGGGAGGCACCATAAATTCTTTTAAAGATTAAATTAGGGGGAGAACAAATACATTTAAGAATTTTTTTTCACAAGAAACTAGTCCTAGTAATATGTTCATAATGCCAGGTACTCCTGTCACACCCTTCCCAAATGCATTATCCATTTAAACTTTTGTTTTGTATTTCAGGAAGTCTGAAGATTTCCAAGAATAAGAATCCTAGGATACTCTGAAGTTAATGGAAGCTTTTCTTTGACTTTTCTAGTTGGGGCCGGTCTTCCAACCAGCTCTGCAGTAGATAACAACCCAACTGAGCAAGATCCCTCTGAGCCAGCGACCCCTCTGGTCTCTTTGAGCAGATAATAGCACACACAGTCCCACATTAAGGTTTTATTTAATTTCAGAGTGTAACTATTTCTCAAATGTTCATTGACTTTATATACAAAGAAACTACATTTCTGCCCTTGGATATGATGTGTATACAGATGTTGGCACCAAGTGGGATAAAAATCAACTTCTTGTCATATTTCATTTTTTTAGAGCAGCATTTTTGCTACTAAAGTTCATGTATTTACTCTTTCCTTCTCACATTCCTGTTCAATAAGTGAGCTAATTCTTCCAGCTGTTTTTAATTTATTAACAGAAAATTCTATATTCAAACTGTTAAGCAACAGTTTGATTTTTATGGCTCTTCTTAAATATGGGATATTATCATTTTATTGAATTTCTTTCGCTATCCCAGTTTTTTTTTTTCCTGTCAAATGACAAAGTTTACAATAACACAAGTATAAATCACAAAGTCGAAAAGGCTAGATAAAGGCTAACAGATTGACAAATGCCACCTCTGCCAGTATGGTCTGTCACCTTTTTTTCTGTGTTACTTAAAAAAATCTGCTGTGAGGATCTTTCAGTAATCTATAACAGCAACAGAGCTAAGTTTATGCTCTGAGACTACTATACTTGTCAACTGGAAACATTAAACAGTTAAATATGAAGATTGTGAAATAGACTAGTACAACTTTGAAAATATAGGGTTGGTGAGAAAAATCAACCCTAAATATTGATAATTGTGTACAGTGCTATACAGAGCTCTGAGAACTGAAAGAAATTATTTAAATTGCCTCTCTCTCTCTGTTTTAATTCACTGCTGGAGGATTTGGTGTGGAACAAAAAAAGCCAGACTAACAAAATGAAACACACTTCTTTTTTCCTTATGCGTAGATAACACAAACTTAAACGTGGGCGACAGCCCGTTACTCTTCAGTGTGACTCTTCAGTGTCTTTCCAAACTCAAGCTGCAGCAGCAATCATTCAAATGATAGAAAACATTTAAAAGTGTAGAGCCCTCAAAAATCTCTACAGTTTTCACTGGCTGAGCTGAACATGTTTTTAAAAACTGGGGTTATCAAATAGGTTATTTGTACTTAAAAGTACTGAACTTTAACAATTACCCAAAACATAAAAAAAGCTATAATTTACAATATAAATCTTGATTCTGAAACATGTTTCATACCTGAATCATTTAGCTTTTTTATACTGTCTAAAAAAGTAAAACTTCAATACCCAACTTAGGAACTAAAAATTAAAAATCCATATTTTTAATTCACATTTTCTACTTTTTTCATAATTCAACTTTTGAAAATGTAATCACTGGCTATTTTTTCAATCAGTTGGCTTGGGCAATGTTCCATAGTGTAATGAAGTAGTTTAAAACTCATGGAATTTCCTTCCAGAAAAACTTGTAGTGCTGCATCTTGGCTAAATGTTTCAGGGTTAGTAGGACTCTCCGTTCAATGTCTTCTTCCTAAAGAAAATTTTTGTATTGTAATTTATTTTTTATTGTGCCTTAAAAACCTATGTAAATAAACTTTAGTAGTAAAGAAT
>NW_004567126.1:19820199-19852213 GCF_000260355.1 Condylura cristata
GGGTACAGGTCAGAGGTGCAGGAGGTGAGGGAGTTCACCAGAGACAGAGTGGGGAGCAAAACAGGCAGATAGAGGAAGTACACTACTGAGGGGAACAGTGGGTGAGAAAGGTGAGGTCTGGTGCACCATGTGGATCACCTCTGGGGATGGGGATCGAACTGGTACTGAAGTGACTGCAGCTAGCTTTGTAGTGGTGTGTGCGTTAAGCCATTGCGCCACCAGGGAGGGCCCTCACCATTGTTATTTTAAAACAATTTATTAAACACTCCTATTCAAGTAGATACTGAGCTGATGCCGTAGTAGGTCCACACACAAAGGAACCAAAAACGAGGTACAAATTAATCAGGAAGGCATAATACATATTTATACATTGAAATATCCTGTATGATCTAGGTCTCTCTGAATTCCAAATTTATATATTTATATATTTTGAGAACATTCAAATAAAATAATCTGGAATAGGGTCAGAATCAAGACTGCAGAGTTCCATAAAAATAAATTTGAAAATTTCGAAAAGTCTGTTGTTTGCATCATTTTCAAGCAAAAGAAAATAATGCCTACGTGAACTAAAGAATCGCCAGTCAGTGAGCAATCCCAGGTGCGGCTCTGGAATGAAGCCATGTTCCCATGGCAACTTGGGAATCGTCCTTTTAAGTCTCCTCGCGTGCTCCCTCCCGCGTCACTTCCGGCGTTACCTGTGCGGTTACCGGGAGCTGTAAACAAGGTGTGCAGGCACCCGGAGAGCTGTCGGGATGCAGCAGAGCGGAGCGACTAGAGGTTGTGGCTGTGCTCTGTTCCCCCTGCTGGGTGTCTTGTTTTTCCAGGGTGAGTACACAGCTGGCTTTGCCCAACTTCCGGCCGGGGGCTTCGGGAAGATCGTCGCTTTTCCGGTTCCGGGTGTGTGTAGGGGTTGTCTCAGGAAAGCCCCCACAAAGTTTCTGGGGTAGGAGGGCTCGTCAGGATTTGGCGTTTATCACGACATTTTGAGGAGGGTTGGTAGTTTTGTCTGTACTTTCGTGAGCCTCTGGTAGTGCGACAACCTCGTGTGCCTAGGTTTTGGTGGTTGGCATCCCTTGTTAGAACCCCGAAGGGCGCTATCTTGTGACGGAGAGATCAGTGGTTGACTCTGCTGTGGTTTTTTGGGTTGTGTTCCCTGATTAGGAAAGGACTTTTCAACTCAGTTTGTCCCAGTCAAGAAAATCATCACTGTTGATTTCATTTTTGTAGATGTTAGAATCTATGAAATAAATAAACCTTTGTTAGTCACAGAAAGGATGTGCTGTGATTTTATTATAATAGACTTGTTGAGAAAGAAGCTTGTACGTTAGTAACTTTAAAAATTTTTTTTTTAGGAAGGGCCTATTAACTCAAATTTTAATATATTAAGTAGTAGCATTTCTAGGACATCCTTAAAATTTGGACAAATGTTGCTTGCTTGCAACTTTCGAATTGCTATGTTTCATTCCAGCACAATTATCTGCATTTTAGAATGTAATTATGTTCTGTGTTGTGTATGTGCCTTCCTGAGAAGTCATAATTTAGTAGGACTAGCACTGGAGTGAGTTGTTTCCTTCATACAATTTAAAATTTCCCTGTGGGTAATAGGAATTTCGAAAGGAGATCTTTAACACAAAGGTTTGTGTTGTCTAAATCTCAGCAGGTAAAGCCGGGAAGTTTTCATTTAGTTGGTGACTAATACCCATTCTACTAGCCCACTCCCTGGTTCCCTCCCAGCTGTTTGTGTCATCCCAAGTGTCCAGTTTTTCAGCTAAATTCTTTTGCAATCTAATGGTTAGGATGATCTACTGTCACTCTAAAATAACCTGGTTTTTCTCTCTTTCTCTCTCACACAGAGTTCAAATATTGTCCTAGGAGAGAGATCTAAATATAATGGTGCCATTTCACATTGAAAAGCATCCATCAAATTCAGACCAAATATTCAAACATTAAAAGTTGATTTTAGGATCTGTGTATTTGTTTGACTGTTTACCCTTGGCTTTTAAATAAATAAAGTAATTTATTAAGTAATTAAGTGTTTTTTAGTATATTCACAGGATTGCACAATAATTTCCACAATTAATTTTCATCACCCCAAATTAGAAACTTAATACCTATTAATAATCACTCTCCATCCCTCTCTTCCCTCACCCCTGATAAACATTAATCTACAATTTATTGCTGTGGATTTGCCTATGATAAATGGAATCATGCAATATGTGTTTCTTTGTGAATAGCTTCTTTCACTTAGCATGTTTTTGAGGTTCATTTTTTGGTGTCTTACTTTTGTCTTGAATCTGTTGGATACTAGACCGATTTTTCTTAAGTGTTTATTTGCTCATCAAAGATAGAACCCATTCAATTACCAGCTTGTTTGAATTCTCTCTAAGTTAATAATGTGGTCTTGCTATATCAGTTGTCTAAATATGCAGAAACAGTAGATGAGGCAGCCTGAAGATCCACTTAAGCATGCAATTTTATGAACCAAAGTTGACAGATTTATATTTTGGAGAATTGGGTGTATGTATTGGGAGTTTTGCCATGGTTCCCACATTTCTTATATGTATAAAATGACCTCTATTTAAATGTGATTTTTCTATTGTGATTTTTTTAAAGATTGGAAAAAAACTTGTTAATTATGAATATGTCTATAATTGGTTGCTTTTACTTGCAAGAACATTTTTTTTTTATTCAGTGAAGATAAATAGCCATAAGAACATTAAACCTAGAATGAGCATTTCTACATACATGTAACTTTGGCTAGATACTTTTCTTATTTTTTGAGTGGAGGAGATAAATTATCTTATATCCATTGATTTTTAAAACACTTGATTTCAGTATACTATATGTGAAAAAAGTGCAGATATGTAAGTGCACCGCTTAATGAAATTTCAGAAACTGAATTTACCTGGGTAACCAGCACCTAAATCGGGGTATAGAATATCACTGGCTCTTCAGGAGTCTTCCCTGTGCTTGGTTCAGTCATTATCCCTTCTTCCTGTCCTGATGTGTGACAGTGTACATTAGTTCATCCGTGGGTCCTACTTTTCTGTAACTATTTAAGACCGACCCACTTACCCAGAGTTTATATTTTAGTGAAGTGACTAAATATTGATACCTTTGTGGCAAAACTATGCTTATGAATTTGGACTTCAAATATATAAAAGGAAGAAGTTGGGAGGTAAGTAACTTGGTTTACTCACTATAATTCAGTAACTAAAAATTTGCCCAGAACACACAATTTTAATGTGTATTTTGTAGCAATTTTTTGTTGTGCTAAAAGAGATTTGTTTTGTTTGGTTCAGATGAATAAATCATTACTGAGCATCTACAATGTGCTAGGCTATTTCCATAAGGCAGAAAAGTTAATAGATAATTTTAGAATCTAGTACTAACAGAGAAATGCATTAGAAGCCAGTGAAGTACAGTAAAGGCACCCTTAATCTGCCATGAAGATACACAGAATATGTCCCAGGAGTACCCAAATTTAAATCTTGAAAGAAAAATAAAAGTTAGTGATAGGAAGTAAGGAAGATTCCAGACATAGGGACATAAAAAAAGGCACAGAGGCATTAAATAACTTCCCAAGCAAAGTTTTTGAAACCCATTTGGTTGGTTTAGCATACCTCTTTGGTCAGGAGAATGGTATGCTAAAAGGAGCGACTATGGCTCTCCAGAAGTTATGCACATTTCTTCCTAACTCAGAGACTTTGCCTTGAAAGTAGCCATAATGGAACTTAACAAACCCTACATATTTGAGCTTTCCCCTAGCTGCTCACCAGCACACCTCTGCATGTAATAATGGATTTAGTTCAGATAGGATCACCCCTTAGAGTCAGGAGGAGTTTTAGCTATTAGTTGGCGCCTCTCCCACCAAATCCACCCACTTCCCTTCTATGTATTTTAGACCCCGGATAGCTAGTCTCTTCCCGAAGCCTTCCTCTGACTTCCAGTTAGGTGTGGCCAATGGAAGACATTGCCAGAAAATTGAAGGGCAAGAAGAGAAAACATCAGGGTCTTTCTTTTCTGTTCCCTCTCCTGTCAGGTGTCAGCTCCAGATCTTACCAGCTGTGGTCACATTATTTCCTCCCTCTGTTCCTTCAGGTCTGGGGCTGGTAAAGGCTTTGTGTATTTGTTGATTTCCTTGATCCTGAGGAGAGTTTCTTTGAAAGTGGCCCATAGGTTTTTCAAAATATCAACTGATGGTACTATTTCCTAACTTGATAGAGTTATCTTCCTCCAAACTCATGCACAATGTGGGCAAGAGTGGATAGTCGAAGAAAACCAAGGTATCGTTAATGAATATCGAGTTGAAGACAAAAATAAAAAAGTTCACTGTGTTCACTTTCATGTCTGTGAAAAGTGATTCTTGCCGATTCAGGTCAGCATATCTAGTAACATTTGGCCACTCAGATAAGTCATGGCTAACACTATAGATTGGGGAGTTTTTGGTTTACTAGAAGCTACTAAACCTATAAAAGTTGGTAGGATTTAAGTGGAAAATGTTGAATGAAGAACTATGGGTTAAGGGTGACACGCTAAAGGACACCATTGTTTAAGGGATGATAGGAAAGGAGGAGCCTTAGAAAGGTATTTGATAGAAACTATAAAAATGTGGAGTTTGTGTGTGTGTATATACCACAGATGGTGTTAGAGTTGTTTGGAGGGACACTAAGGACATTCAGATTTGTAGCTCTAACTCATATTTCTTCTTTGCTTTAAACCATTGTCAGCAAACTTTTGTAAGGGCATTGTGGTGGTTTTTTTTTTAGGCTTTGTGGGCCACATAGTTGTAATTAATTACTCAGCTCTTTGGGAGTAGTACCAAAGGAGTCATAAGCAGTGTATGCATGCATGAACATGACTGCGTTCTAGTAGAACTTTACACAAAGACATTGTGTGTTGGATTTGGCCCATGGGCTCATAGTTTGCTAACCTCTGTCCTAAACCTGCTGCTCTCTTGCTATTATCCCTGGGGCATATCAGAGGCACCTTAAACTTAAATCAAATTCATGTTCTTCCATGCCAAGTCTGGTATTTTTTTCTTCTCCTTTGATTCACAAGTGGTAACACTAAGGCTCCCTCTCCCTAACATTCTGCATCTCATCTAGCATGAATTGTTGCTGATTTTACCTTGTGAATATTGTTATCTTCTTAGTTCTTTCCATCTCCACTGCCAACAAATTAGTTCAAGCTTCCCTTATTTCTCATTTGATTAGTAGCTTCCTAAATAATCTCCAATTTACTCTCGACTCCTAAGTGACTTCCTTAGAGTGATCTTTTAAAAATGCCAACTTCATCATGTCTCTTCCCACTGAATACCACAATTAAGTATTCTTCCCATTAGATTCCTGTTTAGCTCCTCGCCTCATCTTCTTTTCTCCCATGTTTGCTCTCTGTGTTGCAGTCATACTGCTTCCTTTCAGTTCATTGACTGTGTTCATTCCTGGCCCAGAAACTTTGCACATGCTGTTTCTCTACATGCTGTGCCCTCTGCATCCTATCCTTATTATACTTCCTTCTGAACGTAGCTTAAAAGTAACTTTTTCAGAGCACTTTCAGTAACCACAATGCTCCCCTACAATAACAGGTGCAGTTATTATAGTCACTCTCTTCCTTTCATTCATAATACCTATCAGAGTTTGTAATTATACATTTGTCCTGGCGATTATTTGACTAATGTTTCAAACTTACACTGTGTTTTAGACTCTAAGACAGAGAATGCATTTGTTTTGCTCACATTTGATCCCAGGCTCAAAGGGTGGCGCAAAACATGCTCAATAAACACGTTTGAAGAATGAATGAGTGAGAGTCTTATCGTGGAGCACTTGGGATAGCAAAAGTCAAGAAGCAAGCAGTCACAGTATCAGAGATTTAGAAAAGTCAGGGTAGAAAATGACTCATTGGAGTTTTTATCCCTTGGATTTGTCTGTTTTAAGACATGATGCTTTCTACCAGAAGTGATAGTAAAGTCCATATTCTTCTGTGGGGTTGCCAAAGTGAGTGGGAAAAGGGAGGGAATAAAAATGACAAGTGTAGACTACTTTCTCACAGATTTGACTTAGGAAGGAAGGAGAGGGCAGTGACTAGTAGTAAGAAGTAATGCAGGATTAAGGAAAGATTGTTAGCTTTGTTGTATTATTTGTTTTTTAAGGATGGGAGAGGCATTTATGTGTTTAGAGATTGAGGAGAGAGAGAGAGAGAGACCCTCTCTAAAGGGAGAGATTAAGGATAGTGGAGAGGGTTTTTCTGCTGGAGCAAGGTGTGGAGGGGAGGAATCCAGGGCAGAGAAGAAGGGGTTGGCTTTGCAGAGAACCAGGAATACTACACCCTTTCAGACTGGAGACTAGGGGAGGAGAGGCAAAGCAGGAAGGTGTGTGACTGGCCAGGTTGTGCAGCCTCAAGTTTCTTGAAGAAGAAGAGACATTGTCTTCTGAGAATGAGAGGCCTAGAGATTGCATAGAGGATGAAAGAGAAAGACAAATGTTTGAGAAGTCAGAAAGAAGAGCTGACCAAGGCCAGTGAAAGGGTTATCATACCCCATTAGGGTTCCACTGTGGGTCGAATTAATGAATTATTTAACTACCTTAAAGTTGTATGCTTTTCTCTTTTAACATACACCAGACACAGTGTAGGAGTGGCTATCTAGAACTGAACTTTTCCTAAGTGGGTGCAATGAGAGAGTGGTGGAACCTTAAGAATATTAAGTATGCTGTAAAAAGGGGGCAAGGAAGTGAGTGGGTACCAATGGACACACTTCATTTCTCTACTAGGACTTTTAATGACCTGTCCACCTCATTCTCTCAGACTCTCTGCTTGCTCACTTCCCTCTAAATTTTTGCCCTCAAGTTACTTCACTTAATAGTCAAAACAGTCTTTAGAAATTGAATGTAATCAGTGGTACGTGTGCTCGAGTAGCATTATGTGCTGTTCTGGGAACACCAAAGCAATGAAGTGTATTAGGGCACTTGGGCAGGAATCAGTCAAGGAACTGAAAGAGAAGTAGTAATATGGTTGCAGCACAAAGAGCTGACTTTTTTTTTTTTAAAGATTTATTTATGCATACCGAACTGGGATACAGGCCAGAGGTGCAGGGGCGGTAAGAGGATTCACCAGAGACAGAGCAGGGAGCAGAACAGGCAGATCGACTAAGTACTCTGCTGAGGGGAACAGCGGGGGGTCAGGAGAGGTCTGGAGAGGTCTGCCACGCCATGTGGTCACCTTGGGGCAGGCAGGGATCTATCTCGTTCGGAAGTGACTTTAGTTTCTTAGTGCTGTGCTTTAACACGCTGCGCCACCAGGGAGGGCCACAAAGAGCTGACATTTAAGCTGCGTTTTGAAAGTGTGAATGGTGGCAAATACGGTATATTGGGAACATGCCATGTAGGGTTGGTAGGAACGGGGAGAACTTTTCAGGTAAGTCATGCTCAAAGAAAGACAGTGGCATGAAAACACATCGTAAATTTAGGAATGACAGATTGTCCTGGCTCCGGTGAAGAGGGTGGTGGGATGGGTAGGTAGGTGGAGTAACAGACTTTGGGGGATAGATTATCATTATTTAGATTTTATGCTATAGCCAATAGAGAATAATTGAAGATTTTTAAATATTTGTCACTGCTCATTTTAATAATAGCTAACTTTATTGAAAGTTTTTAGTTTAGGTGTGATGCTGAGCATTTTATGTATTCTCTTACTTAATCTTATCAGATCCTCACAGTGATTCAGTGAACTAGTTATTATTATTATTCTCATTTACCAAGTGAGGAAACTGAAACTTGAACAGGTTAGGTAACTGTGATCAAGACCTCATAACTAGAAATAGATAGACTTGAACTCAAATCCAGTTGTAATTCTAAATCTATACTCTAAAATTTCTCAAGTGTACTTATATTTTAGGATAAAGGGATGGGGCTTGAGGAGATTGTAGAAGCTACTCATTTCCACCTGTTGTTCAGAGCCTGCTTCTTGAGTGAAGAGAACATTGGGTCAGAAATGAGGACTTCAGAGGGAGCAGACTGAGAGGTGGATGCTTTCTGGGAAGAGGACCAGCAATTGCAGAGGCACAGAAGAAATGATGAGTGTACTGAAGACAGTCAGGACACATCCTCTGGATGAGCCAGGAGCAGTCCTAATCTTTGGCATGGGTCAAGTTCTTATTAGAGTTGTGAACTCAGTCTTGGTCTCCTCCTTTCAATAGGAATGTGAACAGACTAGATTGTCTAGATAGGAGCAAGGACAATGATGGACAGTAGGCAGAGGTGAAGGCAGCAGAACCGATGACTCAGCTGTGTGGGTGAGGAAGGGTTGAACGTGGAGGCTGCACTGAAGAGGTGGCAGTAATGGCATGCATCTGGCACTTACTGTGGGGTAGATTCTTTTCTGTGTTGTCCATGTTTTAACTCATTTACTCCTAACAGTGAGCTTCTAAGATAAGGACTTACGTGCTGTTATTATCATTCCCATCATGAAGAAGAAAAGTAAGTAGTTTAAGACCAGAGGCAGCAAGCGAAAGGACTGGCATTTGCATCCTTTACCACTGGGACTGCTGGCTTTTACCATGTTGTTGGGTTTGCTTGCTCTTCGGAAAACTCGCAGCTCTGTTTGCCTTTGGATTGCTGGATGTCCCCCTTCACTGCTTATGGCAGTGAAAAAATGGCCACCTGGCAAAGGATAGTCACTGTTCTAAGAAAGCAGAGGGGATTGATGAGAAGAAAGTGCCACTCTTTTGTGGGTGTCAGATTTGGCTATGTAAGATGATTTTGAAAAACTAGAGAGTTTAAAAATGACATGTATTCATACCTCTTTAGAATGTATTCCACTGTAACTCCCATGATTTACTTTTTTAAAATTTGTATTTACTTATTTAAATGTATTTTACATCATTGTCCATGTTAAACAATGTTTACTCCCCACCCCAGGTGTAGACCCCATGGAATTTCCTCCCCCAGTGTGCTGTGCACCATCACCACAGTCCCTGTGCTCCTCACTCCTCCCCTCCACCCCCTCCCTCTCCCATGATTTACTTTTGATGCATGCATATTCATTAACCAGCGGTAAGAAAGGAAACAAAACAAAACAAACTAGGTAGAACCTGGAGGCAGCTCTATGATATTCCATGAAACAGTTTCCTATTCTCCTTTTGTTAGTGGTGGAGGCAATGGTGGCTTCAGGTTACAACCGTGCCATCCTTGGGGTAAGTCCTCAGCTGCCGTGTTCCCAGAGGGCATGTATGTTGGAGCAGTGGGTGGTGTTGCCTTTTAGTCTGCTGTGGGTTGACCTGCTTCTTTGTGCTTGATTTGATCATAGATGTGTATTTGGAAAAATGCTGGTGTGACAAGGTTTAAAATTTTTATCCAAACATTCATTCTATGATTTAATATTGTAAACTGACAAAAATACTACCCTTGATTAATTCAGGTAACCATTCCTCATCCTTTTGGGTTGGCCTGAGAAGATATTTATTGCTATGGTTTTTGAAGAGAACCCTAAAAATGATAAATAGTATCTCCATATATCCCACCCAAATGAGTGCGTTTAAATGTCTGGCCTTGCTTTGATTAGGTGTTTCTGTCGTCCTTTCCTTGGAAATTAAAGTGGATGCCAATGTCCGGGGTTATGTTGGAGAAAAGGTCAAGTTGAGATGCACCTTCAAGTCCACTTCGTCTGTCACTGACAAGCTCACAATAGACTGGACATACCGACCTCCCAGCAGTAGTCGCACAGAGTCAGTAAGTGCATATTTTTTTGGGGGGTAGTAAAATACTTAAAATAATTTTTTATTATAATAGTTTATTTTTACATCATTTGTGCCTTTTCCCATCTCAGTTGTAATCCCCGTGGGCTTCCCATCACCAAATTACCCATGTGCCATCACCATACTCTAGTGCACTTCCCTCCCTCCACTCCATTTCTGATCCCATTCCCCACTCCACCCCTGTAAAATGTCTCTGGTATATAGTTGTTTATTATTATTTTCTCGCCTGGTCCATTATGCTCCTGCTATATGAGTGAAGCAATCTGGTATTTTTCTTTTTCTTTCTGGCTTATTTCACTAAGCATGATCCCTTCCAGGTCCATCCATGTTGCTGCAAAAGGCATGGATTTATCTTTTTGATTGCTGAGTAATATTCCATTGTGTATATATACCACATCTTTTTAATCCAGTCATCTACTTTTGGTCATTTGGGTTGATTCTATGTCTTTCCTATTGTAAATAAAACAGAAATAAACAAGGGGGTGCAGGTGTCTTTTCGAATCAGTGTTTTCATGTCAGTAAGTGCATATTTTTAAGGATATTTCTTTGAACGTTTTGTGGTCAACAGCACTGAGATTCCTTTATTTCAAGTCACAGGCACATCTTAGACCGGCTCACCTTAGGCTAGAAGATGAGCTTCTACTTAAATATTATAGAAAGGGATAAGCTTCTACCTGGTACCACATTCGTTTAGTTTTGTAGGGCTTTTTATTCTTTACATAAGAATCTTATAAATACGTTCTAGGAAAAAAACTGTCAGAAGCTCTGAGGAAATGTGGTTTACTTTCTTTTCCCTTTCTTGTTTCTTTTTGCATTGTGTCATGGCTTCATTTACAAATTTGAGCTGCAAAGAAGGGCACCGCCAGGATTATTGCATAGAAAAGTTCTGTAGGTCCATTTCTCTCAAAGCTGCTTGTTTCCTGTCAGGTGAAGTTATCTTGGTGGGCGGGTTTATCTGTTTGTAGATCTGTCCTAGATTTAGCTTGGCATCCTCTTCTAGTGACTCTGCATCTGCCCTGATTTATATAGCTCCTTTTGAAGGAAGTGGTGGCACTTTGTATTGATGACAGATGCTGCTGGTGATAGACGGCCTTACAATATCAGAAGCAATATACTTTAATCACACACTAAAATAGACTTCGTGGTTCAGATCACATTGCAGATGTCTAATAGAAGATTGCAGTGCTGTCAACAATCCTTTGTCTTTATGTTTCCAGCAGTTTCCTTAGCTCAGGGTAGATGCTTTGAGAATGTGAATATCCTACCAGGTGAGAATGTATTTTTGAAGTATCCCCAATTTGTTGATTTGTTTTTTTTTTTTTATTGGAAAAAGTTTCTCTTTGATTTTTAATGTATAAACTTTGAATTTGTTTTGGGAGCCAGTGGTGAATGTCATTTCACTTGGAGTTAGGTACCTGGCTCAGGCGAAGGAAGCTAGGCTGCAGTTCGGCTTCCTTTTTCTTTAGACTTAAATTGGTTCACTGTGGTTTGGGGAACTGTGAGAGATCTTATTTGGCCCTGCCTTCTTGGCCAAAAGTAGGACAGAGCAAACAATGGGAATCTTCCTAGGTCAGAAAGCTTAAATGCAAACAGCTGCGCTTGTGTGGTGCCGTTCTCTGTGAGACTGATCAGAAACTCTGCAGATTTACCTAGAGTAAGAGTTAGTGATTCTTTAAAGACACAGCCCATTAGGATTCTGCCAGACTAATTTATAGCAATGATTTGAATATTACTACTTTAGCTTGGAAATTAGGAGTTGGAGTGATCTTGATCATACAAAGCATATCTTGTTTTGACCTTCAGACCTTTTTATATAAATGCTGGTCATCAGTGGTAGATACTCTTTTCTTCCTCTTGACATCCTCATCACATATATTATTTCTTAATTTCTGTATTTCTCCCTGGACTGTAAATTCGGTGAGAGCAGGTACTGTGCCTGTTTGCTCTCACTGCATCCTTTTGCTGGATGTGGTGCCTAGCACATAGCAGCTGTGAAATAAATATTTGTTGAATGAATGCACAAGTAAATGAACCAATAAGTGATTCAGCGTCTTCTCTGGGAAGTTGTCAAAATTGGGTAATTCAGTGGTTGTAAAATTTGGGGTACCGAGTAAACAAAGAAAGAGGAAAGCCTTCAATCTTGCACAACAGAGAGAGGAGCCTGTGGTGTGGCAATACCTGCCTGACCTGCCACCAGATATAATTATGTGCCTCTGGTGACAAAGTCAGTGTCTGATCATCAATCTGAAGTAGCTTCACTTAATTTAACATATATTCGTTGAATACTGGTCATGCATTTGTTTAAGGTTTTTATTTGAGAAGGTGATTTTAAGAATAAACAAAAGCCTCTCCTTTCCCACTCATGCATACTGTACCTTTTTAGCTCACTTAGTTTTTTTTCTTTATGACCTTGTTTCTTTTTCTGTAAATTCAGAGTAACAATACCATGTAGTTTAGCACTGTTATGAGGTTAAATGAATAAATTTGTGGACGTTGTTTGTGAACTATAAAATCCCACACATGTGTTAGATGCTACTTTAGAATAGGGTTTCTCAGTATTGGCGTGGTTGACACTTTGAGCCTGATCATTTTTGTGGGGGGCTGTTCTCTGCGCTGTAGACTTTTAGCAATATTCTTGGCCTCTACCCACTAAATGCCAGCAAGTATTGTGACATGCAAAAATGTCTCCAGATATTGCCAAATGTCTTCTCGAAGGCAAATTTGCCCCCAAGTGAGAAATACTGCTTTAGAATTTCAGGGAGAATTTAGAAGAGGTTTGAAAGTTCAAACCTAGAACACTTTCATCAGGTCTTTTTTGATAATAGTTATTAACCTGTCCTTTAGCAGGATGGTTAAAGCATAAATGCTCAACTGAGAAAGCCCATTTTACATGTGTATTTTATTTTGGACCTTTTAGCTTTACATTTTCCATATTAACTTTTTTTCTCATGGTGTCATTTTCTTAGATTTTTCACTATCAGTCTTTCCAGTATCCAACCACAGCAGGCACATTTCGGGATCGAATTTCCTGGGTCGGAGATGTATACAAAGGGGATGCATCCATAAGCATAAGCAGCCTCACCACAAAGGACAACGGGACATTCAGCTGTGCTGTGAAGAACCCCCCTGACGTGCACCATAATATTCCTGTGACAGAGCTAACAGTCACAGAAAGGGGTAAGCTTCCAGCCACCACACTTCTTGCAGTGCTCTGTGACTGCTATGGTGCTTTCTGGAGAGATCGATAATAACCAAGCGACTTCATCTTTGTAAGCCAGTTGACTATGGGAACATTCTGTCATCCTGAATCAACTATTAGGGTGAAAATCTTTATCTATATTTTTCAAATTAAAGCTGTTCATCAAACATGTCATGGTTTTTCATTCTCATTATTTTTTATATTAACTGTGGTTGACCAGGGTCTTGTGGATTGGGTGGCAAATCCCTGAATGAAGGGAGGATAGCTATCTATATGAAATAGAAGTCATTCTGGCTTCCTAGGTTATGAGACCTGTGTTCTTGCCTGTGTCTTGAAAGGGTATCCCCTCTAAGGGGATCTCCCATCTTTCATGTTGCAAAGAGCAGCAGTTTCCTTTCAATGTGAAATAGGAAGGGAATAGGCTAAGGACTGGCCTTTTTTCCTACGTTATCCTCTGGTGACTGAGGGTCAGTCATTCCAGTCCTTACTGGCTTTAAATCAAAGAATGAGAGACACACCACTATGATATGCTTCATTAGAGATAACTTCTCTCTCAAGTATTTCTCAGGACTGTCTTTTTTATTCCATTCTTCCTCCTCCCTTCCTTTCTTCCCCTCTTCTTCTCCAACTTTTCACTTTTTCCCCTCCTCTTCATCATTTTTTCCTTCTCCATCTCTTAAAGACAATAGCTCATAGGTTTCTTAGAAAGAACATCGAAGGGGTAGATAGCAATGTTCTAACCCTAGCTTGTGGAATTGTGGGTAGAATTTTACATACCTGTACTTTTGCATATTTTCTACTTTTTCTGCAATGAATTTATTCCTTGGGTCATCAGAATATAAGCAAAAGTAA
The DNA here is from genome assembly GCF_000260355.1 of Condylura cristata. NCBI lineage: Eukaryota > Metazoa > Chordata > Mammalia > Eulipotyphla > Talpidae > Condylura > Condylura cristata. The sequence continues at coordinate 19,834,002 of NW_004567126.1, forward strand.
AAACCTATCTCATGTGAAAGGAAACACTTTTGCATGTGTTTCTTGTTACTTTTTTTTGTTTTTTGACCTCCTTTAGGTTTTGGAACCATGCTGTCCTCTGTCACCCTTCTTTCCATTCTCGTGTTCATCCCCTCGGCTGTGGTGGTGGTTCTACTGTTGGTGCGAATGGGGAGGAGGTCCGCAGGGCTGACGAAGAGGAGCAAGTCTGGCTACAAGAAGTCATCCATTGAGGTTTCAGATGAGTAAGTTCAGCTGGAGTCTGGACTGAGGATCCTGTCCACTCAGAGTCCTGCTTTGTGGACCTGTGTCCATAATGTCCTCTCTTCCAGGCCAAGTTTAGTTCCGCTGGTGAAGTTTCCTAATTTGAAGGAGGCTAATTCTGCCCAGGGTACTAGAGGAAAGATTGAAAGTGAGATTTTCTTGATGTTAATTCAGAGAGAGAGAATGAAGGTTTGATATATGTTCCTAGTCTCCTGCTTTGGCTGTCAGGTTGCACAGTCCTATGGCTCTGAAGATGAACTCTCCAGTGGTTGTGTCTTTCCTTTCAAATTAATAGGAAAATCCAGTTGTTTTTGCTACTGAGTTGATGTCTCCCAACAAAAAAATGCCTGAGCAGTGAGAGAGGTATTCAAAATAGTCTTGGAGGGCAAAAGCAATGTAAATTAAAAGCAACATCTACTTTACATCAACAGATTCTCTAAATTGTGGCTAATTGGACTGTACTTCTCAAAAGTGTTTATCAAACATGTAGGCATAAATAATCCAGTGTTTTCCCTTGAAATAAATTTGCTAAAGAAAAAGGTAATGGAAGCCTACATAAAGACACTGTTCATTCTCTGTTGTTCATATCAGGGGCTCCTAACCTGAGGAGTGAATTCTCACCTTGACGAGGTAGCCATATACATTTATTTATTTTTTTATGCTATATGCATTTATTTAACGGGAGAGAGGGTGCCCTTTATTAGGAATCTTTATTGTCCCCGCCTCCCCCGAGAAAAGATAAAGAGCTCTTAGTAAAATACAAAAATGCCTACTTCTACACGTGGTTCAACATGACCTCTTATGATCTAACCCTCGTCACATTGTTTATTGTTTTCTGCCATTTCTTCTCATTTGCTTCACATTCCAGTTGCAGAGAGTTTATTTTCTTCTCTAAACATATATACTTGTTCAAATCTCTTTCTTCCCATGTGCTTTTCTCTTACCTGGAGTCCCCCTCCCCCTCTCTTGTTAGCCTGAGTCTCCTTCCTTATCCTCCCAGCTTCAGCTGAAAGTCGCCTCTTTTAAGTGTCCCTGAGTCCTCTGGGGAGAACTAGTCACACCCTCTCTTCGCTATCCCAGCAGTTTAAGCTTAACGCTATTAGTAAACAGTCTTCATTGTATTGTGTTGAACATGCTTGTTAAGTTTTAACAGGTCTCTTATCCCTATGAGGTAGTGAGCTACTTAAGGACCTTGTCTTATTATGTCTTTCTCCCCAGCCTAGCACAGTGCCTTTTATATGGTCAGTGCTCAGTGCCTTTCTCAATAAATGATGGTTACCAGCAACTCTTTACTGAGTACATGTATAAACTCATGTTTTTTTTTTTTTAAATTTAGTCTTAACACTAGCCTTTAAGAGTAGATGATAATACCTGCATTTTAGAGATGAGGAAACAGGCTCCTGGAGTTTAAGCAATTCACCCAGTCACTGTGCCAGTAAGTGGCAGAACTGGAATTTAGAACCAGCCCTGTGTGGCTTCAATATCTGTGTCTTAACTGCTCCACTCTACTGTGGCTGGTGATTGCTCATTGTGGGTTTGTCCTCTTCCTACAGCACTGACCAGGAGGAGGAGGGTGACTGTATGGCCCGGCTTTGTGTCCGGTGCGCCGAGTGTCTGGTAAGCCCATTTCTTATGTTCACTGTTCATATGTAGCTGTCCTGTTTTGCCCTTAGAGGAAGGAGAGGACAGTTTAGAGTGAGATGTGAATCCAGGTCTTTCTCTAGAGCATTTGGTCTAAAGCTCCTACCAATTCTAACCATTATTTTGTGTCCGATCTCATGAGTTTGGTCTCTTGGGTTGGAGCAGGGACTGTGTAAGGCAGCCTCTGCTGACTGGCAGGGAACATCCTGAAAGGCGCAGGTCCCATCACCCACTAAGTTATACTGGGAAATTTGGCACCAAAGTCCTGAATTTAACTTTTCTGTAGAGCCTCAGTTTTTCCAGGGAAGGAGTAAGATAACCTCTTAATGACTTAATGCCTTTGCTAATTAGAAACACCCATGTTGAGAAGCATACATTTTGATTTAATTTTCAAATGTCTGTCATTCCTCTTCCTTTGAGCACTTGCTGTGACTAATAGGTTTTGGGGCTGTCCCAGCATCGTAGGAGGAAGAGACTCGCTGAAGTGGTGGAGTTGGAAACAGGTCAAAAGCAACTTATGATCTAATATGAGGCATACTTGTCATTGCAGGATTTAAACTTGAGCCTCTCTGTACTTATTGCCAAGTTCAGCACTTGGCTATGTGACTGCAGCCCAGTTATTCATTGCATTGTTCTTTCTTTCTCTTGGGTATACTTCAGTATAATAGGTGAGGTGAGGGAAGGGCTAATGGTACCATTGGAAAGGATCTAATATTAATCCTTTGGGGTTTGAAAATTTTGATATCACAAAATAAGCTAATGTAATTATTATCTACATTTCAGTCATTAATTTAACCCTGCAGTTATTGAATATCTGTCATGTGCCAGATAGGGTTCGAGGTACTTAGGAAATAGTAGTAAACAGAACTGACAGTTCTTGCCCTCAAAGAACTTGTATTCTTTCCATATTAGAAAAATCTTACCCTCCAAGTCCCAGTCTGTGAGTGGAATAGATTTTAGGATGAAGATCAGGAGCTGAAGTTGGATGTATTAAATTTGTAATAATTTTTAAACATGCAAATGGAGATGTGGAATAGGCGATAGGCTATATAAGTATGAATTCAGGAGAGAGATCTAGACTGAAAGCATATTTAGGAGTCAATTAGCAGACTCACTAGGAGATTTTTGTACCAAGGAAATGAGTGTGTACAGAAAAGACATCAAAGGAATGAGCCCTGGAGTGCAGCAAGGCATATAGACTGGGGAGCTGGAGAAGAATTAGTAAAGGATGTTGAGAAAGAATACACTGTGAGATAGGAGGAAAGCCAAGAGAGTTGGATATCCTGGGAGCCACATGAAGAAAGTGTTTCAAGGAAGAGAAAGTAATTAAATGTGTCAGTTGCTGCTGAGTCAGGTCAAGTAAAATGAGAACTGAGAATTGATTATTGATGATCTGGTGATGTGGAGGGAACCCTTAGAATTTCAAAGCAGAAATTGGTCTAATAGACCTGGTTGTATTGAGGTCCTGTGAAGCTTTATGGGGATTTCAGTGTGTTGAGTCAACACCATGTACTCTTCCCTTCCCCCAAGCTGACTTTCATTTGGGGGACCCTAATGTGTGGTGTTGACCTGATGCTGATTGTGGCATTATATTTTAGACACTGATCATGACTGTTGTACTTTTCCCTCTAGGATTCAGACTATGAAGAGACATACTGATGAAAGTCTGCATGAAGAATCACCTAAAGACAGAAAATGTGCCATCCCACTGATAGCCAAAGCCTCTCAGAGAGGTGGAGCTGGCTTGGACAGTAGTGATGGAGGATTCTGAAAGTCACCGTTAAAGAGCCATTTATTTATTGAAGAAATGTTCTTTTTGTATTTATAAACTGTTTAAACACTTTCAGAAGAGACTTAATAACTACTACTCCTAATAACTTATATTCTAATTGAAGGAAGGAATTCTTTTCCTGAAGATAATTTCTCTTGAATGTATTACATGATTTCTTCCATTTATTTAAGGGAGAATTCTAAATGTTGGCCATGCTGTTGATGCCAAATTTTTTTTTTTAATGAAATGGAACTTGTAACTTCCTGATGCACTACTAGATAAAATGTTTGCTTGGGATAAGTATTGTTTTATGCTCCATGAACATTTTCAGCTGTGACTTAGCATATAGCATAAATTCATTGGTTTAATGATGTCACCATCAATTGTATTTGGGTGACTTGAAGTGTACAACCCTAAATTCCCTAGTAGGGCCAGGAGTCAAAGCTTTGTTTTAACTGGGTTTTTAAAAATAGTAAAGGGTCATTAATTTATGAGGGAGGGAAGGAAGCAAGAAGATTCATTTCTATTGTTTTGTTAGGTGAGTTTGTTACTTTACTGTCTTTCAGTAGCTGCTATATGATTTCTTTCTTGACTTTACAGATTAGAGGCAAGAAGAAATCTTCAAAATCTTTTTAATGAGGACATATAAAATATTTTAGTAATAATTTGCAAGGAAATCTCTCTTACCAGTGTTGTTCTTCAAAACCTTTTTGATTTCTAAAACACACCAAATCTGCATAAATGGAGGTATTTACAAGCTGATCTTGCATAATATTTTGGCTAAGGAAGAGAGTTTGTGCATAATTTAGACTTCTCCCTTTTGTTTTCTAGATGCCTTTTATAGACTTCCTCCTTCTCTTTAGCAATCTTTGTCAAATTTTGACTTACATTGGATTTTCTACAAACTATTAAGAAATATGTCAGAAAATATTTGCAGTGTAGTCCTTTGTAATAAAGTGATACAGTTCACTTCTCAATTGTAAGAGACAAAATTTATCCCCCTCATCCCATTTTAACAGATTTGTCCCTTCCCATGGTTCTTCATTAGTTGACTCAGGGAATTTCCATATGATAGCATTATACACTGTATATGTTATAAATAAATCACTTTTATGTGTTTTGCCAAGATCTATTTTTAAAATTTGGGTTATAAGATCCAAGAATTTTGGTCTCACCTCTTTTGTTAACTTGGTCCATAGGTTACAGGGTCTGGTTAGTTAACAGAGATTACAATTGACTTCTAGTCACATAAATATGTAGAAGAAGCAAAAACAAGCTCCCAGTGTGTATTTCTAGTGGTTATCTTGGCCTACTTGTTAAATTTGTGGTTGTCTGAGCCCAAACTAGTGAGACCAATTTTGATGCCTCAAAGAAAGAAAATATTCTGAGCAATGAAGGTAAATATTTTTGGGCCAGAGAGGATTGAAGCTAAAGATTAATTGTGAGGCAGACTTTTTGTATCTCCTTTTCTCCCTGAGAAAGGAATTCAGTTAAAGCCGTGCAATGAGGAACTAGTTTGGCTAGCTCTGGTTCTGTCCTTTTAGCCATCTTACAAGGCTTCATCCAGTGTGGTATGCTTGCTGCTTTAGGTAAATGGTGCTGTGGAACACTTAGTCATGTTATTTTTTAGCCTTGTTCATGATTTGCTTCCTTTTAAAAATGACCGAGCAACAGAGTCCTTCATGGTAAAAGAGTAAGTTGGTAAGTTAGTCTGCTGCATGGGCCACATCATGGTCACAGGCTGCTATCACTTTCTTTCTTCATCCCTTATATTCAGATCTGGATTATAGCTTTTCCTTCAAAGCCATACCATGCAGTGTTTGGGCATAGACTTCTTTAAGGACAGAGGAACACAGGTTTTTTTAAAACCAATGGTTTGAATATCTTCTAAGGTGCTATTATTTCGCTGTTTCTTTTTGCTGCTCCTTGAGTTCTTATCACACTGTGTGGACACTAGTGTTGGCTAGAAGAGGAATTTCATCCTGAAAGCTACAGAAGGGTAAAAAGTTTTCCAGAATTTTTCTTTGGCTGCTGCAGTGTCTATTTGTGGTGACATGACCTTAAGAGTTTTACACATTGAGCTCTTAATTCTGTTCCTAAGCATGAACTTTAAAGAATGCTTTGTATTTCTCATGTGTCATGTAACCTCAGGCTACTTGGGGGTACATCTTAGTTCTCTTCAGCTCTCAATCTGGACACTGGTGCTTCAAGAGGGAACCACACCTGTCCCTGTTGAAAAAAAATTCTGGAGTTCAAATCAGGAAACTAAATGTTCTACTGTGTCACCCACTTATGGTTCCACAGGGAAGTTCAAGAAGAAGAGTGAGTGGACCGAGCCTGTCATTTAAGTTCACAGCTCCGAACTTTGCTGCCAGAAAAGGCAGCTCCTTTCCTTTGACTGGAGTTGGAGTGTTGCGCTGCTGGGCTGTTAGTTATTGTATTTCACTTGAGTTTTTTGTGGGTGGGTATGCAAAGTTGGGTCACGTACAGACACTGTAACTCTTGATATTCTTAACCACATCATAGTTAATAAACTTCTTTGCACTTTCTGGCTACTTTTTTTTTGCAATATACCTACAAATAAGATGAAAACTGTCATGCAAGAGAGTGGGGGATGGTTTGTGGTTTTCGCCATCAAGCAATCATTCCTCTCCGAGCTGTACCACAGCAAGAATCTGCATAAATTTAGGGGTGTACTGGAGCCAGCTCAGGCTACATATTTTTTAGGAATTTTGCAAGCTAAACTCTTTGTACCTTGAAATAAGTCATGGTGGGAATATAGTTACCAACTTACCACTTCTCAAGAACTTAGTCTTTAAGAAGAGCCAGCATTCAACAACTTTCAAGTGACACAGGACCAGTTCCAAAACACAAACATGCCCATGTGTCAGTCAAGCCAGCTCAGCCAGGCTGATGACATGCAGGCTGAGAACACATACATTGAAGTGGTAAGGTATGAGCTGAACTACTTGCAGAAGACTTGACTACTTTTTTTTTTTTTTTTTCTTTAAGATTATTTTAATAAAGTATCATTCCCTTTTATTTTGCTTTTAGTCAGAGCCTTGACTTCTTAACTAAGATGTCTGAATCACCCTAGGAAATCTTGGGGGAAAAAATTGCTACCTGTAGTCTGGAAATGCTGATGTTCATATGGCCAAAGGACATCTACAAGTTTAGTGGTAAGTTGACAGTTGGGAGAAAAAAGAGAAGAGATTGTTGTAGTTTAAATATATAACAATGTTTTGTGTTAATCTTAAATTTATTATATTTTTTTTAGTAGGAGACTGATTTCTTTCCTGATGAATCGAGATCCCAAGAGATCTTGTGGGGGCTGGATGTGAAGTTCTCGTCAGTGGATTGAATTGACTACCTCTTTTTAGAATAAACATGTAAAAAAAATATCTGGATAGTAGGCCAGATGACTGAAATGAGAACTTGATTTAGAGGTTCCTGTTTGTGTGTCTGCAGCTACTCAGAACGCATATTTGGTTGGCTGAGACTAACCATCTGCTGGCGGAAGCCTCTTCAGTAGGACCTAGGAGCTGCGTGTAGTGGCTGGGGGAGTCTCGAGTGGTGCTTCTCCTGGCGCAGTCTCATCTTGGGTAAGCAATTACTCTGTATTTCTTAAATAGTGATGTGAACTTTTCTCCCTCAGAAGAAATCTGGTTGTGAAGGTTTAATGAAGGCACTCCTTTTGGGTGGCGAGGTCATACCAAAACTCAGCCTCACAGGACAGTTGGAATAGCCTAGTGGAAACAGTTTTCATTTCTGTAGTGTGGAGTAACTTCTGTTATAATCCTCAGAGAAAAGAGGAATGAGGTTTGTTCTCCATGAATAGTGAGTGGTGATGGTGGGGGTGATGATGACAAGGTCTTTGCTTTTAGTCAACTGTGGCTTTAGATAGGGCAATGACTAGCTGCTGTAGAACACATGGCAGGTCTGTTCCTTCACTGTTTTTCATCTTCCAACCCTAGACATACTTGTGTTTAACCTTAGGAAGTCAGGGACTTACACCTCCTGAGAGAACTAGGCTATTGTCCATGCTTGTCACTCCCGCTCCATAACCCTGACCTCCAGAAATACTGATGTTGGATGGTTTAGGTATAACCCAGTCTGACGAAGGAATAAGATGACTTCCATTGTTCCCTTCAAATAGAGAGTTGTGAGGTAGGATCTAAACTATGTCACAAGGAGCCACAGAAGCTCACTGCCTACATTAATTGGTCTTAGAAAGAAAAACAAGGACACATTTTAAGAGGCTCATGCTTCAGAGTGGCTATGTGGACCCATACACCTGAAGACACCTGTGATCCTGGAGTCCATGGCAGTGTAAGCAGAGGGGTCTCAGCATTCAGGCTGGGGAAGGGTAAGCCAGTGTTAGCTCAGTGCCTACTGGGACAAGCTTTTTCATTGAGAGGTGGCCCCTCACCCTTATTTTGTCTTGTAATATTGAAATATTTGGGGTCACTTTCACATCCTGTGTGGCAGTCTCATTGTCATAAATTTCCTTTTGAAAGATTTTTGTTCTGTTATAATTTTGCCAAGGATAACAGTTCTCCTATTCTAATGACAGGAAGGTAATTTACAGTATTGATAGGAGTATTTACAGGAGTGATAGGAGATACTTGTTGGGGGTTATATTATGAGAGCCTTGAGTTCAGGCCAAAACTTATGAGATACAGAGTTATCTGGAGAAGGAAGAAGGGTAAAAGTGCAAAATTTACTTATTCCTTTAAGATTCATTTATTTATGCATATAAGAACTGGGGTGTAAACCAGAGGTGGAGGGGGTGCGGTGAGAGGATTCACCAGAGGCAGAATGGGGAGCAAAACCAGCAGATCTGAAATACACTGCTGAGGGGAGCAGCGGGCAGGACAGGAGAGGTCTGCTGCGGCTCCCTGGTCAAGGATTGAACTTTGCTTCAGTGGCTTCAGATAGTTTCATAGTGCTAAGTTTAACCTCTGCACCACCAGGGAGGCCCCAAAGTGCAAAGTTTAAATGGAGTCTATTTTTATCAAGGTACATCTGGATGGTTTGATTAGTTTTTATTTTTTGACACTGGCAGAAGAGACCGCTTATTTTTTATGTACAGAAGATGCCACAACACTCACTCGGCCCAGTTTTGTGGTGGTTTCTTTAGCCTTCACCTTTTACAGCTTGGCCATGCGAGTCACAGTCTTTGTACCCAGGACCCAGTGTGCCTCCCCAGTGACAACAGATGTCAGCATATCTGTCGTAGTTGGTCCTGATAACTTTCTCCGGCTCAGCCAGGACTCCCGCGTTATCCTGTGTGAAGGTACCAGTGGGACAAATCTTCCTCTGGACCAGATGCCCCAGCCTCGCCTTCCCCTTCCTTATGCAGTCAGGGATCCCCATCTTCTGACACAGCTCCATGGGGTCCATGTTATGCGCATCACGAATTTTTTTGTTCTCTACCAGGAGGGTGATGGAATGAACCCCTGCTCAAAGGACAAGTGGCCTCTTAGTGGGGACATCCCCTTTGCCAGCAAATTTCTTCTTAGCCCAGACCAGCAACCTCTGCTCTTGCTTGGTCTCTGGTCTGTACTGTGAGCCAGCTTACACAATTGAGTGACTGTTTGGGGCCCAAGGCTGAGTGAACAGGTAATGGAAGGAGACACTTTTCAGCCACTTACAGAGACTCACCCTTGGTCCCTGCAGCCTGCTTGTAGCCGGCCATTTGACAAGATGGATGAGTTCCCTTTTTGCTCTGGTTCACTTTTAAATGGTTGATATTCATCAAATACATAAAATTCACAATTTTGTTATATATATATGTGTTATACACATACACACGTATAAAACTCTGAATATGTGGATGTTTGATAAAAATTACTAATTAGGAAAATGAAATTTGCTAGGTGTTAATAAGTTTGTGGTGAGTGGTTAATGACCTGCTAGGTGTTAATAACTCATGACAAGTGGCTACTGGGCTGTCATCCTGGGTCATTGGGCTGGCTCTGGAGATAGAATGACAGATGGGCATAGCTCTTGGCTTCAGTGAGCTTGTAGTCGAAGGATGAGGGTGGAGGCTAAGACTTCAATCAAATGGGCATAAAAAAATAGGCAATTAGAAATTGTGGTAGCTGCCCTGAAGAAAAGCTAAGTGTGACTATTAAAACATGTCTGATCTGAGAAGAGTGGTTCAGGAGAGGTTTCTCTGAGGAAATGACATTTAACTTGAGATCTGAACAGTGAGTAGGAGTTAACTGTGAAGGGGGTGGGAGATTGTTCAGTCAGGGGAGCAGATGAGTCTTGTATTGACAAATGAAATCCAGGGAAGCTTTGCTCTCAAGCCGTCACTGCTTTCATAGACATGGAAGGCAGTGCGGTGCTTCCTGGGTGTGGACCTTGGCATGCCACTTGTCATGTGTTCTGAGGCAAGTCAGTTCACCACCCTGTATCTACTTTCCTCACTGGTGAAATCTCATAGGGTTATTGCCAGGATGAAGTGGGTCCATGTGTAAAAAATCTCACCATACCTGGCATAACCTTCTCTAGTTTGTTGTATATCAATTGTTGACTTTAAGTGTGGGGCTATCAATCTCAGTGGAATTTCCACTCTTTTAAAGATGAAGCTTGGGGCATTGAGTGATTTCCCAATAATCAAAGAGTTCATTGACAAAAGGTCTGTCTCAGGAAGAGATTTAAAACATAAATTCACTGCTTTTTCAAATCAATCATTAGTTCTCCATTGATTTATACAGAATTCTAAAGGTACAATTGGGTACTTAGGTCTGATAATGGGTATCTTCTACTCATGAGATTGTTTGCACACTTCTTAGAACTGGGTGTGGCTCTGAGTGACTCATTTTGGTGATTAGATCCAGAGTCTTCAGTGGTTCCATGTTTCTCTTAAAACAGAGTGTACAGTTGCAGGACATCTAAGCTGACTTCAACTTGATGGTCATTTTATGCTACCAGCATTTTCCAGTATATACCAGGTACTTTACAGGTGCTGTAGCACAGGCATGGGGCACCCGTAGAACAAAGTGCAAGTAGACCCTGCCCTTGATGATGTAGACTTAATAGGGTTTGGTGTCAAACATGTAGTATCACTGACTTGTCTGTCAGTGGCTTGCCGCTGGGCCAGGGTGAGGGGCTAATGAATGAGAGTTGTATGCTGGATAGGAGAGGGAGTATGGCCAGAAGAATTCATTCAGCTTCAACAGGAACCTCAGATATTCCAGATATGATAAGTTAAAGTTCTGACATGCTGTAAAGGGAAGACTTTGCCATCCTTACCCATGTATGTGTGGAGTAAGGTTGGTGGCAGGGAGCAGGAGTAGAGTTATGGTGATCTTAAGAGAGAACTGGGCTTTCATTAAACTAATGTTTGGAGAAACTTAATGTGATTTAATGATCACATTTGATCCTTGCATTCTTATCCCCATGTTACAGTGAGGACATTGAGAGTAAACAAGGTCAACTGACTTCTCTGCATAATTGGGAGCTAGAGTAGGACTTCTTTGAACAGTTTGATCCTGATTTTCCAGATGGAGGATTTTATTGATTAGAATACAGATAAGGAATATCTTACGTATCATTTTTCACAATTAAAATGGTCATCGTATCTGCTGAACATCCCCCCCAGAGCCAGTTAGGGTACCACATGTTAATGCACAAAAAAGACGGTTCCTTCTAGCAGGTCCTAAGGTGGAATTGCTCCCTTGGTGGGGCGTTAGTGTCATGACTGACACCTGTCACAGTAGTAGGTAGGAACCCCAGGTGGTGGGATTGCAACTCCCTGCAGTTAAGGTCCTTGTGTTTCATTAAGAAAACTGTGTTTCATTATAAAACAGTGCATTCTTTCCCAGGAGCTAGTTGTTGATGCAGTCAAGTAAATACAGATCATGCAGAAATTTAAAAAGACTTGGGGTGGGGGGTCCCTGGTGGTGCAAGAGGTTAAACACAGCATTATGAAGCTATTCGTAGCCACTGCAGCACGAGTTCGATCCCCAACCAGGGAGGTGACCCACCCAGCAGATCTCTCCTATCTCTCCCTCTTCTTCCCTCAGCAGTGTATTTCAGTCAATCTCCTGTTCTAGTGAATCCTCTCATCCCCTGCAACTCTAGCCTGTGCTCCAGTACTTGTACACATACAATTTTAAAAAATACTTTTTTTTGCCCACCACAGTCCAATTCTTTTTTTTTTTTTTTTTAAAGATTTATTTATTTATTTGTGCATACAGAACTGGGGTACAGGCCAGAGGCTCAGGGGCGGTGAGAGGCTTCACCAGAGACAGAGTGGGGAGCAGAACAGGCAGATCTACGAAGTACACTGCTGAGGGGAGCTGCGGGTGCAAGAGGTTAAACACAGCATTATGAAGCTATTCGTAGCCACTGCAGCACGAGTTCGATCCCCAACCAGGGAGGTGACCCACCCAGCAGATCTCTCCTATCTCTCCCTCTTCTTCCCTCAGCAGTGTATTTCAGTCAATCTCCTGTTCTAGTGAATCCTCTCATCCCCTGCAACTCTAGCCTGTGCTCCAGTACTTGTACACATACAATTTTAAAAAATACTTTTTTTTGCCCACCACAGTCCAATTCTTTTTTTTTTTTTTTTTTTTAAAGATTTATTTATTTATTTGTGCATACAGAACTGGGGTACAGGCCAGAGGCTCAGGGGCGGTGAGAGGCTTCACCAGAGACAGAGTGGGGAGCAGAACAGGCAGATCTACGAAGTACACTGCTGAGGGGAGCAGCGGGCGGGTCAGGAGAGGTCTGGCTCGCCATGTGGTCTCCTCCGGGGCAGGCTGCAGGCGGGAATCGAACTCATGCGGAAGTGGCTTCAGATTCTCAGTACTGTGCTTTAACCCGCTGCACCACCAGGGAGGGCCCACAGTCCAATTCTTATTCTATCCAAACTACCTTGCCTAAAAATATTTTTAAAAAAGGGGTGGTGCACGGGTGACTTGGTGATGGGAAACCCGCGGGGACTACAATTGAGATGGAAAAAAAAAAGTAAAATGTAAAAATGTAAAATAAACTGTTATAAAATAAAAAAAAAAAGGGGGGTGGTGGTGGTTGGGGAAGCTCACTGTGGAACTTTCAGGTGGTTCCTTTTAGTCAAAGAGCTTGGTGAATGCATTAACTAAGTCGAAAATTTCCCCCTTACTTGTGTGTTTATTTTCCCACATGTCCTGAACATTCTTCAAGTTAGAAGTGGTCATTTAAGTGTAGTTGGAGAGATAAGTACACATTTCAGGCCTAGTGTCCTGTAATTTTAATTGAGAAGTAATTGACATATATCCCTGGCTACGTTGAAGGCCCACAGATTGGTGGCTTGACTCACATATATTGTGAAATGATGGCCACAACAAATTTTGAGTACCTGGCACTTTTTTGTTTGACTAGCCAGGGCTAATTTCTTGAGGGCATCCTGCAATTATCTGCTTTTTTCTTGAAAGGCCACTTTCATTTGATCTACTTTTACAGTCAGTCTATAGCAGCCCCTCAGTGGCTCTGCAGACACCCTCTATTTTGTTTCATCAGGGCACTTAACCAGCCTCTGGTATTTTCTTATTCTTACATTCACTTCTTTTTCATCCTCTCTCCCCTCACAGAACTACTCAAGCATCTCAGGGAGAGGGTGGCCGGTGGAGGGGCTCCAGTTTGTTAAATCAGTAAACTTCCCTCAACACTCCTTTCTGATTCCCCCCTCTACTTTTTTCCCTTAAGGTTGGAAGATGGAGAGGAGGACCAAGTTTTGCCCACTGAAATTCATCCTGATGCCACTTTTACTGGGTAAGTAGAAGCCAAAGGAAAAATGTAAGGGGTTTGATTTATTGTAGGACTTATTTTATTTTTTAAGATGTATTTTATTTATGCATACAGAACTGGGGTACAGTTCAGAGGTGCAGGGGCGGCAAGAGATTTACCAGAGACAGAGCGGGGAGCAGAACAGGCAGATGGACAAAGTACTCTGCTGAGGGGAGCTGCGGGCAGGTCAGGAGAGGTCTGCCGCGCCATGTGGGTCAGCAGCTGTGGCCAGTTTCGTAGTGCTGTGCTTTAACCCATTGCACCATCAGGGAGGGCCCAGACTTGTGTATTTTTAAAAACTGATTTTGTATATTTTCATTTCCCCTTGGTTTGTTGAAAACAGAAACCTTAACCTGAAACTTCACAGTTGGCCTAAAACAATGTTCTAGAAGGCTGGTAGTGGATTCTTCCTTGGAAAGCAGATGCTCCTGTTTCTATTAAGAGCAGAATGCCTTTAGGTCCTTTCTGGGTGGTCTAGGACACTCCCATGATACAAAAAATGTTATGCTTTGGCATTCCTCTATTTTAAATTGTAATCTTTAAAACTGTAATTAGACTCAGACCAGGAAATGAAATTACCAAAGAGAGTCCCAGAATCCCTGTAATTGTTTCATGTGTTAGTCACATTAAATGTACCAGTTCCTCAAATACACTGAGCCATTTCCCATCGTGAAGTGGTTTCTTTTGCCTGTCAACTCTCTTCACTTTCCCTGAGCTGTCCAGAAGGCTTCTTGTCTTTCAAGCTCTCCCTTGGCTCCACTTCCTTCTCAAAAGCATGGGTTGGCTGCCTCTTCAGAGCAGGCCAAAGTCACCCAACCGCTCAGGCTGCTTGTTGCTGCTCACCTCCTACTCTTTCTAATTTTTCTTGGTCCTTTCTCCTTTCCTGGAGATCTAGTTCTGTAGGAAGAATTAATCAGCTAGGTGATTTATTCACAGCCTTTTGTTTTCATTATTAGTAATGTTTGAACTATGACCCAAGTAATGAGTGACCCAAGCACAGACTCAGCAGAGAACATGGAAGAATTGGCTTTGCTCAAAGTCTAGGCAATGTAGAGTGTATACAACAGGCAGACACTCAAACAAACACAAATGGCCATGAAGTAGAAACACTGTTTTCATGGCAGCAGGGTTTTAATGATCTCAGAGGGCATTTAAACCTTTTCTCACAGGTCTTTGGAGCTGCCTGCAGGTTTTGGCCCTTCTGGCTGGAGAGTTCATCCAGCCTGTGGCTTGGGGCCATCTCGTGGTTTACATTTCTGTGTGGAGGAGTTTTCCTCTTCTGTGAAAGCCTTATTTTCTTCAACCATTTTTCCACAAAGCTTACCCTTCAGATATAAGTTTCTTTTTGCTTTGGATGCTGCTTTTGCTTTTTAGCAAACCTTCCTTTAATTCCACATGCAGTGCTCTTAACTAGCTTCTTGTACCTTCTAACATAACTTGTAAGGTTGCTCATTTCTTCCTTATAGGAAAATTCCAATTGTTTTTGGAGCTGATTTTGATTTCTTTCAAAATAATTCCCTCCAAAGGCTTTCGAGTTTATGTTTTCTTTTATGTCTTCCCCACTGCGTGTGCCTGCTGTTGAACAGGAAGGGAAGGCTTTTCTCTCAGGGCAACAGCTTGCATGAAAAGACTGCCACATCCCCCATTTATTCCCATATGCCATCGCTTGGCTTTCCTCTGATGTGACCTGGCCAGCTTCTGAACGTGTCTTGCTTGTTGTTTTCGTCCCTTTGTGGCAACAGAAATATCCATGTAGAGATTGTCTCTTTAGGTAAGAAGAGAATTGACTCAGCGTGCATGACGGCATGTGCAAATGCGTAGCAGCAGAAAAGCCGAGTTGATAGAAAGCCGGGGGTGAGGAGGAGAGGGATAGAGCAGAGGAAGGCAGGCACAAAGGAAGTTCAAGGGGAAAGCTGTGCTCTGTGGTGGCCTGATTGCCAGATCCGCACTACAGCCAGTGCAACTGGCAAACTCAGGGACAAGCTTTTGTAAAGGGACTGAAGGAAGGGAAAAGAGGAAGGAAAAAAAAATACCTGTAATTGGCACTTCAGATAAGGAACCAGTGCTAAACTTAGAGGAAGAGACCTTCCATTTCCTATTTATGGGGATCTAAATTCTGCTCTAAAAGGAGGGACTTTAGCTCTCTCTCTCTTTTTCTTCTTAGGAAGGTGACTGGGAGTGGGGAAGGGGGGAAACCTGGAAAAGAGGAAGGGGCTAGCTAGGAGAGGGGCCCAGTGAGCCTGTGGTGCAGCGTGACCATGGCAGGGCCGCTGCCTGAGCTGTGTGGCTAGCCGTCGGTAGTCCTCAGCACCCTGGAAATGCCATGCTGGTTTGAGTGAGGGACTATGAATACCTCACCCGTGTTAGGGCATGGGCAGAGTGAAGGTGTATAGCCCTAGGTGATTACTGGGTTTTGTTGTTGAGAAATTTGTCTAAATGATCATCTCCTCTTGCTTTTGACTTCTACAGCTTATACCTTGGACCTGAGTGATGTGATTGCTAACTCCTTCGAGCTGACTGTTCATGTAGGTGATTCAGCTCTGATGGGATGTGTTTTCCAGAGCACGGAAGAGAAGCGTGTGACCAAGGTGGACTGGATATTCTCACCAAAAGCACGTGTCACGGTAAGAAGAGGGAACGTGACTGTGCAGGAGCAGTGAGGTGCTGGCCAGTGGTGTCAGAACAGTGTGGGGAGAAGGGAATCAGGTCAGCAGGTACCACAAAATGGTGTCGCAAGAACTTGCGTTCTGGAGTTTGTCAGAATTGAGCCTCCTCCTCCTGCCTTGGCCTGTTGGTTGTATAATCAGCTGAGCAAGTTACTTAACCTCATTGACTTCAGCTCCTCTTCTTGTGAAAATGAAGGTGACTTACTAATGGTAAGCTTCAGTTTCAGCACATTGAGATGCTAAAGGGAGACATAAAGACACAAAAAGTTCTTTTAGTCCCCCCCCTCCCATTTCTGCCCTTTGTAGAGAAGCATAGGTAGGTGGGAAAGAGAAAAGGATGAGAGATAGGAAAATGTGGCATAGGCAAAAGAATGCCATCACAGTTATCTTTTGGGGTGAGTAATGGGGATATTCTTTCAGCATTCCACTGGTCACTTATATTCTGGGGAATCATCTCTTTCTCCTTCATGGATGCTGGAAGCATTGGGTAAGCAGGTAGCATGGTTGAGTAAGCATCTGTCGTGGGAGCTCCCTGAAGAGTGCGTGAAGCTTCAGCAGAGATTCTGTGGGGATAATCACACTGTTCTCAGGCTACGGGTCTGAGAACTGTCATTGGTTCATAACCTGTCTCTGGTTCTGGGTCCATCCACCCACCGCCATAAATGCAAACAGAGGGCCTTTGGTACTGCAAAAAAGGAAAAAGCTAATTTATTCTAAACCAATAAGGTAGAGGGGGAGGGAGAAAAGGTTCAGTTGCCAATCAGTGGTACCAGGTGGAGCTGTAGTTATAGGAACGGGCAGGGTATGGCGAAGGTGGCAAAGGCCCACCACCCAGCTGGGTTGCTGCTGCTTCTGCAGCCCTTCAGTGATGAGAGCAAACCTTTGGCATTGCTTCCTGTTAAAGGCTCACAAAATGGCCACTCAGCTTGCTCCCTTCCTAGCAGCCTCGTCCATCATGACGCATTCCCATTGGCTCTCTTGGGTGTCTGGACATCAGACTTGACCCCTCATCCTGGTGGGAAAAACTCTTCCATTCTCACTCAGCCTGGGAGGCTGTGCTGGCTGCTCTGAGGGTCCAGAGGCGCAGAACTCAGCTGCTCCAATAGGATGTCAGGGTCACTCATGAACTGTGTCCTAAGCAATGACATATGTCCAATAAAATGCCTGTGCTTGTAAATGAAATAGGTTGTTTTTCTAGCTCAGAGCGTGTTTTCCCTAGAATGCTATTCTCACTCAAATTTTTAGATGGCATAAGTTGAAGAATTCTCCAGGGTTTCCCCTCCCAGCCCATAAACCATTCCTGTTGACGCCTCCTCACCCCTTATGACATGATGCCTGGAGGAGGGCAGAAGCAGAAGAGGGAGGAGTGACGGCCAGCGTGCCCAGCAGTCCTGCCCCAGCCAGCCTGTGGGACTGGGTCGTGCCTTTGAATGGCATCTACTCAGGGCCATGGCAGAAAACAGTGGAGGCAAGGGATGGTTTTCAAAAGTTGTGTTTCATCTTACCTTAAACTGTAAGAAATGAACATATAGGGACCCCATCTCTCCAGATGTCTTTGTGTAACATGAGCCCCAGAGCCTTGTAAAAATTAGCGACTAGTGCCTGGCATGTGATGGTCATTAATTGGGCACCAAGTGCTACCTAATTGCTGTGATGATGATGGCGGTGACTCTGCTTGCTCACAGAACAGGATCTTTTGAATCCAGACGCCCAGGTCTGGAACCACTGACCTGAGACGTCTCTTGGCGCTGTGTCTCCCTCCAGGAGGATTACGTGCTATACTACTACTCCAACCTCAGCGTGTCTGTGGGCCGCTTCAGGAATCGTGCGCATTTGGTAGGGGACATTTTGTGCCAGGACGGTTCTCTGCTGCTCCAAAATGTGGAGGAGGCTGACCAGGGAACCTATACCTGCGAAATGCGCCTGGAGATGGAGAGTGTGGTGTTGAAACAGACCATGGTTCTGCACGTGCTCCCCGAGGAGCCCAGAGGTACTCGTGTTGCCCTGGAGATTTAGTGCAGGGAGGGAGGGGAGCTGGCTGTGGAGAGCAAATGTGGAAGAGACACGTCTCACGAAGGGTGCTTTTTTTTTTT
>NW_004567126.1:19852443-19887154 GCF_000260355.1 Condylura cristata
GCCACCAGGGAGGGCCACGAAGGGTGCTTTTTAAGAACTGACAGTAATTATGTTACTGAAAATAGTTTATCCTCATGAAAATGCTGCAATGGCAGTGTTGCTTCTTTCCATTGCACAGGTAGGTAGCTGCAGCTGAGGGAGGTCACGCTACTTGCTTGCCAACGCTCAGTTTACTAGATGGCACATGGGTACTTGAACCCTGGTACCTGTCACCCAATCCTGTTACTCCCCATCAGTTATCCACTTTGATGTCCCATATTTTGTGGATAACTACGTGAAGTCTCCTCGGGGCTATCAACAGAAACGGGCAGATCTCACTAACTTCTTTGAACTTCATTTTCCCATTTGTAACTGGAGGCAGTGGCTGTGCAAGGAACCCTGTAGGTGCACAGAGGGTGAAGACAGGGTAGGGGGCTGGTAGAGGGTCAGGCAGGGAAGACCTCAGGCTTCCACACCCCCTGCTGTGACCTGAGTTCTTTGCTGGTTTCCTTTTTATTCATTGTGATGCCAATAAGGGTCTGATGGAAGGAAGAATGCTGCTGTTTTTAACAAGTTTGTCAACTACAGATATAGATGTGTTCAAGACGGGCCTGTCTGACCTCAGGAAGGTGCTGTCTGGCTAGGGTCTGGAATCTGGACAGTCCACTCCCCAGCAGTTCACTTCCATCCACTCTTCAGTGAGCTCCTTTGGGCTACCCTGCACTCCTCACCCCTGCTCAGTGGGTCTTCCCTCTTTCCCGGGGCTGTGTTCTTTGTTCCCTGAATGGCCCTGGGCACAGCGCCTAGCACAGAATAAGCAATCAATAAACATTTGTGAGTAAGTGATGTTATTGAATTAGTCTCCCTCACTTAAATCAGATTTGTAAAAATTGAATTGTAGAAGGAATGGTAGAAAGCAGCCTCTGCTTCTCTCCAGATTTTTTCCTACTTTTTTTTTTTATGGCATTTTTCTTTTGATTCCAAACATATGGTTCTCTAAGAGGAAGTGAACTAGCTTCCATGTTCCCTGAGGATTACCTTTGGGTTACCCCTGTTTGATTTGCCTTCTAAAGACATGATGAATGTTTGTCCGTACAGCATGGCGGACATCCCAGGTGGATGCCCTTCCTGCTGAGAGGACGTCAGGAAGGCACGGCAACAAGAGCCAATTTCCAGAACTGAAAATCTGTGGAAAGAGGCTAGAACAATTTTAGGGCAGTGGAGTAACTTGTATTTATTTTTCTTTCCAGTCAGAGCTCCTAAAGTTTTACCTAGCGAGCAATGGAAAGCCATCCAATTTGCTGGACAGAGGGCATCACCTCCTGTAAAAATCCACTCCCAAAAAACCAGTAGGGAAGGAAGCCCCCTCTAAATCCTTCAGCACATTCATCTGTGCAGTCATGGCGGGTTTTCTTTATAAAGTTTACCCAGCGTTTATGAATTTTTGTGTGATTTGTAGTACTATTTCTACTCATTTCCCCATAGTTCTTATTTTAAATACCATAGACAATAGTAGAAATAACTAACTTCCTGCAGTTTCCCTCTTCCACTTAGGTGAGGAGTACAGGACAGTGAGGGAAAGGCCTTACGTTTTGTTTTCACTCAGGCCTGGGTCGGTGTTTTCTCTGGCCGTGAACCTTTGGTCTCTTACTTTCTTCTATAAAATCAGAGTAACAGAGCACATCTCAGAGAGTAGTGACTCTTTGGAAGGCTGTGTACAAAGTGGCAGGCACATGCCTGGTACATTGAAATGACTTAGCATGTTTGCTTGTTATTGCTGCGATTTAGTGTAGTTCTTAATGTGCTGATGGATTTAGAGGGAACATCCTTCCCTATGGCATTTCTTGGAGTGGATTTTTACAACAGTCAAAATAACCGCCTTACAGAAGTTAGAGCTCACAATATTTTTTTCTGCTTCACTCCCTTTGTGCATCTTTCCTGCTGGGCCTGCAGTTAATGTTTTCCCGGGGAAACAATGTGGAAAAAAAGGTCAGCTTATGTCCTGTGTTTGTTCCTGCATGAGCTTTGCTTAATGCTCCTTTGAAGGAACACTGTCCAATTAGAACGAGGCTTGTGTCTCCCTCAATAGCACCCTGTTTTATAATGCTCTGTTGTGACTAATCTGTGTAGAGCTTTATTAAAAAGTCAGAACTGTCTTTCTAATTGTTTTCTTTTTAGGGGCCCTTTCCCCTCCCCCCCACCATTAACATATGATGTTGTCAGCTGCTTATATAGTTAAGCAGAAGGAAGAAGGAGCTGGGAAGCCAGAAGTAGGGAAGAGGGATCAGTTGGAGGAGTGGGGGCAGGGGTTGAAGCAGAAAGAAAAGTCAATAGGAAACCTATTGTGTTTTCCTAATTAGCGAGGAGTCCTGTGACCTGTACTGTAGCCAGAACTAAATCCCAGGCAAGGCCAAAAGAAGTAGTAAAAAAGAATAAAAGAAGTTGGAGAAAGTCACCCATGATTCAGTTTTTCAGATGTGTGTGAAAGTCAGTGGGTTATATAGAAGAATGAATTACATAACTTTTTCACTTCCCATCTATGTGAAGTACATGTGGGCATTTCAATGGGTGGCAGAAAGAAGGGGCTTCAACATTCAAGAATGTTTCTATACTTTCTTTAGTATAAATTTGAAATAGAGTTGGGCCTGATAGAAGACATTCTGGATACGCAGAAGGGAATTAAGGAGGTCTAGAAAGTGTTAACTGTAGAGCAGTGTGATATATACCGGTGGCTGAAGGCTGTCCTCTGCCCATACTGGTCTGAGTGAGATACCTGAGACCTTTGTCATCCAGGACCATCGGAACCATCCGTATAGAAGACGTGTGCATATTTAGTAGTAACCTTAATTTTACTCCTACATATCTTTAGCTAAGGATTTTCTGTTCTAGAAGTTTTTGGTTGCATACATTATACCTTGGTGTTTGACTCTGACTTGCCATTTTTTTCCCCAGATCTCGCAGTTCATGTGGGTGATTCAACTCAGATGAGCTGTGTTTTCCAGAGCATAGCAAAGAAATACGTGACCAAGATAGAATGGATGTTCTCATCAGAAGAGAGTGCCATGGTAATGGGGGGAACCAGCACTGTAGCAGAAGCTTCTGGCTAGTGGTGTCAGAAGAGCGTAGGGGGAGGGGGGAGGTCAGGGGAAGGCGGGGAGAGGGGCCTCTGGGCATCAGATGTCATGTGGTTGGTTTGGGCTTTGGAGCTTGTCAGATCTGGGCTGTCTCCTAGTTTGACCACTTGACTGAACCACTTCAAGTCCCTGGTGGAAAAATAACTGATGATAATAAGATGATAATAAAAATAAGATGATAATAGAGGTGAAGAGGAGGAGAGTAAGACAGAGCGGAAAGGGATAAGAGGAAAAAATGCTTATCTTTTCGGGTTGTTCAAGAATCCATGAAATAGTTGGAGTAAAGCATTTGTACATGATGCAGGCTCTGCATTTTAGTTTCCTCTTCTCTCTTCTCTTTGTAGACTCCATGAGAGGACAGAGATGACTCAGGCCTGGCTGGGGAAGCTCTGGATTAGGCATAAGCATGATTATATTATTCTTCTTATTTGGGCTACTTTTATGAGTCCTCTCCTGTGCCACATCACCCCGTTATGTGACAGGAGAATTTTCTGTTTCAGGCATGCTTCAGGCGTTGGGATTAGTAGATTCTGGGGGCAGGCTGAGGATTGTTCATGGGAACACTGGTTGTAGAGAGCACAGTAAGTCATTGACTGGGGCTCCATTATCACATGATAATGTGCTCAGGATCAAGGTGTGTTGTGGGGGACATTGCTCGGTAACTTAACAAGTTGATAAGGGTTATGGAGCCAAGTTTATAAAAAATTTAACATTTGAAAATTAAGACACACTCTGGGTCACACCTAAAAAAAAACAAAACTCATTTGTACTGACTTGTATGCTGTGCAGTAAATCAGAAAAGTGGCACCTTGAGTGTGGGTTTCAGGTTCACCTCTGGGAGACTGTCGTGTATTTAAATGTCACCCACCAAGTGAGTTATGGCAAAAAATAGGGTGAGAGTTGACATTTTGAGTTGTGAACTTGAATCAAAGAGATAAAAGGTTAGGGGCCAGGTCTTTTCATATCTATTTATGTCTATATACCCATTTCCTGTACTAAAGAGATTTTTTTAAAAAAGCAATAACAATTACATATCTTCATTAAAATTTCCAAAACTGTTCATTTACAAGTATTTTGTAAGCATTTGCTCTGTAGTGAACATTCAAACCCCTGCTCTGATGCAGGACTTAGAAAGGAAGATGGAGGCGGGTACTCAATAAAATAAGTAGATAATGTGTCATTTCATGCAAGAACTATGGAAACAAACAAAAAAAGCAGGGTGTTGTGGTTGTTAATTTATGTAGTTGGTCAAAGGTGACATTTGAGCAAATGTTTGAAGGAAGTGAGGGGGTGAACCGTATGTTTGTCTAGGGGCATGACTGTTCCAGGCATAGGGAACAGCAGGTGCAAAGGTCCTGAGGCCTTCACTCAAAGCGCAGTTAGGTGGGCAGTGTGGCTGGAGTGAATGACCCAAGTAGGTGAGAGCAGAGCAAGGAGAAGGAGAAATCAGAGAGGAAATTGTGGGGCAGATCACAGAGAGCTTTGTACTTTGAGTAGAACTGGGGGGCCGTGGGAGGGTTCTGAGCAGAGGAGTCGTATGATTTAACATATTTCTAAAGGCTTATCTGCTGAGAGTAGACTGGGTTGGGGATCAGCGGAGGCACAAGTAAGGAAACTGCTGTAGGTGGAAGGTGGTGGCTTGGGCCGGACGCTAACAGTGGAGGGCTGAGAAGGTTTGGAGTGTATTTCATCTTCTGTGTTTCTAGACTGGGGATATATAGAGTTAGATGTGAGTTGTTTAAGAAAGAGAAGAATTAGGATGACTCTGTGATTTTTTAGCCTAGCAGATCTTGCCGTTTACCCACATGAGATGGGCTTGAAGGAACCAGTTTGGGGGAAAGATGTGAAGTTCAGGGCTAGACAGGCTTCAGGTGTCTATCGAAGTTCAGACAGAAATGTCACAAAAAGAGAAGGTATATCTTTATTTCTTCTTACTGAGGAAGTGCAAAAAAGTGAAAAATTCCTCTTTCCCACCCCCTTACCTCTCTCTTGAGAAGGTGTCACTCCTGGCTCGGTGGTGCCCTTCGCCACTAGTGTGCTTGCACATGTGTGTGTGTGTGTGTGTGCATGTGCCCACAGCTTCCTGCCCTCTGAGGCTTCGTGGTAGTACCTCTACTTTCCTCCACCTGCAGGGTCTTGTGTGTCCTGAGCCTCCCCCATCTCCGCATACTCCCTTCTCCCTGAATCCTTGCAGTCTCACACATTTTGCCTTTCCCTTCTAGGTGGAGAATGTGTTGCATTACAACCTCAAGCCTACTGCACCTGTGGGGGACCCTCAGAACTGGGGCCGCTTCAAGAACCGCATAAGCCTGGTGGAGAACACTTCCCACAATGATGTCTCCATCATGCTCCAAGAGGTGAAGGAATCGGACCGAGGAAACTACACCTGCACTATCTACATGGGGAAGCTGCAGTTCCGGAAAACCACCATGCTGCATGTGGTCCTGAGAGAGTCGCAAAGTACATACTCTCGCCGGGGGAGGGGGGCGTCTTCCAGCCTAGGGTGAGGCCAGACTGGCTTTCAGGATGCAGCACTGAGGAAGGCGCCCCTGTCTGGCGCTCAGCTTGCTTGCATGGCCCTGAGAGTGACACTGTTTGAGATTCGCTGTCCCGGGCTCCTTGCTGGCTCCCCTAGCTCTGCCCTGCTGGTTGGTCAAGGAAGATGGAGCTCATATTTAGCGAACACCAGACCTCTGCCAGACCCCACTCATCGCCAGTGTGGTCTACTGACCTAAGGGGGCTGGGAAATGGCTCGGAGCTGATGTCCAAAGTCATTTTTACCGACTTTCAGGGGGATGCTGTCTGCTCTGCAGTGGAAGGGAAACTGATCCTGAGCAAACAACAGAGAGAAAGCAGAGAGTGATCCAAACTGATGACAAAAGGGCCTGTGTTCCGGCAAACACTTTGTAGTAAGGCCAGTGGTGTATAAGGAAAGACTCAATTGTGTGGACTGAGAGGTTAAGAGGGTTAAAGTTAAACCATAAATAACCCAGTTAGATGTGAGGATGTGGCCTGTGGACTTTGCCTTTCTGAGCCCTCAGGCTTGACTGTGGTTGGCTCGGGGTTGGCATCAGAGTGAGGCTAAAACACCCTGTTATTTCTGACAGAGACTATGGCAGCGGAGACTTTATAATAGCAAAGCATCCCAGCTGGAGAGGGAAGCAGGGCCTGTGGGTTTTTTATTCTCAGAAGTCTTACTTCCACTTCACAGAAGAAATACAGGCCGTTGGTGGTCGCTCATTCAGCTGGCCAGCCCTCCATGCTCACAAACAAGTTCACACGTGCTCCCACCCTTCTCTCGCCCCTGACATCCTGAGCCCCCTTCTGTGGGGGCTTATCTGCACCCTGTCCTCAACTCAGGGGCCACACCCACCTTCTCCTCAGCAGCCACACAGCATAGGCCTCTCAGCACTCACTTGCTTCTGCAATCAGCACACTGACGCGCTCTTCTCTCTCCCTTGTCCTTGCTTACTCTAACTCTCCTCCTGTCCCTTTCTTTTTCTCAAAATAGTTGTGTTGTGCTACAACTCACCAACCGTACACCCCATTCAGTGGCCTTGTGTATACCTGGAGTTGTGTAACCTTCACCACAGTCAACGATATCTTTCCTGACAGAGCCAAGTAGCTGATGCAAAGGCGCATGGGTGCCCTGCTTCCCTGACACAAAGGCCTCAGGGCACCGCCTCCCGCCTTCCACTGCCACCCTAGGAAGCTCCGATCACTGACGAGCTCTAATTGCCACCCTCTGCTTTCTTTTCTTCAGCAACCCTTGCCTAATATTGGGCATACATTCTATGTTGGACACAATGTTATGTGTATACTGATAGACACTTATATATACAACAAAAGGTCACCCTCACCCATATGCGCTACGAACACTCAAATGCACGTACGTGAACCTGCCCCTGACTACCTCTCCCCAGCCCATCCCCCAGCCTCACCACCTGCTAGATGCCCACGGAGTTGTAATTTACCCTTCCCTTCCCGGTGACACCCCATGTACCAGGCCAAGCGTGTCCCGTCCCTCTGCTACTCCCTCTGAATCCTTTCCAGTCCATCACCACACAGCGTAGTTCTGGCCGTCACATCTCTGGCTTGTCCCTCACCAGTCTGCTTTTATTTGCAGTCATTCTTCTCATTCTTCCTGCAGCATCTGTGCCATCTTTCTAAGTCGCTGATTGGAATCTCCTCTTCTATTTATAGCCATTCAGTCCCTCCATTGCCTACAGAAAAAAGCTAACTCTGGGTGCTAGTCAAGGTCTTCCACACTATCAGCTCTCCAGTCTAATTTCCTACCACAAATAGAACCTTTAAGCCAGATCCCTGGAGCTCTTCCTTGCTTCCAAGAGCAGCATGGAGGCCGGGGCTTACGGACCCTTGGCTCTCTGTGTTGTCTGCCCAGAAAATTTGGTGTTTCCTTTACAATCCAGCTCAAACTTAAGATGTCTGCAGGCAATTTTTCACCCTCTGCTCCCTGGAATTGACTGTCCTTTTCCCCAGGCCCTTGGCGCTCTGAATGCACTTGACCACAGCAGCTCTAGCAGTGTGTGGATTTCTGTTATGTGTCCCCTCCTAGAAGGGAGCCAGGGACCTCACACCATTGGCCTTTGTACCCTCCATGCCCAGTGCTACCAGGCACGGCAGGGGCACTTGCTATGTGTGTTTAGAATGAATTGAAGAACTGAGGGGGGAACCCCATGGCTGAGGGAGCACCCCTGAAGGCCCAGCTTGGCATCCTGACTGTGTGTCTGGGTACCACAGAGGAGAGCCTTTCAGAAACCCCTTGCCAGCGAGACATCCGCAGACTTTAAAATGCCTGTGTTTTCTGTGTCAATTGACAAACCACATGTTAAGATAGAACCAATATGAAAGGAAACTCTACTGTCATGAGGGGCCCTTTTCCTCCACCCACTTTCACCTACATTTAGGGCTGAGCAAGGGGAGTCAGACATTGGTTCTCACTCTCCTGGGGACAGCTGAAGTCCAGTGTTTCATCCTGGGGTGTGGTCTGGTCTTCTCCCCCTACTTTTTGATCTGACTTGTAGAACTGGTGGGGCTCTGTCTCAGGCCTTTTCGCGAGTAAGGCGGCCTTCTCATTGCTTTTCCCCTTTCCCAAGGACTGGTGACATTAGTCCCGCCCAAGCCCGAGTTTCTAGCTGGTGACCAGCTGGTGATCATCGTGGGGATCGTCTGCGCCACCATCCTGCTGCTCCCTGTGCTGATACTGATTGTGAAGAGGACCAACAGGAACTCGAGGTGTGGAGCTATGCCCCTTGGGTTGGGGGGCTGGAGGTACAAGCCTGCCTTTAACCTGAAGTGGAAGAGTGGTTAGGCCCCACCTGCCGTTTTCACAGAAAGGGGTATTTTTTTTAAAAAAGATTTATTTATTTATGCATACAGAACTAGGGTACAGGCCGGAGGTGCAGGGGCAGTAAGAGGCTTCACCAGAGACAGAGTGGGGAGCAGAATAAGCAGATCCACGAAGTACACTGCTGAGGGGAGCAGCAGGCGAGACAGGAGAGGTCTGCCGCACCATGTGGGTCAGCTCCAGAGCTGGGGATCAAACTCGCACTAAGGCTGCTGTGGCTGGCTTGCAGTGCTGCACTTTAACCCACTGCACCATCAGGCAGGGCCGACAGGGGTATTTTAAAAGAACCATCTGTGGCAACAGAGAGGTTGCCTGTTGTCACATTGGACATCCTCTCCATAGTGACACTCCCTCCCCACCCTCCCCCCAGCGCTTTCCTTGCTGTGCTCCTGATGGCTGGGCACATTCCCACAGCATCATTGTTTATTTTGGTATTTCACAAAGATTACAGCTCTTCAGGTTTAAGAAGAGAATAATCAAGAGTATAAATCTTAGGTCAAGCTATAATGAGAGACACAGTTTTTGCTTCGTCCACCTTACACGTTCACATAGAAACTCCAGAGTTTATTTTTCTGAATGGATGCTTTTAGGTTCCAAATTATTGTTGGGATGTGTGTTTAAAGGCTTGGATTTCATCACTAGCTTGCCCGGTATCGCCCAGAGGCTCTGACACCACGCTGGCATTTCACTGCCTGTTTATTCAAGGGCTGATGACATAAAGCTGCTAGGCAGACAGACTTCATGTTGAAATAGGGTCGGTAGGGAGACTGCGAAGGCCAAGCAGCGCTGCCTTTCCAGACTCCTTCCTCATGGAACGTGGATTCTGCAGCAAGTACGAGTGTCTGCTATGCTTTTGCACTCCCCCCAACTGCCTGCCCCTCCTCAGCGTCCCCCTCTGGCCCCCACTCTCTACCCTCTGATTTGGTTTTGGGCTCGGTTGACCTCTCTGGGGGGGTCTTTGCTCTGAACATGCAGACTGCACCGACTGTAGAATTAGACAACCTGCTTCCATACCCGCTCACTTCCCCATCCGGGCCTCCGTTCCTCTCAAAAGGGAGGACAGGATTTCCCTGTGTGCTGGTTTATTCTAGAGAAACAATCAGGTTGATATGTTGAGATTTGTGCACAAACACAATCTCAGTAGCAGTGATTCCAGTAAAAATTCAGCATTACCCTCAGTTTCTGTCAGAAAGGTAATGATTCAGCAGATTAGTATTCCATTCAGAGCAATGGAAAGATGCCCAAGTAGTAGTAGTATGGAACGCATAGTGTAATTTATAGTTATAAAATAGAAAATTACACAGTGCTTACTTCAGTGGCATGCACAGGAAATATGTTTTTGTGGGTATATACTTGTGCTTGCATTGAGAAAGCCTCGAAAGTATAATTCTCAGATGTCAATAGTGGTATTTGGGATAAGGGAAAAAGGTGTACCTTATGTGGCAGGGAGTTTACCGGAACTTCAATTTCCAATTCTCTACAATTCTTTATTATTATACAACGTGAGTGTGTAACTTTATAATCATAAAATACAAAAAAAAATTGTTCTATTTTGAGATAAGAAAATGTGGTTTCTAATTTTAACTCAGACTTATTTTCTAACTTAGGTCAAAATAGAAAAAAAAAGTTTGGTTTCTTCAATGGCAAATACAGAGGGCAAATGGTCAAGAGATCAAAGGAAGGGGCGGGCACCCCAGCTTAGGTGTTTGTGGGGATAACTCTGCCCAGCCTCTTTCCTAGGCCTTTGCTGATGTCTTGCTGAGCTTCTGCTGCCCCCTGCTGGGTCAAGTGCATCTCCCTGGTGCTCAGAAGTGATAAAATCTGAGGATTCCTCTCAATTCATTCACTTAAAATCATTAGAGTGACTAGAGAAGCGAGCTGGGGGTCGGGGGTGTCTCACGCAGGCACTCTTGGATGTGCGGTACTAGCTGGTTCATTCCACACACCTCTCCTTGTAGTTCGCCAACTTTCGTAAAGAGCCTGGAGAATACAAAGAAAGCTCAACAAGAGGTAAGAAAACTCCCTTTTTGCTGCCGAGCCCTTGAGGGTGCAGTAGGTACTGAGCCAGGAGGGGGTGGAGGTTGGGGTGGGGGTGGTGGCCGTCCTTCCCCAGGCCTCACTCACCGTGTATCTCAGCATGTGGCTGAGGCCCAGTCCAGAGCAGGCTCCAGCTGAAATCCTCATTACTGGACTGGGAGCCCCCAGGAGTGCCGGGGCGGGGTGGCGGAGCATTCTGGAGGTGACTGTATTTGGAATCAGAAGGTTTGGGTTCCAGCCAAACTCTGCCACCTTCCTTATCAGAGTAAAATGATAAGGACAACGTGTTTGCTCTGTTGTAAAGTTTAAACAGCCCAATGATATGCTGGTGCTTCTCGCCCTGTGTCAATACCTGGGAGAGCACTGGTGCCTTGGGAGTGAAGGGAAGGAGGGGTTAGCGGTTGAGATTCAATCTTCTCTGAGAAGAAGGGGACCAAGAAGTTTTCCCTCCATATTAATTTGTAACGGGGTTATAAATAAGGGTCTGAGACATGGGTTCACTTCCTTGGAGTCTCTCTTTAAAAAACAACAAAAAAACCAAATGATTAACAGCTCCTCATTCCAGAGTTACCTTCCATCTCTGGGCTCTTTGTGACCCAAGTAGGATTTTGTCACAGCAGAGAGTGGAGGCCTTCCAGAGCCCAGGAATTTGTCACTGGGCTGATGTTGCTTCCTCATATGGTGACAGGAATGGGGCTTGCAAAGCACCTCTGACCCCACAAAGACCCAGGGAGGGCTTTCCCTGCGTAGCAGCAAACTGCTCCCCCCACACCCCCCAAGGAAGGCAATTAGCTGCTGACTTAAAGTGGTGCCTCCAATTAGTAGGAAATCATCACGGGATACAAATTATTTGGCAAGATAAGGATCCCCTTGCTGCGCTCACAACACCCATTTGAACAAAGATGTTTGGCTGTTGAAGCAATGCATTTGCTCTTCGCTGATAAATGAATTTTCTTAAGTTTTCAGAAGACTGGGTTACCATTATTGAGGTCGCTCTCTAGCAGTTAGTGACCCTACCAGTTTTGGTGACTGGTAATGACATAGTAGGTGATGGCTTTTTCTCTTGCCTATAAGATGTGCAGTTTTTTTTTTTTTAAAGATTGATTTATTCATACAGAACTGGGGCACAGGCCAGAGATGCGGAGGGTGAGAGGCTTCACCAGAGACAGAGTGGGGAGCAGAACAGGCAGATCGATGAAGTACACTGCTGAGGGGAGCAGCGGGCGGGCCAGGAGAGGTCTGCCACGCCATGTGGATCTCCTCCGGGGCAGGCGGGGATCTAACTCATGCGGAAGTGGATTTAGCTTCTTAGTGCAGTGCTTTAACCCGCTGCGCCACCAGGGAGGGCCCAGATGTGCAGCTTTTTAGGAACTTTTATGCTGTTTCCCCCTTCCTCTCCCCCTAGAAGCACATTTACTCCTCAGTAAATACACACGCGTTGATCGAGGAAGAAGAACCAAGCGAAAAATCAGAAGCCACATACATGATTATGGTGAGGACGGTTCTGGGCCCAGCTGACAGGTGGGAGAAGGGGCTGGGAACTTCGTACATGGTGACTAGGGCGCCCAGGGATGTCACTGCTGAGGGAAGGGATGTGTGCCAAGTAGATTTTTTTGTAAGTAGTATGGGCATCTGAGAAGCTGAAGCTCTGTTGCGTAGATCACATTTTCCCCCAAGTGTTAAAGGACAGTGGGGCTTAAGATGGTTAATTGTATTGGTAAGCAGAAGCGCTTTCATCGTTAGGTGAAGTATGTCAGCCTCATTAGTGTATCTGGCAAAGAGGGTGCCGGCAGGTTCCGGACAAGGGTTGGGTCGCAGGGATTTTTTCCTTTCTATCAAAAGGTCTCTTCCAACTCTTAGTTTTTTCTTAAATTCTGTGAATTATATGCCTTGACATAACATCACCCCAGGCAGACTGCGTGCCAAATTTCATACAGTAATGGGGAGCCTGAGCCAATATTCTCTTTGTTCAACTCCATGGGGGAACCTAAAAAGGCCAACTGGCATGTAGGAAGTAGGGTCAGGGACAAAGGAGCGAGCTGTAAGGGACACAGTCATTTGTAGATTGGTTACAGGCACCCAGGCCAGGAAAGGTGCAGTGTTTGGCCGGGTTCGGAAAGGCTGGCCGTCTCTGTGGGATGATGGCTTGTGTTTGTTCCTGTCACCCCAGCACGGTGGACACGTGACTCCCAGATGATCACAGCCAGGAAGTGTTCTGAAGCCAGGAAGTGTGAGGCCAGAGACCTGGCCTGGTTCCACTCCACGGAGGACAGTAGCCCCCCTCCCAAGTCGTAGCTGAATAAAGCCATTTCCCCTTGTCCTCCCATGGCTGCCAGGTGACGCTATGGGAATGCCAGGCCTCAGCCTGCCCCTGGGAGACCCGCTGATGCAGCTGCCTGTGTCTCCTACCTGGGGACAGACTTTTGCTGAAAGTCTGTGAGTAGAGGTGACGTAGGTGTGAGTCTCCTTCAAAGCTGCCTTCCCAGCTTCAGTGCTAGTGCTGGGGATTAAAACCCAGTGGAAAACAGTTCTTCTGCCCTCTTGAAACAGACCCAAGAAAGCCAGTGTGATGCGAGGCGGCAGCCAAAAACTCCAAGGGCTTCAGGGACTGCTCAGGTTCATTAAAAACCCACTGTGCCAAATTCAACAAGCAGGCAGGTGAATTCTGGCCTGCTGGCCACTGGTTGGAGACCTAAGGTACAGAGGTGTCAGCTGAGAGGGAGCAGGGGAAATGAGGAACTTTTGATATTTTTGTTGTAGATTTGATTAAATTTACTTCGGTGGTGCCTTTCCGAGGCAGTAGAGGTCAGTGGTTTAAGGTCACAAGATTTGGAATCAGACAGGCCTGGATCCAAATCCTGAGACTTAAAGCTGGGTGATGTAGGACAGGTAACTTAGCCTCTCTGAGCCTCAGTTTCCTCACCTGTAAGGTGGGAATAAATAATGCCTCCCTCCCAGGTGGTGGGAACCTACCAAGATGATGCCTGTGAAACTGAGCATTGGGCCAGACTCATGGAAGCGCTCAGTGGATGCTGTTTTGTTTGAAATTCTCCTCACAAACATCCTTCGTTTCTTTCTTCCCTTCCCTGCAGCACCCAGTTTGGCCTTCTCCAAAATCAGTGTCATATAACCCACCTGAAAAGAAGTCAACTGGAGGGGTGCCCCCAACAGTGTGAGTTTTTTGAAAAGAAAGGCTTCTTCCCTTCATCCTCAGCAGTGGCAGAAACTCTCTCCTCCGTGCGTCCCACCATTTCAGGAACTCCCTACCCCCCAGATGTCCTCCAGCCTGCTCAGAGGGCTGAAGATGGAGGATTCAGAGTCTGGCGAACAACCGAGGTGGCTCTGGAGTGTGGCGATGGACTTGGCCTCTGCAGTGGGGCTCTGGACCTGGGAACTGGCTGACCTGCCGAGGCCTCCTCTGCTATGCCAGCGAGTAGCCCCTGCGCTTGGACAATGATCTTGCTTGAGTTACAGCAGGGGATCATGGAAATCAAACCCAGTCCAAAGCTTCCTTGGGCAAATTACCCCCAAATAAATGTGTTTTGAGGAAATCTTCCTGTTTTTATGCCCTGGCTGAGGGGCAAGTGGAGACTTGGTGAGGAATTCAGTCAGGAACTCTTAGAGGAGTGCTCCTGCTCCCGGGGGAAGCCTGTGTTACTCACATGGGGGACGGGGCTTGGTCCTGGGAATGTGTTTTGAGGGGTGAACAGGTTGGAGGTGGGGTATTGCACAGGGCTAGTTTAGCCAGTACTTCGTAATTCTCACATCACCACTGGCTTTTTTGGCCTTACCACAGGCCCCCTGATCTGGAACCTCCAGGCAGAGCTTGGGCCCCAGTCTCTTTCAAAAATGACAGGTGTGGAATGCCAGAGTGGACAGCCACTTGGACTTGCTTGGTCCGAAATGTGAGGTTTCCACTGTAAGACTTGGTAAGTTAGTCCTAAAAATCCTTTGGCTCTGAACTCCTGTTTCTAGACTGCCTTCAGCTGAGCCCTCTGCTTGACTTCCCTGGGCCTTTCTCATTCTCTGCATCTCATTCTTCCCAGTTAGCCATTCAGGACATGGATAAAGAGGCGGTCTTACTTGATTCTCTGGTTTCTTGTCCAGTCTCAAGTGGGGCCACGTTATATCTGAAGGAACCCCTAGTCCTCCAAACATCAGAAACCTGCTCATTGCACTCTTTTTGTTTCCTTATCTTTTACCAACTGTTCTTGGGTCCTTGCTTGGAGGCCTGTAGGCTCATTTCTTGTTCAGTCATAGAGAAGAGGTAGTAAATATTTCTTTGTTACCTGTTAGCACTAAACAAGGAGTATGTCAACAGTTACAGTTAGTGTATGGAAAGTGACCTATAGGAGACATCCAGAAAGGGAACACATCTTGGCAAGGCAAGTATGAAGGAAGAGCCTTTCATTTCTTATGAATTTATGGAGAGGAAGTGGTTTCAAGTCTGGGCTATTAAGTAACCAACACCCTGCTCCCCCTCTCCACACCCCCAGGCTGAGGGACCTTTTCTCACTTGCTCATATGCTGTCTGTAGAGGACACTGACCTTCAGGATACAGAATTCAGTCGGCGGATGATGATTTTATACCTGGTATTCTGGGTGGAAGAGAAAGGTTCGGTTAGGACATGGAGGCTGGACTGAACAGCTCACCCAGGTGTCTCTGCAGCAGGTGCTTCGGTGGAGGAAGCATGGGTAACTTCCCTAGACTTTTAGGGGATTTGGACTCATCCAAGATTGGCTTCCACTCTGGGCTCAGCATTTGTAACTGAGGAGCAAAAGGAAGCCCACCTCTGACCTCCAGCCCTACCCCCCCCTCCACGTCTGGGCACAGTGTCAGGGTTGAGGATGGAATGCCATGCCTGTCAAATATTAATTTTCCCAGAAACAAACAAATAGGTGGCCGTGAAGAAAACCTGCTTGCTCCCTCACGACCTTTCCCGGGGGTGGCAATCTATTAGATACAGGGGCTGAAAGTCCATGATATAGGGAATAGGCTTCAAGTTCATGCAGGTCTGGTTCAAATCCTAGCTCTGCCTCTTCCTCTCCTCAGTATTGTAAGTCTTAATTCAGCTCTTTGAGGTTGCTTCCCTTCTGTGTTAAATGGGGGTTCATAGGACTTAGAGGACTGAATGAGGCCATTTAGGGACTAGCACTGAGCTGAGTCCTCCAAGCTCCTTCAAATGTGTTTCTCCCAGTTGGATTTATCTTCTGGTGATTCAGTCCCCACCTCTTGTTGACTTTTATTGTTTGGGAAGAAGTCAAAATACCTAAGGCCCTCTCCCTATCAAAGAGAGAGTGCTAGGAAGCTGAGTTTGTTGAAGGACTTTGTAGAGCTCCGAGGGGTGATATTCTGAGGGCCAGGATGGTGCTGGAGACTGTGCAAGTTGGCTCTCCTTACAGTAGATCCTTTAACAAGCAGTTTGGTTATTTGAATTTTCAGTATTTTAAGTTCCTAGAACACCAGATGCTCCACAATTTAAAGGCTTCCAGAAGCATGCAGGCCTTTGCCAACATAAAGCAGCTTAAGGGTGGAGGTGGTGAGGCGACCCATGAATAATGGAGCATTTAGCCAGCAGCATCAGCGTTTGGCTATTGGACTTGGAAACAGTTCAGCCTGTCCACTGGGAACCTGTGGGAAATGGGCCTCCATTAGAAGACCACAGCCTTCTGCTGGCCTTTCAGCTAAACTTTTGTTCCCAGCTGCCGGCCTATCTTTCCCTCCTTATGACTAGTCAGTAGGCTTACATATTTACATCAACAATTTTCTTTTACAAAACACTAGTATTGTGTGTGTGGTTGGGAGGGATCATGAGGCCCTTCAGTGACTCTAGCTACTTAGAACCAAAGAGCCTAAGTTTGCAGATTTGATCTGACACAGACAACTTAGCCTCTTGCTAAGAATAAACAAAGTTTCTCATGACCCTTGACCTGTCCTGGTCAGCTGGCTTGTGGATGTGGTCTGAGCTTCCTCAGGGAGATCAGGTAAACTGCTATCAGTTCTGTAAACCCAACTCTCAAACATCTCTTCTTTATCATAAAATAAGGGAACTAGCAGTCTTTTCAGAAGCTAAGACCTTTCTTATTTCCCAGATGGTGAGAGTAACAGTGATTTAACTGTCCCAGAACTTTCTGCCCGTGTCTGAACACCACATTGGATAATCTACTCATCCACACCTCCCCCTGTTTTTTTCATGACAGGAACCCTCTGTTCCATGTGCCTTTGTCTTTCCTGCTTCCGAGCTTTAGCTCCTGGTGTTCTCCTGTCTGGTATTCTCTTCCCCTCCTTGCCTGTCCAAATCCACATTCCTTCAAGGCCCTGCTTGCGTTCTGCTTGGGTGACCTCTTACTCCTCACATTGCCCTCCACAATTACTAGGTTTGATCTTCTGGTGGTCTCTAATTGTTTTATGGGGCTTGAGTTTTCTCCCAGAGATCTGAAGCTCTTAGAGACACAGCTTTAGGTCTATCCTGTGAGCTCTGCAGCAGCTGAGCCCACGTGGGACACTCCCTTGCTGGATGGAATTCCACAGGAGTGGACAGGACAGCACAGGAACTGTGGACCTGACTCCCAGCTCTGGTTCTGCATGCTGGGCTGCATAAGAGCAAGCTGAAGGAGTATCTGAATGAAACATTCAATCATTCTTATCTGCCCAGGGACCAGGAGAGTCCGAGTGCAAACGATTCCTATCATTAAAGAGCTACAGTTTAGTTGGGGTGCAACCACAAAAAACCACAATACTGTCTGACTCCAATGGACACAGAGACCCAAGAAGTCCCGGGATCTTTGTTCCAGTGCTCCTGTAGCTGGGGTTGTCCTCATCACGCTGTGTTGGGAGTTGAGGGTGAACGGGTTCATCAGGCTTTTACACCATTAGCCTCTATGACCATCACCTGTGGCCTTGATCGTGTTAACGCAGAAGGTGCGTAGGTGTGGGGCAGGAATGCCTGACTGTGGACACCTGGAGCAAGGGTGTGTGCGCATGTGCAAGTGTAGACCCCTGTGCCTAGCAGGGAGGGGATGAGAAGGCGGTGTCCCTTGGGGGAGGGGACTCAAGGTGCTGTCTCCCTGCTGGCTTGTCTCCCCTGCTTGCTATTAAAGATGCTGCCAAGGGCTCAGCGTTCACTTTTAAACTGTTAGAACTGGTCTAGGATGTAGCCCAGTAATCTCCTTTCTAGCGTGTGAGCTCTGACTGGGAGCCGTAGCTCTTCGCTGCTGGGTCTGTAGTTTCTCGCTAGTGTCTGCCACATAGGGGGCATTAGCTATTTGAGTTTGTTGCAAGAAGGAATTGATAAATAAAAGTGAGTGTACCCAGCACAAGAACACAGAGAAGAGGTACGCAGAAGGGAAGAAGTAGACTTTGGAGCTGATTTGTGATGAAAGCCTAGATGCTAGCTGACAGGTGCCAGAGGAAGGGTTTGCTTGGAAGAAGAGACTGACAAATTTTTTGTTTTGCAACCATCCCGGGCTGGGTAGGTTCATCGTTGGTTCTTTCAGATGAAAAGATAATGTTGGAGCCTTTGGTAGATTTTTACAGGCTTTTACAACCAAGGAGACAGACCCGGCCGGGAGACAGCCGCGTGACAGTGGCGTGGCCTGTGTAGCCATCTCCTCGGCCCAGGTGTGCCCATTTCCACAGGTGCATGCCCGTGCTCTGTGCGCCCAGGGGTCTATGGTCAGAGGCATGGGTGCCCCGCGCTCCCACCCCTCGGCTCCCGGCATCCACACAAGTGGTGGAGGGTGTGAAAAAGTCTGATTTTTAACTCAGTTACCCTCCAACTGTAAAGCCCTATGTGGGCTAAGAGAAGCCTCACCCGGTCTGGGGCTTAAGATGGGCGGGAGGCAGAGAAAAGGGTGCGAAGCATCCTGACCTTGCTGTCCAGGAGCTGCCCTGTGCTCTGCAGTCTCCTGAGGTCATTATTTGAATCCTAAATTTGCTCCAGCATACCTATTCCTTCTCCCCAACTACTCACACCTGGTTTCTCACTGCGCCTTGCACACAGGACGCAGACCTCTTAATATTAGTCACAGGACGCAGACCTCTTAATATTAGTCACAGGCAATTCTTTAATGTGTTCAAGAAGGAGCTGGAGATCTTATGAAAAATGTTGGGTTTGAGACTGGAACTGTGGAAGGACCAGCAGCAACCAGGTGAAGATAATGCTTCTCTGGGGCGTGATGCT
Organism: Condylura cristata; assembly: GCF_000260355.1. NCBI lineage: Eukaryota > Metazoa > Chordata > Mammalia > Eulipotyphla > Talpidae > Condylura > Condylura cristata. The sequence continues at coordinate 19,871,145 of NW_004567126.1, forward strand.
CTATGCTAACTGTGGAGATTCTCTCTAGTCCCTTGTAGACTTCTAAAGATAAAAATGAAGCTGCTTTTTTCTGATTTTTTTTTTAAATATGCACACAAGAACTGGGGTACAGGCCAGAGGTGCAGGGAGTGAGAGGATTCACCAGAGACACAGTGGGGAGCAGAACAGGCAGGTTGAAATGCGCTGCTCAGGGGAGAGACCAAAGTCTGCCACATCATTTGGGTCACCCCTGGTGGGGAATTGAACTCATCTGCTGTGGCCACAGACAGCTTCCTAGTGTGGCACCTCAACCCATTGTGCCACCAGGGAGGGTCCCTTCTTTCTGATTATTTGTAAAAAAATTTTCCAGCGGTGTAGGTAGGGGAGAGTTGTCTGATAAAATCTTCATTGATAAATGGCACTGGGTAGAAATTCCAAAAACGGGGCTTCACCCCCCAAAAGCCTCTTTGACACAGGTGTCAGCATTCTGCCCAAGCTTCCAGGCTTTTCCTGGCTCCAGAGAAGGCATACTTTTTTTTTTTTTTATAATATAATAGTTTATTTTTACATGATTTTGTGCCTTTTCCCATCTCAGTTGTAATCCCCGTGGGCTTCCCATCACCAAGTCACCCATGTGCCATCACCATTTCCCTCCCTCCACCCCATTTTTGATCCCATTTCCCACTCCACCCTGGTAAAAAGTCTCTGGTATATAGTTGTTTATTATTATTATTATTTTCTCCCCTGGTCCTTTATACTCCTGCTATAAGTGAAACCATCCGGTATTTTTCCTTTTCTTTCTGGCTTATTTCTGGCTTATTTCACGAATCATGATCTGGTAAGTCATACTCTTTTGGAGCAAAGGAGCATCTGGAGATCCAAGCAAGCTGTGGGGGTTCTGGGGAAGCTCTGCCCCTGCCAGAGGCCCTTACTCATGATCTGGCACTTTCTGACCCTTGGTCCTAGAAGGTGGAGTTGGACAAAGGTTATTCTGCTGTACATTATCTCCTGGTTTCTTTTACCCAAATTCTGGGTAGAAACAGGGGAATCATTTCTGTATCCATTTCATGTTTCAAAAGCCTTCAAATAGAAGTTTCTGGACCCAGCTTGAAGCAAAGTGAGCCGAGCAAGCCGCTTCCTTTGGTTTCTGGGCCTCAGAGGCATCTTTAGCTGCATTTTTTAAAAAAGAGGAGGCCGGCTACATCAAACCAAATCTCTCTGGCTGACATGTGCCTGCGGCAGCATGGGAAGCTCTGCTGCAGTCTGGGATGGCACAGGCGGGGCGCTGAGGCCCCAGTCTGGCCAGTCTGCCCCTCTGGGCACACCTGCCAGTGTGAAGGGGCCTGGCGCCTGAGCCCGGTGGAGGTGCAGCCTGACCACGGTCACCAGAGGATTCTCCCTCTTGGGCAGCCCCTTCCTCTCCTCCCTGGATTTCCTTCACCTGGCTGTGTGCTCTCTGGCTGGGCCAGCCGCAGCCAGACCCTAGTGAAGTGACAGAGCACTTTGACGACAGAGTCTGTGTAAGATCCGAGCCTGGGCAACCTCCTCGTGTGTGGGAGAACGACAGAGCTCCACGCCGCCTTTCTGCCTTCAGGGATGACCTCCATGCTCTGGCCGTTGCTCTCTTCCCAGCTAGAGAAGCTTAGCAGCATTTGTTAGATTTCACTGCCTTCATGACAAATGTCCACTTCTCCCTACTCCCTATCCTGGTTTGTTCTTCATTCATTCAACCGTTCGTTCTTTCATTCAGGCAGGCCCTGGAGTTATGCAGCCCCTGCTTGTTGAAGTGTCCACTCTGCACCAAGCACAGTGCTGGCTCCATTAGTTCCTCCATCCCCTCCTCTGGGCACCTTACTTTCTGTGTCTCTGAAGCCCCTTCCTTGGCTGCTTTAGAGTCTCTTAGGTGTGTGAAACAGGGATCCCAGTGTGTCACACTCACTTCAGTTTGAATCCTGTCTCCAGCTCAGCATGTAACTCTCCTAGATCCTAAGAGGCTGTTTCCTCACTTTCATTTTGTTTAAAAGAAGGAAATGAACTTTCCCAGGTTACTGCTCGGTGGGGCTGCAGGTGGCACAGAGCTAACGCTCTCGGGAAGACTCGTTGCTCTCTCTGGTGCAAAAGTGGCCCATTCTAGTCCAGTCTTGACAGTGGTCTGAGGACCTATGCTCTTATTCAGGGGCTTCCCAGAAGAGAGGGGGTGGGGGTCCCTGTCTCTTGTGACATTAACCTATTTGTCTTCCTCTTTCCAAAGAAAAGTAATTCAAAAACAAACAACAGAAAAGAGAACTGTCCCAGGCCACTTTGGGAGCCCAACTAGGGTTTCAACAATTAGCTACAATAGCCAGCTGTTACCTACCTCCTGTAATTTTTAATTTTCTCTCTAGGAATGTTTTACAGCAAATTCCAGTCATGTAATTTCACCTATAAACACTCCATGGTAATAGAGAATTCCACTGATAATTTTATTTTTATCACACTCCAAACAATTAGCTAATATAATCGAATGCCCAGCTATCTTTATCTTTTCTCAATTCTCTTAACATGTCTTTTTACTGTTGAGTTGATAGAATCAGAATTCCCCAGAGATTTCACCTCATCCTGGATTGTAAGGTCTCTTAGATGTTTTGACCAGTTTGCTTTGAAGTGTTCTGTTTTCAATGGAAATGCTGGGGGGATGTGGGGAGACACAAAACAAAGAAGTCATTACTTCCTGAAAGTTTCCTCCACTCACTTCCCTGAACCATTTCCCCATAACACTAAAAACAAGCATTTCCTTTTTCGGGGGTTGTAAATGACAAAAATTGCTTCTGATGACAGCTTTAAAATAAATGGGTTTCTCTGACAGCTTTCAAAACCCAACAAGCATCCCCGTAAAGAGGGAAGTCGGTTTTTGCTTTTGTACCTGCTCGGGAGGGTAAAAATTCCAGGAACTTTGTTCTTTGCAGAAAGACTTTTTCATGCCCTCCCACCTGCTTTTGGAATCCACCAACCACAAAATTTACTCCATCCCCCTTTTCTCTCTCTCTCTCCTTTACACACTCCCTCTCTCTTTTAAGCAGCAACACACGAGCCGGCCATATTAGAGAGATGGAAATAAAGCTTCCTTAATGTTGTATGTGTCTTTGAAGTACACCTGTGCATTTCTTTTTAGCATTTAACCATTTCTCCCTCATAGCCCTCCGCCCCTCAAATCACCCTCTCCCACCCCCCTCCCGACTAACATCTCAGTCTGAAAATGCACAAAGATGCCTGGCTACCTCGCCCTGCCTTCAGTCTCACGGGGCTCAGTCTCTTTTTCTCTTTGGGTAAGTTAGACTGTACCTCTGCATGCTCTGAGGGTCCCGAATACAGAGATGCCTGGAAGTGATGGGGGGAGGGGGCAGGAGGGAGACAGAGCTAAGCTTCCCTCTGGTGTCCTTGGGAAGGGAGGTGCCTGCGGGTCTGGGGGAGACATTGCTGGGGGCTGCATCACTCTGGGACTAGTTGTCACAGAAACGTTGGGTCAGGGGATCTGAGTTTCTTGGGGCTGACAATTATCTAGGGAGGTGATGTCTTTGGAGTCCCCTGAAGTTGACCTACATGGGGGTGGGGGGCAGAGGTAGCTAGATCTATAGACTCTTCATGGATTTTCCTTAAGCTGCTGAAATCTGTGGGGTTCTGGGACTTGATGCTCCCTTAAAGGGCTTTTTCCATAAGCCCCGTTCCTTGGGATCTGGTAGATTTGGGATATTAGGAGAGAGTATATGGGGGAGTTGGGGGAGCAGAAAGTTGAGTCTGGGTCTGGTTCCCTGGAAATCTGTACCCCCGATTTGTTGAAATGTGTGGGGGAAGTAGGTGGGAAGGAGGCTGGAGCAATGATGTCTGGATTGGGAGGGGACCTGGCGAAGCAGGCTGGTAGAGCAGGTACCTCTGGCTTGAGCCATCTGGGGTGGAGGAGGGCCAGGTGAAGAGATGAGGAAAAATAGGAAAACGGAGTCCAAGGGCTAGGCGAGGCCGTGGCCCATGAAGACTGTGTCCCACAGCCACTCAATCCAGCCACGCAGACTGTCTTGTCAAGTGGTCCGGTGTTAAGGTCATAGCTGATCACCTTCCTGGTGGTAGGTGGGCTAGACAGTTATTGCAGGTATGCTTTCTAGAGTTTCATTTTTGTTTCTAAGCCTAGCAATTGCTGGTGTAGTCTGAGGATTGTCTGCGGGAATATTCTCTCGGACGAAGTCTGTCTCTCTCTGTCGTACCACGCTGGGCACTGGGTAGGTGAGCTAAGCAGGCAGCACCCCTGGCAGCCTGCATGGTGAGGCCGCCGAGATCTGCTGAGGTATCAACAACACAGCAGCAGTGTTACAGAAACTTGGGCAGTTGAAAGAGCATGAGACTTGAAATCAGGTCTGGGTGCAAAGCCACCTTTGTCATTTACTTCATGACCATAGAGCTGTGAGGCCCCCTCCAAGCTCAGCTCCTTCGCTGCTGAACCCGGGAATACCTACCTGTTGCCTGGGCCTTTTGTGGGTCTGGCACGCAGTGGGTGCTCCGTCATAGCTGGGCTTTCTGAACACGCTCATGTGTGCTGTGCATCTTGTTTAGACCTTGGGGGAGGCAGATACTGGTATTCTCACGTGACAGAGGACGAGGCAGGCCCAGAGCAGTCATGTAACTTTCCTTATTAGGTCATACAGCGAGTTTGAGGGGAGCTGAGATTTGAACCCCTGTTTGCCATGACCTCTTAGTTGGTTTACTCATTGAGAGACTGAGCTGGATTCTCAATGTCTAAAATATAGTGTTGCTTGTTAACCATAATTGAGTCACAAGTGCCAGCGAAAAGGGGGAGTTGGGTAAAAGGCTGTGTGTACGGATCTGGGGGTGGGTCTGGGGATGGAGCTCCTTTGGGAGTTGGGGTGAAGCACCGGGCAAGGGAGGCAGTCTGGTGAGACCCTGACCCATTCGAGGAGAGGAAAGGGCCTCAGTGAAAAGGACCAGGGTGTGGCTTAGGGGAAACATCCAGGATGAAGCATGGCAGCTGTGGGGTGGTGGCAGGAAGCTAAAGCCTTTCCAGATGGGGGTGGGGTGGGAGGCGGGTACTGGGGAGTCCCAGGAAGAATGCAGGAATGGGGACTTGGACTTGAACTTGACGGGTGCTGTGGGTAAACATGCCCAAGCCAGAGAGCTGACATGGACACTGTGGCTCTGGTGGCTGTAATAGCGCAGGTCCCCAAGATGGAGAGATGCCAGAAGTGACAAGGAGGGACTGGCCAGGGGCTGGGTTTGTGAGATGAGTATAGAGCTGCCCAAGGGGTAGGGGACAAGCTAGCAAGCTCTGGACACACACCAGGAGCATGGAGACCAGTTTGAATCAGAAATAATCCAAACAGTGGGTTGCCCCAGAGTTTTTCTCAAGATTGCTGGCTTTGGCCTGGCCTTTAAGTCTGAGTTCTACTGGCAGAGGCCTAGAAAGTGGAGTCTGGTCCTCGGCCAGGCCACTGCATGGGTCTGCTGCTGGGGTAGGCAGAGGACAGAGGCTTCCCTGCCTTCTGTGGCCGTCTGTTGCATGTCCTGTGTGTGACACACACGGCTTTGGGTCAGGGACACCAAGATGAATAAGCATCAGTTCCCCAGAGCTTCCTGGGGGACACAGACACATCGATAAATAAGAACAATGCCATGTCCTACGTGCAGTGGTAACAACAGGAAGCATGGTGGTAATCACAATGGCCAAGCCCCGAGCTGACAAGCCAGGTGCTGTGAGATTTACAAGCATTTAATCCCCACAACAGCCCTGCAGTGGTCGCCTGCTTTAGAGATGCAGAAACCGAGGTGCCGGGAGGTGGAGTTGTCTGGTCCTGGTCACTGCCATGTGCCTCTGGGCCCTGTGGGTGCCGCGGGCACAGGACTGGGGAGCTGTGCCTGAGCTGAAGCCTTATGAGCTGGGGGCTTCAGGGGCAGAAGGGTGAAGGAGATTCCCATCTGAGGCAGAGATGTGCAAGGGGTGAAAGAAGGTGGCATTTTCTGGAAAAGAAGGAACTCAGGGGGTTACTGGGGTGGAGGCTGCTGGAGGGTGGGAGGGGTCAGCAGAGGAGGCAGGATGAGGACATGAGCTAAGTTGGTCTTGGAGGACAAGAAGCTTGGAAGCTGTGCCCTGGAGCCTGGACTTGGTCTGGGAGGCAACAGGGAGCCAGTGCAGGTTTTGGAGTGAGGAGTGATGAAGAAGGTTGATCTCAAAGCTGCACAGAGGTGGGCTGGCCTGGGAGGGAGATGTTGGGGTGCAGGAAGATTCATACGTAGGCATGCAGGAGATGGAGGCTGCATGTCACACTCACCTGGGAGGCAGGGTTTACCCTGGGAGACAATGTACCCCAGAAAGCTTAGACACAGTCTGTCTACCCTGTTAAAATCAAGAATAAGATAAACCCATGAGTTGTTTTTCATAGGGTTGGAAAGAGGAATAAAAAGAATTAACCCCCAGTCTCTGCAGGTGGTAGTGTTTGGCAGGAAACCAACAAATTTTTGTGCTCCCTGGAAGGGGTCCAGTCAGAACAGTGGAGGACATGGGCCTAGCCCTGAGAACGGCGGGTGCGGGTAGGGGGCCCTAGCAGGGCTGGGACCTAACTCCTAATCTCTGTTGATCATCATTTCCTTTCTGTGAGTTAGAAATCCGAAGACCCATCCTCCTCCGGCCAGCCTGCCCAGAGCTGGGGGATGCCAAGGATAGGGCCTGGCCCCACCCCTGGGTGACCCTGGATGACAGTCATACCCTTACCTGTTTGGGCCTGGGCCCTGGGTCAAATCTAGCCTTGTCATTGACCAGCTGTGAACTTGTTTATTTATTTTGTCTCTTTGTTCTTCATTTCCTTATCAGGAACGTGGAGATGGTAATAAGATTGTGGTATCTGTGGTAAACACAACCCAGCTCTTTGTTGTTGCTGTGAAGTCCTTTGGGCCTAGGTGTGATTTAGCTGCTTGAAGTGACAAAGCCATCAAGGCAGCAGGGTTTTGCTCGTAGCTCTGACTTCATTGTGTTATATGTGTCCCATCTTTAATGAGGGCCTGGGTAGTGAAAGGCCCAGAGCCCTCGAGACTGGGAGTCTGGAAGCCTGGTGAGGTCTCAGGTTGAAGTGGGGGCCCAGGGCTAGAAGTCAGGAACCATGATTCTGGCCCCCGCTTTTTCTGGTCTGTGCGTCTCTCTTGGCCCCCATTTTCCTAGATGGTAAAACCATAGGGCTAGAAGTACAGCTCTCGAGGTCCTCCCCTTCTAGTTTGGCCATGTCTCCCTTCCTGCATTTGGGACTTGTCTTTGACCTCTCTGGCCACTAGAGGGCACGCGTGTCCCTCTGCAGGTCTGCAAAGTAAGGATGCCGCAGAGGGGCCCCGCCTTGCACCTCATCCTGCCATCCAGAAAAGGCCCCTCACTTCCCACAGCTCTGCCCTTCCCCACACCAGGGTTCTGACTGTTCAAGATGGTTGGAGATGCCTGCTGGGGTTGGGTTCAAGTTCTAATAGGCATTGTGCGGTGGGCCTGGGCAGGAGAGAGGCCAGGGTCTGGTGGCTCAGACAGTAACTCCTGTCTGATGTCCCTTCTGGTGGACGTGCTTCTTCTGGTGGGGAAGGGGGCAGGCCTGGGAAGGTACCAGGGCCACACTGCAATACAAGGCAAGCTCAGGGCAAGGCCCTGCCAGGCTCCTTCCCTGCAAGATTTCTCTGCCTCTGCAGAGTGGGGGTGGCACTGGTATTTTCTGTACACCTCCTTGATCTGGTGCTTTGCTTTCATAATGGCCCTGAAAGTGGGGAGATGGGAATTTGGCTTTATTCTTCCTGCAGTCCTTCCCCCCCCCTTCTCCCCCCTTTAGCCTCCCCAGGACAACTCCCCTAATGAGCACTGGAGCACACACCTAGGGTCCTTGCTTTTGCAGGTGGGCCCCATACCTCTCTCTTTCCCTCCAGAGGCCGGGGTCATGTCCTCTGCAGCCAGCATTCGCAGCACCCCCTCTTCCTGGGGGGGTGGGCTGAGTGAAGGCTGCTGGGCCCACTATGCTACCCCAGATCCAGGCTGCAGTGCGGCTGCTTCTGGGGTGGGGCCAAGCAGCAGTTTGAATCATACCAGTTCAAAACGTGAGAGCCTGCAGGGCTCCTCCGCCTGCAGCCCTGGGCTGGGTGGCAGGTCTGGGGGAGTTCCCGGGAGCTGGCCTGAGGGGTCAGACCTCCAGGTGCTTTCTCTTGGACACGCCTCTAGAATCCCTCCCTTTCAGGGGACAGAGTTTGAGGAGGATTTGCATGTCAGAGCTGGCTGAGCACTTGTCTCCAGGCACACTACACACTGGCTTCGCTTGCGTATTTTACCTCATTTAATGATGGGAACCCTCTGGAAGGTAGGTAGGCCTCACCTGTGCCTTGCAGAGGGGACTGAGGCTTAGAGGGCGAAGGAGTTTGCCCACGTCCTCCCAGCTGAAGGAGGTGGCACTGGGCTTGAACCCACCCTAAGGCTCTCGGTCTGTGTTCTTCTACACTGACAGCCACAGGTCTTGGCTGGACAGCCTCCTGGCTGCCCCCTTGCCCAGCTCCCTACTGAGTATAATCTCACTTCAGAAGACAGACCCTCGCTCCATGTTCTGACTGCCAGGCTCTGTGACCTGCTCCCTGCCTGACTCTTGGAGCTGGGCCTCCCCCTTGGCCTCTTAGAGGGGCCCGCTGTGCTCCTGCTTCTCTGGGACTCTGACTCACTGTCTAGGAACCTGCGACCTGCGCCCCTCAGAACTTCTACTGGCTCATGGCCTCACTTTATTCAGGGGTCGCCTAAATGCCGCCTCCTCGGAGCAGTGTTCCTGCCCACCCACCTACAACAGCTTTTACCTTGCTCTGCCGTGATGGGTCACTACTGAAAGTCGCATGGTTCTCTCCCCGTCAGCGTCTCTCCCCCTCCTGAATACAAGCTCCATGCTGCAGGGAGCCCGCCTGCCTCTCTCCAGGCAGTGACCCCCCAGGGCTTAGACTACATGTCTAGGTTGTCGTGGGAGATTTTTGAGTTTTGGGTCAATGATGGGTGAGTGATGCTCTGGGCATCTCTCTTACCCTCTGTAGAGAAAGCTTGTCTTTATGAACTTTCAGCTTTTATGAACTTCTTTCACGCGGCCCCGAGTATTGGCAGACTATCTTAGAATGCAGGTCAGGACAAGCGGGAGGCGAGGGGGTCGGGTGTCCAGGAAACGAGATTTAAGGAGCTGTGTAACCCTGAGAGTGAGGATGGGGGGGGCTTTCAGTTTTGCACCCTAGACTTTGCCCTACCTAGATCTCAGAGTGGGGGTCTTTCCAGCCCCAGCCCGCAGCAATCCTGAGCCTAGACTGGTGCTGCCGGTAGCCTGTGGCCCCCACCTGCCCCTTAGCTGGGGGTGCCGGGACTGTACAGCTAATTGGAGCCTGTGTCTGTGTCTTTCCAGGCCCGCCTCTCCCAAAGGAGCTCGGGTTCCTGTGGGTCCATCGGGTGCTCCCTGCAGTGACGTCTCTTCTTCCGGGCACCTTTTCCCCCTGCCAGGGCTTGTCCCCACGCCTCCCTGCCTGCCAGGGCCTGAGGGGGAATAAGGGTGCTGGGCTGCGCTAGGTGCCTTGCTTGGCTCTGGCCTTGGGGTGTTGGGGTCTCCGTCTGTCCTCAAGGCTGCCCACTCCATGCGCTCTCCGTGCTAGTGGGGAGGACTTTGGCTCAGCAAGATGTCTGGAAGAGGTGGGAGGAGGAAGGGGGAAGCTGAGGCCAGCGCAGTGGAACCCCTCCCCTGAGGCCCTCTTTGAGCAGCTGGCAGCCCCAGGAATGGGGTCCAATGGCCAGAGGTAGGGGCTGCCCCACCGTGGTCCTGGAAAAGGTTCTCGGGGTCTCAGGCTTGGCAGGTGATAAAGTCTTGCTCCATCCTGGCGTTGCTCAACCAGCTTAACATAAGGAGAGGTTCTAAGATGTATATTCCACCGCCCCCCTCCGCCAATCTCAAACACAAGGGACCCAGCCTGCTGCCACAGCTCTGCCCCACCCCAACCTTGGCCCTCCTGGCAGTCAGAGTCCTCACCAGCTTGTGGCTTTGTCCGCAGCGCGGAGCATGGAAGTCACAGTACCGACCAACCTCAACGTCCTCAATGGCTCCGACGCCCGCCTGTCCTGCACCTTCAACTCCTGCTACACAGTGAACCACAAGCAGTTCTCCCTGAACTGGACTTACCAGGAGTGCAGTAACTGCTCCGAGGAGATGGTGAAGCCCGGGATGGGGAAGGCAGGAGGGTGGCTGGGTGGGAGGAGGGGCGCCTCAGTCGGAGCCCGGGTCTCCCTCCACTGGCCGCCACTGGACCCTGGTGGGCTGTCTGTGGCAGGCTTCGGCAGAGGACACATGGAGTCACCCTTAGGTGGCCTGGGGAGGGTGGAGGAGGTTGACCCTTTTGGGGTGTGGCATGCTTGCTTCCACAAAAGAGGGTTTACAGGAGGGGGGAGCATCCTGCTCTCCTTTGGCAGTTTGGCAGCTCTCTGCCCCTGCAGCGCCCCAACCTGTCCCTCGCCCCACCCCCAGTTCTTCCAGTTTCGCCTGAAGATCATCAACCTGAAGCTGGAGAGGTTCCGAGACCGAGTGGAGTTCTCGGGGAACCCCAGCAAGTATGACGTGTCGGTGATGCTGAAAAACGTGCAGCTGGAGGACGAGGGCATCTACAACTGCTACATCATGAACCCGCCCGACCGCAACCGTGGCCATGGCAAGATCAACCTGAAGGTCCTCCTGGAAGGTGAGGGCAGCGTGGGGGCCCCAGAGCTGGCCCCCCTGACCTTTCCTGCCCTGCTCTCCTGGGCTGTATCAGCTCCGGCACCTCTGAAGAGGCTGTGCCCTGGGGCAGCCGCTTGTGCTGGGGTCAGGCATCCATTGAATTCCCTCCAGTCCTTAGGGAACTGGGCAGAGTCCGGACACGTGGAGGGCGTGATCTTGCCTGCAGTAGTAGCACCTTCACGGCCCTGCACTCACTGTGTCTCAGTTACTGGACTAGACTCAGTGAGGACACCTCTCCTCAGCAAGCCCTCCCAAGGGTGCTATTTTATTCTCATTCTGCAAATGATGGAATTGAGGATTACAGTAGTTGCAACTCAAATCTTGGGCCTGTGGGGCTCCAAGTCAGCTCTGCAGGGTCCACCCTCCCCTGGGGGCGTGGGTGGGGTGCTCAAGTCCACTGGAGGGTTGATTTTTCTCTTTGACTGGAGTCCTGTTTTTGGAGGAGAGTGGTCAGTTTGGGCCCCATCGTGTTGGGAGCAGGGGGCAGGGGAGGAGGCCTTCTCTGTGGCACCCCCTCCCGAGCGCTCAGCAGGTCTGTGTCTTTTCCTTCTCCAGAGCCCCCTGAGCGGGATTCCACAGTGGCGGTGATCGTGGGTGCCTCTGTGGGGGGCTTCCTGGCTGTGGTCATCTTGGTGCTGATGGTGGTGAAATGTGTGAGGAGGAAAAAAGAGCAGAAACTGAGCACGGACGACTTGAAGACAGAGGAGGAGGGCAAGACCGACGGAGAGGGTAACGTGGAGGAAGGCACCAAGTAACGGCGGGCGCAGGCCCTGTGCCCGCTCCCTCCACTCCGCCCGCACGGTGTGCCCCTGCCTGCCCTCTCAGTGTGCTTCTCTCGAACCGGGACCCCAGGGCCCACCTGGGCCTCCTAAACCCCTCACTGTGTCCCCCACCCTGCACCAAGAGTGAGCCACCTCTCTTTCATTTGGGAAAACTGTCATGACGTCTGGGATGCGTGGGCCCTGGGGAGGGAGGAGTGGGCTCAAACCTGCCTGAGAGGAGGAGGGTGCCAGAGAGAAGAGAGGAGGGTGGGCAGTGTGGAGGGGGGGCTCCGTGTGCGCTCTGCCCAGCCTTGGGACTTGGCTGGTGGCTGCAGAGAGGACCTGCACTGGGGAGAGGCCTCCCAGCTCCCCCACTGCTCCCACCCTGGGCAGCCCTGTCAGACTGGGGGTGGCGCTGGGTCCTCTAACTTGGGGGCCTGTATTGTCCCTCTCGGCTGCTGCCACAGAGGCCTTGGGCTTTGGGGTGAGGGTCCCAGTGGAAAGGGAGCTGGGTGGATGGTGGTGTTCCAGGTGCTGGTCCTTTCCCACCATAATTACCCGCCGACAGGAAATGAATTTTGAAGTCAGCTGAGGGCGTGAGGGGTTGGGGGTGCAGGGTAGAGTGGCGTGGACGGCACCCCTCCACGGGGCAGCCACGGAGCAGAGGAGCTGGTGAGCAGAGCCAGACAGCCTTGTTCAGGGCCGATCTGGACAGCTCTCCCGCCTCTTGCCCTCACTGGGGGTTCTATGTCGCTTTTAGAGACATCTGGGGAGGGAAGTGGGAAATGTGAGGGGAGCCTTGGGCCTCATTGTCGCGGGGCCAGGGATTCTCTGGAGCCGCATCACCCACCCTGAGCTCCCTCTGTGGGGAAGAAAGTAGGACTTGTGGGGAGCCAACTTTCACTGCCATTTATAATCACATTGAGGAAATTGCTTAAGCCTCTAGACCGGGAGCGAGACAGAGAAAGAAACTGCTGGCTTGGAGAACATTCCTTGGGGAGACCCTCAGAGACCAGCTCACCGAGTCACTCAGGCTGCAGGTGAGGAACAGGCAGTCAAACAGGCAGACGGAACCGAGGGTCTTGCCAGCAACTCTGGCCCCTCAGTCTCCAGTGTGAATCAAGAGCCATAGTTTTCCTGGCTGGAGGGGCCCCGGAGATGGGGGAGGACAAGCGAAGGAAGTGGGCTCATCTCCCAAGCCCCCCAGGCTGCGCTGGGCAGGGATTGGCGCGAAGGGCTGAGGGCAGAGCTGTGGGCAGCGTCCCCTCTCCCCAGCGGCTGGCCCTCTGCAGCACTTTCCCAGCCTCCCCAGGGGCTCAGCCTGCCCTGGCTCAGGGAATCAGTGCCCAGGGCAGGGACGAGTCTGGGGAAAGGGGGTACAGACAGGAACGACAGTCTCAGGGACCATTCTCTGCCTCTGCCCATCAGATGGCCAATTTGGGGAGAGAGCAATAGCAAAGGGGAGCTTCAGTTTAATTCATGTCAACTCAACACCCATTTATTGACCATCTGCCACGTGTCGGGCACTGTGCCAGGGACGCACACAAAGCCATAATAGAGTTGGGAACTGCCAGGACAGCATGGTGGGGACCAAGTTTAAAATGTTGGGTGCATCTATTTCCACCTCAGCAGCCACTGCTTGTGGGGATGGAGTTGAAAGGAAAGAAGGGAGACCGGGTGGGCCCTGGGAAGGGAGGAAGGCAGGAGAGAGGGAAGAGGGAGAGTGGCTGGGCAGAGTGGACGCGAGTGACCAGCCAGATAGATCCTGGGTGGGGTGAGGCCCGCTCATCTGGAAATTCTAACTCAACGGCTCAGTACCTAACTGCCAATCAACACACTGCCAAGGATGCCTGGGCCTGTGGACACTGCCCTGCAGGCCAGCTGCCACGGGGAGACGGGGGTGGCAGGCACCTCACTCCAGCGAGACCAAGGGTTGTCAGACACAACCACATGCAGATTCCACCTCTTCTGGACGCTCCTCTCCTGGAGGGGTAAGGGACAATCTATGCCAATGTGGGAACTTTCTTTTTCCAGGACTCACAGGTAGGGGACTCATTTGCAAGATTCCCTGGGCTTATTCTAACAAGTCCTAAGTCTCCATTAAGAAGCCCAAGACTCCCGGGTTCCTCCCTGCTCTGTGTGGCCTCGCGGGGTCTCAGCAGAGCAGTGCCTCGCTACCAGCAGATAGGGAAAAGCGGGGACCACCTTTGCACAGGGGCCCACCCTCATACGCACTTTCTCCTCTAGCTTCTTAGATGCTTTCCAGAGGCCTCAGAGCCGCTCCCCCAGGGCAAGGAGGTTGGGAACAGCAGGGCTTCTGTGAGTAGAGATGGGGAGCTGTGAGATGTCTCCCGGCAGCCATTTCTCTAGCCTGCTCTGGATACCAGCAAGCTGCCCCTCTTCCGCTTCGGGCTGCATGCCCCTGTCCCTGCGCCCTGCTGAGTTGAGTCTGCCCAGCCCCTCCTGCTCTCCGCAGACGCCCTACCTGTCTCTTCCTCCTAATTCAGGGCCGCTGTAAAGAGAGAAGGGCTGGCTGATCTATGAGATTTCGCTTATAAGAACAAAGCACACATTTTCAGGACTGAATCGCCTTGCGGTGCCTTGGAACTGGCTTTGGAAATAGCTGCCTGCCCTCCCCTGGGGGCTCATCACAGTTACACCCAATTATTACACAAAGGAGAAGTTGACCTGAGCCGTGTTTCTCCCTGCGAGTCTCCTGGGGAGGAGGGCTAGTCAATATTTATGAGGTCAGGGGAAGCATATGGATGATTGAAGCTACTGGCTGGTCCAGAAGGTAGCCCCAGGCCACAGGAGGACTTGGTGTGCTGGAACAGGTGATGGATCAAGAAGTTTCCTTCCTACTAATGTCTTAAGGACAGACAGCTTTTGTCTCTCGCTGTGCCTCTTGCTGTGTCTTCCTTTGCTGAAGCTTGCTGATGCATTTGTACATAGTCTATATATAGGTATAGATATATTATATATATAAATGAAAAGCATCTCACTACACCCACCCCAAAAGTTACATTGTGGCGGGGGGAGGGGGGACAATCATTTCTTAATGCTCTGATTTGATTCCCCAAAGGCAAACGTTGGAATGTTCTCATTGCTCTTTGTGCACTTGGAGGGGGAGACCCGACTACCTTTATGCACTTTCTTGGTGTCACGTTCTACGTGGTGGGGGGAGACGTGGCGGAGAGAAACCTAGTGGACCTCTACGACGCATGGCTGTGCCGTGTCTGCTTTGTGGAGCGGATGAGGTTCTTCTGCCCTATGTGTTATCACTTGGGTTTATTGGCTACAATAAACAGATCGTCTCCCCTGAACATCCCTTGAGTGTGGCTTTTTTCAGGGGTGCAGAGTGGGGGACGCTGAGGCTTTCCAGGATTCTGACAGACCTGAAGGATCCTCTCCTGGTGACCCCATGGACCGTGCCAGACCCCGGTCAAGGATGAGGTAGGGCTAACCTGCTTTGGTGGCGTGCTTCGTTTCTTAGCCCACCCCCTTTGTCTTTCCAGAATCTGGGGGACACTACTCAACTCAGAAGCAGCACCACAGGGTGGCTTAACACCCACTTCTCAGAGGACACCTTTTTAATCTCCCAAAGTTAACTGTTACCTAATGTTGCCTGTTCCTCTGTGGGTGGGTGGGTCACCCTTCCTGCTCTGCTTCTCGGCTGTGTCTGACTGGGCGGACATCTCGTTTGCCTTCTCTGGACTTGGGGAAAATAGATGGCAGCAGGCCGGAGTTTGTCCTGGTACAACGTCACAGATGGGGTGACAGGGGAAAGAGTTAGGGTGCTCTCATACCCCATCTGCATCACCGAGTTCCAAGCTGTGCCATCAGCCTGCCTTCAGGATCAAAGGCCACCCCTTAGCCTAGGAGCTGTCATCTCCCAGACACACTCTGTCCTTTTCTCCTGAAAAAAATCTCAGCTTCCTAAGTGGCAAGGAAATACTGAAGTGTTGGGTTCCTACTTTTCTCTTGAATTTTTTCAGAAGCCATCACTAGTACATTTTAGAACATTCCAGAAAAATCCTGACAGTGGTAGTCGTAGTGCCTACACGGATTACAGCTGCTACCTGAGAGAGAAGCCAGAAAGGAAGTGGCAGCATTAACCAGAGTGGATGGTATTTAACAACGAACGGTCCTTGGTTTAAAGGGAGAGCTGCCTTCCTGAGCCCCTGTCCTTCCAAGGGTGGGATGTCAGGAAAGCTGCTTCTCTGCCCAACTGGTGGGGAAAGTGAGGCAAGGTTGGTGGGCTGAGCTTTAGAAGGCAATGGGATTCCAGCTGCTTCCTTCTGGGGTGGAGGCCAGCCCCTGACACTCAGCCAGGCCCGCAGAATCTTCCTCATTCGAGAACTTTTCTCCCCACACTTTGGAGGACACAAGCTGGACCTGGCTTCTGGAAAAGCTGGATTTGGCTCAGGCAGCTCCCCTAATTAATGTCCTTTGGCCCAGCTTCTTGGGGCCTGCTGGGGTAGTTTTGGTTGCC
>NW_004567126.1:19887256-19931422 GCF_000260355.1 Condylura cristata
GGGAGGACTGGCTCCTCATCCTGGTGTTTGGAAGTGGCCTCCGGCCTCCCACTTCCTGCACCCCTCAACTGAGATGGAGGTGACTGCACACCTCTTTTGAGAGTCTCTTGATCCCCACTGCTCCTGCATTTCCCACCAGAGTGCCCTGCAGGGCTCAGGCACAGCCCTCGGCCTGCTCACTGTCCCCAGCAGCAGCTTTCAGTGCATAGAACAGACCTTAGGGATCACAAGGAGAGTAGATCTTTATAATATCAGAGATGGAAGGGGGGCCCAGAGTCACACCTGGTCACACCTCCTGATTATCCAGAAGGGAAACTGAGGACCAGTCATGAGGAAGAGGTGCTTAAGGCTACATGTCTGTCAAACATGAAGACAAGATCTTGCAGCAGGCCCCAGCTTGACTGTTCTTACAACTCCACACTCTGTCTGGACCTAGCACAAGCACAGCTCAGCACAGCTCAGCACAGCTCAGCACAGCTCAGCACGGCTCGCGCAGCAGCACTCACCAGCCCAGGCTCCTGCCTGCTCTGCCCCAGTGGGCCTGAGTTGGAAAAGGCTCACATGCTTCCCGTAAGGACTCAAGTTTTAAAGCTGAGGTTCAGAGAGGAATGACAGAGCCTGGGCTGGAACCCAAGTTTCCCTTCCCCATGGACAAGAAGACTCACGTCCTCCAGCTTCAATGTCCAGACTTATTCCCACACCCCAGTAGTGTGACCTGCCTGATGTTGCCTTGTATGTGACTCCCTCTTAGGCCACTTGACTCCCTCTCACGGTGCAAGAGAATCCCAAACACCATAGGTGAGAGGAGGCTGGGCGGCCCTCAGGGCTGGGGCTAGGCAGCTGGAGCCAGTGCGGGAGGAGAGCTCCTCCTGCTAGGTCTGCTGGCCTCCCTCCGGGCATTTTGGGGTTCAGATGGCCTCTGCTGGAGGGGTCTGCAGGATCTCCTCACAGATGGCCCTGGTGGTGTTACCCCTACAGACTCTCACCTGAAGCCTCCGGCTTCCAGTCACCCGGCAGCCTGCTATCAGCTGATGTCCAGGTGCCAACCACCTCTTGGGACAGGCTCCAGCCACCTGGTGGATGAGCATCCCAGAGGGGCTAGGGGAAGGAGGCCCAGGTGAGAACACTAACTTAGTATCTCGAGGTTTGGTTCTAAACTAAATTGGCATGACGTAGGCTCCCACTTCCCTGAGGGTGAAGAGGCCTCTGGCTAGAAGAAAGACTCTGGGGGCAGATGGGGTGGGAGGGGTGAGTCAGGGGCAGGTAGCCTGGTAAGGCAGCTTTTCTTTTTCTAGCAATCAAGACCTTGAAAGTCCAGGAGGGGAGAGGGCTACTTGCGATCTCACAGCAGGGGCCTCCCCTTGCAGCCCTGGCAAAGTCACCCTTGTCCCAGTCACAGCTGCCTGCGCTTCTCAGCGGGCTGAAGTCCTGCAAACAGGCGGCACACGGAGCTCTGTGCCTCATCAGCCTCTCTGAGCACAGATGAAGGGGGTATCCGGCCTGGAGGGGAAGTGTGTGGTATAGGGTTGGCCAATGCAGCCGCTCTGGCTGTGGCCTCCAGGGGGAGCGATCCGACTTGTCCCACTCTGCCCCAAGACAAAATATTATGGCTGGTGGCCAGAGACAGATATTGATCTAATGTAAGTCAACGCTGTGCAGAGGGTTGAATTTCTAAAGTAATGAGATCCCCATCCCGGAAGGTATTCAAACCTAGCTTGGGGTGCTGTTGAGAAGATTCGTATATCAGGGCCTACTTTCAGATGCCTTCTAAGTTACTGACAATGGGCTTCTGCAGCCTTCATCTGAGGATTCAAAGGATAGAAGTAGGATTAACTCTTGCCTGAAGAGAAATAGGACACAGACAAACTCCTGCCTTCCTGCTGTTTTACTCAGTCACGCTCTTTCCCAGGATGCCTCTATGCCCTTAGGCCCTGCTACCTGGTTCTTCTTTACCTGACATGTTCATGGCGGGGGGGAAAAGGGAGGCTGTGAGCCCCTCTGCGCAGGCTGGAGAGGTGAGGATCTGGAGCTGGGCATGCCCAGGGAACTTTCCAAAGCTCAGCCCAAGTCTAAGCCGTGTCCTTGGGCCGCCAGCCTGGGCAAAGCCACCTGGGCCTACAGTCAGGACGGCAGGTCACGAGGATGGTGCTCCCGGACTTCTCCCTGCGCCCTCCCAGGTTTGCTGGTCTCCAGGCCCCCAGCCCCGCCCCAGGGCTTGCTCACACACCTTGGGCTCTCCACTGGGGTCACGGAGGGATGGGGATAGGTTCATAGCCAGACTGAAAGGCTTGGGGGTGGGGAGCGAGAGGGTGGGATGCATGAGAGCTGGCTGGAAGAACAAGACAAGCCATCGTTTTTTGAGTTCCTGGTCCATGCCTGGCATGAGCGAAGTGTTGGTGTCTATCAGCTGGCTTAATTCTCACTGGCATCTAATTTGCATCCTCCCCTCACTTTTACAAACAAGGAGACCATGATTCTGATCGATTAGGTATATGCACGCACAAGGTCACACAGAAAACAGCCAAGCATTCACGCTCAGGGCCGTGTCATGCCAAAGCCATCTCATCAGCAGGGGGCTGATCTCTCACAGCCCCCAAACCTAGGACCGGGTCAGGGGAAGGACCTCAGCACCAACCTAAAAATGACCAAGACCACCAAGTAAGGGTCAAAGTGCTGGGAGCAGAGGCAAAGCCTTCTCAGGAGACCCCTAATTCCTGCATGGCCTGCTCTTGACCCCACAGCTCTAGGCAAACAACTCCAGGCTCTGTTGGCCAAACTCTCCTCTCTTGACTTTCAAGCCCTATAAAGCTATGCCTTCACCTACTTGCCAGGTGTTTCTCTCACCCTATGTGTCCTCGCTGGCCTTCACCTGCAACTTCTCCAGTTATCCTTCACTCTAGGAAGACTCTCCTCTGTCCCACCCCACGCTTGGTCTTGCCATCTCTCCTCCTGCTTCTGCTCCCTCACCCCATCCTTCCTCTCCTACTTCAATACACCCTCACTCCCCCACTTTTTAAGAGCCATAGCTCCCACACTAAAAAGTTCATAGAAGACTGGACTGGAACATTTGGGGAGTCCTGCCTGGCACCCCACATTGTATGCTGCCGGTTTGGTCAATCAGTCTCAGTACTCCCTTCACGGGCCGAGCAGGCCCAGGGTTCAGGTACCAGGCAACACCTTCCCAATGCCTCCCACCGCAGCCCCCCTGAGCCCCAGCCTCCCTGGATGGGAGGGCCAGAGGCATGGCTACCCCCAAAATAGAGCGCCAGCCCAGCTCTGAGGCACTAGGTAGGGTGTCTGAGACCCTGCCCTGGGGATTCAAAACCCATCCCAGTGAAGCCCAAATAAAGAGATGCCCAGGACTCACCCCATCTCTGAGCTGCAGTAAGGGGGGCAGACACCTGCTTCTTGAGCACACGCCCCTCTCTGGCCCGGGACTGTCCGGAGAGCATCTTCCTGGGCAGGACATTTCAGCTCCCTCCTCCCTCTGTTCTCCTCCTCCCAATGAGCTCATCTGTCTGGGGCTCCCTGCCCCCCCTTCCCTGAAAGGATATTTCGATAGAACCTGGGAGAAATAGGAAAAAGAGGAAGGGAGGGGTTGAAGAGTGGCTGCCGACCTGCCTGTGCCCAGAGCCCCTAGAAAGTGGAGATGGGTAAGAGGGAGCCGTGGACTCCCCAGGGAGGAGGGTTCAGCAAGAGTTTACTCCAGCTGGCTGGCAGGAGGAGGGCTGGGAGCAAAGGTGCTGAAGCCCAGGTGCCAGCTCCGGGCTCCCTGCTGGACCGCTAAGCCACGCGCCTGCGGATCGGTTTGGTGCATGCTTGTTAACCCCCTCCGCACCTGCCAAAGTTCAGCGGATGCGGCCACTTTGGCTGGGGCCAAGCTGGTACTCAGAACTGGTAGGAAGGAGTGGGGAGCAGAGACGAGCTGGAGCAGACCTGGGCGCGCTAGAAGAGACGCCCAAAAGTTTGTAGTATTCACTGGATCTCAACCTGAGAGGATTTAGGGGCATTTAACTTTAAATGCAGGCAGAGAAGCCACTGTCCTGAGGTTGGGCCCTGTTTATAACCAGAGGGTAGATCGGGAAAGGCAGGGCCTGGAGCTGCTCCGGGCGGTGGGAGGGGCTGTGAAGTGTGTGTGTGTGGGAGGGGGGGCTCCCTGCAGAGCTGAGTTCTCTGGCTTGCAGCCTCTAAGAGCCGAGTCAGCGCCACTGGCGAAGCAGTTACCTGCAATGCCCCGACCAGAGCCGCGAGGGCTGATGGGGAGGAGGAGGAGGCGGCCAGCAGGCAAGGGCAATAGGGGTGCCCGAGGGGGAGGAGGATCCCTGCCAGGCTCTAGTTACTTAGGAGGAACTCCTCTCAAAATAGCTCAGGAGACCTCACCAGCGTTCTCCCTATCCCTTCCAACCAGCCGGGGGTCTTGACCGGCTTTCTGAAAACTGACAGTGATGGAGATACCCATCCAGCAGCCCTGGTAGAAGGTGAGAAAATACCTCCCAGCCCCTCCCCCCAGGCACCTATCAGGGTAAATGCTGCTGCCAGAGGCTGGAAGCTGGAATCTGCCCCCATGATTCCCCTCTTCCCCCCCCCCCCCATACCTCTCATCTTCCTCCCTCCAATCAGGCTCCCTAACTGGGTAGGGGAGGAGGGCAGGAACCAAAGCATTCACCTGGCCTTAGAAAAAACAGTTGGACTAACTGCTTCAAAGAACCCTATGTGAACCCTATACCCCCCACCCCCAACAGCATCTTCTCCCTTAAATCTAGATCCTGTCTCCTCCAGTTTGGGAATGAAAAGTTCCTGACAGCAACTTGGCACCAGGCCCAGTCCTTCTCTGCATCCCTGAAAACTTGCTCTTCAAGGTATTTCTGAGCCAGGCCACCCAGGACCTGAGCGTGAATAGCCCATCACCAGCTGGGGGCGGTGGAAGACCGTGCTGCCCTGGTGAGGAGCCACTCTTCCTGCCCCTCCCAAAGACCGGGAGGGGGCCTGAGTGGGGTGGTGGGGTGCCTCTTCCAGGAGCGAAATCTGAAATCTCCGGGAACTCTGACCTGTTGGTGGCCTCTCCCTGGCTCCCTGGGAGGCTCCGCCACCTGATCAGTGGTCTGGTTTTGAGGATTTTTCAGGGAAGTGCTCTAAAAATGTAAAACAACTCCAGCCGCTAATGCATCTTTTAAGCACTTTTCCTGCCCAACTGTGGGGCCCTCCTGATGTTCTTCAGAGGAAAGCTGGGGGTGTGGGGAGAGACACGCAAATAAGGGGAGGTTCTCATCTTGGCTGGAGCCGTCACCTTCTCTGTGACCTTGGCCACCCATCCTGCCTCTTTGTCCCATGTTTTGTGTGGTTTTGTTTTGAATCTGTGAGGCCTGCAGGTTTCCTTAGGGCCCTCCCTGTGCTAAGAATTGGCAGCGGTGGCACCGAGGTGAAGGCCAGTGGGAGGAAGTCAGCCCCTCCTCTTGTCACCCTGATCTAAAAATAGACAAGGGCTGTGCCCCTCCCCTCCCCCTCCTGGGGCAGGGGTCACTTTCCTTCCCATTGGCTCACCTCTGCTCTCATTTTAAGCCTCCTGTTTTGGGAAACATGACCCCTGCTATAAAAATAAAGTGCCCAGCAGCCTATGGGCTATGGGGTGCCTGGCCCTGTTGATCTGTGTCGGACCTCCTGGGGAAGGAGAGCTCAGCCTTTCGGGGCCACAGACCTCTTTGAGAATAATAAGAGCTAAAATGTCCTGTGACTGTTGCTCAGCCAGTCTTCAGAGCCACCCCTGCCCACTCTGGGTGTTTGTGAGGCCTGGGGCAAGTGTACAAAGGGAAATAACATATATCATAATATAAGTAATAAATCAAGATAACAACGTGTCAGAATTCACCTAACGTCCTCTGATGGTGGTTCATTTGCCAGGGTCCTCATTTGAAGAGCACGTCTAAAAGCCATTCCCTGGTCTGCAGGTCTTTGTCCCGGTAGGGATGCAGCTCTCCTGCATGCATGTGAGTGTGCCCCCCGCCTGCCAAGTCCCGTCCACCTGTGGCGACCTGCACACAGCTGTGCCTTGTCCACTCCCCACTCTCTGGGCCTGTGGGTGCACATCCACCAGTTAGCTCTGGAGAGGATGGTCCTGGAAAAGAAGCTTTCAGAGTTGAGTCAAGAAGTCCAGAGCTCTCCCAGGAACACGGGCTAAAAGAGGAGGTACAAGCCACATCCCCTCCTATACCATGAACCCTTTTCCAATGAGGAGAGGTATGGCCAGAGAAGGGCCAGAGTGAGAACCTCTCAACTCAGGAAGCTGGCACCCCTGTTGCCCAGGCCTCAGGGTGGCATTGCCCTTCACCCCACAGGGTCAGTTTTATTCATTTTGCAAAGGAGTCTTCTGCAGAAGATTGTGTAACTTGCTCAAGGTCGTTCCTCAATAAATGTTGGGCCTGGGCCTTGACTTTGGGCATCTAACTTCTAAGTCGCTGTTCAAGGCATCAACTAAATTGCACAGAGCCCCCTGGGGGTGAGGTAGGGCTCAAAGAGATCTTGAGCATTTCTTACACAATTTCCAGGGAGCCTTGGTTACTTTGAAGGCCACCAAGGAGCTCCGGTTAAGAAGTTTGGAGGTGGGAGTGAGGCCAGGAGGTGGAAACAGGTTTCCACATGGCACCAAGCATGCAAAGAATGGGGGTTCAGGAACACAAGGGATCTGTGGTTGCAGGAGGGGCTTGGCTTGTTGGGAAAAGGGTGCTGGGGTGCCTATCAATCCAAACCACCCCAAATAGCGCTACTCACTGTTAACTCAAGGCTGTCTGGAAAAGGGCTGCTGTTCAGTCTCATCTCAGCTCTCTGACTTTGCTGTGACCCCTCTTGATGCCAGGAGGTCCTTCCACTTCCACCCCCAAAGACAGGCCCAGGGAGTCTAAGCAGGTTTTAATCTCTTGGAGGAGGGTGAAAAGGTGGGGTTTGAGGGAGATGGCTGAGGAAGTGAAATGAGAAATTAAGAGGTGCCGGCGGAGGGTAAAGCGGGGCTCCGGGCCAAGGACCAGACACAGATTGGTAGTGTCTGGCCTGATTCCCTAACCAGGAACATCGTGATTGCCGAGGAGTCTATGAAGAAATGCGAGAGGTTGGTGGGCGGTGGGCGGGGGCGGACTGCGATCGGGAGCTCTCTTCCCGGATCCCTGCACCGAGGTGGCCGGCCGCTGCACGCGCACGGGGTTCGGGGTAGCCGGAGGCGCGCGGTTGCAGGAGACAAGCTCGCACTCGCTCACTGGCTGCGGCAGCGCCCGCTGCGGACATTCGAGCGGTCCCTTCATGGTTCGGCGAGAGGACGCGGCTACTCTCTCCCGGCTCCCCAGAGCTGAACCACAGCTTTCCAGCACCCGAAAAGCTCCGTCTCTACTCCCCTAACTCTCTTCTTCATTGGCAGTTCTGCACATGGGGTGGTGAGGGCGCCTGCGGGCGGGCTCTGCAGCACCGAACCGCTGCGGCCCAGCCGGAGCTGGAGAGGCACTGGGGGACCCTGGCTGTTCCCGGGGTTCCGGGACCGCGGGGCGGGGCGCACTAGCCGGGCGCGCTGCGGGCGGGGGCGCCCGGAGCTCCGGGGCGGCCACCGCCCCTCCTGCGGCTGGAGCGCTTCCAGAGCAGAGGCGCAGCGTCGCTCGCCTCTGCGCTCTCGGCGGTCCTCCTCCTCGCCGTGCTCCTCCTTCTCCTCCGCGTGCCCTCGGCAGCCGCTCCCGCAGCCGGCTCCTCCTCTCCCTCCCCCCAGCTCTCCCCCGGCGCTCTCCGCGCTAACTTTCGCGAGCCCGACCTGCGGCGCAGAGCTCCGGGCAGCGTCGTGGCCCACTGCAGGCCGAGGGCTGCGAACGCAGCGGTGCCCTGTATCCCATTCTCGCGCCCCTGGCGCGCTCCGGAGAGAACTCAGCGATGTCCGGGGCTGGGGACCGAGGCGAAGCGCGGGCGAGATGGCTGGGCGCTGGGCTTTTGGGTAAGGCAGCCCTAGCTTGGCCCCTTCTGCATCCACCTCTGTCCAGCAAGGGACACTTAAAAGAGGAGTGTGCCTTTCTCGGATGGGGTGGGCTTTGAGCGCGGCACGGGTTGAACACCGCTGCCGCCCGCTTCTCGCTGGACGCCTGGCTCCGCGGCTGTGGTTCCCGGGCTCTGTGGGCATGCATCTCCGCTCCAGCGGTCGGCCGGCCGGCCTCGGGATTAGTTTTTTGCTGTCTCTGGCTCCTTTAACTCCAGTCTTCTGGAGCATGCTAGTGGGGTGGCAGCGCAGCGCGGGTCTCCTGATTTCAGCGGTCCAGGTGTTCTGGAGGAGGGTGTCCATGCCTTGGATGTAGGGGATGCCAGGTGGGGTGCACTTGTGATCCTAAGGATGGTGCTTTCTGCCCCCTGCCCAGAGCTGTTTGCAACTTGGATGCTTGTTACCCAGGTATTAGATGTGCACCAACTGGGAGGGGAATTGGAGGCTCTTCTTCCTCCTGGTCTTTTTTATTTTTGGCTCTTCTGCCCTCAGCCTCCTCCACTGCCCACAGCCTTTCCAGCCCACACTAAGGACTGGAGGGTGTTGGAGGGACTTACAAGATCATTCAAGTGCCCCTTTAGAAGGCTCTTGTCTCCTGCAAAGAAATTCCAGAGGGAGGACTAGCCTAACCTGCTTCAGCGCTGCAATTTTGGGATAAATATGAAGACTGAGGAGACACAGGGAGCAGTTTTAATATCCATTAATATGAACCTAATAGATTTAAGTATCAACTCTAAGAGATTAGGGGCGGGTAGTCATTAGTCCAGTATGCAGTTGCCTTATAATTCGTGGCCGGATTTCTATGTAAACCGACTCCAACCCTGGCACATGCACCTCTTCCTGTTTATATTTGTCAGATTTGGCTTTTGGCAGCTACCCCCATTGGGTTAGGCATACAAGAAAGCATTTGCACTGGAAACAGGGAGTAGCAGCCTTTAAGGGCGTGTTTCTGCAAAAGTAAACAGTGTGCAGACCTATCATGCTGGCAGCCAGTGATGTAGGGTATAGAGTATTTCCTTCACTTTGGAGCCATGCATTTAATGACATCCCTTCGGCCGGAGAGAATAAAATAGCCTGCAGTTTTCCCTTGTACCTTGGCACGGTTGTATACTGGTTTCACAGCGACCCCGATGAAGAGGGCCTGAGACCTGCAGCTCCCCTTCATGGGGTGGGCACAGTGCCCTCCACATTACCTTCCCACCCCCACCCCCATCTAGTCTCTGATCAGCCATATCCCTCTGTGGCTATGGCAGAGTCGGGGCGAACAGAGAATTCAAATTCATCCACTCATGAAACTGGCCCATGGAATACCTCTGGCTTCCCATCTTCCTGCTGCCTGGATGGATGGTGGGATGTCAGAGGCTGTGAAAATATTCCTAGAACCAGTCACCTGTGGGAAACCACACTGTACACACACACACACACACACACGTGTGTGTGCATGTGTGCATATGCACTGCGGACAGAATCTTAGTATTTTTCCCAGGTGGAAGACTCCACCTCCTCCAGGGACTGTTTTGCTGAACAGACCAGGTGGAGACAGGCCCCTTGGAGTGGGTGAAGGTGAATGCCTGAGCTACTCCCAGGGAACCCTGGAGTTCCCTGGTTTGTGGGTGGGAGACCAGCAGGCCCCTCTGCTCTGCCCTGGACCTTGCTGGGGCAGCCCCTACCAAGCCTTCCCAGCAGTATGGCTCTGAGGTGCAGCCTCGCTCTCCTTCTAGGAGGGGAGATGCGGAGATGGTTAGACAGGCAACTGGAGAGGTGTCTTAGTAGTGCGGGAGCTGGGCGCCACAGCACCGCGCTTTCCTGGGAACCATGGTCCCAAGAAAGGTGATGATTTAACCAGGGGTTCATGGCCAGTTGGTGGTCAAGTACTTGAGAATCCTGGCCTTTTCGTCTCTTCATATCAAGTTGCCTCCCAGTTAAGCAAAGTCTGGTAAGGGGGAAGGGTAGCAGGGATTGTGGTAATGGGCTGAAGGACGAGTGAGCTTGGGGGGCTATGCTGGGGGGCTCAGAGCTGTTGTTCTTACCACTGTGGAGCCTGGGTCCAGCAGTCCTCTACCTCTCTAGCCCTCTCTCCCCATGTCAAACTCAGCCTCACTGACTGCGAGTAAAATGATTTTTGATCACCTGACAAAAAAACCCTTTTCTTAAATTGCAAAGCCGTCTCCAAGGCTGTTGTATTCCAGTGGGGGTTCGTGTGGGTGCCAGCCTCTTCCTAAACATGAAACTGGTAATATATCTGTCCTGCCCACCCTTTCCTTGTTCACTGATTTGCTTAATTGCTGTGATCTGTGTTAATTATCACTTGTGAGCATGCTATGTTGCACAACCTTCTTTCCCTTGGTATGTATTTACTAAGGGCTTGTTTAATGAGAATGCAATTAAAGAGAGGGTGCTCAGGGCTCACTCAGAGGAAGGAAGAGGAATTGGCAAGTTCAGTGTTCACGGAGAAGAGGACAAGCCAGGAAAGGCAAGCGGTGAGGGAGACCCAGGTTTGAATCTGGAACTGATGATTGGTCCTTTTTCTGGAGATGCAGGTATGGACTCCCCACCTCCTGGTGGGATCATCCCAATGGGTAGACACACCAGACAGATTCTGCCACCTTGTCCTTTGGCTGTGAGTGTAGGCATCTCTCAAACCACTGGCTGGCCATGCCCATTCTGAGGGCTGTAAGAGGAAGGACATATATATTGAGCAGACTTGTTTGCAAAGCTGGGTTTGCTGCACACCCAGTGCCGTCTCAGGGGGCATGCTTCCATCCTGCAAAGCTCCTGGGGGTGGGCAGGAAGCAGGTAGGTTGCCTAGTGAGAGGGAGATGAAATCTTTCCTTTGCCTCTGGCCCAGGGGCCTTGCCCCGCTCAACCCAACTGCCCACAGCCCCAAGGCTGGCACCCCAGGAGGGGTCTTGTCCTATTGGTCTTGACCCACTTTCTGGCTCCAGCTTGAGCTTGGGACCTGTCTGCCTTCTTTGGGACCAGAGCGTATCAGCTTCCCTATTTAAGTAAGCCTTGTTTCCACCTGCCATGCCAGGCCAGCCCCGGGAGCTAAACTTAGAGTAGGCAACACCCCTTGCTCCACTTCCTTCCGCCACTTGGGTGGGTGTGACTATCCCCTAGATGTGGGGAAAGGTGTTGGGAGTCTCCTACCTTGGTTTTTGCCTCGGAGCATCTGATAGTCGCCATGAGATTTCTGCTCCTGTGAGTATTTAATAATAATCTGTGCAGATATGGAATGTTTTTTCACTTGAATAAAACTTGGGAGTCTTGAGTCAATTCTCCTGGGGGCTAAGGCAATCCATAGCACCCAGATGTGGATGGGGGGTGGGGTAGAGTTCAGATAAAGGCAGAGAAAATGGTGCCCTGACGGTGGCCAAAAGGTTAGGGCTTTTAGTTGGCAAAGGCAAGGCTATGGGCTTAGGACTGAATTCCAAGGGTTATGAAGTGGTTATAACTCCATAAGGCCAGAAAGAGGCTCCCAATCTCCTCCTTTCCTCCCTCCCAAATACGGCCAATACACGTGCACCTGGAGGTTCTAAAGAGTTAAGTCTGGGGCAGAGGGAAGTCCTTCTTGCTGCAGGATAAAGCTGCATGGAAATAATGACCTCAAGGGTGGTACAGTGTTAAGCAATGTGAATCACCTGGAGACATTTTAGTCCCTAAGTTAGGGTTGCTTTGGGTTCTGTCAGGCCTGTGATGGGGCCAGCCCTGTCCCCCTCCTCCTACCCCTCTCTCCTCTCAGGCCAGAGACAGGGAAGATAGCCACCCTGCTTTGGACCAGTGCACACCAGATGTGGCACCTCTGGCTTTCTCAAGGTCAACAGGCACAGCAGTGTCTGCCTTGAGTCTGCTGACTTCTCTGCTTGCTGGGGGTCTCTAGAGAATCACGGCCTGCTCCCTCCTCCCCCAGCACAGCCTCATAGGGCAGAAGGCATGGTGCCAGGCAGGTCCCTGGGCTTCAGGTCTCCCAGACACAGATAGCAGGACTTGTAATATCTGGCTAGGAGGGTGAGCTCTGGACAGAGCCAGGCTGGCCCAAGCCTCTTGATGCCTTCACTCGAGCAGGGCTCTAGACTCCTTGGAAATATCCCCTCCAGGCTACCGTGACAATATCGATGCTTCACTGGGGGAGGCTGGGAGTCCTGAGTGTATTAGAGTTAAGTCATCCACATAGGCGCACACTAATCAGGCAGAAATGTGCACTGTAATGCACCAGAACTTAAAGAAATAGTTTTCTCCTCTGTCTCGATTTTTTCCCCCTGCTTCTATCTATTTAAAGGAGCCCCAAAGATTGCACTTTTGATATGTGTCTTTGGTGTTCTTGGATATTTGCTCTGACTAGAGTGGGGGTGGGGGTTGGGGTCTATGGCCTCTGATTTGCATTCCCCCATGGTCCTTGGTATCCCAGTTCCTGGGCAGTGGTGCAGTGAATCTTGCACCAGTGAAGCCCTGGTGGGCCCTTCTGGGGCACGAGCTTGTGCCCTGATGGAGGAGGCTGCAGCTAGCAGGAAGCTGCCTTCTCTGAAGAGCTTCTCTGTTGCCACACTGCAGCTCTTTGTTCTTTGGTTTACTGGGTAGCAGGGGTCAGGGCAGAGCTGGGGGGTCGCCTATCATCAGGTCATCTTCTACACTGGAGGGTGGAGGTCTATTCCCAGACTTCCGGGGCTGGTGGTGATGGGGGTGGGTTGGAGAGCGGGACAGAAGTAAAAACAAAAACAAAACAAAACAAAAAAAAACAAAGAGGCTTGGGAGAGCTGGCCTGACTGCACTGTTATCTCACAGGATGGCCTTCAGGAGAGGTGAAAAGCAGATTTGCCTCTCAATACTGCTTGTTCTGTTTTCACGTTGTGTGGCCTTGAGCTAGTTAATCATTCTGAGCTGTTTCTCTATTTTGTATAGTGGGGATAAAAATAATAGCGACCTCTTAGGCTGATGACAAGGATTAAACGAGACAGTATTTCTAAAACACCTGTCCATCTTACAGCAAGTGCTCAGTCCCAGATCCATATTTACTCTGTGGCCCTGGGGAAATTCTCAACCTCTCTGAGCCTTGATTTCATCTGTACAACAAGAAAAAGTGGACCTGCCTTTGGCATGTTAGTAAAAGTTGGTGTTGCTATGTATAAAATCTCCAGCATGCTGCTTCTCAAAGCGTGGTCCCAGATTGCCGCAATCTCTGGAAACCTTTGAGAAAGGCAAAATCTCACGCTCCACTCTAGAACTTCTGATCAGAAACTAAAGGAGTGGGACCACTCTTCAGGTGATTCTGATGTGCTCAAATTTAAAAGCCAAGGCTCCAGTACAATTCCTGGCACACAGGAGCTGATCAAAGAGTGAGGGCTAATTAAAAGAATAGCTCAGCTCTAATTAGAGCCCTGGTGGGAAAATCCTGTTATTTTAGAAAGGGAGGATTTTCTTGCTTTGGGGGTTGGGGATGCTGGAAATGTCTCCTGTTGACCTTAGGGAAGCCTCCCAACCTCCTTGTGCTGGGTTGTCTTGCCTATTATTTGGTGTGGTAATAGTATATCACTTGTGGGATGCGCTTGAGGATTAAGTGTGCCTGATACATGGTAAGCGCTCAGTAAATACCAGCTTTTATTGACAGCGGCAGGATCATGAGTGGACCATGGGGCGTTTTATTAAAAAGCATCGCTCAGATGGCGCCATGTGTCACCATCGTCACTGGACACAGCAATAGGAGGCTGGTTATGATGCACCCAGTGGTGACTAAGTTAGACAAGAGAGGCTGGTCCCGGAGAGTGAGGATGGGCTGGTGGCCTTTAAAACAGACTGTCCCTGACTGTCTGGGGAACAAGAACTGTTCCAGAAATCGCCCGCAGAACTGAAGCTGACCTGGGCTGAGGGACTCTCACCTGGCTTGGTTGCTAAACCCAGGCAGTTCAGCCAAGACTTTTCCCTGTTAGAGCGGTGGGTGGCCGCCTCTAGATGCGGTAGTGGAATTAATGGAACAGCCTGGATCCTTTAGCTCTGACATTCTGGCAACGCCAAGCTGGAGGTTCAAGTAGTTGGGAGAAGCTGCAGTCTGGGCAGGGAGCACAGGAATCCCTGGCTGCTTGCCACTGCCTTTGAGTCAGACCCCAGGTGGGATTCCAGCTACCCCTGGAAGTTTGGATACTTTGCTCCTCTGGGTCTCACTTTTCCCACCTGTACAACATGATTAACAATAGCCACCTTCCAGGCTGGAGGAGAGAATGAAGCAAGATTACTCATCTGGAGCACTGAGCAAGGCTCCCTGCCCAGCAAGTTACGCCAGGACCCCTGTTCTTGTCATCACTGGAAATAGGAGCTGGGTCCCCTCTGAGTCCTCACCTGGGGCCCCTGGGGACTTCCATCTAGGGACAAGGTGAGGTGAGCATCAATTCTGGCGATGACCTTGAAGCACAGTGGGTTTTCCAGGAGGACCTTGTAGGTGGAGAGGAGAGCCCAGCCCCCTTGCAGGGACTCATGAGGTGGTCCCAGAGGCCCGGCTGGAAACTGGCTTCCACCTGTCCAAACAGCAGTAGTATGCTGCCGTGTGTTGGAGGGGGAGGGGACCCCGAAAGGGGAAGAGCGTTTGGGGACCTTCGCAGGTCTAGGAGCCCGTGCTGGATTGCCAGGTGGCTCCAGGACAGCTCTTCCTCTGAGTCGGGAGTGGACAGAGGTCCAGTGGTCCTGCGCCCTGTCCTCGCCACCGCTGCACACATTCCGCATCCTGGGTCCGGCATCTGCCGCCCTGCGGTGTCTCCGCCTTCTTCTTTCCCTCCCTTCGCTGCTCTGCTCGCTCCGCCCTCGCACTGCGGGTAGCCGAGAGGGGCAGTCTCCAGCCCATGCCCACGTTATTTCATCCTGACCCGCTCATCGCCTTTTTGTTCTCAGGGTCGCGTTCAGTGACCAGAGGCTGTGGACTCAGAGGGTCAAGCACGGTACCCCGGGGAGTCCCTCAGCCTCTCAGCCCCTAGTGTCCCGTAGGAGCCCCCAGGGCTCGGGGAGGAGAGGCGCCGGGCAGTGCCCGGGACTGTGGCTACTGCTTTTCTCTTGTTCCCCTCAAGGGACCCTCCTCCGCCTCCTCCACCCCCACCCCAACCGCCCAGAAACGGAGAACATAAGGGGGAGGCCCTGTGCCCTCCTAGGGGGAAATTCCCAGCTCAAACAGAAGGGGGCCACCTGCTGCGGGGGTGTGGGGACGGCACCTCCTGACACTGCTTCTCCCGGTTAGGGGAGCAGCCGGGGTGCAGACGCGGCGGCCACCACCAGGGCGTCGTTTTCTGGTGTTGGGGTGACCCCTGGCGGTCACTCAGATTGCTTAGAACGCGGCTAACGCTAATTCAATCCTGCCGGGACCGTAGGGAAGAAAAGGAGAACTGGGGCTGGCGGCCAGCCAGCGTCCACTGAAGTAAAGAGGCTCTGAGGGTGACAGACCACCCCATCCTGCTGAGCCTCCTCCCAGAGCGCCAGCTTGGAGGTTTTATTAAAGGAGGCGGCACCTCCGACAGGTCTCTTCCTCCTCCCGGTGTCGCTGTCGCTGGAGGTGTCTGTGGGAAAGGCCACAACCATCTACGCCGTCAACGGCACGGAGATTCTACTGCCCTGCACCTTCTCCAGCTGCTTTGGCTTCGAGAACCTTCGCTTCTGGTGGTCCTACAACAGCAGTGATACATACAGGATTGTAAGTAGTAGGGGGAGGGACGGGACAGCCCAGAACCCCACCCCTCGTGAAAGTGAGGGTCTCCTCACTTTCGATTCCCACCCGAAGCAGCCCTCACCCTCCTTTGATGGTGCCCAGGGCCACTCTATCTCCCTGGAACCTTTTCAGAGTCTGTCTGGAAGGATCTAAGTGGGTGGACTGCCAAAATTTGGAGTCTGTTGGAATGTTGGGTAGAGTCCTTTTTCTGGTCTGAAGTGATACCTGAAATGTGACTGCATGTGTAAAATCAGTCATTTGACTTCAAAATGCAGGAGAGAGAAAGAGCTGGAGAACTGGACTTGGAGAAAGGGGAGGAAGCTGGAGGGGAGAAGGGTCTATGGGAGCATGGGGTGGGGAGGGACAGAGGATGGATGGGTACTGACTACTCACTCTGCAGTCTCGGAGCGGGAGGGGTCCAGCGCCCATACGGGAGGCCCCTAGAGACCTACTCTGGATTGAGTCAAACGTTGAACTCAGTAGGGGCTGACGGACGGTGCCGTGGGCTTGACCCAGGTCTTGATGCAGGGCAGGAGTCCAGGTGCACAGAGGGCTTGGGGAGGGGTGTCAGCAAGGTTTGGGGGGCATCTGCAGGAAGCGTTATGGAAAAGTTTTCATGAAGGGGCTCCGTTCCAGGGAGGCCTTCGTAAAGGAACATGGCTTGATCTGAAGCCAGCAAAATTCAGGTTAGGTGGGCAGGTCAGACAGAAGGCCAAGGGAGGGGTATGCTTGAGTGCAGAGTGGGAAGGGCCATGTCACGACCTTGAGGATGCTGATTCTTTCATGGCTACCTCTCTTCTCTCCCCCCTCAAGCTCATAGATGGGACTGTGAAGAATGAGAAGTCTAACCCCAAGGTGAAGTTGAAAGATGATGACCGCATCACTCTGCAAGGCTCCACTAAGGAGAAGGTGAACAACATTTCCATCCTGCTCAGGGACCTGGAGTTCAGCGACACCGGCAAATACACCTGCCACGCGAAGAACCCCAAGGAGAATCACCTTGAGCACCAGGCCACCATCTTCCTCCAAGTTGTTGATAAATGTATGTGGGTGAGGGAAGGGAGAAGGGGGGGTCGGGGAGACAGGCAAGAGGGACAGGAGCTGGGGGAGGGTACCCACCAGAATTACTGTGAAAGAGTACAATGGGTCACACTGGTGTTTTCGTTCAATTGATGCTTTCAAGTTACATCTGGAAGTTGAATGGTTTTGTGTGCATACTTACTGGGCTACTGAATAGCTTGTGCGTCAGTCACCCTTAGCTCCTCTGAGCCTCATTTTCTCCATCTATAAAATGGGAATATGGCTGCATTCTCCTAGGGTCATAGCAAGAGGAACGTTCCTCAAGAGTGTTCGGGACAGATCCTACTCTTTCTGTATGTGCTATTACCACTCTCACATCCCTCCAAGGCCTGGCTACTTGTGTGTTCTGTTGGCAAAAGTCGATGGAATGTCAGGTCTCACACCAAAAATACTGTAAATGAGCAGTATTCTTCATTGAGTATTTACAGTTCAGAGTAGGACAGAGCCTGGTAAACAGATGACTAACCTCGGGGCCCAGCATGGAGAGGTGCAATCATCAGAGACTGATAGGAATGGGGTCTCCTTCTGGAGCATGGGTCCTCATCAGGGATGCCAGGCTGATGCAGGTGGACCAGTTAGATCATGAGGGAGCTTGCCATGAGGCCTCAGGTGCTCACATGTCCCCAGATGCTGAAGTGGTGAAAGAAGAAGGGGTAGCATAGGGGCTTGAGGAGTTAGGGTGAGCTTGGAGAGAGGAGCCCAGAAAGCTAGGGAGGTGCGGAGGAGAGAAAAAAGGGAAGGGCACTGGCTTAAGTGTCCTGATTGTACCTGAGACGTCACTGCCATCCTACATGTGTGGAGAGGGGCTGCTGGTGGCACGTTGACCATGTGAAGGGCAGAGCTGGAATTCATCAGGTAGCTTGTTCTAGACTGGAGTCCACTGAGCCACATATGCTACTAAAGTCACATCTTATGGAGGTCTATCTGGAAATCTTCCCACTTTGTGCTCAACCTTTTCAGGAGCGAAAAAGAAGGGGAATTAATCTAACAGTGCACTTCTGGGTTCCTTTGCTTCTCACACATCCTTTTGAGGTGGATTTTCTCTCCACTTTTGCAGGCTCATCTATCCATCTAGTCAATAAATATTTATTGAGCACCTATTATATTACAGACATCTTTCTGGGTGCTGAAGATATAACACAAACAATATAGATTCCTGCCCTCATGGAGAGTTCCTTCTAATTCAGGAACAGGGTATACAAACAAAACAAAGAAGAGAAAATTGTATAAGGAAACATGGCTGGTTTTATGGAGAAACTGTAAATCGAGGGAGGAAGGTTAGGGTTCAAACAGAGTCCCTAGGGAAGGTGTCTCTGGAAAAGGCAACAGAGAGAACAGCTGGATGGCAGAGAGGGAGCAGTGAGGATACCTTTGGGAGGTAGTCCAGTCAGAGGGAGCAGCAAGTGCCAGAACCTGAGGCAGGTCCATGAAGAACGGCAAGATGGCCAGTGTGGTTAGAGCATGGGGGGTAGTAAGAGATGAGTTATAATCGCTGTGGCTTTCAGGGTCCTGTGCGCATGAGCGAGATGGAGTCACCAAAGGCTCTGAGCTGGGGAGTTAGTGCTAGAGCAGCCTCGCTCTGGCTGCTGTGCTCAGAATAGTTGATGAAGCGAGGAGACCCTTAGGAGGTTTACAAGGGCGGCAGTGAGAAGTTAGGGTCTGGAATTTTTAAAGTTAGGGCCACCAGAATTTCAGGCAGATTGGTTATGGGATTTGAGAAGAAGAAAGGAGTTAAGGATGACTCCCAGGATTTGGGCCAGAGCACCTGGAAGGATGGACGATGGAGATGGGGAGACTCGTGGAGCAGGCTTGTGAAGTTGGGTTCCATTCGGAGATGAGGAAACTGAGACAAGAGGGCTAAGTGGCCTGGTCAAGCTTACTGAACAGCTCATAACCTTGAGATCCTGCGATTTCTTTCTGCATGGACAAAGGAGATCTAAAAAGGAATTGAAATTTTCAGTAGTGATTGGGGTCCTTGTCACAACTCAAACCATGGGTGCTGTGAATGACTCCAGAGCTTGTGTCTGTGGGGGTCAGGAGTGGCAAGGGGGTGTGGAGCCTCCCTTATGTGTGCCTTAGCCTGTCAGAGGCCATGTTCCCACTGTACTGCTTCCCCACTACAAGACCTGGGAAGGGTATGTCCCAGATGCTGGGATCATAGGCAGTGTAGCCCTCGAGCTTCCATGGTGCTTGACTCCTGGTGACTCCTGCTCTCTCTCTCTCTCCCCACTTCTTTTTTTCCTGCGCTGGCCACACAGTGGAAGTAGTGGACAACACGTTGACGCTCATCATCGTGGCTGCTGTGGGTGGGTCCATTGGGCTTCTCATCTTCCTAATGCTGGTCAAGAAGCTCATCATCTTCATTATCAAGAAGACTCAGGAGAAGAAGTGAGTTGACCCCATGGCATGTTTCTGCCCTCCCACCCATTCTCATCTCAAGGGTCTTCCCAGAATCCTTTTCTTTCACAGTCATCTGCCCCCATCCCATTTGTCTCCTCTCACCGTCTCTTCCTAACCCTTCCACCTCTTTCCAGTTGCTGCAACCCTCCTCCCCATCTCCTAGCTCCTGGTCTCCTATTCTCATTCCCTTTTCCCAGCCTCCCATGGAAGCTTACCGAATTCATTGAATGTGTAAATACAATCTACTACTCTCCTCTTCCCACTGTCCTGCCCATCCTATTAAACCCTTATCTTTCTTTTAGTATCACCCCAATCTAAATTATTATCAAAGCATTTAGGAGGCCTCCCCATGTTTTTTTTTTTTTTAATAATATAATAGTTTATTTGTCCATCATTTTGTGCATTTTTCCATCTCAGTTGTAATCCCTTTGGGCTTCCCATCACCAAATCACCCTGTGCCATCACCATAGTCCAGTGCATTTTCCTCCCCCCACTGTTTTTGGTTCCATTCCCCTCTCCACCCCATAAATTGTCTCTGATATATAACTGTTCATTATTATTATTATTTTCTCACCTGGTCCGTTATACTCCTGCTATGAGTGAAACCAATTGGTATTTTTCCTTTTCTTTCTGCCTCCCATATTTTTTAATCAGAGAAATTTTTAATAAAATTCCAATACATAAACAAATACATAAACTCTAAAATGAGAAGAACCTAGTGAGATGAGAGCCTTTTATTGTGAAATTCTGAAAATTCAAGTAGAGGAGATAAAGAAAATCTAAAAAGGTTGATATGGCCTTCTAGGAAGTCCTGGGTTAAGTTCAGTCATAAAAACAGAGATCTATTTTTGTATGACATTGCCACCATACCCCACGGACTCATTGGGCCCAGGTAGAGTTCATTCATTCATTGTTCTGACTGTGGCTGCTTTGGCAGTACTGGGTGTGGAACTCTGTGTGGTGCTGTAGGAGACTCTGAAAGGAATGAAATTCTGCGCTTAAATAAAGAAGCCAGGACATGGACACAGTGCATAGGGTCCAGGGCAGAGGGCCTGCCTGCGAGAGCCCTGTTAGACTGTGAGGGCTTCAGAAGAGACTGGAGCACTGGGGAGGAACTTCTGGCATTTTTTCGTAGGCCTTGCAAGACAGATATAATTTTAACCCTGGGGAATGTGGTGTGAAGGGTGTCCCAGAGGGAGGCCATCCAGAACAAAGGCAGAGTGTGTCTGGGAAGTGGTCTGTGTCTGCAGAACAAGCTGTTTTGTTCGTTGACAGGCTGGTAGGGAGGAAGAGGAGAAAACACCTGCAGAGGGGGCTGGGGAGAGGTGCTTGGGACAGGAGTCCAGGCTGAGACAGGCTTTCCTTCTGGCTGTAGGGGATCTGGGGAGGCCTTGCAGCTGGTGTGATCAGAGGACTCTGGAAGAAAGGGCCTGGTCTCAGTGGGCACAGGGACTGGAGGGAGGAGGGTGGAGGTAGGTCAGGCTGTGGGGAAGCCGCAGAGTGCAGAGCAGATGGTGGGTGCGTTTGGGGATCAATTCTGAGATTTCACTTTCAGGGTGTGGTTCCCTCCGCCTGAAATGTTCTCCCTCTTTTCCTGACCATGTGATGGCCCTTCCAAAGAGCCTTCCCTGGCCCCTACAAGGATCCATTCCTTTGCTACCGCTTACCACACTGCTCACCTGACATCATTTGTTGAATGTCACGTTCTTTGAAAAGCCACAAGTTTTCTGAGAACAAGCACTGCATAAAATTGTGCATGTCTCTCTAACTTGACACCGTGTCTGGTACCTGGCAGGTTTGCAGAAAAGAAATATGGACTCCTTGATAGTCCAGTTAGGTCGATAGGAACTGACTGGAGTGACTTTGGCTGGGATACAGGTAGAATTAGAGATAGATAGATAGATAGACAGGTGGTAGATGACAAGTGGATAATAAATAATAAATGACCGGCAGACAGCTACACAGACCCATTGAGCAAGGTCTCTAGCGGAATGTCACAGATGCTGCTTGTCCCTTGTTGATATTAAGGACATGAGGAATGACAAACTCATTAAGTTGCCAGGAGTCTAGTGAGTATGCTGGAGAACAAAATTGAGCTCCAGGAGGATCTTGATGGGCTGGAGCTATAAACTGAATCCTGCAAGAAAAACTGATGGGGACAAATGTTAAGTCTGCTGAAGTTCACGAACTTGGCGATAAGAGTCTGGGTGAAGTTAAGATGTGGCTGAGTGACAGCAGCTGTGACTCATACCGGGGCGTTTCATGAGTGGGGCTGGCAGTGAGCAGCGGTCATGTCTACCCTGGAGAACTCGCAGCTGGGCCCTGGCCTGGAGGCAGGACGACGTAAGCTGGAGTGTGTCCAGAGCAGTGCGGTCTGGGTGGCGATGCCCCTGGGGGTCTCATCTAGCCATCGCTCCTTCCTGCTGCTTCTGCCCCATCCAGCACCCTCTGTCCACACCTGCCATTCTTGATATCCAAACCTCAGCCTGCTCTGCCCCGTCCAGGCTCATTCTTCCCCACTCTGGTCACAAAGCCCAGAGGAAAGAAAAGCCTGCTGGGCCCTGGGAGTATGCCCTCTGGCCTGGGCACACACCTTGCTGGTCTGGAACCTTCCCTGTGGGCTGGCACAGCTTGGGAATAACTGTGGTTTGGCCTGCCTTGCACTGGTCTTTGGGATAGGGCCACCTCCATGTGAGACCATTAGCAGTGGCCGCTCCTTCCTGAGTGCCTCCCGTGACTCCTCACAGCAACGCCACTGATTTCCATTTAAGGATGGGGAAGCTGAGGTATAAAGAGGAAGGCAACTTGGCCTTTGCCCTCCTTAGCGCTGCGGAAGCCAGGGAGAGGGGAGAGGGGGCCCTGACCCTGACCCTTGACTGCGGGGCGCCTTTCCTCACATGCCCCCTTTCTCTCTCTCTGCAGGAAGGAGTGCCTCGTGAGTTCCTCAGGGAATGACAATACAGAGAATGGGTTGCCTGGCTCCAAGGCAGAAGAGAAGCCACCCACAAAAGTGTGACCCCCTGCTTGGGGCCAAGCAGCCTCCAGGGACCCCACTTTCTGATGAGGAAACTGACGCTTGAGCCGTGTCTGTGAACCCTTGTGCCTGAGACATCTGCTGCTTGGCTCAAACTGTAGTCTTTCCGGGTGGGGAGAAACTGGGGTCCTGCCCAGCCTGCCTCTCCCCCTCCCCAGCCAGGGTTCCCCAGGGACAAGGGGTGGCCAGGGGAGAGGCCTGTGGAAGGTCAAGGAGAGGAGGGGCTGGGGCGGTGTGGAGGGCTGGTTCCCCCACACCTGGGATCTTCCTCCGTCTCCCCCACCCTACAGGAGCAATGCCTTGGTTTCTTCCAGATTTCTCTTCAGGAGTCTTGTGGGGTCAGTGAGGGTTGCCCCAGTAGCTGGTGGTGGAAATGGCCTGGAGGACTATGTGTAGGACCTGGGGGTGGGAGGATGCTGGGGAGGTGCCTGCGTTCAGAGGCCTTGATATATTCCGTGTTCCCATGTTCCTCTACCGGGGAACTGTCTTTTCCTTTCACCCGAGGGTGCCGGCCTTGGTCCTAGGCTCCTTAATACCGCCCCACCCGAACCCCCAAAGCTTGGAGTGTCTGAACCCTCTCAACCAGGGCTGGCCACCTTGGAGGGTCCAGGCCTACCTAGCCTGTTCCTCTGATCTTGGGGTTCCTGAGGGGCTCATGAAGGAACCCCTCAGGCCTCCCTAGAGCACTGGGGTGCTACCTAAGCCTTTCCTAGCATTTCTCCTTGAGGAATCAGGGTTGCAGATGTGGATGAGCCAGTGCCCTGGGCCTCTTGGTAGCCCCAGCCCTACCAAGGCTGGCACCTTCTTTCCTTGGCATGGCAGGACCATAGCCACTCCCGGGACCTCCAAGCCTGGCTCTTCCCTCCTCCTCCTTCCCTGAAGCGGCAGGCTGTGCGTGTCATCTTGCTTGAGGTGTTGCACCCTCAAACCTGCTCCTCCTGTTGGCTTGCCTCCTGTGCACCCCTCTCCCCATTATAGGTTCTCCCCTGGCCTAGGGTTGCCCATCTCTACCCTCCAAGGTCAAGGGCTTGCCTTTACCTCAGGGACCCTCTTCCTTTGGACGAGAGAGCCCTTGAGTTTTCTGGCTGCTTCCTGCTCAGCTGTGCCACCCCTTCTGACACCCTGGGCTGGGGACGGGCAGGGAGAAAGTGCCCACAGTTTTCTTTTGCTTTTTCGAGAACTGGTTTGCACACCCCTTATGTGTGGGGCTGGTCTGTGCCTTAGCTCCTAAGTCCTAGCTCATTCTTCCCACCCTCTCCAGTCTGACTCTGGTGTGGCACCTGCGAGGGTTCCCCAGCTGCCCCCTTGCAGGGTCATGCCAGGTCCCAGGGAACTGGAGTGGCATCCCCAGCAGCCTCACAGCCAGTAACTGAGTCTTGGAGACATCCGACTGCTCCCCTGGGGAGCAGAGTGAATGTCTGACACTCTGTCCTCTGCACCCCTAGGGGGGAGGGCAGTAACCTCTTTTTCCAGGTGTATGAGGACTGCCTCAGGACTCTCCCTGCCAACAGCAGGAGCAAGCTTCCCCAGGAGGCAGGTGGGGGGAGGTGGAGGGACAGCGGCCCCAGCAGGGAGCCCTTGGCTGTAGCCTGTGGCTCTTGCCAACCTGATGGGCTTGCAAGTCCCCACTCAGAGCTGCCCCTGCCCCTCCAGCCCTCCGCCCAAAGCCCACCTGGGTCTTCCTGGCTTTGGGAGCAGACAGACCAGAGCCCTTCAGCTGCCATCTTGCAAAACTACCTTACTCTCCCTTCCCAGCTTTAATATTTGAATGGACAGATGGGCAGGCTGTCTTGGGCTCCTCTACACTTTCGGGAGGATACCCAGGGGCACAGCGTGGGGCGAGGAACGTGCTGGGTCCTCTCCACTCCTGGGCCTGCTGCTGATGGCCACTGTGCATCTTCTCTGGGCTCGGTGTTTCCATTGATGAATGGTGTAATCCCACTTACCTACCTCACAGACTGTTGTGAGGCTCGGTGAGCTTTTGTTTAAAAATCTTTTAGACTTGGAAGAGGTCTAGAAGGCCAGATATTATAATTGGAGGAATGTTCCAAGTCTGTCCAGTCTTCATCTCTGTGCCCTATCTTTGTAACTAATTAGCCATCTAACTCACTGTAATTCACTTTTGCTCTCTTTATCCGTCCATCCATTCGTCCGTCCGTCCGTCCATTCGTCCGTCCGTCCGTCCATCCATCCATCCATCCATCCATCCATCCATCCCTCCAGGTTCCCTCTCTCCTTTCCTTCCCCCCTTCCTCCTTCCCCCATAACTCCATCTATCCATCTACTGTCTATGCATCTTTCCTATCATTCACCTGTCTCTATCACCTCTCTCTTTTTACCAGTCTCCCTTGAAATTATTAGTCTTTCCAATGTTAGATACTTTGACTCTGATGCTCAGAGCTTCTTGTCACAGCTTCTGTTTGGTGGTTTTCAACAGAGGTGATTAGACGCATGGTGGGGGGCACTTAGGTTACCCAGTGCCTGGTGGCACTACTGGCCTGTAATGAGTGGGGACTACAAATGCTAAACTTAGTTCCCACAACGAAGAAATACATGCCAGTGCTGGGGTCACACCCGCAGGGGGGCATTGGCGTGCCCTGCGGTAGTGTGCACAGCCACCTTCCCAAGGAGATTCCTCTGCTTGCACATCTCCGAGGACGATCCCCAGGGCCAGGAGAAGGTTAATCCCAGGCTTGTGATTGCAGATGGCCACTTAGAGGTGGTCTTCAGAGCCCTGGACATCCGCAGCTGTGCTGACAGTAAAGTCAGTGAGGCCAAAACCAGTCTTTCTCAGCTTCCTTCCTTGACCTCACTCTGGGGCTCTGGCACTCCAGGCCTTTGGCTCCTCCTGAGCAGAAGTGGACCAGAGGCAGCCAGGAGGAGTCTGTGGTCCTGCAGAGGCGTGGGGGAGGGGATGGGGGCCTCCAGCATTCTTGCATCTAATTGGCTGCCCGAGCCAGAGCTCCAGGTGAAGCTAAGGGGCGAGAGAGTGCTCTGGAGAAGGTGGCAGGTGAGGCTGCACTTGTGTGCAGAGGGCGTGGTGTGTGCTCCCGGAAGCGCAAGAGTGTGGGGGTGGGCGGCGTGTGGCAGGGCGAGTGTGAGGCTGAGAGTGCCTGAACAGGGAGACTCCACTCAGCTCAGGAGCCACCTTTCAGAGCCCGAGCTTTACCTTTTGGGGGCACCTCGAGGCTGAGAAAGGTAAGAGACAGGACCAGACCGGCCATGTTCCTCGCTCCATCACTCCATGACTATCTGTTACGACGACAGCTGCCGTCGGGTGCTGGGGGAGGGAGTGCCGGAAGGGGGGGACCGCTCGGGAAAATCCTCTGGCTT
Source organism: Condylura cristata (assembly GCF_000260355.1). Classification (NCBI taxonomy): domain Eukaryota; kingdom Metazoa; phylum Chordata; class Mammalia; order Eulipotyphla; family Talpidae; genus Condylura; species Condylura cristata. Next base: position 19,912,784 of record NW_004567126.1, read on the forward strand.
GCTTCACTTTACTTTGTCCCAGGTTGGAGTCCCTACCCTCCACCTCCCACCTGATATGCAGCGCTTTTGACTATCTTATGCATGGTTTATTCCTCTGGCTTGGATGACAGCAATACATAGTCAATTTTCCTATATAACTTTAGATCAACTTGATGCAGCAAAGGGCCTTGGGGGGCCTCGGGACGGCGGGTGCTTCTGGGAGGCACAGATGTGTACACGCCCAGCACTGACTTGTATTTAAGCCCAGAAGGGATGTGATCAGACTGTCTGGCCTTTATAACGTGTTTTGCATTGTAGAATTTTATTTAGCTTTGCTTTGGATGAAAATAAAAATTATGTTTAATAGAAATGGTTTGGGGTTTCAGTTTTTGAGTGACAGGGAGTTGGGTTTCAGTTTGATGATTTGCCGGTTGTAATTTCTTTATGTTTTGAGTCTCCTTGGGTCTGAAACATGACCTGGATAGGTGAGACCGTCCATGTGAAATATCTAAGAATGTCTGGTCTATTCACAGGCATTTGGGTCCTACTAGTGCTGAGACTCACTGGAGGAGTGGGAGAGTTGCCCTTTAGCACTGAGATAATTGCCAAGCTCTCCTCGAACTTGACCGTGGTAATGAATGATGTGGTATTGCTATATGTCATCAATTTATGTCATCAATTTCCTTTGCCAGTCTCCCCTCCCTTGTTAAAATTCACATCTAGGTGAGAACTTCAAATGAAATAGGGCAACCGTTGCTACATATAACAGTCCTTTAGCTAATAGCATTGGCTATCATTACTATTATTCATCCAAGAAACATTTATTGAACACCTACTCTGGACACGGCGCTCCACTAGACCTTGGTATTGCTAAAATGGGTCAGATATGGACCATACTCTGGGGGCTGGGCTTGGAACAGAGGGTGGCGGAGATGAGGAGGTGTGCGGCAGGCTAGTAGGCAGGGCCCAATCATGCAGGGTTTGCAGGCCAGGTCAAAGGTGCACATTTATTTTGTAGGCAATGTGGAGCCATAGAAGATGTTTAGCAGAGGGGAGAGAGGTCTGAGTTGCAGTGGGCAAGGCAGGGGACAGTGAATGTTCTTGGGTCCACAGGGTTACACAGACATGACTGAAAGCAGCCAGAGGATGGTGAGATGTCCATGGGTTGAGATGACTTAAAGTCCAGAACATACAGAGCTCCGTTTGGGGTCTAGGAGAAGCAGTGCCTTAGGTAACTTCTGAATTCCTCCTGAGGATGCCGGGGATTACGGCAGGTTTGTCCTGGAAAGATAAGGAAGAACAGCCTACTGGGGTTGGAGAGAAGAGGGTGGGTTTATTTATGGAAATGTTTGTCCAAGGACACTGAAATGATAGACATTTGCAAAAAGCTGGGGTTTAGGAGTAAGTGAACAGGTCAGACTGTAGGGAGAGTGGGGTCCTCTAGGGAAGGCTGGCTCTGACCTCCAGGGGCTGACAAGGAAAGGTTCAAGGGCAAGGCAGAGTGATGTCTTCAAGGCCAAGGTCACAAGGAGTGCTGAGAACACCGCTAAATTAAGGACAGGCCCTTCTGGAGATCACGGGTGATCCAGTGAACAGCAAGGTGGAAAGGGGTGGCCTGTGGGGTGGGGGTGGCCGTGACTTGACCTTAGGGTGTGGAGGTGTCAGCAGGAGACAGGGAATGGCTCTACTGTATTAGGGTCCGCTGAGAAAAAGCACTGGCCCAGGTAGGAAGGAGGATGGATGATTTTCTTTTTTATTAAATTTATTTTCTTGCATCATTTTTCTTTTTTGTACAGTAATTGGTTTCTCCCCTCGGATGTAGACCCCATAGTTCTCCCACCACCACAAAACCCGGGATCCATCGCCATCGCCCCTTGTGGTATTCCCTCCCTGGATGTCGCCCCTCTCACACCCATGGTCAGCTTGCTGGTTTATCTTTTCCCTGACCCTCTGGGGTTTCTCTGTATTCTGAATATAAGTGAGACCTGGATGTTTTTCTTTTTTGAGATGGGAGAATTAAAAGCAGGATTAAACATAGCTAGGGGAGAGGTTGTGGAGGGGGGAAGGCGGTGGAAGCTGAAAGCAAGGGATGAGTCTTTTGGGTAGACCCGAGGGATGCCACCCAGGGGCCAAGCGGATGACCGGCCTTCGTCCCGCGGGGTCACCCAGTGCTCCTGTGGCAGGGAGAGAAGGTCAAGGGCAGTGACAGCAGGTGGATTTGCAGAGGGGGGAGGCAAGAAATCGAGAGATTTTGCCTTATGGTCTCTGATTCCTACTATGTCACCTGATTGCTGTGCAGACTTAAAATGAAAGAGGAGAAAGCTCCAGATCTTCTTTCCCCATTCAGGGTCCTCCCCCCAGAATTCCACCTACATCTGCAAAACCATAGCAGGGGCAGCTCTTAGCAGGAGGGAGTCCTCCTCAAAAGTCCTTAAACCACAGACTCACCCACAGGTGGGGAGTAGAGTCCCTTCCGCCGCCCAAGTGTTGAATGGAAAAGAACAACCCTGGACTTAAATTCAGGACCTGTGCTCAAGTTCTCACTCATTTATCAGTGAAATGGCCTTAGGGTTGACACCTCACCTCTCAGAGCCCCGGGTCCCTCACCTGCAGGTGGGATGGTCAGACCAGGGAGTGGTGCTCTTGGGAGAATTAAATGAGACAGTAGAAATACTTTAGAAAGCTACGAAGTGCTTGTTAATGTAAGGCGTCTCTACACCGAGTTACAGCTTCCACCAACATTTTAGGATTGAGCATTCAGAAAGGGCTGCCCAGGGCCAGGCCCCATTGAGGCACAGCCTTCGGGGCCCTCGCTGGCCACTCCACCGCCATGGCCCAGCTTAGGAGAGGCCAGAAGCTGAGTGGGCAGGGCTGGGAGGGGTGTGGTGCCTCTTGAGGAATAACTTCCTGGCAGACACGATTCTGTCAACAGTCCAAAACCAAACTCACGATCTCTCCTCATCCCACCCCCAAACCTGCTTCTCCCTAGTCTTCCCCACTTGCCCTGTTGTTGAGGCTCCACTAGAAGAGTCTAGGTAATTCCCTCTGTGAGTCTCTTTCCACCAGAATCCTTTTTTCATCAGCAAATCTTGGCTTCCAGTCAAGATGGAGTCAAAGGAAACATTTACTCTCATAATGGAACAACTACGGAATTGGAAACAAATGATGCAAAGGTTTTCTAGATGAAGATTTATTTTAATGTTTCCACCTGGGTTCAATGGTGTTGGGTCACAGTCCACGGCCTCAGGAGCTTCCTAGGTGCCGTCTGAACCCAGCCGCTGTATGCAGGCAGCAGGCAGCAGGCAGGAAGAGATGGAGCAAAAGGAAGGCCACTCTGCACAGTAGGTGGGAATTTTAATAACCACAGGAAATTACCCAAGAGGCTTCGATGAGTCGTTTCCACACCTGCCAGCCAAATATGGGAGCCTGTGCTGGGTCTCACCATGTGCGCTGCTCGGGTGGCATCATCAGCCTACGAGACTATCTTATGACTGTGTCCTCTGCTAGCTTTTCAGAGCTGGAAGGTGAGCAGGATGCACATGCCACGGATGGGTAATGGTGGTGGGGAGGGAGGCACCTGCACTGACCGACTCTGGCAGGTCAAAGGCTAACATACTTTTGGGGTCCCCTTCCCCACACAGGGCTTTGCGCCTCGGTGGCGGGTGCTGTGTCTGGTGCTCTCCCCAGTTCCGGACAGTCTCAGCTGTTATCATTTTGGACATTGTCTCGCTCTCAGTCTTTCTCCCACAGAGCTGTAACTGTATATGTCAGACCTTATCACTTTAGTCTCCACTGTTTGTTCATAGCCTTGTTTTCATATGTATTATTTTAAAGATTTATTTATTTATGCACACAAGAACTGGGGTACAGCCCAGAGGTGTGGGGGGGGGTGACAGGATTCACCAGAGACGGAGTGGGGAGCAGAACAGGCAGACGTACTGAAATACACTGCTGAGGGGAGCAGCAGGTGGGACAGGAGAGGTCTGCTGCGCCATGTGGGTCAGCTTCCTGGCTGGGAATGATTGAACTCACGCTGCAGTGGCTGCAGCTTGCTTAATAGTGCTGCATTTCAACCTGTTGTGCCACCAGGGAGGGCCTTCATTTTCATATATTTTTTCGTTAATAACTTCTTCAATTTACTGCCCAGTTCATTACTTCTCTCTTCGTCTGCAATGCTATCTAACCCCAGGATTCAATTTTTTCATTTTAATAATTAGTTTTCATTTTCAAGACTGAAATTTGGCGTTTCTTCAAATTTGCCTGTCATCTATATGATTATTAAAATATCCTTTTTTTTAAAACTGAAAATAAGAAGGGTTGATGAGGATGTTGAGAAATCGGACACTGTATACTGCAGGTGGGAATATAAAATGGTGTGGTCATAATGAAAAACAATACAAAATTTAAAATGGAGTTATCATATGATCCAAAAATTCCACTTCTGGATCTGTGCCCCAGAGAATTGAAATCAGGAGCTTAAAGAGATACTTGTATACTCACGTTCACAATGGCACTATTCACAATAACCAAAAGGTGGAAGAGATCCAAATATCCATCAGTGGATGACTGGATTTAAGTAAGTGGTATAAATAGTATATTATTTAGCCTGAAAACACTGTGCTAAATACTATCATCCAGGCACAAAAAGGCAAATACTATCTGATTCCACTTATGTAGGTGCCTCATCAAATTCAGAGAGACAGAGGTTGGGGCAGGAGCAGTGGAAGTTATTAATTAAAAGGTATTGAGTGTCAGTTTTGCAAAGGAAGAACTGTTCTGGAGAAGCATGGGGAAGGTTCTCAACATCATCAAACTGTGTACCTAAAGGTGGTTAAAATGATATGTATATTTTATCCCAATTAAATACAACTTCAAAATGTATAACCATAATTTCAAAAATGTATCCATTTTTAATATCAAAGATTTCATAAATTACTATCCTAATGGAAGCCTTTCGGTGGGAAATCATAGCCTAACCTTGGAGCAAATGCTCATCTTCAACTTACCAGCAGAGAGCCTCAGGCAAGATACTTGACCTATTTGTGGCTTATTTTTCTTAACCATAAAATAGAGTTAATATGAACAGTAGCTATCTCATAGGTCTGTGCAACTATGAAATGCATCAGCATATGATGAAGCACTTATAATTGTGCTGGGCACCTAGACTTCTTTGGTGTCCGTTATTATTATAATTATCTGGTAATTCTAACACCTGATATCCTGGGAGTTTTTAATTTGCTATTTTTTGATCATTCAAACTCATGGGGTTTTCTTTTTCAAAATCTTGGCTGATCTTTGATTGTGAGCTCATTTTGCACCATCTTTTTCTGGGAATCCTGAGGCTTTACATTTGGGATTTTGTTTTTCAATCAGAAGATCTGCTTCTTGGGACCACATTTGTTCTCTTAGTTATTTCTGCTTTCTGTGGGGTCCCAGGCTCAGCCTCCCTACCTTTGGGGGGCCTAGTGTTAGTACTAATCAGCCTTCACACTGATTTTTTTTGAAGATTTTACTGTTTTTTAAAAATTATTGTATAGAAGAACTTGGGTGTAGGTCAGAAGCTCAGGGCATGAGGGGAGTGTGGAAGAGCAGGCAGAGTGAAGAAGCACTCTGCTGAGGGGAGTAGCTGTGAGACAGGAGAGGTCTGCTGCGATAGCGTGTCAGCACCCTGGCCTGGGATGGAACTCAGGCCATCGCCATGATACCACTGAGACCTAGCCCCTAGGTCTCCAGGGAGACCTCTCCTCCACCTTAGTTCTTGCCATGATGCTGATGGTTTTGCTTTATCTTTTTTTTTTTTTTTTTGCTTTGAATATTTTTATTGTCTCTTAAGAAGCTTGTAAGCCATTACAAGTCTATTTTTATGAAGGATCCGACTCAGCGACAGCAAGAGGGTCTTCAGAAAACCTGGGCCTCTGTACAGCAGCCAGAGATGTCTATGGGGATTACTTCTCTCTGAACGTTTTGAATACAGGAACCTATTCATACTTCTGGCCCCAGACCTAGCTTGGGGACTACTTCATACTTGGCAGGTAATAGTGCCTTTTCTTTCCAAAGAATGAAAGAACCACACCCAAGACTCTCTCTGGGCAGAACTGAGTGGTGCAACATCTATTTCCAGTTATTCAGGGAACTGTGATTTAATGTCAGCTCTGAATGCCCATCCCAACTAGTCACCTCCCTCCCAAGCCACAGATTATCTCAGTCCATGGCTGATAGCACAGGCAGGGGGATGGGCAGGAGAGCAGTGGGATCAGGCCCTTTGGGGAAAGAAGATCTGCATCCCCTGGCTCCCACTCTAACCCCCACTTAGCGGTTCTGGTCTCGGTGTCTCCCTTTTCCTCTGCTTCTGCATCACACGTAGCTATAAACGGTCTCCCCTTTTCTTACCAGGTCAAAGGATGGAGACCATGGCTCAACAAAAGCCTGGCTCAGTTTTTATCAACTGATCAGTCGTGCTTAAGCCAGACTTCTGTAGCTTTTTAATAACAACAACCATAGAAGTAACAATAGTGTCATCAGTAAATTACAGTATTAAGTGACCATGGTTAAAGAACAGTACTTGGGTCGATGGCAGCAGTACATTTTACACTTATCACCTGGTTTTGTGTTCTTGTATATTTGGGGTGGGCAGAGAGAGAGGGCTGGTTCAGACCCTCTTCCCTCCACTTCAGCCTTTGGTTATCTGACTCTCGCAGGAGTTTCTACTTCTTCTTCTTTGAGTAGTAACGTTCCTTCTTGGCTCAGCGATGACTCCTGAGACCTCAGCCAGAAAGCTGGACTGTTCAGTGGCTGTGTCTCTGTCCTTGGGACGCTGGGAGGGTTGGGGGTGGCTGAGATGGGACTGACGTCCTCCTGGGTGCCAATGGACTGAGGGGTCTCTCACAGGAGTGGTTTTTTTTTTTTTTTTGCTGTGCCAAGAAATATTGAGGTCCTGGGTAGACAGTGTCTGGGGGGTTTTTGCTCTGGGGGACCCCCAAGTAGGTGGACTGGGGAGGAGTTTCTGTCCTCACAGAATGATGGCACATCACTATTCAGACTAGAATAGAAAAAGACCAATGAAGAGAAAGTCAGATGGAATGTAAGTGGACAAAGCAGTGATGTGCTTACTAATCTTCCTGTTCAAAGACCTTTGCTCTTCTCTCTATCCTCCAGGAGCCAGGGAGCCTCAGAAGTCTATCTACCTGCTTTCTTATCAGAATCTGTCCTCTGAAGTGATCTTATCATCTCACTCTGCCATAGAATAGAATATGATGAAGTTGGGTGTGTTCCATAGCCAAGAGTATTTACATTCAGTAGGAATTTCAGCTCTTAATGGTTGACTCCCTGGCGGTCACTGGGAGGAAGAATTATTTAGAAGGTAAAGAGTTGACGCAGAACCATTTAAATCAAACCTAAGGATGGCTTGGTCCCCTCAGAAGAGGAAGAGGAGGAGGGCGCAACAGGGCATGCTCACCTTCCGGACACTGTAGATCCAGTTGAGATAGGATGTGACTTTGGTGTACACTCCTGGGGTACTGGGTCCCCCACAGCCATGGCCCCAGCTCACGATACCCACCACTTGCCACTGATTAGAGTGATACATCAGGGGTCCACCGCTGTCACCCTATGAGAGGCCAGAACAGGCATACTGGGGTGCCCAGGTGGGATGTAGTGGGGTGGTGGGTCTCCTCCGTACCCCCTTGCCTTGGCTCATCTCTTCATCTGCACTCTCCAGGGCTCTCTGCTGGTTTCCCCTCACCCCTCTGCTCATGCAGTTCCTCCAGCCTTGAATGCCTTTTCCTTTTGTTGCAAAAGAGTTCTGTTAGGAGTCAAGTTAGTTGTGCGTGTGCTGTTAATTAACTCCTCTCTCAGGGGTTTGCAACTCACAGGAGGAGATTTAAGACTCAAGGGTCCTACAGTAAGGAAGCCTGGTTATCTTGGTTTAACTTAATGGTTCCCAAATTTATTTAACCGCTTTTAGAGTGCCTTTTGCATGCCAGGTGCTGTTCAAGACAACTGGGATTCAATCCTTGCCTTCAAGGAACTTAGAATCAAATGGGGGCCGGGGGTGGGGAGAGGAGAGAGAGAGATTTTTAATAAGCACCAGTTTTGCATCCCCTCCCTGGTAAGCCCCCGAGGGAAGGCACTATCCCCAAGGCCAGCATTTATCCAGCATTCAAGAGCCGCCTCTTGGGTGCAGGAATTTAAGGGCAGAATGAGGGCCTGGTTAGAGTTAAAGGCTTTGATTTAAAATGACTCAGAGAGCCCCTGAGGGTGGGGGAGTGAGATGAATTCAGGGGTAGGCCAGTGGGGATGGGGTGAGGGACATCGGACCTGGGCTTATCCAGCATGAGCTGAACTTTTAGCTGCTCAAGAACAGTTACAGAGAAAAGAGACCCGGAGTTCCCACATTTAGGGGGCTCACAATTTTGAAGATGATGGGAAGGAAGTGTGGGTAACGTCATTTTTGTATGTGAAATACACCTTTAAAATCTTTCTGCATGCGTCTATGATGCTCCCATGCAGGTCCCCCACCACACGCGCATTCATTGATGCTCCAGTACAAGCGTGCGCACACCTCCACTCATGTGTCTTTGTCTGGCTATAGTGTCTCCTTCTCTTCCTCTTCTCCTCTTCCTTCATCCCACCACGAGTGCCCACAGTATGCAAGACTTTGCGTGGGACATTCAGCCTCCAAATGTTCTTATCTCTCTAGGACCTACATCCCTGTCCATAGACTATCCCCACAATCGTCAGGGGCCCCACCTGGCAGGTGTCCACGCCGCCCTCCAGGTGGCCTGCACACAGCATCTTCTCCGTAACTTCCCCTTGGTACGCGTCCTCTGCATTGCACCGGGTGCTGTCGATCAACTGGACTGATGCCTGGAGTAGCACATCCGACATCTTCCCTGGGAGGGTGCAAATCCATTCAGATTCTCGTTCTTGCCTTCTACCCTCAGCCCATAGGGATTCTCTTGAGAGCCCGGCACCTTGGTGCTTAGACTTCCAGGATAGGGTTTTCTGAGGGATGATCCTTTGTCCCGTTACCTCCTGCTGCCCCTTGCACCCTGTGGCTCCAAAGCCAGGACTTACCTCCATTCTGCTCAGTAAAGCCCCATCCGATGACCCAGAGAGGTATGCCCGGAGTGAGTTCATCATCAGAGTAGGGCAAGCAGATGGGCCTGACTGTGCCTGCCAGGAGCAGAGAGGAAGGGGGACCCAACATTCAGGAGCACCCTGCAGCTAAGCCCGCTGAGAGGGTGACACCAGGGTTTCTGTAACACATGTTCCATGGGGTGTTGGAGAACTACCATCTGGTCAAATGAGTTAAGAAAATGTGGGCCAAACACAACTGTTTTTGGTAAATCTCTCATATATTTAATATACTAAGGTGCTTCAACAGAGGTATAGTGTTGACATGTCTCCCAAACTGATTTGTGAACAGAACCCTCTTTCCCCAGTGTCCCATGGACCTAATGGATGGAAATGCTGACCTAAATCCTACCGCACATGAGCATGAGTCCTCTGATGGGCCATATGGGTTCCTGAGAAGTCATGAGTTGCCTCCTTTTGGAGGAGACCAAACAGGGGCACAACGACCTGTTGCCAGGGACGCTGGGGGTGCTGTTGGCATGAAGGTTGGGAGAGAGCAAAGAGTAGATGAACTTCTAGGTCCCTCACAGCTCCAACATTGGAAGCATTTATGATTCGCACTGGACTCCTCCAGTAGAGGAGTCTCTGGCAGGGGATGGACTGTGAGGTCAGCTGACAACGAGGGTGGTCTAGTGGCACCCACGGTGTTAGTCTGATATGTCTGCTGGAAACATATGGGTGACTGAAGGCTTGAGAGAAGGCCTGTGACTAGTCACTGGTGGAGTAAGACGACCCTTGCGCTCTGGTGCATTTGAGGCTCGTGCCCAGGGCTGCCTCTTACCTGAGAATATGAGTGGGGACTGCAGCTTCACAAGGGCGATGTCTTTTTCTTTGGTGTACGTGGTGTTGAGCTCAATGACGTAGATCTTGGCCACGGGCAGGGATGGGAAGCTGCCCAGTTTGTCCGAGCCGGCCCTCACCCTCCAGTTGGACAGATCATGATGCTTCCTGGGGACAGAGACGACTGGGTTCAGGCCTAAGCAAGCATGAGGAGGCTGTGCTAGAGGATGGTGTTGCCAAAGATAGGGTCTTTGCCAAAACCCTGGTGTTGGGGTGCTCCTGCCTTAGGAGGTAATAACGATGGCAGGGATGGCAGAGGAGGGACAGTCTGCAGAGTCACCTACCACAAGTGAAAGTTCAGACAATTAGGCCTTCTTCCCTCTGTGAAACCTACTTAAGAAAACTATTGGGGGGGAGGGACCCTCCCCTCCCTGGTGGTGCAATGGGTTAAAGCACAGCACTATGAAGCTATCTGAAACCACTGCAGCACAAGTTCAATCCCCAGCCAGGGAGGTGACCTACATGGCCCAGCAGACCTCTCCTGCCCCACCCGCTGCTCCCCTCAGCAGTGTACTTTGTCGATCTGCCTGTTCTGCTCCCCTACTCTGTCTCTGGTGAATCCTCTCACCTCTTGCACCTCTGGCCTGTACCTCAGTTTTGTATGCATAAAATAAAATTTTTTTTTTAAGAAAACTATCTGGAGGGCTCAGGAAGAGGCTGTTCCCAGTACCTGAGCTCTGGGCCCTGGCGTTTTCGCCACCAGCAGGAGCATTTTCAGTGCTCTTCATGTGAGATTTGTATTGTGCTCGGTTACATTAAGTACTTGACATTCTTTCCTCGCCAGCAACAAATACAGCTTAGTATGGAGGCGTGGGAATTCCAGGAAAGGATTTATAGCTTTTGTCAGATTCTCAAAAAGGTCAAGAGTCACTGGCCTGGTCTGAATTCCTCTAAGGCACAGCTAGGGCCTAATGCAGGTGGGCACATACTATGGGGTCTGGTAGCCAGGAGACCCTCTCGAGATGTTCAGTAATAAATGAGTGAAAATGAATGATTCTTCCCAGAGACATGGCAGATTTCTCCCTGCTGGCATGAAAGTAAGTCTCTACTTTCAAAAAACTTTCTGGAAGTAATGAGGGAATGGCAGTGATTTAAGACTGGAACCACAGCCTAGGAGAGGGGCAGAGCATTCTCAGAACTCCAGGCAGATGGGAGAAGTTTCTGGGACATGAATGATAGGGGGGTAGCCCGAGGACTCTTGAGGATCTGATAATTTCCCAATCAGAAGAGAAGAGGGCAAACTTGGGGACAAGCACCCTCTCTCAGCCCCCAGGGCCTAACAAGGGACATGATGGCCAGTGTGTCACTATGATGGCCACACCCTGGCACATTTATGGGGAGGGTCATAGGGGACGAGAGCAGCCTCTGGCCCCTCTTTGGCTTTGACCCCTACAGCACGGGCCTTACCTGAAACAGTGGGCCGCTGTGAGGATCCAGTGGGAGTCCAGGATGCTCCCTCCACAGATGTGTTGCTTGTTGTACTGGATACTGACTTGCCACGGCCAAGAATCCACAGACGCCTTCTCCCCTCCCACCACCCGTGGGGCCTTCAGGCTCTCCCCACAGGCTGAGTCCATAGGAAGGAGGGAGAAAGCAGGCGTTAAGCTTTTGGGGGAACAGGGCCACCTCTCCTTGGCGTCTGAGATCTATCCCTGGTAGGGCTCTTAGGATCAGGACCTGAAAGAGTAGGGAGCTCCAGGCCAAGTTCAAGTGACTCATGGGGAGATAGTGTCCTAGGCCACAGGCTTTCCCCAAACCTCCTCCCCCTTTTCAGTTTCAGGTGTGTCAGGGAGTTGATATTGTGAAATGGGTGTGTCCTTTGGGCTGGGAATTCATGAACTCTGAACCAAAAAGCGATGGAGAAATATGAAAGCCCTACCCAGGTAGGGTGTCCCCAGCTGTTCCTGCTGAGTGATACACAAACTGCTGTGAGACCAGCACGTGGGAAGAAAGTTCCAGAAACCAGAGCTTCCCAATTCAAAACTCAAAGCCTCCTCTTTCCTTTCCCCTTTTGTCAGTCTCCCTGTTTGACATCCTATTCTCTCTCACCACCCAGTGTTCTGACTTTTCCATCTGACCCTCTTACAGGAACCTTCAGTTCCCTCTCCCTGGCCCATTCTCAGCCTCCCCAACCCTTCTTACAGCTAATGCCACTGAGAGAGTTCTGGTGGAGGGAAGGATCCCCCCTTTCTGGGCCTCGGGTAGGCAGTGGGGCTTTGCAAAGTCTGTCATCCCACACACTGCTGTCTTCATATCACCTCTCTTGCTCAAAGTCCCCCAGCCTCCCTCCTACTGAACAATAGAGTTTAAACTCCTCCTGACAGTCTCCTGTTGTTTTTAAATAAAGTTTCTGTCTAGCCAAATCGATCTGCTTATAGTTCCCTAAAAAGTCCTTCTGCTTTGCTTAAGAAAACTTCCTGAGCCCCGCTCCCCCTCAGATAGCCCTGCACCCTGCTCCGCCTTCCTGTCTCTTCTCCTGTTTATCTGAATCATGGATTCGTTCAGCAAATTTGTCTTGTGTGCCTACTGTGTGTTGGGAATGCTGGGAAGAGCGTGGTGGACAAGACAGAAAGGCAGTGAGGTCCCTTCCCTCCAGCACCCTCCTCTCATTCATTCTTCACCGTTTAGCCTGGGTACCACCTGCAGGCTCCCCAATCCCCGGGGTTTCCTCTCTTGCCATTTCCCTAGACTGCTGATCAGCCTTTCATTTTCATGCTTTGGTCTTTTCCTGTTTGGTGAGACTGAAGGCTCCTCAAGGTAGCACCTGTGACTTCAGTGCTAGTCAACGCAGCCATCAGATGAAGCGGCGATTCGTTCATTCACTAACTAGCCACTGTGTGTCTGTCCCCTGCCAATATTGTGTCACACAATCATGAATAAAAGTCCTAACATCTGACAGGGATGCATATATACAGTTAAACTGCAAAGGCAGTGAGACGGCCTCCTTCCTCTCAGACTCTCCAGTTTCTGGCCAGAAACTGGGCTCTGCCTAGCTTCTTCCCCTACGAGGCTGGTAGGGTGAGTTGGGGTTCAGTGCTAGTTTTCTCTTTTTATCTACTCCTATTAGATCTAGAGGATGTTCAGAGATTGGGCAGTTGGACAAAAGGGTTTCCTGGGAAGATGAGCCTCAGGGAGGTCAGGAAAATTACTCAAGGTCATGGGGGTCTGGGCGCAGGTCTTCTGAACCCCTGCAGCAGGCAACTGTGACTGGGGCCCGGCTCGGCACTCTCCCGGTGTTTCCTTCTTCACTCTCAACCCAGCCATAAGCACCGGAGAATAATGGCCAATTCTTTTACTTGTCTAGTGTTTTCCACTGCTGATCCGCAGCTGACCCTGCTAGGCACATGCTAAGTGTCCAGTGAGTACCTGCTGATTGGAATGTGGATCATTCCATCTTGGCTAACTGAGCTGATTGTGATAAAAGGAGCAGAGACCCCTCCAGTTCTCTTACACTCTCACCTAGGTCTCTGCAAGGAGCACTGGCTTAGAAGCCCAAGGCCTAAAGAAGTAGGACTGGGCCCGAACAGAGCAAAACTTGGAGTCTAAGAGACTTAGGAATGGGGGTGAAAGTTGCTCTTCATGCTCAGGGTGTGCGGGCCAGGACTCCAGCCCTCAGAAATGGGGGTACTCACCAAGACAGTGCAGGGAAACCAGGGAGCCTGAGAGACAGGGTCTGGAAAGGAGACACAGGGGCCCTGTGACTTCCGCTTCCCCCTTGGCTGGGAGGCAGGGACCCAGGCTGCCCTCCGGCCTTTGGCCTGGTCCCCTCCCAATACCCGGGAAATCTGGAACCTGCATCATGGAGACTGTATAGAACTGCACAATCCCTCACTTAGCTCCATTCACCTCAATTGGATGGGTGCCCCCACGGTTAAGCTCCTACGATGTGCTGAGCCCTGTCTGTGTCAGTCCAACCCAGGCTCTTGGCAGCCTGAGGGGAGAGAGCAGAGCCTAGAATGGAGCCTGCTGCATTGCAGTTTTCCAAAGGGAAGCAGAACAGGGCTTTGGTGGAATCCTGGGCAGACAGTCATTCTGCTGCTCTCCCTGTCCTGCTCAAGATTTACTCTCTGATGAAGGAGGAAGTAGGATCGTCAGCAGCATACTGAATGCCAAGCAGCCAGCACCCCCTCCGAGCCACTCTTCTCCACAGTGGCAGCCTTCACGTGGACACTGAGCTCTCACGGAGGCACAGGCCATGGCAGAGGCCATGCAGCGCTCCCTGGAGAGCCCGGGCTGTGCAGGGGTCTCACTCGGGCCTCTGTGAGTGGTGGGGGAGCGTAACGTGGCCTTTGGAATCTTGCTTACTGGACTTAATAGGAAACATGAGGCAATAGGAAGAGATTTGGTTTTAGTATTCAACTGATGAAGACACCACCAATGTGTGGACAGAAAACTATGTCCAGCTGTTGTATATAGTAAAAAAAAGAGAGTCAATGTATTCTGAATCACTTTTGGAAATGTGATTCTCGAGCTCTTGGTACCTAGTGATCTGCTTCCTGGAACTCCTTCCTGTTGTCTGGCTTAGCCTCCCCGTGGGCCTCTGTTCAGGGTGTGGGCTTCATCCCCAAAGGGTCTTTCCTAGTCCATAGGGGCCCTCTCACTTACCCACTTGAGCCTCGCACCTGAAGCTCCAGGTTGTTCTCTGTGATTTCAACAACATCCAGATCGTGGGCTGGGCCAATCTCCACAGCTCTGAAGGTGGGCTTGCTGACATGTCAGGAGGGAGAGGGCTGTGAGGGACAGGAGGCAGGACCTGGATGGTGGGAGTGGCCCCGCAGCCAGGAGAGGGTTTGCGAGAGGATGTTCCCTTGACACGTCAGGACTCAGCCCTGGGCCAATGCTAACGTGGCTTTGCTTTCTTCCACAGGGAAGATGATGCAGAACCCAGAGCTGTGAGAAACGTTAAGGATCCCCTTTGCTCTAACCTAGCCCTGGTTCTATACTGAATGTTTCAGCAGTCTCTTCTGGCTTACAGAGACGTGAACTAGGAGGCAAAAGGCTGAGCTAGCTCCCCCTCCCCCTTGGAGGGAACTGGAATGTGGATATTGGGTTCTGGTCTGAATTTGAAAATGGGCGACATTCCTGGCCCCCTTGGAGACAGAACAAGATGAGAGCAGTCTTCCTGTGAGTCCACTTTGGAGTCTCTCCTTCTTCATCTCTACTAGTCTATGTTTGTCTCCTTCCAAACTTGGGTTATGTCTTCCCACCTCCAGAAGGTTTCCCTGGTTAAGATCATTTCTCTGTTCCTTGATCGAATCGTCTGGCCTCTCCAGTCTCTCCATCCTTTCCCGCCGAGTCATGCTCGCACACTTGGAGTGCAGGGCTTGGGTCTACCTGCAGCACTGGCTGGCACGTTCTCATGTTCCCTGCTAGGAATTTGGTACTAGCTGGTGGCGGTGTGCCAGGAGCTGCTTCAGTCGCTGCACCGTGGGGCTGGACTCTGGCAGTGCTGGGTTCTGTGTTAAGAGCCCTCGAGACTGAGACTCTTTCTTGCCTGGTGCTGATGCTAGCTTGGTGTATAACTGTGATAGTTCACCATCCATCTCAGGTTCCTCCTCTATAAAGGGATGGGGAACACAATGACCTCTGGACTGCCTCCCGCCTTGATTCTGTGGGACAAGAGGGACTCCCATCCAGGTGGAGGAAGGAAGTGGCAAAATCTGAGGCCCAAACGGATCATCCCAGGAAATGGAACCTCAGTTCACCAATGACATCCTCATGAATAATTCTGAACAACTTTGAATTTGTAGAACTCAAGAGCAGGGTGGTTTGGTGGCCTGAGTGAGCTCTGGAAGGACAGAAGTTCCAGCAGCCTATTACCTTAAGAACCCCTGGAGGCTCCCTGGTTTCATAATCAAGCCGCACGCAGCATTGCAGCTGGGTACAGCTGACACTGCAGTTGGCTGGACTGCAGGGGGGAGGAGGGGCTGGCTGCAGTGAGAAGGCCGGCTGGGTTGGCTGATGGGGCAGGCAGGGGGGGGGGGGGTCAGAGGGGTTGGGGGTGGAGAATAGGGGGGCAAGGCATGCCTTCCCAGTTCTCCTTCAAAATGTAGGTAGCAGGGTGTCCTCTGCAGAGGGTACTGGGAGCTTCATGCCATAAAGGGTAGAGAGCAATAGAAGCCTGACAACAGGGAGCAGGGGGGGCTGATAGGTCTGATCAGTAATGGCTGTCTGGAGCATTTATTGAAAGAGGACCTTGAAGTTGCTCTGAGGAGGGATGGGAGAGAGGGCTGTGATTGATTGATGATGTCTGTCTGGTATTGTTTCTTCCTTGTCTCTGGGTCCAGTTTCTTAGAATCCTGAAGAAGTTTGGGTTCTGCCAGGGAGAAGTTATTCCACCCTGAACTGAAGTGTTCTTTTCCATCATCCCCAGTTAGGATCCCTGAGCTGTCACCTCCTGACCCTCTATAGAAGCCTCAGGTGAAGGGAGAATGAGCCAGATTAGAAATGGAGATGGAATTAGGGGATCTTGGATTCAAGTTCCAGCCCTTTCTCTCCCTGTTACTGAGTTAGTTTCTCTGAACCTATTCAAAAAATAAATATAATAATAACTATCTTTTTGGTTTTTACCAAAATCAACTGAAAATCAATATGCAAAGCTAATTACCCTTGTTATAATTATACATTTTTTCACCCATTGAAGATTTTGAATTGTTTTTGAAATTTGTGGAAACAGCTGGGATTGCTGATGGGGCCCCATTGAAATCACATATGTTTAAACTAAATTTTAATTCATGGGACTTTAAGTAAATAGGGCTTGTATTTAGGAACAGGAACAGCTTCTTGCAAAACCAAAAAGCAGTGAGGACTGATGAATAAAGGAAAGGAGAAGGTTGTGAAGGTGTTAAACTTGTGCCTGTGGGGGGTCCCCTCTTCCCCCCCATTCTCTCACTGCTTCCCCTTAACCATTCCATCAGGTGGGCATTACTTTCCCCAACTAACTCTTGAGGAAACTGAG
Organism: Condylura cristata; assembly: GCF_000260355.1. NCBI lineage: Eukaryota > Metazoa > Chordata > Mammalia > Eulipotyphla > Talpidae > Condylura > Condylura cristata. The sequence continues at coordinate 19,929,696 of NW_004567126.1, forward strand.
GCTTAGCAGATTGAACTTGGTGCTATTATCAGAGAAAGTGCAGGCATTCAAAAGCATTTGTGTCTGACTGCCATGGCCATATCTTTAGGAAATTGGAGGAAGGATGGAATAGGGGAGGACGAGGAAGAAAGGACAAGGAACAGGGCCACAGGGAGAGGTGCCAACCTCGGGAGCTTGGCCTGGGTACCTGTCATAGCCCATCTGCCTGCAGGCTGTCTTGGCCAGGGCTTCCGTGAAGTTGTCGAAACAGGCGGAGGCCCAGCTCCTTGTGCTTGGGTCCAGCACTTGCAAGGTGGATCGATCCTTGGAGAGGCGGACTGGGAGGAAAGGAAACTGAGTCAGCTCAGGGGAGGGACCCATCTGACCCCTCTCCCTCAGGATTCGTCATATGATCAACCCAAGCTACCCGCACCCAGAACTGGGAGCAATATCCTTCCAACTCCAGTCTTTTCAACCTCAAGGAAAGCTCTTCCCTTTGGTTTTGCCTGATCAAGCCTTATCTCGATGGCATCTAGGGTGACCAAATGCCCAGGAAACAGCCTCCATTTTCACAGCTCCCCTTTTATTCTTACAGGTGTCAGTCTTGAGATACTCTATGGTCTTCCTACCCACAGTCCACCTAGCTTGCCCAACCGAGGAAATTTCTCAACAAGGGACCTAGATGCTTCTCTAAGGAGGTTGAGTGAGAAGTGCTATTGTCAGTAGGGAAGTAATATGGCAGATGCCCAGGGGCATTTGAGTGCTGATAAAAAAAGAACAGATATGCCAGCAGCCACTCAGCCCCCACTACCCACCCCCTGAGTTATTTTTTCTCTTCAGAGCTAAAGTTCTAAGTAGATCAAGCTGTGCTAGCCCACTCCAAGAGGGAAGTTGAGTTTCCCCCCTCAATACCTCACACTTCTTTGCAGGACCTAACTCAATCTCACTACATAGCAAGTCACATCAAAAACACTTAAATAATGAATAGAAGCATCAGTGACCTCATTAATAACTTATTAATGGCCTTGAAATCTTTCTATTAATCTTCTGAAGTAACAGATGTCATAGAAAGGAGGGAATGGCCCAAGGTTATCCAATCCAGTCCTCTGTCTCAGTTCCACCTACGTGTAGCAGGAACGAGAAGGCTTAGTTGTAATTTCCTGTCTCCTAATTATTTATTAAATATGGCTGTTTGTTATATAGGGCGGGGGGGGGTCAAGTAACAGGAAATTCATGGTAGGGTGAGGGTGATGCTACCAAGTCAGTTGGAAGATGCTACACAGTGGGCCATGGGCACCTGTGCTGGCTTCCTTCCATACCCGCCTCTCAGGTCAAACCCCTGAACGCACCTGTCGCTGGAGGTCCACTGGGAAAATTCTTGACACAGTGTTGCTCATCCTCCCCGGAGGCACAGTCCTGCTGTCCATCACATACCTGCCTCCTGGGGATGAAGTGCAGGGGCTGCCCGCAGAGGAAGTAGTATTTGTCCAGGATCACCTTGACTAGAAGTTAAGCACAGAAGGGGACAGAGAAGGCTGAGGGTTAAGCAGGGAGAGTTCGTGCTTCCCTAAAAATACGCTGGGCGTGGACAGGCAGATATAGATTCTAGTCCAGTTCTACCACTCAGTACTGGTCCTTAGCCTCAGTTTCTTAATCTATAAAAGATATTGGGATAATACCTATATAGAGATAATACCCTGTCTCATACCTAAAGATGACTGAGGAGTCAGGCAAGAAAATATTTTTTT
>NW_004567126.1:19932167-19937965 GCF_000260355.1 Condylura cristata
CCCTTATTACGAGTGATGTTGAACATTTTTTCATATGCCTGTTGGCCATCTGCATTTCCTCTTTGGAGAAGTGTCTTTTTAGCTCTACTCAGGCAAGAAAATATTTATGGGAGAAACTTAGACACAACCCCCACCTGCTTCTTAGCCTCAAGTACAGAATCTCTGGAAATGGAGTGGACTACGCTGGCCTGGGGTCCAAAGACCTGGGCCCTGGTGCTGCCCCCAAAGACCCCCTTTCCTAGGTCTTGGTTTCCTCATTTGTGTGTTGAGCCAAAGGTGCTTACTTCACAGGGCCGTGAGGCCATTTGGTGGATGGGAGTGCTGAAAGTCTTTAGCCATCAAACAAAGTTCTAGAATTAGGTGTTTTTAATCTGTGTCACGTAGATTCATCCTAAATTCATTGCCACAGCATTTTTGTGGCACAACTAGTTGGCCATAAGGCAAGTTTGCCACAAAAGATTAAAAAACCCGGTGGACAGTTTGGTTTTGAGCTTGGTGTGGCAATCTTAAAACAGTGGTGATAACAACCTCATTTGTCAACTTGATATAAACTTCGGTGATAAAACTTACAGAGAAAATAACTATCCGTTTGCAAATCCTTTGGAAGCACGGCCTCAAAGCTAAACGTTTACCGAGCTCATATAAAAGAGATGGCTAGCAATTCATCACCTTACTCTTTAGCTACTTTAGATACAAAAGCTTGCTCTTTATGCCATCATCACCAAATTTATCCCACCGTATTAGAAGCTGGAGGCAAAAAAGGAATCAAAGTCCTCCATACCCCAAAGAACTGGATACGTGATTTCTGATGACTGGAAGTTTCTTATAAATGGTGGGCGATTTTTGCTATTCGACAGTGAACCTGATGTAGCTAGAATTCTGGTATCCCGCACAGACTCCGGCAGAATGACTAGGTGAGACATAAGGACCGGGTGCGGGCTGGAACTTTCAAATGCAGTCCAGCTACCACGCCACACACGGCTCATCCCGGGCTCTGGACCCCAGCTCCCCGGCTGTCTGTAGCGAGGCCTTCGCAGCCTGAGAAAAGCTCACTTACAAATATGCATCCCAGTTCTTGGAACCTGACACCTCTCTTAATGAAGGAAGAGATTTTAGCGAACAAGAAACATACTTCATTTAAGTCCTTTTCAATTAACGCCCCGCTTTTGTTTTACGACATTTTTGCGACAAATTGCCTTATGGCAGATTAGTTCTATGCAAAATGTTTGCGGCACAGAACTTCCTGCGAAAATAGCTGGAACAGTCTTTTTTTTTTTTTTTTTCCAGGGAGGAGAGGCCCCCTAAGAGGTGGGTGTTTTGTTTTCTGCCTGCTGCTTTCTATTCTGTTGTTCCTTTGCTGTCACAGGCTGACTACAATCTAGCATTCGCAGCCCTTGGAGAACAGCGTTTAACACTTTCTGACCTCTGGCAGGAAGAGCCCTTCTGCTTGGTTGAGCTCTGCCTTGCCAGATAGCTGCGCTCTGCAGCTCTCATGGCTCCTGGCAGGCCCATTGAGGGGCGATGATAAACCCTGGGCACCCTGTTCACTGCAACTGAGCGAGCACTTGCTATGTGTGGCCTCCACAATCCTGATAACTTCGGCAGCCCTTTATTAACTCACATTACAGAAGGGGCACCGAGATTCAGAGAGCGAGGGCATATTTTCCAAGGCCATACAGCACTTAAGTGGTAGATTCAGGATTTGGGGCAGGGCCTGGCAGTCTCCAAAGCCCTTTGCTGCCTCTCCATGCTTTCCCTGAGGGGGCTGAAGATGTGAATCCTGAGCCAATGCTCCTGGTTTTAGTGAAGCATTGGAGGTGGAGCTGGTCGAATGTTTCTTAGAGCTGAAGTTCCGTTCATGGTCAAGCGTCAGGGTAAGGCAGGGTCACACCAGCCTCCTGGACAAATGCAGGGCACAGTGTCACCAGTTTAGACCCCAGAAACCAAAAGGTTGAGAGAACCAAAGCCAGGTTAGAAGCTCAGGTTATCACCTCTGGTTGCAGAAGCCTGAGGGGCCCCAGGCATGGAAGCTATGCAGGACAGGGGGTGCTCAATTCTAAAGGAAGTACTAGTATCTGTCGTGGTTCTCCAAATTGCTGGGTAGATTTGGGCCATTCTTCTCTTTCTGCTACGGCAGGGCATATGCTCAGAGAAAGCAAACTCATTTAGTATTAGTCTGAACAAGACAGGGCTGGGACCATAAGTGCAAACGTGCCACTTTGGGCCAGTGAGGATCACGAAGAAACGATTTGGGGTTATCTGAAGCTCACACAGGCTCTCAGGTACCTGAGTGCTGTTTGTGTCGTGGGTCAGCGTTTCTGCCTCCACAAGATAGAAATGGACCTGCCTGAGGTCCTGTCCCTGATCTGACCTGCCTCCAACTGCCCTTCCTCCTCTCTGAAGCTCGGTGCTGGCAGACCACGTGATCTGCACGTCCACAGGGCTGGTGGCTGCTCTGGTGCTGCACCATCCTAATTAATAAGTGCTGGGCCCCGGCCCTAACTGTAAGCACTTGCATGTTGTGGTCCTACCTCTGCTCGCTTTTGATCCTTATCTAGGGGCTTCACACTCTTATCTCACTGGTTCTCACACTTCCCTTGGAGGGTTCCCTGATGAGGAGACCAGGGTTAAGAGAGGTTGAGGACCTTAAGGTCACACTGTAGCAAGGAGCAAAGCCAGGGTCCTCATCTCAGGTTCTGGATTCCTCCTTTAGTTTCCCCTGCCCCTTGTGACCATGTGGCCAGTATGCTGTGACTGTGGGGGGTGGGGAACCCAGGCAAGGACTTAGCCACAGGATGTGGGAGGGTCAGTGAGAATTGCTACTCATTCAGTTAATCATGCATTCACACAGGGCCTCAGGCCACCATGAAGACAAAGCTACAGGTGGGGAGGCTGCTGGGAGTTCTTTGCGAGGTTTCCTCTCTTTTACCCGCTCCTTGCAAGCAGAAGACATGCTTCCTGCTCTTCTAGCCCTTAGGGCTTCTCGGCCCCCTGGGCTCAGGCTGCAGGCTTGGAAAGCAGGAGGCAGGGGGCGTGGCCGCCTGTGCAGATTGCCTGTGTGGGCTAGTGACATGTGCAACTGTGCTCTCCCTGCAGAACAAATCATCTGGGATAGCAGCTATCGGGGCTAGGTGGGGGCTGAGTTCATCTGCATCTATCACTCTCCGAAGAAGACTCCCTTCAAAGCAGGGGTGGATTCAAAGCTTTATGTGATCACCTGCCTCTGACACTGCTGGGGTGGGAGGGTGACAGGTGGGGTGTGCTCTGAGGTGAGGGTGTGGGTGGGAGCTGCCACTTACTGTGGGGGTGAGGGTGGGACTGGGACAGGGTTGAGGGGCTGCCACTTACTGAGGACAGCCAGGATGATGATGGTCGCCAGACTCAGCAGTGCAGCGATGATGGGGACCCCCACTTTTTTGAAGTTCTCCAGGGGAGTGCGTGCTTTGCGCAGGGGGGTGACATCTGTGAGGTGGAAGGAGGAACCCACAGTCAGCACTTGAAGACCACCCTTCCCTGCCAGGCTGTAAAGGCTTTCCACCCTCTGGTCCCCTGTACTGAGTTGCAGGAATGCTTTGGAAACGATTTTGTTCAGGTCTCAGTTTCCCTCAGCCAATAAAAGGAAACAGAGTTTTAGGAAAAGGAAAGTGGTTTATTTGTTGACAAAAGAGGAGGGCAGCAGACTCATGTCCCGAAGACCACTGTCCTGCTCTTTGGCAGGCTACAGGGCTACTTATACAATGTTCAACAGAAAAAGGGGAGGTGGGCCAGAGTCTGCAAAAGAGAGGGAATAAAAGTTAGTGCTGGGATGGAGACCAGTGGGCACCAGCCTGCATTTACACAAAGACAAACAAAAATGGGGAATCAGCAAGAGTAATGGGGAGGGGCAGGGGGCAGCACAGGGAGGAAGAGGAGTCGGTGGGGTGCCTTGCTGGTGGGGTGCCGGCCAGCTCTCTCACTATTTCCTTTGGTTTGGGATTCCTTTCCATGAGCCTAAACCTGTCAAAAGAAGAGAAACTGCAAGGAAAGGAGAGAAAAAAAAAGTAAACCCACAGACAATTAAGAGGTCTAGGAAAACCAATTTCATCATAAATTTGTCAAAGGAAGCAAATCCGCAAATGCTTATCTGAGAGCCCATTCACTGTATCAATTTTGGCTGCCTCGGGAGGCTGTTCCTACAGACCAGGTTTGGCTTTATCAGCTCCTGGTCACCCTACCTCTTTCACTTCCTCAGCTTATCATCTTTTACAAACACCCCTCAAAAGAGCCTCCAGCCCAGGGCACCTTCTCCTTGTCTTGACTTAGCCTGTTTTAGAATGTTCCATCCTCTCTGGGCTGCCCTGCCTCTGAGAATTTGAGTAGAGAGGTTGTGGCCATTGAAAGGAGTAGAGCAAGATCATGGTCACTTCTGAGATGTCTTTTCTCAAAAGGTATTTGAGCTGTCTTTTCCCAAAACAGGTGAAGAATAATTTACCTGCTTGGTTTTATGTCTTTGCTAATGATAAAGAGAGGTATGGGTTGTATTATTTCCAGATGACCCAGCCAGAAGAAGATGAGGAAGATGAGTTAAATCTCATTCAGTGGAATACCTTGTATGAGTTCTATTTTGGAAAACATGAAGAAAGAGAGGGATGGAGGGAGGGAAAGAGGGTGTAAAAAAGAGAAAATGTAATCAGACCTCAGGATCCTGGTCCAGTGACCCCCTGTCCCTCGCCCTTACTTCCTTTTACCTGAGACCTTGCTCCTCCACCACTGACCCCTTCATCACTCTCTTGCATGACCCTTGTCAACATTTGCCTAACCCACCATGGGCCCCCTGACTGCTTGTTCCTGTCCTTTCCCTCCTAAGTGCCTTTCACCACAGGGCACTGGAGGGAGCAAATCTAATTTGTTCTCTGGTTTGTCAGTCCTCAGGTGGTAGAGTGCTTGGAAGTCTGGTGTTCTTTGTGGACACTGTGGTCTACTAAGCTGTTAAATTCAGTCTAAACTAGGTATTATTTTCCTTGCTGAAGATTACATCATTTGTGTCCATTACTAACTTGTAACCCTGAAACACATAAGCTGTCAAATAAGTGGGACTGGCCATTTCCTTACTAACATAAAGAACTTAATTGTTCTTTGTTCTCTATATTGCTCACTCAGCAGACTATCAGGAGTATCAATGGTTTACGAAAATGGAATAGGAGGGAACAAAAAAGCAATCTTGTAATTTAGAAACATACTATTAACTTATCTCCTATAAATCAGGCAAACCCTGTCATTTCTATTCTACCAGTGAAAATGCCTCAGTCCACCTTGTTCCTCTGTAGGATGGTCAGAGGCTATGAGGGCAAGGATGCTAGCTGTCTTTCTTACTGCTGTCCACCAGCATCCAGACCAGAGGTTGACAATGGCCAGCTCTCAGTGTTGTTGAGTGAGTGAGATGATAAGTCACTGGGTGACTGAATTGGAAAATCACTGCTCTTGGGGGTACTGGTTTGCTGGCCTTCCCCTCCCCACCCAAAGACCTTGTCTGCGACTTTTAGAAAGAATATTGGAACACACAGTTGCCAACTGAAATGCAGAGGCTGATGAAGACAAAGGAAATTTGGACCTCAGCTTACCACGGCTGTTCAGGGGTTGATCACTGTCAGGATCCTGTAATTGAAGGAAAAATAGTCAATGAGTTGAGTGAAGGATGTTTGCAGACTGGAATTAAGAGCCCAAGAGAGGCCCTCCCTGGTGGTGCAATGGGTTAAAGTGCAGCACTGCAAGGTAGCTGCAGCTGCTTCAGTGTGAGTTCGATCCCTGGCCCTGGAGTT
>NW_004567126.1:19938065-19940800 GCF_000260355.1 Condylura cristata
AAAAAAAAAAAATGAGAGTGAATTGGGCCATGCTTGTGGCTCTGGCTGTGGAGTCACGTACTAATGTACTAAAAGTAATCTTTGCACAATCGGCACGTAACACTTCACAAAGTCCTTTTGTCCAGCTTGTCAAATTCAAGGATGAAAGAACCGCTACCAGAGTCCGATGACCAGTGTGGATAGTATTAAATAATGAAGTGTTCGGCAAATATTTGTTGGATATCTTTGTTGTACCAGGCACTCCTCTAGGAGCTGTGGATTCAAAGACAAAGACCAATAAGACGTAATTACAGCAGGGTGGGAGAAATGCCTAAGAAGAAATGTGAGGCAAGGACAGGGCTGTGTGTGCTGAGGGGGAGGATGGGAAGGAGATGTAGAGGGAGAACAGGCCACGAGCAGATAAACCAGAAAAGATCTGAGTGTGCTGGGTGCTAGGCAGAGAGGAAGGTGGGTGATTGGAGACAGTGTCTGGAAGGATTTGCCGCGTGGGAGGTGCAGGGAAGGGGTCAGGGTGGTCAGAGTGGGCCTGCTGCTGAGACGTGAATGGCAGGCAGGAGCCAAGCAGGCAGCAGCAAGCTTGGTATGGGAGGAGCTGAGTGGCGATTGTCCTGATCGAGCACACGGACAGGGAGAAGGAGGTGGCGGTGGAGGATTCCGCGTGTAGTTGAAGGCAGTAGACCTGGGCGAGGGACACTCTTGGAGTTTTAGTGAGAGGTAAGAGGGTATTTACTGAGTTGAGGAAGACTCCCCCAGGGGCAGGTTGACTCTAAATTGGGGAGTTCTGTGGCATTCAGATAATTAATTCAAAACTATAAGACCTGGTACAGCTAATATACTAGTTGTAATAACTAGAGCATTTATAGAAAGGACTGGCTTCTGGGATCTGTGTATTGCTGTATCACCTGCTTTTGCCGATCATTTTAACTGAGGTTATGATTATGTAAAAACTTGAACAGACTCTTCACAAAGAGTACCCCAGTTGGCAGTAAATGTTAAAAGATGCACAATATCATTACTCATCAGGTGGATGAAAATTCAAACCACAATGAGCTATTTCTACAAAGACACTAGATTTGCTGAAATGAAAAACTGACAATTCTAAGTGTTGATATGGATGTGGAGCAACTGGGGGCCTCATATTGAGAGCATAAATTGGTATGGATATTTTGGAAAAAATAGTTTGGTTGAATTGAAGTAAACAATTGACTACTCACAATTCTCTGACCCAGCAAATATAGCCAAGAGAAATAAGTGCCTATTAGCAAGAACCTATATCTGAATATTCATAGTAGCTTCATTCACAATAGCTAAAAATTAGAAAAACCCAAATGATACTGCTGGTAAAGTAGATAAATCAGTTGTGGTATATTCATATAATGGAATACAATTCAGCAAGAGATGAGAATAAATTAGTACTGTATGCAATGGATGAAACACGGATGAATCTCATTGATAGAATAATAAACAAAAGAAACTATGCCCAAGAGTAGACTCTGTGTGGTTTCATTTATATGGTGTTTAAAAGGTAAAGTTATTCTGTGGTGACAGAGGTCAGAATAGTGGGAGATCTGGGGTTGCTGGGGTGGTTATTGGAAGACATGCAATGGAAAATTCTGGAATGTTGGAAAACTATCTAGATTTTGATGTGCATATGGGTTACCTGGGGTATATATGTATAAAAATTCATTGAATGGTATTCTTAGGTTTGAGTACTTCCCTGAATATTATATATGATAAAACAGACAGAAACAAAGAAGCACCACAGCACTATAGTATTTCTGCGCACGTTGTCTTAGGTCACATCCACAATTAACACGTGAGACTCTGTTCTTCCACTTCCACCACTTCAGGTGTGCACTGTGCACACACATAGCCACCTAGAATCACACACAGGAGTCATGTCCATGATAGTCCCCCGCAAAGTGCATGTACCCCCTGCCTAAGGTAGGTGCACTGAGGTTCGTGCTCTCCAGATTCTTCCCTCACTCTCCTGCCTCCAAGACACCTACCTTTCCTTTTTTCCTTTCCCAGTCTGGCACAAGACCTGGAATCCCTGGGCTGGGCAAGCAGCAGGCCTCCCAAGGCCTGGGTCTCCGCCCAGCCATTCGCCTGCAGGGGTGCTGAGGTCATGATTGCTCTGGTGGTGGGTGGACAAATGCTGGACCATGGACATATCTGAGTGGGAATTTTTTAGTTTCATTTGGGAATGAGAGGGTTTCTTATAACCCTGGATTGGTGCCCAGGCTAGATGTGCATGTGTTGGTTGTTGGTGGTGGGGGGTGGTCTGTGGGAGTGGCCGTTGCTCCCATGGTAGCAGACTTGGTCATGGGAGGAGCTTCTTCCTTTCGCCCCACACTCTGGTCTGCTGGAGTTGTCTGCCTGGCTTTGCCCTTGGCTGACAGTAGGCCATGAGCTCCTGGAAGATGGCACAGAGACAGCCAGGCTGTCTGACGGGGCTGAGTTAGAATACAGGCAGTGCTGCCAGTAACCTTGAGCCTCTGGGCAAGATACTTAACCTCTCTGAGCTTCAGATTTACGCCCTGTAAAGTGGGGAGAAAAACACCTACTTCAAAGTGCAACAATGAGGAATAAATGAGCTATCTGGTGGGAAGTGCTGGCTTCCCTTTCCCTGTCCTGCCACCCTGTGCTTCCAGTGCCTGTTACTGCCTGTGTCCCCATTGCTTTGCACCAGACTGGTACTGGTAAAGGCCTGGGGAGTGACACACTGGGCTCTT
>NW_004567126.1:19941960-19986335 GCF_000260355.1 Condylura cristata
CCCCTGAGTCTACCTGCGTTTACATGTCTGCTTTAGTAGAGGCAGGTAGGACAAGTCTTCTTTGCTTATTATTAATTCAACAAATATTGACTGTATGCTTTGGATGGGCTTTAGAAACCAAGACATAGAAGGAACAAACGAGTCTTACAGTCTGCAGTTTCTGGGGCTTTGGGTTCCTCATCGCTGAACTAGGGGGACTTCAGAACCATTTAGACCACAATGGTGGTTCCCTGAGTAGAGGTTATGCAGAAAAGCTGTATTCCTTTTGGAAGGCAAATGAGGAAAAGATAAGCAAAATCAAAGCTGAAACCTACCATTAGAGGGACTGTGACTATTTCTGGTGTCGTCTGCAATGCCTGGCTTAGGTATTGATAAGTAATTGTTTGGATGAAAGAACTAAGGAAAGTCTCTCCATTTGGGGGCGCCTTGTGGTATATTCACCCATGACCTTTTCTATTACGGTGCAAACAGATGAGCTGCCGTGCTACAAAGCACCATTTAATGCGCACTAGCCATTCTGTATTAAAGGAAGAAGTGGGTCCTGCAAGATTACACAGGACACAGCATCTTCTCCATAGGGAAGCAAGGACATGGTGAACATGGGGTTCAGGGGGATGGTTTCTCTGGGGTGGGGGATGGGGCTTCAGCATAGTACCTGGTCTGGTAAGATTTGTTGAGTAAGTAAACAGAAGAGACTTGCTCCCTGCTTCAGCGAGGGTGTGGTGTGTGTGCGCGCAGGGCATTTTCACGGTGAGTTGTAGGTTATCAGTCAGGGCTCCCTTCTGTTTGGGTGGTGTGTTTATGGCGCCCTCTTCACTGTTAAAACCATCTGAGGCTTCATGGCATCTAACTCTCTGTGCTCCACTCCATTGCCTGTGCCACCCTGGCTAGTGACTCATTCTTGGACTTCTGGCAAAGCCTCTCTGGCAAACATGCTTAACAGGGAGATCAGAGATGCCAGGAAGCTAAACTGGGAAGGGGAGGTGGCGAGGGACGCAGGTGGGGGGGTAGTGGGGAGGGAGGTGGCTGCTTTTTAGGCCGATGTGTGGCAACGGGACCACCGTGTCCATGACTTTCCAGGGCAGGACAGAGATGGGGACTTGTAACAGCTGCACCTCCTCTTAGCCAGCATCAGTTCTGAGCTGAGACACCGTGATTCAGATGAGACATGAGCATGGGAATATTTTGTCCTGAAATTGCTAGAAGGAAGGGGTCTGAGGAGGCCACCAAAGATCCTCTGTACCAGCTTTGCTGGAAGCATTTCTGTCTGTCCTCAACTTGAACTCAGTCTGTGGCTACAGCTGCCACAGCCCAGGCCTAGCCCAGGCCCAGCCCAGGCCAAGTGAACACAATGGCCTTTCCCTTTTGGTTGGGGCCACTGGCTGGGTCAGTCTGTCTGCTCTGTTGATTCAGCCTGGGGCATAGCCTTGACTCACTTCCAGCCCAACAGGTGTCTGACCTCATCTGGGAATGGGGCCCCTGCTGTCCACTCAAGGGGGTGGGTGGTGGGGTGGGGAGGTGTGAGATGATGGAAAACACCTATCCACTGCTTGGTTAGCTCAGCTGGTCACTGGTGGCAGAAAGACATTCATTCAAGTCCCAAAGGTGGAAGCAGAACAGCTGACTTGTGCAGTTGGGTCTTGGCATCTATAGCTTACAATACTGTTCACAAATGCTTTCCCACATAGCCCTCAGAACAACCTGAGAAATCATTCTCTTTTTGCAGAAGAGAAAACCAGAGCTCATGTGGATGAAGTAGCCACCACTTTGGCCTCAGAGCAAGTAAGTCACAGATCAGCTCTTGGGGGAGGCTTTTGGACTAGTGTGTGTTGTTTAAGGAGCCCCTTTAGGTAAGTGTCACCGGGGGGGGGGCTGGGGCCTTTTGCTTCTCTGCTGCCCTGCAGTGAGTGTGGTTGCATGCAGTCGGCATGCAGTCGGCATGCAGTCAACCTACAGAAATCCCCACACTTCTCCCCAGCTCTTCCTGGGGCTGAAGGCACCCACCTCTGCTTGGTTCTTGGCTTGGCCTAGTCAGCCATGAATAGGGCTAAGACCTGCTGTGCTTGTGCTTCCCCTCTCCTCTGTTAGTCTGTACCTTTTTCATGGGCTTCGCATTCCTTTCTTTACCATATGCTCTCAGTCCCTGCTGCTTTAGATCGATAGAGACTTCTGCGTAGGCTTAGCTCAGCTCCACATCACAAATGAACATCTCAGGGACCTTTTTCCATTCCAGCTTAAAGAACCCAGACACATGTGGCTCTTGCTCTTAAATGGGGTGAGAATTAGGCGTGCCGCAGAGAAGCCCCAGACCACTCCACAGGGTGTGAGTTCTCTGCTGCCTTGTCCTTGGCTTGCTGTGCTACCTTGTGTACGCCCTCCAACCTTTCTGAATCTCAAGGTCCCTTTAAATAGTTGGAAACTTTCTTTCAGAGATGGTGAAGCAGATATAAGGGTTAATGACCACACAATAAAATGGGCATTTGTGTTCCACCAGGCTAATAAGCAGAGCAAGAAAGAGGCCGCTGCTCACGCTCACGCAGGCCAAAGGAACAGAAAGTCTGGCTGAGCTCTCTGTTCTCTGTGCCAGGCAGCCTGGCCCCGGGGCCTGCTTCTCTCCTCTCCGCGCTGCTGACTCTGCACTCCTTGTTTTGGAGAGAAGTCAGTAAGGGCACAGTGGAGATGTTTAGGTATAGAAGAGGGGAAATCTGGGGCACACAAGGAGGGGCTTCTGGCTCTACTCCAGTCTGCAGCGGCTTCGGGCTCCCGTGGGACCAGAGCGCTCACTTCCTAAGGTCTCTCGAGGAAAACCCGAGCCAGGGATGCTGCTGTTGCTAAGTGATGGACAAACAGGTCCTGTGTGGCTCTGGCAGGTGGTAGCTAGGCTGTTGTGGGTGTCGAGGGAGATGGAGTGGGGGTGGGGGCGAGCCCAGAAGAAAGGGTGGGGAGAGCTCTCAGGTGAGCCAGGAGACCCAGACGCGGCGGAGTCACCTTGCTGCTCGGGGGTCTGCTGGGGCTTGGCTGCGGTACTCAGGTGCTCAGGGGGCTGTTCCTGGGGGTCCTCATACTGCTCCTGGGCCCCTGAACCTGCCCCCCAATGTCACCCTGATGGCTAGCAGCTGCACCTGGGATAGCACTGATTGATGCCTTTGCCAGAGTGAACTGAGTCCCCTCTCTCAGGTGTCTTAGCCATGACAGGTAAGGTGAGGCGAGGGGACACGAGGGCTGGGCAGTGAGGAGTGAGGGGAGGAGTTGGCGTCCAGAGACGAGCCTGCCTGCGGTGCGGCGGTCCTGAATGCGTGGAAAGTTCTCTGCGGTGACAAAACATGCCGACTTTCAAATATCTTCCGAACTGTTCTGTCTCTGCACCGATTTCCCCTAGCTTGACCCGTGCATAGGTGGGACCCCAAGATTTCATTTGAAGGAGCCTCAGGAAACATCTCCACTCCCTGCGCATGGTTAGCAGTGCCTTTTCCTGTAGGACTAACCTCAGTCTCGGCTGCTACATTAGAAACCATTTTGCCTTGTTCTAAGCCACATAGGTGCTGACCTGTTGGCAACCTGAGCTGAGCACCTCAGCCCCCTGTCAGCACATAATGGCTCCAGGGCAGGGCCGGGGCAGACGGGAGGTGTCAGGTGGCCTGCCATTATCCTGCTGCCAGCCTGCTCTTTGCAGTCATTTAAGAATCCACCTTTGTGTTCGTTTAGAGCTCTTAACCAGAGCTTGGGCCCTGGTGGAGGCTGGAGGTGTCACTACCCCGTTTCACAAACGGGGACACTGCTGTTAGGCTAGCCATCCCCAGGTCTCATGGCATGAGCGTGAAGGACAGGAGGGAAGTGTTAGTACCTGCCAGGTGGGTTAAGTCAAACTAAAGGAGGACCTGGCTTCTCTGGGGACGTTGCTGTTAGCAGTAGCTCTTAAAATGCCCCCACCCCACCTGTGTCTTGGGTAGCCTCCTATTTCCCAGGGCTTTTTGGGTTCTCGACAATTCAACTTTTTTCCTCCCCTTCTTGCCCCAGGGTGTTGGGCCCCTTCAGCCGACCCTGTCTCCCCAGTCTGATGGTAGGGGCTGGCCTCCACCTTTGTACACACTGAGGGTGATGGCTCAAGAAAAGCCAGGGGGTCCTCAGGGGTTCATCAGTGGCTGAGTAGCCCTACCTAGGGGCCCTCAGATTTGTGGTGAGAAGGGCTGATGGACCTTCACTTCCGTCAACAAATTCCTTGAACTGTCACCTTGCTGCAGGCTGCTGTTTGGGAAAGGATCCCAGTCTCCTGCCATTGAAAAACCATCCACTCTCTTTGCTTGACCACATCTGTCCTTTAAATTGCTATGTGGAGCGAGCTGGCAGGGAGGGAAGAGGGACTTTGGCCTTTGGAAGTCCGACTCTGCTATCTACCTACTTAACAGCTCAGGTGAATCCTCTAGACCCTGTTTCCTCCTCGAGAGCCCAATCTGAGTAAACTGACCATGAGGAAGCGAGGTATTCTGCCAGGTACCCCTGCTAGTTCCAAAGCCCCCTTTCAAGCCCAGGACTGCGCCTGTCCTCTCATGACCTTCAGACTTGCTCAGGGCTCCCTGTGGTCTTTGTGGTTGGGGTCTCAGCTGCTCTGGCGGAGGGATTATCCTTTGCTCCTGCTCCTGCCCTGCCGCGTCAGGAGCTCTGTCCTGACCCAGCTCTGTCCATGCCGGTCACGCGGACTTGGATTAATTAGTTTTTTGAAGTCTGTTTCTTCATCTGCAAAATGGGGAGAATGTGATCGGCTTCTCAGGGTTAACTGAGGCCATGAGCCTGGCGCAGGCTGGAACTAGGGAGGATTTTAGTATGCGAACATTTGTCCCTTGAGTGACGGTTGTCCTGAAGGTCTTTGAAGGGCTTCTGTGTGGCGTTCCTGTACCAGGGTGAGACTGAGTATCCTCATTGTTCCAGACGCTTCTCAAGAAGCAGCCCTGGTGGGCTGGCTGGTAGTCTGCTTCAGTAACCAAGGGCTGGGGGCGCGGGCCTCCTGTGAACCCTGATGCGTGGTCTTCAAGTGTGTGTTCCCCGGCTCTCCTGCATATATTACTTTGCTGTTGCATAACCCGAAGCAACTTTTATCGCTTTCCTGCCCACTCACTAACTCTGAAGCTTTTCCTTATGGATCGATGTCTGCTACGGAGCTTTATAGTGGGATGGAGCAAGGCCTAGGTAGGGCAAGGTGTTTAGCAACTCTGAGCCTCAGTCCTGTGTGTGTGTGTGTGTGTGTTAGAGAGAGAGAGAGAAAGGAAATGAGTCTTCCTGTTTATGAGGCCAAAATATGCATAGCATGTGATAATTGTCTGGTATAGAGTAAGCACGCAAGAAATGCAGTATAGTAATAACCTTAATACTCATATTTACCCATTCAGCCAGGTAGTATTTTGGGGGCTGGATATATATAGTAGTGAGAAAAGGAGGAAAAACCCTTTTACCCATACAAAGCAGATTCCAACACATTCTATTAATAATTGATAACAATATTAATATAGAACTAGCAAGTGCTTGACATAGTGGCGACTCAAAAACCATTATTAGTGGGAAAGAGCCTCTGAGAGGGCCTGGGATGTCTGGTAGTTCTTCCGATGGTCCATGAGGGTGGCGGGGCTGACTTCCGGAGGGAAGTCAAGGGAGTTGCAAGGGGAGAGTGTGCAGGCAGTGAGAGCACCCTACGTCATGTGACGGCGTGTGAGCAGTGGAGGATGGGGGGGCAGAGGAGACCTGCAGTCACAGGCCCCCTTTAGAATGCGTGGGGCCATGTCATGGAAGAAGCAGAGACCATGCCGAGGGCAAACGAGGAAGTTACAGAAAGCCTGCTCCACTCAGCAAAGGGGAGATTGTTGGATGCAGAAGGGGTGTAGAGGAACAGCGTGGTGGGGACCAGAGGGGGCGCTTTGTAGAGAACAGAGCAAGCCCTGCTGAGGGCTCTGTTGCACCCCTGGGGGACTCTGTGGATGCATGGGAGGGATGTGTGCAGTGGGTGGGGCTCAGCGCGCTTTCAGAGGCTGCAGCTCTGGTTCTCACATGGGTTCAGTGGGTCACAGGACTGGGACGCTGAGACCAGTTTGGAGGAGCCATTTAGGCAGCCTCTCGGTCCTCGCCTCGGGGCCTGTGATTCTAAGGACTTGCCATTAGCCTGGAACTTCTGTTGCCTCCTCCTGTACCTAGACCAGTCCCAGACCTGATACACTTATCATTTTCTTTCTTTAGTAATCAGTTCTCTGGTGTCTTGGGTTGTTTTTCCCCCTTTTCTTAAGCAGCATGGAGAGTGAAATTTTTTCTCAGTCTCCTTGAAAGTCTTAAGTTAATCATGCCCACTGGTTTCTTTTGTCCTTGTGTTTATTTCCTTCTCGGTGACCTTTACAAGGGATGTAGTCTTGCAGAAACATGGTTCTCCCTCCTGATGCTGTCTTCACTCCAGGCACTTTATTCCAACGTCTGTCTGCTTCTAGGTGGGGCATCGGGGGTCCCCCATTTCTGTGGATTCCAGTTCAAGTTCGAATTCTCATTTCTAGTTCAGGTCGTGTGGTCATATCCAGGTCACCTCTTGGAGAAGAAGGACAAATGGACGAAGCAGGGCATTTGCTGTGGAAGCCCCAGCCCTTCGTGGCTGAGGGGCCGTTTCAAGCGGCTTTGAGCCTCGGTGACCTCTTCTGGAGAGTGAGGCCACCATGCCTGAGGGCTGGTGAAGTTCAGGAGGTTCTCTATGTGACTGTGCTTATTATGCTGCTTTTGGGGGAGATGAGATGTTGCTCACTTGTTTTCTGTAGGACACAATGATTCCTCCTCAGCAGGAGGGGCCCCCCCAACAGCCTGCAGGACACCCGCCCCCCCGCCCCCAGGGATCAGAGATGGAATCCTGCATGAAGTCCCCTGTGTCAGGGTGAGATCGCGGTGAAGGTGAGGTGGGGTGACGTCAGTTATGTTGCCCTCTTCTTGCTGACATCGTGGGTGAATGAGCACCCCGGGGGAGCAGGGTATCAGGGTGGGGGAAAGGGTGTTTCCCCGCCTCTTTTCCATCTATGGCATATAGGGAATGGAAGACTTTGATTTGGTGTTTTTTCGATTTTCTGACTCTTCCAGCATCTTGTCAGCGCCGAGCAGAATGTCTGGCCAGGGAACACATGCAGAATGTGTGAATGCCCATATGGGGGCAGCAATGGGGTGGCAGGAATGCCCAAAGCAGCAGGCAGGGCCCTGCCGCGCCATTGTGCAGGACAGTTCATGACAGGACACTGCTGCCGCCCCTGGACAGGGTACCGCCTGGGCAGGTGTCACCGCGGTCTCTTGCCTTCTGTCTCCGGAGTCCCTTTCATCTCCTGTCCTGGGAGAGTTTCCAGTTGCATGTGGATTATGCTCGGAAGCCGGAGCGGTACAGGGAGGGATGGGCAGGGAGGGGTGTTGTGGTTTTGAGTCTTGTTTACAAATTTCCCAGTGTAATCATGATCGTCAGTCAGGGCTGCAGGCTGCGAGGTGGAGTTACACACAGGCGTCATCCAGGGAGTTGTCCCTTGGGCTCTGCTCAGACCCTCCCCCCAGCCGTTTCTGGGGTTTCCGGGCAGGCTAAGACCTGTTCCTCACTTACTCCGGTCCCACCTGGGGTGAAAATGCCATGTAATACCTCTGGTAGAAACTGGCATGATTTCCAGTCAGATTTGGCTAACGTTTTCAGTGTCAAATAAACCCGAAGGCTGCTCATAGGGGATTCAATCTTTTGTCATTTATTTGTCATTCATGCACCAAATTGATCAGACACTGACTCACAGGTCAGGGGCTATGTGAGGATTGGGGACAAAGAGATGGAAAAGACACAGGGCCTGTCCTGAAGAAACGTCTGTCTGGTGGTAACATGTTCATAAAAAAATGTGGCAAGTGCATGTCAGGTTATGGGGGCGTCTCTGTGTTGGGGCCACTGCTTGGGGTATGAGGTGCTTGATTGAGGCAGATGGCTCCATCAGAGCGAGAAGGAAAACTGAGGGAGAGAACAGCTGGGAGATCCGAAAGGGCCCAGGGAGACACACAGGCCTGGGTGCATGTGCCTCCTGCCATCCTGGGCAAGTGTGGCAGCTTCTGAGCTCTGCTTTGGTCTCTCATCTTCTTCCTCCAAGCTCTTCTGGCATCCTCTGCTGCCCAGTGGGGGCCCTGCAAGCCACCCCCACAGCCCTCTGCCTCCCCTGGCCTCTGGGTATGGTTCTTCTGGCTCCTGGTGTTGTGTTTCATGTCAGATTGCATCTCAGTGTTAGTCAGACAGGAGTTTGTGCGCTTATTTATTTGCTAACTTCTATCCTTCCCCACCCTCTATGCTCTAGGCGCTAGACGCTGAGCTGCGTGAGAGCAAGACTCAAGTCAGCTTGCTCTTACCAGCAAGTCTTGTGGAGGCGCAGAGAGGCACGCTGCCCACTTGGGAGGAAGGAACGTACCTGGACACCTGCCGATCTGTCTGGTGGGGGAGGGTGGCCTGTGCGCAATTCTACAGGTGACTCAGGCTTTCTCAGCCCATGGTAAAGCCCCTGGCAGCTGCTGGGCCCAGCCCTACCAGCTCCAGGGCATGGTGGGGACCCTGAACCCGAGCTTGATATGGGGTCTGCGTTGGTACCCGTGAGGTCCCTCTCAGACATGTCCCCTCTGCTCCCTGTGCCTGATGCGCCAGTCTCAGCGCCCCGCCCCCCCGCTGGTCCCCTCTCCACTCTTTCTTGCACTCTGCCTGGAAAACCCTTCCACCCCCTCCGCTTGGGAGAGCTTGCCCAGCCGTCAAGTCTGGTGCAAAGACCTTCTCTTCTGGGTCGACTCCCCAGCCACCAGAGCATTTTCTGTCGTCTCTGCCCACCATGGGACCTTGCAGTCAGCCCTGGTGTTGGACTTGCTACACTGTCGGGTTCCTGCTTAAACTGCCCTTCCTCCGGGTCTTGGCCCTCCAGGGCGGAACCTAGGCCAGGTGTCCCCGCCGTGGCTTCTGGATCCTGGCCGTGGCAGGGGCTGGTGAAACTGTTTGGATGGGAGGAGTTGCTGTAGGGTCACAGCAACATTGAGGCCCTCATCCAGGTAGTCAGGGGTATTTGAGAGCAGATGGGGCCTAACCTTTCTTGGCCAGCCTTGTCCTCTAATCTTTCCACCGCCCAGCTCCTGGTCTGTGGCCACAGAGCCTGGGATGGGCTGCAGGGTGAATGGGTTCCTGTCCCTGCGGCAGCCTGAGGAGAACCCAGCTGGTGTTTCCAGACCCCAGCAGCAGCATGCTGGCCGGCCACATTCCTGAGTCCTGGCCAAGCCCGGTAAAGCCCTTCCACACGGGCAAGGCAAGGAGGAGCCAGTAGGGAGGATTCATTTCCCCTTGAGGAGTCGGGGGGGTGGGAGAGACCTCAGGGATTCAACACCTTCTCTGGTGTGCCTGCTGGCTCCTGGGCTGGGGGTTTCCAGGTTCCAGGCTTCCCTCTTGGGCTCAGCGGTAGCCTAGATGTTGAGGAGCACATCCCCCCAGGGGGGAAAGAGGTTGAGCCTAGCCCCTCCACCCCCCAAGCTCCTGCTCTCACTGGGCACACCCAGTTGGATAGCTTTGGGGGCGGACTGTGAGGAGCAGCAACCGTGCAGGGCTTCGCCTCTGTCTAGGAGGGGCCTGGGGTGCGGGAGAAAGCCGGGAGCGGGAGCGGTTGGGAGGCAGAGCTGGGCCTGGCAGGAGCTGTCCCGTCTCTCCCCAGGCTGGGAGTTATGGTTGTCTTGGCCTCATTAGAGGGAGATGACAGGGTTATTAGGCATGGGTGGTTTCATGCCTAGCACCGGGGCCAGAAGCTCCCTGGTGCTAGCCTGGATCCTGGCCACACTGCCGTCTGGCTTTGGGGCTCCAGGCACTCCTCACCCCACCCTCCCACCCGCCCAATCCAGTGTGCCCACCTCTATCACACAGCACGCTCAGCCCTTGCCTGGAAGCAGAAGGGTCAGGTGGTCAGGCAGCCCACCTGTCGCTCCTGGCGGGAGTCCCCTCTCGTCATTAGTCCTTGCACTCGGCAGGGCTTTGTGGTTTCCAGAGTCTGTTCACATCTATTATTATCGCATCAGTCATTCCACTAACCCGTGTAAGCACAGGGATGGTGTAGATAATATTTCCCTTTCACAGAGGGAGAAAATGCGTCTCAGGAAGAGCTGTCTCAAGCCCAAGCTGCAGATGAGGGGCTGTCCAGGAGTCCCTTTGATTCTACAAGTGCTCCGGTAATGTGCTCTGCTTCTCCCTCTGTTTGGCTCCCCCAAGAGAGGCCCGGGCCACCAAGAAGCAGCTCACAGCCTGCAGGCAGACCCCTCCCAGCCCATGTCAGACCCTAGGAGCCGCACTGGGGCTCGGGGTGGGGTACACTTCTCCGTGGTGGAGTGGGAAGTGCAGCCTGGGTGCCCAGCAGGTCACTCCCCCTCCTCCCCACTGAGTGCTTCCCCTTTTCTTCACTTCCTTTCCCTCCTCTTTCCTTTTGACTCTTTAGCAACTGCAACATCTTAACCAGGGATTGGGAGATTCCGCGGGTTCCACCTCAGGTCTGGCTATTCTCTTTCCCCTCCCTGTCCCCATTGTCCTTCCTGACAATTGGGATTGAATCTCTGCTCAACAACAGTGAAGCAGCCCCTGTGTGCAATGAGGAAGTAGGATAGGGCCTAGAACGAGACTGAATAGATCCCAAAACATTCTGCGTGGCTTGGAGGCAATTCGCCACTGTTTTCTTTACAGAGGAGTCACTTTCCCCAGGGAGGTGGCCGAGGGCCACTGTGTACGGCGGCTGCCCCTGGCCCTCAGGAGCACAGTGCCAGCCCCCAGCCTGCAGCCCAGGAGACGCTGGGTGAGAGAGCAGGGAGGATTTAAGAGGGGAGTGGATCAGGCAGCCTGGCCTCTGCATCTCGGCCTCGAGGTCCTGGTTCAAGGGCTTCGGCAGCAGAGGAAGGGGGGGCAGGTAGGCACCATCTAAAGGGCCGTCATCTGGGGTCCTGGGTCTGACCTGTCTTTTAATCTGGAAGGTGTTAGAAAATCTTCCGCTGATGACCCCTTAGTCTACCTGAAGGCCATTTGTAGGGTGACCAGCCCTCCCCCCATCTTCGGGACAGAGGACCCCACACTCACCATGCCGGCTCTGTGATCTTCCCGTTGTCTCTGAAGTCTGGAGCTGAGGCTGGCAACCCACGTCTAAAGGGGGGTCTCCCTGGAACGGCCTGGCTGGCCAGTAGGTCAGAGCTCCCTGGGCAGCATTTGCTGAAGGAGCCCCCAGTTTAGGGCAGGCCTCGGTCCCTGATGGACAACATCCCTCTCCCCTTAGGGAGTTGTCTTCACCGCTGTATTCCAGGAGTGACTTGGGGACTGTGGGGCGGGTTGATTAAAACAACCCTACAGGTGAAGTTGCCAAACTGGAATGATTATGTGTCTTGTAACCCGACACCGGTCTTAGGGGCTGGAACAACACCTGGAGTCATTCACTGGCCCCTTGGCACAGGTGACACATCTTGATGTCGAAAAAAGCCTTCCCTCCTGAATGACTTCCACCCAACGGGGTGTTGGCTGGCCAAGGTGCCCGAAGACTCAAGAGCTCTACCCCCCTACCCAGCAGCTTCATGACTTCTCACTGTGTGGGCCTCTCTGTCTGGGGTTGAGGGAATTTTGGGGGGATGATAGAATTTATTGCTCCCTGAAACTAGATTGTTGCAACAGAATTGGGGAGCCCATAGAGGAGAGTTTTCTTCCCTTCAAATGAGATGCCCTCCTTCTTGGAAGCAGGAGCAAGGCTGTCCAGGGCAGGCTCCCACACTTGGGGCGATGGCTGGGACCCCATCTCCCCTCCTCACAGTGTCACTTGGAGTCTCAGCCTGCTGCATCGTGGGGCCTGACCTGGCCCCTGGTCATGGGTGTGCAGTGTAAAAACTTGGAATCCCAGAACTAGAGAGCTGAAGGGGACTTGGCAGCTATTTTCTCCCTTCCCTTTTGTGGGTGAAGAAGCAAATTTCCAGAGAGGCAAAGCGAAGCAGCCAAGATCACACAGGAAGTTAATGTCCCTTCCTCAGCCTTGGCCCTTCCTGGAGACCAGGGCAGGCTAGCGGTGCAGACCCTCCCTCCAGTGGTAACAAGCTTCTATCGGCCCTGTCTTTAATTCTCACCAGTAGTTCCCGTTTGGCAGTCGAAGAAATCATAGCTTGTGGAGATGGAGTGATTAGTACCAGCCACTGACTTTTGGGCAGTGCTGGACTTGAACCTGGGTCTCCTTCCACTGCCAGCACACGAGAGGTGGAGTGTAGCACAGGTGGGTGAAAGCCCCTAGGTCGTGGTCTGGGGGAAGAGCTAGGGATGGGCTGAGCAGAAGCAGGAAGGTGCAGCTGATCTCTGCCTTGGACTTGTCTTTCATTAGGCGGTCTGGAGGGTCTCCAGACTTGTGCCATGGCCTTTCAAACTGGAAATTTGGGGCAGAGTCAGTGCCTGTGACCTCAGAACCAGTGACTGGTAGAGGGCAGGCTGCAAAGATCCAAGCAGGCACTCGTTTTGCAGAAGGACCCCAACAGTCCGACAGTGGTCCGTGGCGACCTGGACCAGGCTTGCCCTGGCTCTGTTTCTTCTGTGTGCCAGATGAACATCCGGCTCAGGTTTGCATCTCTTTGCTGGGTCCTCAGAAAATGAACCAGGAAAAAGGTGGGTGCTTGGGCATGAACGCTGCTGGTGTGGCACGTGGAGAGCGCTTCCTCAGCTGTCTCTGCTCCAGTGCTGGTTCTTGAGCCTGAGAAAGGCCTGTAAAGGAGGCCCACGAGCAGGACGTGGCCTGGGGGAGGAGGCTGCAAGCTCAGAGGAACCAGAATAAAGAAAAAACTAAGTTCCCAACTCCTTGCCCAGCAGGTAGGTTTGGGAAGCTTCAAGAAAGGGACCTGATAAGGCTGCCTTGGGCACAAGCCTGAAGACCCACCACCATGGCCCGAACACCCAGCCCAGCTCCAGGAATGGGGGAGCAGAGGCCAGGTCATGCTACTGTGTTCAAGGCCAGATGCTGGTTAAGGCCAGGGCATGTCACTGTGTTAAAGGCCAGTGCCCCCAGACCAGGCATCCCGGCAGATGCTGGTGCAGACTGGCACCGTAAATTAGAAAGCCCTGGAAAACAGAGTCAAGGGAGCCTCCAGCCCCCTGCCTCAGGCTTGTCCCGCGTTCTGCAGCTCCTCCCTGCAGCATACTTCAGAACCCCACTGTCTCTGGTGAATTCTCTCACCTGCCCCCACCCCTGTGCCTCTCCTCGCCCCAGTCTTTCTCCCACTGCAGAAGGTGGGAGCACAGAGGCGCAGAGAGAAGAGGGTTCCTTCCCCTCACCCAGGGGCGGTCTGGCTCCCTCCGTGCCCTCCCGCCCCACCCTGAGTTCCTCCTCCTTCACACCCGCCTCTTCAGGTTCCCAGTTCCCCCTTGTCTTTTCCTTCGCTCCCCGGGTTACCTCTCCTCCTTGCCCAGCTGTTTTCTCTCCCCTCCGCCTTTTTGCCTTCTTTTCAGCGAGTGTGGGGGTCAGAGGCAGTTTTGCCAGGAAGCTGTGGAAACCCCCCTGCAGAGCCTTTCCTGACCCCTGCAGGGAGGCTCGCTCTGGGATGCTTCCCTGTGGGATATGCTCTTATGAGCCTCCTGGCTGACTTTTTCTGGGTATGCGCTCTTCAAGAGGGCCTCTCAAAATGTCTCCGTTTCGGTCCTTGCCAAACCTGGCCGTCTCCTGGCCCCGAGCATGGCAGTCCTGCGCTGTGTGTCCAACCACGAGTAGTTTGAGTGACCCTGGGCCTTTCCTGTAATCCTCCTAAGCTCCACTTCCTCATCTGCTCAGCAGGGTTACTAGGACCGACCTTATGCATTTGTTGTGAGGATTAAATGAGGTCTTCCGTGTGAAGTGTCTGGCACCCAGAAGAGGTTTCAGGAATGGAGCTGTTAGCCCTGTTTTTTCGTAATGGACGCGTTCACGGAGTTCTGCTGGACCCCACGCTTGTGCTAAGCACGGGGTTAGAGGGAGAAGATGTGGGCCTGGCCCCCACCCATCTCGTAGTCCACTAGAGGGGGCGTCACATGTCCATAAACCAAGCTAAGTAAAAAAGATGTTCTGGTAAAAGAAAACGTTGAGGGTGTAGAGGCCCTTAAAAAAAAAAAAAAAGGCCCTCCCTGGTGGCGCAGCGGGTTAAAGCCCAGCACTGAGAATCTAAAGCTGCTTCCGCATGAGTTCGATTCCCGCCTGCCCCGGAGGTGACCACATGGCGTGGCAGACCTCTCCTGACCCGCCCGCTGCTCCCCTCAGCAGTGTACTTCGTCGATCTGCCTGTTCTGCTCCCCGCTCTGTCTCTGGTGAAGCCTCTCGCCGCCCCTGAGCCTCTGGTCTGTACCCCAGTTCTGTATGCACAAATAAATAAATCTTTAAAAAAAAAAAGATTTATTTATGCATATGAGAACGGGGGTACAGGCCAGAGGTATGGGGTGGGGGGTGGTGAGAGGTTTCACCGGGGAGCAGAATAGGCAGATAGACTGAATCACACTGCTGAGGGGAGCAGCCAGTGAGACAGAGAGGTCTGCATGGGGGTCACCTTCCTGGCCGGGGATTGAACTCCTGCTGCATGTCTGCGGCCAGTGTCACAGTGTTGCGCTCCCACCCCTTGCTCCCCCAGGGAGGACCCCAGAGACCCTTTTCACATCTCACTCACATCTCTTCTCTCTCCCTCCCTCCTTGTCTTGCTTCCCCCTTTCACTTCCCCTCCAGACTTTTTAACCTGGCTCTGTGATTTATAGGACAATATATCAATTACCAGTTGTTTCTGATTGCACTTTTGATCTCAGTTATCAGCAGTCATCCATTTGCCCATCCATCCAACAGATATTTCCTATGGTGTTATCAGGCTCTGTGGCTAGGCACAGTGCCTGAAGAACATAAATAGCTCTCTTGCCTTGGAGAGCTCAATCTGTTCCTGTGCTCTCTAACCCTACAAATGCAGAAGCTTCTGAGGACAGCACACCCTCTAGAACCTTCCTGTTCAAGGCATTCTGTGGGAGGGCAGCGGCAGGGTCACCGGGGAGCTTGTTATAAATGCAGGATCCCAGCACCCCCAAACTTACTGAATCAGAATCGCCTTAACAAGATCCCTGAGTGACTTGTGTGCACCTTACAGTTTGAGAAATGCTGTTCTAGATCTCTTCCCACGCTCAGGAGTGGGTAGAGGCTGTTATTTCTGGAGCAAGTTGAATTCAGAGATTGTAGCTTGACATACATGAACCCTTGGGGTTCCTTCCAGCCAGCAGAGTCTAGGGTTCTTTCTTCAGAGCTCAAGTAATTTGAGATAATTTTCAGTGACAGGTGCTTTTGTTTGAATCTTTCCCAGAAAATTAAGTGGAAAGTGTGCATGGTGTGTGTGTGTGGGGTGTGTGTGTGGCGGGGGTGGGGGAGGGGTTCTGCTAACAGCAGCGCCCAGGCCTGGCAGCTCTGCAGCATGGCAGTAGGAATGTGGTGCCTGTCCCGAGGGACATTAGGGACACCTTGGCTCAGCACGCCGGGTGCCAGTGTGGCCGGCTTGATTTTTACCACCTGGCAATCTTCTTCCCAGGCATGGTGTAGGCCCGGTGGCTGCAGAATTGAGCCTGAGCTGTCAGCACCCAAGAGGTAGCAAATTGAGAAGCCTGCCCTGGCTGTCTCCACCCACCCCTCTCCACCCCCAGCGTGAACTGCCACAGGTGTGAGGACTGAGGCTGGGGGTTCAGGGTGCACGCTGACAGAATGCCAGGACAGATTTGCTTCAATAAGCCCCCAGCAATTGTAAAATGTGCTTCTGGGTGCCCGGCTTTATGTCTGTGCCAGGAAAACGCAGCCCCTCATTCAACCCTTGCAGCTGCCCAGCATGTAGGTGTTACTGATACCTCCATTTGGCAAAGGCGGAAGCCCAGGCTCAGACAGGGTAGGGAGCCGGGTCAGTGTGACCCAGGAGGCCCAGGCTTTTCCCACTGCACAGGTGGGCCCAGTCTGGGCAGTGGAGAGGTCTGCGTGGCCTCTGCAGCCCTCTAGAGACCATGTGGGCCAGTCTGGGCCCCAGGGGGCATTTTCTATATTACCAGCATAATTTGAAATCAGTCTCAGAAAAAAAAGTCTGTCAGTCAATCCTTTTCCCCCCAAATTAGGTGAAGAATGAATTCAAGTTTTGTCTGAGGTTAGCTTTTCTTTGCATTTGTTTCTCGGGGATTGCTCTTAACTTTATCCTTGAGTAGCCCAATGGTTTGAAGAAACAGGGAGAGCCAAAGGGTAGAGGTACATTAATTTCCATCTTAATATGCGAGAGGGTGAGCAAATAGTACTTTGATGGTTTTTTATTTTTTTTTAAAGATTTATTTATTTGTGCATACAGAACTGGAGTGCAGGCCAGAGGCTCCGGGGCAGTGAGAGGCTTCACCAGAGACAGAGTGGGGAACAGAACAGGCAGAGCGATGAAGTACACTGCTGAGGGAAGCAGCGGGCGGGTCAGGAGAGGTCTGCCTCGCCATGTGGTCACCTCTGGGGCAGGCGGGGATGGAACTCATGCGGAAGCGGCTTTAGCTTCTTAGTGCTGTGTTTTAACCCGCTGGGCCACCAGGGAGGGCCAGTACTTTGATGGTTTCTAATGGAAGAATCGGACTAGCCACTGACTAGCATAGATGGAGCCTTAATTTTTCTCAGGATTGAGATAATCCGAAGACAGCTTCCTGTCTTAACCATGATGACCTTCCACGCGTGTCTTCAGGGCCATTATTTAACCTCTCTGTGCCTACTTTCCTCATCTTTAAAATGGGCGACATCAGAAGACCCTCCCCCCCAGCTGTTGGGAGGATTAGGTGACTGAATATTTGTGTACTCAGAGGTCCCTGCACAGAGAAAGCACCATATAAATATTGTCGCTGAAGTGAAAATGATTCGCATGTCAGCTACAGGTCATAGAATCGTTACCTGTAAAATGTATTTTCTGGTGACCACATGCTAGGCCTCTAGCCAGTCATTCACTCTTGGCTGCTTCAACAGTGCATGTTTTGTCTTCAGGTTTAGCTCCTCCCTTTGTGTAGGCGAAGGCAGGACCCTTATTCTTTTTTGACCTGTTACCTGTGGGGTTAAAACAGCTATGCAACCTGCCCACAGCATAGCCGTGAGGCTGCAAGGAGAGGCTTAGGTGAGGCCTTCTGCCGTCCCTGCTGTTCCTCAGACCCTCCAGAGTCTTGTTTTGCCATGTACTTGCCTCATTCTGCATACTAACATCCTCAGGTTTCCATTTCCCGTAGCTACTGTCCTACTGCGCCAGAGACTGAGTCACAAACGTTCCTGGAGAGGTGCAAAAGCAGAGCTGGTACAAGCAGGGGCCTGAGCAGGAGGAAGAGGTGAGCCAGTCTGGGACTAGCAGAAGAACTTGCCCGATTCCCTCTGGGTTGGCCCCTTGAGCACTATTTATGGATGCCTTCTAGAAGTTCTGAATCATTCCATGATCCAGCCTTGGCTTTCTGCAGAGATACCTTGATAAGTGCTTGCTGATGAGATCAGAGTAGCTCCCAATTCATCCAGGAGGCCAACACATAGTAGAGTGAGGCAAGCCTCCCAGGTACAGTTGGGTGTTTCAGCAGGAGCAGTGAATCCAGGAAACAGGCAGGGAGTGTCAGTATCTTATCTGGCACTGAGGGAGAGAAGGCACTGGTGATTGGTGAAAAACTGTCCTGTGTATTTTTCTATAGGGGTGCAGAGTAACAAAGCACTTTTTCATCTGACCTTCAAAATACCCCTGTACAGTTTACTGGAGAACCAAGGCTCAGAGAAGTTGGACGGCTTGTTTGGGGTCACACTGTACCAAGATATCTACGGGGATCTGATCAGCCCTTCACATGCTCCTTTATTCTACTTTTGGCAGCTCGGTGGTGTATCTTGGATTGTCCATTCTTGTGGTTCTGGGTAGAATACTGTCCCCCAAGAATTCATGTCTCTTTGGGTCCTCGGAATCTTATTGGGAAATAGGTTGTAAATCGTTCGAGATGTAATTGATTAAGATCTGGTCAAGGCGGAGTAGGATGGGACTTTATATTCAATCTGATTGATTGGTGAGAAGAGACACAGAGACAGAGACGCACAGAGGGAAGACCATGTGGAGACTCAGAGGGAGGGCAAGCAGGCCAAGATGGAGACAGAAATAGGAGTGATGTGGCCACAAGCCAAGGAGAATTTGTGGCTACTAGAACCTGGTAGATGTGAATAGGATTCTTCCTTAGGGGCTTCAGAGGAGGTGTGGCCCAACAAAACCTTGATTTCAGACTTGAGGAGACAGTACATTTCTGTTGTTCAAGTCACCTCGTTTGTGGTACTGTGCGATGAGAGGCCTAGGAAATTAACACAGAGGTGCAGGTGCTCTTCTTTGCATTTCTATTTCCTCTAGAGTTGCACGTCCTTCCCTTCCTGGATGGTCACACACACAGAAGAGCCAAACTCTGGCTGCTTGTGCTCTCTGTAGAGAAGGGGTGCTATCCTTATATTCAAGCAGCAAATTCGCTGTCGAGTCCTGTTTGTTTCCAGCTTTTATTCAGTGTAATGTCTCCTCTGAGCTAGTCAAAGCTGTCTGGAGGCTGTGTGGGGTGATGGTGTCTAGGAGGGGAGGGAGGGGCACCATAAGGCTCTCATGCCTTGGAAAGTGACCTTTAGCTTTCAGGCCCTCAGAGACCCCTTGAAAGCATCTGCTTTGGGCTGGTGGTCTCAGGATGGGGCCAACAGGTCCTTCTGGCTCTTGCTCTTATCTTCAAGTACAGATTGGAGCAGCACTGCCAGAGGTGCAGTGGGCAGGCCTGGAGCCATGGGCTTGGCTCTCAAGGGCAGAAGTGCTAGGTGAGGATTTGAACTTGCTCAGGCTGCCACCTAGAGGGAAATAGTGGGGAAAGAAGTGACCCCCTCTTCCCCAAGCACATCTTCCACCAAAGCTGTCCAGCCAGGTGCTTGCAGATATTTGAGTCATAAACTTTGCTTGGCTGCTGTCACTGTCCCTGGCAGCCACTAAATGCTGGGACTTCCTGCTGCTTGTTCTTATGCTGCAGGTGGACTGGGAGGAACAGAGAGAGGGCGTGAGGGGGCGATGGAGATGAAGAGGTAAATTGGAAACAACGGTTCCATTCCAGTTCCAGCTCAAACCTGCCAGCTGAAACGGTCTTAGGTACTTATGGCGCCCTCTGCTGGGCTACCAGGGAGAGAGCTCATTTATCTGTGTACCTACAGCACCAGGGCAGAGCCTGGCCCACAATTGCTATTTAAATGTTGCTTAAGTAAACTTAGTTAAAAACTCCTCCCATGGAGGAAGATAATTCTGACAGTGGTTTGGGGGGCGGTAGGGAGGCCAAGTAAGAAGAAATTGCAAGAGATAAGGTGAAAGTTGGGAGGGTCTAAATTGGGGTGTGGTCTGCAGGGCTGCAGAAGATGAAGAAAAGGGATATTTTCTTACGGGACAATCTGAGTTGTGCCCTATATGACCACCTTCTTGCAAGATGTCTAATTTTGCCCTAATAATCTTGCAAACTCAGTCTTCATGTTCCCATTGTACGGGTGAGGGAAATGGGGTGGCTGGCAGGATCCCGCTGATCCAGCCCACGCAGGTAGGACGCTGGGCTACTGGATTTAGAGGCTTGGCTGATGCAGAAGAAACCAGGGGATTGGCTGTGGGAGGGACTGGGGACAGCTCTGAGGTTTCTCTGTGGGAGATGGAGTTGATGGCGGGCCATTAACAAATGGGTCTGCTGGGCTGACCCCCAGGAAGAGGGAGTGCTTTTAGTTGGGCTTGTCCAGGCCCTGCTGGATCCCAGGGCCGATCATTTATTGATAATGCTGGTGCCTCTGGCTTGACCGAGTGCTTTTAGCTGTGGAGTGATGCTTGGGGAGCGGCTGCTTGGCTCCTCCAGGCCACTCAAGGGGTTGCCAGGATGCTGACACCGTGCCGCCAGGGGGTGGAAGCTCAACTCCTCACCCGGGGTCCCCATTTTGGCTCCTGCCTGAAAGGGTATCAGTGACCAGCACTGCCCCTTGAAGTTCACCATGCAGACACCACCTCCCTTGATCCCCATCCTCTCCCCGTTGTTACAGGGCACCAAATCTGTTATAGGGCAGAGGGAGAGAGAGACACCCCTGAAGCCCCAAAACCTGCCTGCTCTAAGTGGGTTCTGCCATCCGCCGCAACAAGACAAAACATATAAAACTTTAATGAAAAGGGACTTTAATACAGTAAATATACAATACGGAACACAAAGAATGTAACTTCTAAATCAAACACCTGAAGTTACCCATCCCCTCGTGGGCAAAAGTCAACCCAAAAGGGATTGACCCAAAGCAAGGCCTTAAAGCCTGCCACAAGACTAAAGCACCTTCTGGCCGGGACCCATGGAAAAGGGTCAGAAATGGCCAGACAAACATGGGAGGAAAAGAGCAAAATCAAAATCAATATAAACACTGCCATAGTCACCTCCCTACAGGTCTCTCACCCACATCTGCCTTCACCAGTCCAGGGTCAGGAAACAAGCCCGGTTTCTTTCTCACAGGCTTGCTGCTCCATGTGGCTTCCTTAGGTTTCCGTCTTGTTCTCCATCCTGCTTCCTTCTCTTCTTCTCTCTCCTTTTTCTCTGCTCAGCTCCACCCTCCTTCTGGGTGCGGCAGGGAACCTAGAACTTCCCTTTTTCCTAGGGACCCCCTGTTACACCATCACCCAGGATGAAAGCTCTTGAACGGGAAAGTCTCTGGCCCAGCGTGCACCTGACATAGCCCCACGTCTGCGACCCTCTCATTCATCACACCCGTACTGCGTACCTATGGTGTAGGGCGGACACACAGATGACAAGGGCACCTTCCCTGAAGCCCGTCCACCAGGCGGGAGCGCACCTGGCCCAGGTGTGGAAGGCGCAAACAGCAGAAGGAGGAACAATTGAGCTGAACTAATGAGGAAGAGCAGGACTTGGTCTTGGTCAGGTGGAAAGTGGGGTTCCAGGGGGGAAGAGTATTCACAACACAGAGGAGACTGCGTGTTGAGGAAACCGGCTATTAAGCCCACCCGTACTCCTGAGCCCTTCTCCAGGCCAGCCTCTGCTGGGGCTGGGAGGTGAAGAAGGGCCCTGAGGGCGGCTAGCTCACAGATGCCATCTGTGGAAAGGCTGCCCCACTAAATGGGGTACAGGACACAGGCCTCTCATCCAGGCCGGAACCCAGGGGTTATGCATTGGGGTCAGAGAAAACACCAAATCTGCCATTTACCTGCATTTTGACACTAAAAACAAAGAATTATTTGAGCTTTTCAAATATTTGTTGCAGGGGTTGAGCCTGGTGCCTGCATTTGGCCACTATCCCCTGGACATCACAGGGGGTCTGAGGGAGCCGGAAATCGGGCGCCCCATGACACCGGTTGGGGGGGGGGTCCTGGCAGTCCCCTTCCCTGTTGGCATGTTGTGACATATCCACGTGAGCTCGGTGGGCTGGATTATGGGCAGAAAGGCTGAGCAAGCAGTGTTTATTGCTCCCGGACAGCAGCTGAGACAGAGCCCCTAGAGTGGGGTCCGCAGCTACCCAGCCCTATGGGGAGAAGGGTCTCTTATATAGATTCTAAACTCAGATTCCAAAGGGGTGACTCATCGCTGTGTCCTTGATGTGAGGCCCAGTTCGTTATCACCTTCAGCTAGTCCCATCCCGGATGCAAGGCCCAGTGAATTGGATGCCAAGCCCAGTTTATTAGGGCCTTATAACCCTTGGATGCAAGGCCTAATTTATTACTGCCCTTATCCAGTCCCTTACTAAATCTCTGCACTTGGTCACTCCCAACTTGGGTGATCTTACCTGATTTGGACTAGACTGACCCTCACACAGTGGCGCATTTCCTGAAAAGGGTTAAAGGGGTGGGAGGGAGCAGAGAGCAGGGCTCCAGCTGACACCTTTAGGGCCAGCTCCTCATCACCTTCCCTCCTGGAGTTAGGAGCTGCGGCAGTCTAATCTTAACCGTCAAAACTGGCCAGAAACACTCAAGATTAGCAAAACCATTTGAATGATAGCTCGAAATTTGCCTGGTGCTCTTCAGAGTATCGGCCTTTAGGTATTGGCTGATGATGGTGGTACCTGCACATCTAAGTTCTGCGTGAGTAGGTATATATGTGGTAGAGAAGGTGACACAATTCGGGGCACAGCAACTGGGACTGAGAGGATTGGAGACCTCGACTCCAGGCAATGAGGAGCCAGTGGCAGAGGTGACTTGTGAATTGTGGGGGACTCCCGCAGCAGTGTGGAGTGAGCCTGGGCTGGAGGCCCTGTAGGTGTGCCTGGGACACATTCCTAAATGGGACTAGTCCCCGAACAGGCGACTCATTCAGGGGAACCAGGAGAAGAGGGACATGTTACAGAGGAGCTGGTTTTGATGACTAATTTGACTTAGTAAACAGGTAGAGGAGCCTCTGGAGTGATTTCCAGTTCTCCGGGGTGGGTGGGCAAAAAGAGGTACCATTTGTCAAGGTGACAAACAGAGGATGAAGAGTTGAAGCTCTGGATCTTGACGATGAGGATGAAGGCTGAGTTGGGGAATGAAGTGAGAACCCAGGATGGAGCCGTCCCCCTCTGTCAGGCCTCTGGGGGTCCTGCACCTTCAGGAATTGCAGCCACCCCTTCCCTAGGCAAAATCCAGATGAGTGATGGCAATGGCAGTCTTGAAGGAAATGAATCCTTGGAGTCCATTGGGCAGTCACGGTGTCCTCTGTCCAGTCTTTTTGATTCCAGCTAGGCCACCAGCACCATGCCCCAGGGATCAGACTCAGATCTCCTATTTCACTTCTGGGATGTAACCAACATGTTCCCTGTGTCTTCTTTCTCCTCTGAGCTCTCTTGATGATGACCAGGCTTCTTACCCAAGATACTTCAGGTCAGAGTTATTGGGAAAGACGAGACTGGGTGTGTGCTTGTGTCATCTTCTGGTGTTAAGATAAGCAAAGTGATGGGCGGGGAGGACTGTGTGGGCCTAGTGGGATGTGGGTGCTGTTGCCTAGGCAGGGACAAGTGTTGGATCGCTGAGGAGGGCTCTGCTGGAGGCCAGCGTTCATGCTTTAGGACAGAAATGGCCACCTCCTCTGGCCATTTCTGGTTGGGCTATCCAGGCTGCCCTAGTTCTGGATGTGCTTGACTAAGAGTTCATTGGGTCTTGATACAGAGAGCTCGCAGTTGTGCGGTGAGCAGGCTGGCAGGTCTTGGCGTCCGTGTGTGGGACTGGGATGTGACATCAGTAGACACTTGGTGACTATTGGCTCTCATTTTAGTAATTTCCTTTGGAAGGGAAAAGAAGAGAGAGAGGCAAAAAGTAACTAAGGGGATCAAGTGGTTTTAGAAATAAAGGTAGAGATGGCCCTCTCTGGTGGTGCAACGGGTTAAAGCACAGCACTATGAAGCTATCACAGCCTCCGCAGCATGAGTTCGATCCCCGGCCAGGAAGCTGACCCACATGGCTCAGCAGACCTCTTCTGACCCGCCCGCTGCTCCCCTCAGCAGTATACTTCATCGATCTGCCTGTTCTGCTCCCCACTCTGTCTCTGGTGAATCTTCTCACGCCCCTGCTCCTCTGGCCTGTACCCCAGTTCTTGTATAAATAAATAAATCTTAAAAAAGAAAAAAAGGTAGAAAACTGGAAATGAGAGGGACAGTAGGAGAGACAGAAAACAGGGAGGAGAGACACAGAGAAAATGAGCAACTGGAAGAAACCCAAGAGAGGAAGTAAGATGGAGAGAAGAAAGCGAGGGAGGTGGAGGGAGAAACAGATGGAGGCCAGGGAAGAGGCAGCAACTCAGAGGCAGGGAGGACATGGAGGTCAAGCGGGCGCAGAGGGAGAAGCCTGCAGGGCTGAAGCCCCACCCCCAGGCTGTCTTCTCTCCCCATGCTCTGCATGGTTTCCAATCACAGAATGGAAGGGCAGGTGCCCAGGAAACTGTTGTCTCTCCCCGACACCCTGCTGGGCTGCAGGACAAGCCAAGGGCATCTCTATTTTTGCTTTGCTTCTGCTGGGTAGGACCCCAGGCAGGTCTGCCCAGGAGCCAGGCTGACATGGGTCTGGCCTGACTGGATGTAGAGATGTTGATGCTTCTCTTGACCTACTTTTTTTTGTGAGGGAACAGAGTTATGTGGCGGATAGTCGAGACTGTCTTACTTCAGAGAGGGGTGTTGAGTGGTGATGAACCTGGACCCTGCAGGGCCGAGGGAGGCAGTTTGTCACTGCCCCAAGCCCTGTGCTGGAGAGCAGGGTTGTTGTTTGCACACCAGCAGGCAGGCCGTGGGCTGCAAAAGCAGGAAGCTGCTGAACAGTGAGGGCTGGTTTTGTGAAGTCAAGTCATAGTGGGAAGAGAAACACTGCCTCAGAGGCCCAGGTGACGGAGGCCCAGCTAGGTGAAACATCTACGTGAGGTTGAAGCAGGACCCCAGGGTGTCGAGACCCAAACTAGCCCCCTGCAGAGAACAGGGCTGGCCGTGGGGGCACCGGCAGTTCCTGCTTGCAGTCATCTCTGTGAGGCCAAATGGTATTTGTGGGGCATTCCCAAGGGCCCTGAAAACTGCCCACACGCCCACCTACTTCCCTTGACCTGCTCATGTGTTTATCTGGTAACTTGGTTACCGATTGGGCTTGGGGGCATAGATGTCAGGAAGAAGATAACCTGAGGTGGGGACTTGCCACACCAGCCCGGGCGCTGCCAGGAGCCCGCCTCTGGTCAAGCAGAGCTACAACCAGGCGCTAGAGCTGGTGACTCAGCAGAGTTGAGTTGTTCCCCTGGGAGGCTGTGCTGGCCCTGGCACCTCGCATGGTTGTGCCCCAAATCTGCAACCAGGAGCGCTGTGATTGGAGGGTGCAAGGCTGGAGGAGTAGTAAGGAGGAGCTTTCTCTGTCCCTTGCTCTAGAACCAATAAGGGAAAATGGAGAGAGGGCCAGCGTGGGCGTCTGTCTGGAATCCAAAGGATGAGGCCAGTTAAGCAGGAGCAGTCGATGTGAGGGCCTGTTCTCGGGGCTGGTTAAAGAGAAAATTGGAAGTCATGTTTGAACCAGAATTCAGAAACCTGGAGCTGGCAGGTGGCTTGAGGAAGAGAGGGAAGAAGGGAACTGCTACGGGAATAGAAGGGAGGGGCCCCTCCAGATTCCAGCTGTCAGGGGGCTCCAGGCAGCCCATGTGTGCCCAAAGGCACACAGGATCCTAAGCTTGGAAGGGAAAGGAGGCTGAAGACAATCTCTGGGGGAGCAAGGCAGCTGCCTCTGGATTTCCAGGTGGCTTGCACCCTCTCCCCAGCCCCCCCTGCCCTCCACTACCCGGGCAAACAAATTGCTTATGCAGTGGCTGCAGCAAAACAGAATTGCAGCAAAATCTGACTCATGCTTTCCAAAGCCAAAAGATCTTATTTTAGTATCTTCCAGCTCTTTGATCAGCACTAAGAGTTAATGAATAGCAAGGGGAGGTGGGGGAGGGTGTCCACCTCGGAGCAAGGGAAAGGTTGCCACTCCTCTGCCCCTCCATCCTTGCTCATTGGGAGGCTGTGAAAGGATTTGCCTGGGCTCTGGTGGGAAAGGAGGTGTGGGCCTGGTCTGCGGAGCCCAGGTGCCTGTGACTTGGGCTGGTGGCTCAGGGCCCTGGCTGCCTCCGAGCTCCCAGCCAATCCCTCCTCCTCTTCCCATCACACAGGTGGGTCTGCAGGTTTGTCTGCCAGGGCAGCAGCCTCCACCCTGCCCTCCAGGATCCCAGCTCTCTGTGAGGAGATAAAATGTTAATCCAATTCTGCTTGGGCTGCCGGTTCTGAGTGCTACAGCCCTGCGGGAATTCTTCCATTTTCCCTTCCACAGAGGGAGCTGGGGCTCCTGATCTTTAGCAGCCCTGCTGCTTGGGTGAGACCCTGGTTCTGTACAAGTTCACTCAGCAGAGCTTGAGAGCGGCACCCTGTACCCCAGACCTGGGGGCTCCTCACAGTGCACCCAGGTTCCATGCAGGCCCCAAGTGCAGCAAAATGTGGGGAGGTCAGCTTTCCCCACGAAGCAGCCACTCCCAGAGGTTCACCAGCACAGAGGGAGTCTGAGGCCCTGTGTACCCAAAGGCCATCATCGTGTTGTCTTGTGAGTGGAGCCCCAACAACAGATATGTCTGCATTTTAAACAGTTTTTTTAACAGTGGTGTGTGGTGCTTTGCAGTTGGCAAAGTTCTTTCACACTTTGTGTTTTGGTTTGAGCTGTATGGAAAGCCTGGGGGGAGGAGGGCGGCCGCAGGCGGAATGGGGTGGAGGGGGCCTCATAGGCTCCTCCTCGTTCACTGGAGGGAGGCGACATCTCAGTAAGTGGCGGAGCTGGGACCGATGTGTGGGCTCCTTGCCCAGTGTGCTCCTAACACTTCTAGGGAACATCACTCCCCTTCCCAGAGTGAGCCCCCCTCACGTGCCAGGCCTTCAGAGGGCTCTTCACCTGCTTGACCTCATGTCCTCACCTGTCACTTTGTTTTGTAGGATGGGGTGACATGCACAGTGAGGAAGCCCCACTGCCCCCAGGGATAGAGGTCTTTACAGGACAGGTGGGCCCCCAGAGCCCCACCCTGCCCCTGTAAATCCCAACACCAACACAGTAAGTGCTCTGAGGTGCCTGAAGGTGAGCGGGGCTCTGGGCACAGAGCACCAGCCCCGGACAGGCTGAGTATAGTGGGGCTGGGGGGTCTGCCTCCCCCGGGAAGGAAGCCTGGGCTGGGAGGGGCCTCACAGGCGCTCTGGTGATGCTCCTGTTCCATGCCTAACTTGCCTGGTCTGCCCTATTTTGATTTCTAGAGCTGCCTGCACATCCTCAGAAGCAAAGTGATGTTTTAGGCTTAGAAATGGGGGAGCTCAGAACAACCTTCTGTAGGTGGGCGCCTTTCACCCACTCTTTCACTAGGTCCCCAACATTATGCTCCCAGAGATGTTTAGGATGTACTTGGGACTCTGGCGGGGGCCCGCTGCTCTCCTCGCCCCCACCTCCTTTAATAGAGAGGCGCCCACTCCGAGTCTCTCCGGTTCTCACTATTCTCATGTCTTGTGAATGGGTTTCTGTTTGGTCCCTGTTGCAAGTCCTTTTTCCAGCCTTCTGTATTCATCCCACCTGACCGTGGCACTGGCCTCTCACCCACCTGCGGGGCACCCCATCCCAAGGGCTATCATTTGCCCTGTCCCCAAGCTGTGACTGCCTGGGGGACCCTACCCACAACTAACCCAGCTGCTCCGGTTCAGCTCCCCCTCCTTGGCTCCGTTCCCAACTCTGGCACCTTCTCCACAAGCCTGGCCCTGGGGTGAGCATCGACCTTGACGCTGGTCTAGGAGAGAAGAGGCAGACCCAGAAATGGGGGACCTGGGGGCTTCAGCACCTTGAGAGAGAGTGAGTAGCCAGAGTAAGCCCAAGGAGTGACGCCTCTGCTTTGGGGCCTCAGCGTAGCCCCCACAACAGGGCGGCACACCCAAGGGCCTGGGTGCCCGCACATTTTTAAAAGCCATTGTAAAACTTGTTCAAATTAGGGAGGACCAACTCCCGGAGAGGTCATAGGGCCAGTAGACTTTAATCCCCAGCCTGCGGTGACCCTGCCCGTGGCCAGGGATCAGATTAAAGGCTGGGCTCAACTGAGGGTGAAGGTAGTTATTTATTTTTAAGCTGTTCATGTTTAATTTTACAAAAATCACACCATGAAGTAGCTAACAGGGAGGTTTACCAGGGAGGGGAAAACAGAAGTGACTTCATATTTGACTCACGTCCAACATGCCCCCTTCCAGGAAAGGCACCATCGGTTTCAGCTCTTGCACACTTGCAGAACATGTCCGAAGGGGTAAGGCTTCTGGTCTCACTGCTTGGGTCGCAGAAGGTGTGAGACCTTCGTCCTGGGCTTGGCCATGGCGAGTGATCGTTGCATCTTTGCTCTTACTATTAATCATCCTAATGATAGCATTCCCCAGACTGCTGGGAGGGACGGAGGTGGGGAGAGCTGGGAGTTGGGTGGGGAGGAACAGCAAGGTGGAGAGAATCAGATTCCACGTAAGTCAGAGGTTGTTTTTGGAGTAATTAGGACTCAACATCCCATTTGGGCTGCTCTCCACATAGAGACCTGGGGGGTCCCAGACATGTGGGGGGCTGCTGCTCTTTAAGCTCCGGGCACGGAGGTTGAAACTTGATTGATCCTTTCCCGGCGGTCAGTATTTCTTGGGAACGGGACAGTATTTTCTCACCCACATTCAGTTAGAACCCCATGGGAAGTGTGCAGTGTTGTCTGGTTGCTGACCCCAGCCTCTGTCCACGACTTCAGACTATTCTGGAATGGCTAACCGGAGTTCTGGCTACTTCTCTCCCCAGCCTCCACAGTCCCCTATCTCTGTCGTCCAAGCTTCACTGCTAAAAGCAAGCCGACTCCCACGTCACCCTCCTCTCCACACTGCTCCAGCTTCTCCCCGCTCCCCTCTGGGCTCCAGGCCTTCCATTCTGGGAGAAAGACTCCTTCTCCCTTCACCCTCTTTCCTGAAGACAAACGGAGGACTCTTGGCTCCTTTCCTTGCAGTCAGAAGCAGCCTCGTCTTCCACGCCTCACAAACCAGGAGTCAGGGGAGTGATTTTCCAGCTCACCACTGTCACTGCCCAGCCGCCCCACCTCTGAGTCCCTCTTGGGATTCGAGCCCCACCCTTGACCCCCAGATGCTGCCTCTTAGTGCCAATTCCAATACCCCCTTGTCACTGGAGTCTGGCATCTGGTCCCTGGTCTTCCTCCCGGCTGCACATAGCACCCTCTGGGTGACAGGTGGGTGAGTCTTTGACCGACACCACAGCTCCAGCCCCAGTCACCAGCCTTCGTCTCAGCCATCTGTTAGCGGCTTTGTGTCCTCGGGATCACGACACTCAGTCTCTCGCAGCTGACTGGCCGTGTCCTTGTCCAGCCTTCTAGTTCCCCTCCAATCCTGGCGCGAGCCAGCCGCGCCCCTGCACCTGTCTCAGATGCTGAGAAGCGCCCCCCACCCCCCTCGCTGTGCCTCCACCGTGACCATCAGTTTCCCAGCTCTCCTCAGTATCCCGTCATGCTGCTCCCCCATACTCCCAACAAGCATCCTGACCCTTACAGCACGGAGAAAGCAGAGCCCCTCCCACTGGACATCTCCAGTTCCCCCCTCCTTGCCTCACGGCTCACAACCACAGCCTCATCTCTACCCAGGCCCCCAATTTCCCTCCAGTTTAAGGGCAAGGTTGGTCCTTCCCCCCTCAAGCTCCACTCTCCATTCTCTCCTCCAGAAGGCGAGCACCAACAGCAGGCCGTGGGCATCTTCCCCGTCCTTCCTCAGGCAGGTCCTGCGGCCGTGGAACTCTCCCCTCCCTCCCCCTGGACCCCACATCCTGGTCCGGCTCCACTGCCAGGTTGTCTTCCTCCCTTCCCTGCTCAGCCTGGGACCCCACTTTCAATGGAAACATGTGACCTCAGTCTTGCTCTGTTCAGCACCACAGCGTCCACCTGCCCCGTGGCCTGGCCCTGGGCCATTCGCTGGCGCCGCACCTGCTGACTCGGTGGCCTGCTGGATGGTACCCTGTCACACGGGACCTCTCCGCAGCCCGCCTGCCTCCCCGAAGCCTCTCTCCCACGTGCCCGCCCGCCCTGTCTGGCTCATCTTTGCTGTCTCCTCCACCTGTAGTTAGCTTCCTCGACTCCCTCTTTTTCTTGCTTGAATTCTCTTCCTGGGGGTTCTCCCCACTGCACTTGGGTGCTGTTGGCTCTTTTAAGCTTTCTAATCCAGAGCACTCTCCCGAGCCTGCCACCATCTCCATAGCTTGTCCTGGTTCCGGCACAAACCCCGATGTCTTGGCGCCCCTAAGACATGAGATCCTCACTCGGAGGCTGACAGACCAAGCTTGGGAGTCACGGGCAGGAGCGACAGGCCAGAGACTCAGGGAGCAGGGACGGTGTTCTGTTTTCTCTCTGACATCTCCTAGCCACCTCCCTGTCAGGGGAACTGAGTCCAGGGTAGAGTCTTGAGGACATGAGTTCTCACAGCCCTTTACAGGTCAAGGAGTCACAGAAGTCGTCAGCCTTGAGCCTCCAAATGAGTAAGACCCTGCAGACACACCACTCTGGGGTGGTCAAGTACTGCGGTGGAAGGATGCTGGGTCCTCCCCATGGCCTCCAGCTCCTGGGGGAAGGAGTCAGTGGTCACTGGAACCACTGGAGGGCGCACAGGCTCCAGAAATGCTTTCTCAGCCTTCATTCCCCTTGGAGCAAACTAGGTCCTGGGCACCTGCTCTTGAAGACAGTGGCAGCAGGTGGAACACCAGGACTGAACTCTCATCCCCCAGGATCACTTTGTCATTGTCTCTAGCTCTAGAGTCGTTTACCGACTCATTTATTCAAGGAACATTTGCCCAACACCCTCAATGGGCTGCCACAGAGCGGGTCAAGCGCTCAGATACAGGATCAGATGAGTCCATCGGGACCCTTGGAGGATGGGCCGGGGAGGACCCTGAGAAGGGAAGTCTCCATCTGGGGTGGTTTTTTCTGTGTCAGAGGGAGGTGCTCAGTGCGGAGGGGGAACCCAGGAGGGAAGACTGATTTTGCCTGGGACGGGGGGAAAGTCTTCAACTCTCAGTTATCTTTTTTGTGGGTCTTGAAAAGTGAATAGGAGTCTCACAGGCCACAAAGTTAGGGAAAATGTGGTCCGAGTAGGAGAATGTCATGACCAGTTCCTAGACGCAGAACTTGCCTGCCTGAGTCAACTA
This sequence comes from Condylura cristata, assembly GCF_000260355.1. Lineage (NCBI taxonomy): Eukaryota > Metazoa > Chordata > Mammalia > Eulipotyphla > Talpidae > Condylura > Condylura cristata. The sequence continues at coordinate 19,972,696 of NW_004567126.1, forward strand.
GACAAATGTCCAGCGGGAGGAGGCTGGCTGGGGGAGGCCCCTGGGGGGACAGACGGGAACTCATCTCTTGAGGAAAGAGAAGTTCCTACCTGGAAGCCTGGGCAGGCCCAGGTTTGTGGGACCTGAAGCTGATTAAGGTTTTGAAGGTTTTCTTAGAATAAGAACACTTACTAGCTTCAAGGAAAACCCCCTTCGCGTGGGAGACATTTGTTCACGGCTTCCCTTCTTCCTTTCGGGTCTGGGGCCTGCCTCAGCAGCTCCCACTCGAAGCACACTGCTTCTGAGCTCTCCCTCTCTCTCTCTTTGAGCTCCGTGCAGTGGCGCAAGACTGGGTTGAGGAACCCAGAGGCTGGGGGCAGGGAGGCAGAGCTACTTTGCTGGTTGCTGGGGTGGGGATGCCTCTTTGTATTGAGTCTGTGCGGCCACCTTAAAGGGGCACAGCAGGAGGGTCTGCCCTTGAGTCACAGCCTGCACATCTGTCTGTCAATGTCACCACAGCCTAGTGAGGCAGGACAGTGGTTCCCTGTGCAGGAAGCTGTCGCCTGGCCCTAAGGATGCCTGGCAGGCGGGAGGGCACATCTAATGCTGTCCTTGCTGCACTCCAGTGCTCCTGGTTACTTGGCTACTGGAGTATCAGCCCAATATTTAACCCCTATGTTGCTCTACTTGGGCACCTGTTCAGGGAAATGATTCACTGAAGAAGTGAAACCACAGATGACGTGACTGGCTTTGGTATTCTCCCCCTGGGGTGTGTGTTGCTGGCTAGGGCCTGCACAAGTGTGGAACCGATGGCCTTTTGCGTGCACTCGTGCCCTCTTCTGTCTGCGCACTGTGGTGCGGGAAGGTTCTTAACCCTTTCCCCTTGCTTGGGCGCTTGGGAGAGTTCACAACTGGTCCCGCCTCATGCTCAGGCTGTCACCTGTGTGATGGAGCTCTCAGACTCAGCACTGATTTGCAAAATCTTCGGGGTGGTTGGAAGCCTATACTTATTCTGGAGAGCTCGTCAGGGCGGAAGGTGGGGGTGGGGGGGAGAGGGATGTCTGGATCAGTCCAACAACTAGCACGGAGCATTGCTGTGTTAAGCCCTGGGCCAGGCCAGAGCTGAATGAGCTGCAGACTGCTCCTCATGACACTTCTGTGTCTACAGAGGTCTCCTGCATGCTGGGCTCTGGACTGGCCCGGGAGACCCGAAGGTGGGCAAGCTTTTGCCGAGAGACCCGCAGGCTGTCGGTGTCAGCAGAGACAGTAAAAGGTGTAGACAGCGTGTGCAACATGGGCCAGGCTACTCTGCTTGGGGCCACCAGCTGGTGGAGGAAGTGATGGCTTTAGGCCTTCACTGACTCTTTCGTGGCCCTGCCCACGGGTAAAGATGAGCCTGCTTTTCCCTCCCTTCATGCCCCCTGAAGGTGCAGAAAAGAATCTGCTCCCCCAAATGGCAAGAATCAAGTATGGGCAGAGGGGATGAGCCAGAGCATGTTCCTGGTCCCAGAGAATGACTTACGGGAAGGAGTTAGTGGCAGTGGGGGACGGGGAGGGGTCAACCCTTTCCTCTGAAGGATGCCCCAAGGTGCAGGTTCTTTAATAGGGGTTCAGTCCCCATCAGGGTGACTAAGGTGATAATAGGGAGGAACTTGAAGAGGGGAATCACCCAAGAATTAGGTGTTTCTAGATGCTTTAAGGCTAGAGGCAGAAAGCCCCAAAGCCCTGAACTTGCAAACACACAAAGCAGGTTTATCCTATTTTCTGAAACACACAAATCTGCTTGTTCTTGTGTCCAGAAAGCAAGAGGAGGAGGAGGCTTGGAGAAAAGGAGGGTCCAAGGCTGGAGAGCGCCTGAGGTTCTCAGCCTGAGCAGCTTGCCACCCTGAGTCTGCTGCTTCCTCTCCTGCCCCTCCCCCCTCAAAGGGCTGGCAGAGATCAACGGGAAGAGCCAGGAGCTGAGCCTGCTAGGCTGGCAGCCGCTTGCTGTTGGGCAGCTGGGTGCGAGAGCCTGCTGGGTGCGAGAGCCCCGGCTTGTGCATGACCTCTGCCCACCTCAGTGGGCGCCTGGCTTTGTCTAGGCAGAGCGTCACCATGGCCCCTCGTCAGCCCTGGCATCCTCTCCTTGCAAGCTTTAGAGCTCGGGCGTGTGGGCCACTCCATGCCCGAGGCGTGATCTGGGGAAGGAGGGTGCTCTCTCCTTTCCCAAAGCCCTGGTCCTGTTACCCAGGTGATCGTGCCCCAGTGCCGTGAGGTAGACGCCAGCCATGGCTCTGCATTTCTCAGAGGATGATCTTGAGGCTCAGGCATGCCCGAGATGCACAGCAGCTGTGTGCTAGGGTTGGGGCTCAGTCCAGGACTCGAAAGAGACTTTACAAAGTCTCCCCAGGCCCCCACCTCCTGGGCCCCTGGGGAACACCCCCACCTGCAGAGACCCCATACAGGAAGTGATGTGAACTCAGAGGCACAGGGCCCTCACACCACCCCCCACAGCCCTGAGGCCTCCCCCTTCCACAGCTAGCGAGGGAGCTATTTCGAGGAGAAAGTGATGACAGCAGACCAGGCAGGGGGTGAGTGATGTGAAGGAGATGTGCAGTCACCCAGCTTTTTGAGGGTGCGCCCTGATGGTATGGACTTGTAAATTCTGCTTGTGCCTATCTTCTAGCATATACGGCCACACCCCCCCCACAAATATAAATTAAAAAAGGGAAGGCCAGAAGGAGAATTACAGCTTCCCTTCAAACTCCTCCTGGACTGACCCTCCCTTTCAGGGGCCTGGTCTCAACCAGCCCCTCTCTGACTCAGGGTGGCATCAGGCCCTGCTGCTGCCCTGGGGGTTCCTGGGTGACACCCCTGGGGCACTTTTGCCGTTAACAGCATCGCTAAAAGATTTTTGTTGTTACAAAAGTAGTGTATTAGGATGATTGACAAAACTGTTGTGGTTTTACTTACTCTTTTTTGTAGCCTTTCAGGCAAGAGGTGGGAGGGAACATGAAGGGGGGTCTCCCATCCCTGTCCTGGAAGGTGTCTCCAGTTTGGCTACTGCTCTATATTTAATCCAGATCTGTGCTTTCTAAGCCCCTTTATGACCTTAGCCTCATCCCCAGATCACCTGTCCCATGATTAAGATTGACTCTTGAAACAATTAAATCCTTCCTCTAACTGTGTCTGAAGCCAAAATGTCCACAAAAGCCATTTTTGATACACTAATTAATCTTCATCAGCACATTAAAATAAACACATAACTGTGAAACAATTGTGAGTGGCCCAGGTACCACATAATCCCATCCGTACCCCCTGTGATTGTGCCCACACTTAGGAGTGAGGGTTCGCGCTCAGATGTTTACTCCGAAGACGCACTCACTAGAATGAGGCTGACTTCTGATTTTCTCACTCACTATCTTGCTCAGGGAGGTATTAAAACACAGGATTCTTGGTCCTGACATCTACCAAGAAACCTACAGTGTTTGTTCATCTTAAACTCTTTCTCAAAACAATACGTTTTAGATCCAAACCTCTTGGTGTTGAGCCTGAAGCACATTCACTGACTGTCCCCTTCTTCATTTTCTGTCTGAGATAACAGGACTCTTTTCTTTGGGACTCTTACATAAGACTTTGACGGACCCACCCTCTGTCCTTTTGACCCAAATGGTGTCAGTCTGACTGCACCCTGGAACACTTACTGGAAATCACAGGTTCCTGGGCTACCCACCTGTGGGCCCCTCTGGAAGATCCTTCTGGCACTCTGCTCCATACCTGCCCCAATTGCCTAACTTGTAGGGAGAACGTGGATTGTGCTTAAGCTGGGTCTGTGCTACCCTAAGGGGTGTGGAGGCCCAGGACGACACAGGCTGGGGTCTGTCTGATGTGAAGGTTGATGTTAAGGTACCAACACATAGTGTTACTTGTCTTCAGTCTTCATAAACCCAATCATCAGTGTAAAGGGTGATGCTTACCTTCCTGTGTGAAAGAGAAGAGTACTTATCTTAGAAAGAGACAGAGTACTTATCTAATCTAAAAGCATTATCAGATGACGTGGCATCACTTAAAGAGAAAGAGACCCAACTCTTAGGCTTGTATTGTTATATTGTGGGAGATGATAATCTACTTTTCTCACTAACTGGCAGCCTCATTATACATGTTCCAGGAGAAGTTTCACTGACAGCTCCATCCCAAGTTAGTGTTGTAATAAAGTGGTTGGCTCTTGGACTCTGGTGGTAAATAATTTGGTGCATATAGGAAGAAGCTATTTCCTCTTTCTTGACATTCTGGTCCCTGAGTTTGTTTTAACCTATGTTTGGAATTGTGAAGTTGAGACTGTACATTGAGCCAGTGATTTTTTTAAATCATCATCCTTTCTGATAATTATTCTTAATATTTCTTAAGTTCTTTTGGGGGCTCTAGATGTGTTACCTTAAATAAATCGACAGTAATTCGAGTAAGCACTTTTTTCCCATTTCATACGTGAGTACACCGAGTTTTGTTGTGATCAACACCTCCCTCTAGGACACATTGTAAGTAAATGTTTCGTACCAACACCCAAACTCTTACCTTCTGTCCTCCTTTCTTGTCTAGAATTCTGTAAAGTGGTTTCTGTCTGACAGTCCTCTGAAACTGACATATGAAGTGCCTTTTGAAACTTTCATCTTGAAGAGCCTTGAGAGGGTGGTTTCTCTTTTCACTTCTTATCAATAGCTCATTGAAATATAAAATCTGTTTTAACTATTTCATGTTGGAGTAAATGTGAGTCTGCTCTAGACTTTCTTGACTTCACATGATCCTTATCAGGAAGCCAAAGCCCAACGACGATGATGGGAAAAGCCCCTCGACCACTCGTAAGGCAGCATGTGAAGAAATCTGGGAGAAAGTGCACTGAGGTTCTGCACATCAGAATTTTAAGTTTGGAAAATGCTTGTTAAAAGACAGAACCAGATAGGAAGGTACATGTTCAAACACATTCCACAGGGGGGGAGGCTTTGTGGAGAGAAACAGTGGAAACACAAACCTAAATGAGCAAACAAAGGGTGTCTTTTTCTCAGCAACATGGGATTGAGATAAAAAAAAACATAGAGGCTTGTGTGTGCTTCAGAATCCTTATTCATCGATGTTCAAGAACATTCCCTCATATGGATTGAATTGAAATAAACATATAAAATTATTTAAGATTTAATTTAAATTTTCTATGAAGAAGCCTAAATTAACTAAAACACCAAGTAGACTTCCTGCCACCACCGTTCAAAACATCACTAATTGATGATATCTGATTCTTATGAAACTTTTGCCCTAGTGATAGAGAAAAAAAATTAGTATGTGCCTGCAGACATTTATCATTACTCATTAGACTTTTTTGGGAATGCATAAGAATATACAGAAAATTAAAAAATGGTATGTAATTTCAGTTTTGGTTTTTTTTTTTTTTAAAGATTTATTTATTTATACAGAGCTGGGGTACAGGCCAGAGATGCTGAGGGTGAGAGGATTCACCAGGAACAGAGTGGGGACAGAACAGGCAGATCGACAAAGTACACTGCTGAGGGGAGCAGTGGGCGGGTCAGGAGAGGTCTGCCGCACCATGTGGATCTCCTCCAGGGCAGGTGGGAATCGAGCTCATGCGGAAGTGGCTTAAGCTTCTTAGTGCAGTGTTTTAACCTGCTGCGCCACCAGGGAGGGCCCCATATGTAATTTCAGTTTTAAAAAAATTCTTTTTTTAGAAAATTAGGTTAGCAGGTGTACCTGATGAAAACATTTAAACCATGCAAGATTATATAAAATAAAAAATTAAAGTTCCCTCCCAAAGCCATCCAGTCTCAAACTACTGCATTATTTTTCTTCTGCGTCTGTCCAGAAAAGTTATATATATAATTTTGGTTCTGAAGGTGGGTGTGTATTTATATATAGTAAATACGAAACATTAATTAATATTTAAATATTATCCAAAACGTTATTAATATTATATATATTAATATATAATATTACTATGAAAAATATGTAACAAGTATATATAATCTTTGGAAATTTATACAAAAAGACATTGTATCCACTTAAACTTTCTGTTGCTTTAGAGAAATTTGTAAACCGGAAGAGTTTCAATTCTAAACGATCAAGTTTTATTTTGAAATCATGAAACTTACAGAGAAGTTAGATGTTATATTTTAAAAGACGCAGACACCAAATGACTGGAGAAGTCCCCAGCCCGTGTCCTGTCGAGCGTGCCTACTCTGGAGTGTGTCTCTACAAAAGCATTTCCTCCAGAACCATGGTGCACTGATCAAAATCAGGAAATTAATGTCTGATACATCTGATGATCAGCTGGTTCAAGGTTTGCCCTCACCCCCAATCCTTTATCAACCAAAGGATCCAGTTCTGAATCACAGGTTGCTTTTAGTGGGTGTCTTTAGTTTGCTGCAGTCTGGAGATTTCATTAGTCCGCTCTTGATTTTCATGATCTTTACACTTGAAGGTCACAGCTCAGCTGTCTCATAAAATACCCCCACTTGGGTCTGTCTGCTGCTCTTCCCAACGCAACCCTGTGCCTCGGCAGAAAAGTCCAGCTCTGTGCAGTGATGGCCTCACTGTTTAAACTCACTTTGATCAGATGATTTTGGTGGTGGTCTTCAGCCCTCTGCTCTTTAAAATTGCTCTTTCTCCTTTATGTAACACATGAGCATCTTGTGAGTAGAAACTTTGACATTATATAAATACCCCATGATGCACTAAGCTCTAAACAGTCAGTAATACCTGTCTGGGCTGGAGGCTGGATAGCTTTGTCTTCCATACCATGAGTGTTTTCCCTAGTTGCCTTAGTCTCTTGGTACCCCACCCCCACCTTACCTCAAGCCTTTCTCTGCTCAGTCACTTTGTTGTTATTGATAGCTAGCCCTTGCTGTTTTCTCTTGAATGTATGCGCTCCACGGTGATACCATGTTGGCCTCAATTTGTTTTCTAAATCTTTCTTTTCTGGTAACCCGCCTTTGTTTTAGCGCATGCGACTAGCTAGTGGTTCTAGAGAAAGGAGCCATCTTGAGGGACTGCCCCCTCGCTTTTGAGTAATATTTTATTCTGGGTTGGGGTCTTTGTCTCTTGCATTTGGTTTTTTTCATTTCCTTATGTCGCACCTTCCATGAGTAGTTGCCAGGTCATTTCTTTGGGTGGCCGGGTCGTCCAGACATTTAATTTTTCTGACTTATTGCAAATGACTCTGTTCTCATGCATCTTCATTCAGTTTTCAAGATGAGAAATTACTATTTTCACCGCCAACTGCTTATCTACTTATTTCTTCTCTTCTCAATTCCCTTCCTTAATTTCACCAACCTGACTTGCCTCTTCACCTTGCTTGTTCTCAGACTCTTCTTCTACCTTCTCCTCGTTCATCTTCATTATTCTAAGTAGATTTTACACCAGTTTTCTTCCTTCCAAACTAAACCCCTGAGCCTCCTAGGTCAATCTTTTACATGAGGACAAGGAGAGGCTTGTTTGGAAAATAAGTTTGTGTAGTTTTTATTTGCAGGTCCTGATGGAGTGGAGATGGTGTTTTGGCCAGGTCCCAGGAATACTGAAATCCTACCAAAGACTACACAAAACCTTCGGGGGCTGTATACATAAAGAAAGGAGATAAGTGTTAAAGGTGGTGACACGATAGCAGACCTGCCTTGTGAGCTTGACTGGAGCAATGACCAAGGCTGAAGACCTGGGGAATTTTCTCCTCCTTCTTAGCTCAAATCCAGATGCTGAAACTGAGTTTGTGTACACCGTGAGGATAGGGGATTTTCCTTGTGAGAGTTCCTGAGCAAAGATGAGGGGGACATGATGGTTACCCTGGTGCCAGTCAGTAGGAAGGAGGAAGTGGGACAGCAGAGCCACAGTTACAGATTAACGCCTCGTGACACATGCTGACCCCCCTCACTAGCAAACTTGGGCCAGTCAGCACAAGTGAGGGGCTGGGTAGTAAGGTAGGGAGGCAAATGGGACATACATCTGGAATCCTAAATCTTAACTGTTAAAATCCCTCCCCCTGGCCTATGGTCTTTTGTGGGGCCAGGACTAATGAGAGGTCACAGTTACACTGATCCTTCATTAGTCTTTGACTATATGGCTACTGGTCCATACACAAAATCTGCATGTTAATGGTGAGAGTGGGGTGGAGAGAAATAGGTCAAATGACAACGATGGTGAAACAAAACAGGACTCCCATTTTGAGTAATCGTATTTGACAAAACTTAGTAGCTAAATAGCCACTTCTCCAGAGCTATACAGATGGCCAGCAGGTCTGTGAAAAAAAGATCATCACTTATGATCAGGGAAATGCAAATCAGAAACACCATGAGGTACCGTTCACACCTGTGAGAATGGCCATATCGTAAGAGGATGTGGAGGGAACGGAGCCCTCGGATACTGTCAGTGGGAATGCAGACTCATCCAGCCCCCATGCAAGCAGCATGTTTTCTCAGAATATTAAGAATAGATCTTCCAGGTGGCCAGCAAGTCCATTCTCAGGTATCGACCCAGAGAATGCCAAAACAGCAATTTGAAGGGATCTGTGTGCCCCAGTTCACAGCAGCACTGAGTACAATGATCAAGTTATGTAAACAACCTCTGTGCCCCTTGACAGAGGAACAGATGAGGAAGATGGGGTCTGTAGACACTGTGGATTACTATTCAGCTATAAATAGAAAGATTTACTCTGGCTTGCCACTGACAACATTTTGGATAAAATTTGAGAGGATGGTACTAAGTAAAATAAGTCAGAGGGAGAGAGACAAATGGTTTCATTTATGTGTAGGCAATAGAGAAAACAAAACACAGGATCAGATAAAATGAAACTAATAACAAAACCTAGAAATCTGACTAGTAGAATTGAGGTTTCCAGAGGGGGAGGGCAACGTAGGGAGGGGCCGCAGTAGGCTTTGGTGAAGAATTGCGGGTGTCTTGGTGGTGGGTGCGGTGTGGCAACATACATCTGAAGTACCCTATCACTCGACGTCATACACAGTTTTGTAAACTAATGTTATTTCAGAACAACAACAGTATTTTTAGTGATTTGAAACTTCTTTTGGATAACATGGATGGATGTGCTCCTGCTTTATTATTAGTTTTTAAGTTTAATGTACTTATTTAACCCCCTGCTTTAGATAAAGGGAATATGCATCCTTTTGCAAGCTGATGGCATGGGTGTATTGAATTAGGGGTCACTTCAGCAGTCAGTTAATACTGTTACTAACTACTGACATGTGTTTCATAGAAACTAACCTAAAAATGATGTCATGGTTGGGAGGTGTCATTTAAAGTGGATTTGACTTCTGTCTAATAACTTTCCTAAGTCATTTTAAACAATAAAAAGATAATGCATAAGGCATGGGCTTGGGAGTTAGAAAGAACTGGATTCTTATTGTGGCTCTAATATGGATGACTGTATGGATTTGGGTGGTTATTCAACTTCTAGTCATTCTATTTACAGTTTCCTTAATTGTATAACGGTGGTAATGATTTGTAGCCTGAAAAAGTAACAACAAACTTAAGCAAAACTTTTTTAGCATTCATATAGCTGACAGCCTCCTTGACAAATCTGAGAGAATTTTCTGCTAGAGCAACCAATAAAAAATAAAGAAGTAGGGCCTCCCTGGCAGCGTGGGGTCGATCTCAGGCTGTCAAGCTGTCCCCACACTGTGGCCTGACCTCAATCCCCGGCCAGGGAGCTGACCCACATGGCACAGCAGACCACTCTGTCTCGCCCACTGCTCCCCTCAGCAGTGTGTTTCAGTAGATCCGCCTGTTCTGCTCCTTACTCTGTCTCTGGTGAACCCTCTCACCTCCTCCCCTCTGGCCTGCACCTCAGTCCTGGTATGTATAAACAAAATATACCTTTTTAATAAAATTTTCAAAAAGTAAAGAAATATAGCAAATAATGGTTACTTTAATGGGAAGAAGGGTGAGGGAGCCCGGAGACAGCAAGGCATGGGTGGCGGAATTGTGAGATAGTTAAGAAACATATTTGTGCCATCTGATGATGACCAAGATGGTGCCCATGGTGTAATTCACACTGGTCAGCGCTCAGAGTATGCCAGGGCCGCCCCTAACTGCTCCATCAGTGGCATCTCAATAGTCACAGTAATTCTGCATGTGTGTTAATATACACTGCTTTCCATAAGAGCGAGTGAATTTGAGGTAAAGAGATTTGCTTGGGCAAGTCATTTTGCAAATGATGGGCCTGGGCTTTTATTTTTTCCATTTTAAAAAGAAATGATCAGGCCCTCCCTGGTGGCGCAGGTTAAAGCACAGCACTAAGAAGCTTAAGCCACTTCCCCATGAGTTCGATCCCGCCTGCCCCGGAGGTGACCCCATGGCACAGCAGACCTCTCCTGACCCGCCCGCTGCTCCCCTCAGCAGTGTACTTCGTCGATCTGCCTGTTCTGCTCCCCACTCTGTCTCTGGTGAAGCCTCTCTGGTGAAGCCTCTCACCGGCCCTGCATCTCTGGCCTGTACCTCAGTTCTGTATGCACAAATAAAAATAAATCTTTAAAAAAAAAAGAAATGATCATTAAGTTTCTGACACGGTCTTTCACTGTTGTGCAGTGTTTTATTTCTCCCCTCAAGTATAGTGCTCGTAGTTCTCCCACCGTAGTTCTCAGCACCTGTGAACTGTCATCATCTCCGTAGTCCCGTGTGCTCTTTCCTCCCCTGTTTCGACCCTCTCCATCGGCTCCCTTGCTCTGTACCTTAGCTCTATCGGATCTGGGCTCTGGATACAGCCTTCCATGTCAAAGGCTGCTTCCCCGGTGTCTCTTGGCCATCCCCCTGGGGTCAGGATACTGCGTCCTGTGTAGAGGGAACCAGTTTACCCTCCGTCCACATTCCTGGCCCTTCACCTGGCAGGAATGGGGTTGCCCTTCAAGCTGCCGTCCAAGGTAGGCGATCCCCACAGTGCTCCCATCTTTGGGCTCTTGCTCTGAACATGGTTTCCTGTGCCCAATCTTTCCCCCTATCTCTGGGTTTGACTTTCCAAATAACATATAACTAAGAGCTCAGACCACAGAAGGGAAGAAGTGATAAGAATCAGAAGCAACAGAAATGAGGGGTTAATGTCTTGCCACTAGGTAGACACTTTCCTGGGATCTTCCCAAGCTTCATGCTGGGGGGAGGCCTCCTGGGCTCGGCCACCCACAGCACTGCCTTCTCCACAAGCAGAATCCTTAGGACTTCAGAAAGGCCTCCCAGCCCCCAACCCTTTCTATGGTCAAGGGACTACCCCTTTGGACAAAGGAGTCTCAAAAAAATGAGAGGGCTGATTGCGATCCAGATCTCAGGCGTTCACTTCTTAGTGTGGCTTAGCTGACTTAGCCAGCTCAGGCCAGAACTCTTTGGGCACAGTCACTTTGATGGAGTGAGGAGGAAGGAGAGGAAAGTTGGGACAGGCTGTAGGTGTCACGAGAGTGTTCTGGGAAGCGAGTGAAGGAGGTTGTGTTTCTCTGCAGGTGAGGACTCCATCAGCACTCTGGGCCTGATCCTTGGCGTGGGGCTCTCACTGCTGCTTGTATCCATCCTGGGCTACAGCCTGGCCAAGTGGTACCAGCGTGGGTACTGCTGGGACGGTAAGTGAGCACTAGACCGCACCCCCTGGCTTTGCTAGCCCCTCCTGAGCAGCTGTCGGGCCAGCCAGAGCTGCAAACTCTTCAGTGTGGGCGCATGCAAATATATTTCCTGTAGTGGCTGCAGTGGTTGGAGACTTGAGTGGTGACTGAACCCTTGAGGTGGTAGGGTGAGGTGGTGGAACATTTATTGAGGGGGTGGGTCCTGGCCTTCCTACCATAGCAAGCAGCCAGTTTCCTTTTCCCTCAAAACCCACTGGAGTCCACCCCAGAGGCTTGAGCAACAGGTTAAATGGGCCCAAGTCTAGGCAGTCCTCATTTTGGCTCCTCATGTATCTCCTTCTCTGCCCTTGGGTCTTGGGGACCTCTCTTAAGCTGGCTGATGCTTCTGGAATTTGCTGTGCGACTCCCAATTCTGACCCACATCTGCACTTCCTGTGGGACCACGCAGAGCTAATAGGGCAAGAGGGGGTGTGGAGAAGCGAACCCTTTCTGGGTCGGCAATGAACCCCAGCAGCTCCCATAGCTCTTTACGGGGCACCAGCTGTGTGCCGATTCATTTTGCCTGCTGTGATTCTCTCCAAAACTCCACTTGAAAAAGAGGTTCTTCCTTTCCATTTTTTGTAGAAGAGAACCCGAGGCTAAACGCAGTCTTGGACGTGGTGAGCCCTGCATTCAAGCCCAGTCTGCGCCAGCCGGGCTCCCAGCTGAGCTTCCCTCTAGGGTAGTCAGGGCCCTTCATGGAGGATCCCTAGGGTGGGGGCTTCCCTAAATAAGCCAAAAACTGGGCATTCTGTCTGGGAAGACAGGGTGCAGCCATGGGCATGGGGCAGGAAGCAGACACGGAGGTGCTTGGGACTCTCCACAGTACCCTGAGGCCCAGCCCAGCCATCCCATTTGGCCCAGACATGGATGTGGGAATACCAGGCATTTCCAGAGAGTTACAGGCAGCTCTCTGGAGGTACTGACACTTTTTTTTTTTTTGATTGTTTCTCCCTAGGGCCCAATTTTGTTTTCAACTTGTACCAAATCCGGTGAGTAGATCTGGGGGTGCAGTGGGGGTATGTGGATGGGGGTTAAACATAATCCAGGAAGAATCAAAGATGGAGCCAAACTTTTTGCTTCCCTTCCCTGTCTCCTCTCTACACCATGAACAGACAAGAGGAAGGAGTCAGTGTCCATTTAGAAAGTTCCTTGAATAAAAACTTGAATATAGATGGGACTTTATATCTCTGATAACAGTGGCCTTTTTCACAGACAGCCTCAGGGCCATCCAGCTACCATCCCTCCACTCATTTATCCTCCATCCCATCCATCTGTCCATCCCCCCGCCTCCTACCCATCCTCCCTCCACCCATCGTCCATTCGTTTATCCATCCACCCATTTATTTCTCTCATCATTTACTTAGTAAGGATTATTGTAGCAGGTTTTTGTGGTATTAGTTTCTAAGGGGACAAAGATAACTAAGTAGTTTCTATCTTCAAGCTTTTCATTGTCTATGGTGGGTACAGGCCTGATTATAATTTAATCTCAAGAATGATGTAGTGTCAAAAGAGAGGAACAAGCAAAGAAAGTAGGGATTCAGGAAGTGGAATGTCTCCTTGGTTATTCTGTGTCATCGTGCAGGCCTAGAAATAGGTCAGTGAGTTGGTGACTTAGAGATTTTCCCTACCAGCAGTTCTTCCCAAGTTCTAGGGAGTTGGGCTCCCAGGGAGAGGCCAGCTTGCAGTGCCAACAGTTTGATCAGATCATCTTTCTCAGGAACCTGAAGGAGCTGGAGACAGGTCCACCTTTCACCATCAGCGGCCACATTAGCAATCCGGATGGTAGCTACATGAGGTTCTCCGACAGACTAGTCTGATGTGGGGAGCCTCGAAGAGGTGAGTGGTGGAAATATTGGGGAGCTCATGAGCAGGTTTGCTGTCCCAGTAAGATGCTGAGGTGGCCCACATATCCAAGGACTGCTTGGAACCCAAAGAGATGGTTCGGCCTGTCCTCTGCCTCTGGAGAGTGGGATCCGGGGGGATGCAAGAATGAAGGCCTGGGTCACACTGTCCCTCCCTCCTGCCAGTGCTGGG
>NW_004567126.1:19986570-20058794 GCF_000260355.1 Condylura cristata
CCTGCCAGTGCTGGGGTCCGGGGGGATGCAAGAATGAAGACTTGGGTCACACTGTCCCTCCCTCCTGCCAGTACTGGGCCACTTCTTTTCTGTTTGTCTGCCCAACCCATATCCTGCTTTTCTTTCCTGGGAAGATTCTGTTTCTAGTCAAATGGAAGCTTCTAGAACAGAGCTTTCTCTCTCTTATTTGCTCTGAGATGAAGATTCTAGATGACTACTTTCTCCAAGCAGCATTCTAGAGCATCTGAGCCTTTGTGGCCGGCCAGTCCTTTGGTCACGCCATGGCTGGCCTATTCCTTCTCTACACCATAGTTGTTTCTCCCACCCAGGTAGTTCCTTCCTTAGTTTCTCTCTCACCTCCTCCCCTCTAAACACCGTCAGCTTCTCCAATGTCTTCCAACTAAAGCTCTCCTGGCCTTGCCAGATGCAGTGGTTCAGAGTCTTTCCCAAGTCTCATGCCTTTCTCACGTTCCCTTCTGTTTGTCTGCAGGAGGAAGCTCCTGGCTCAGATTCCTGGCAATGCCTTCCCCTCCCTGGGTTGTCAAGACCTTGCCTGGCCCACTTGTGACAATGAGGAGTCTTTTTTGGCTGTACCACCTGTCTGTGGCACAAGATCTCCAGGGGCAGCTGTGACTTTCTCACAGAAATACAAACTATGGTTATTCCCAGGAGACCCCAAGGCCTGTGGGAAGAGTTCTAGGTGTCCTGAAGGGCAAGGACCTGCCCACTTCAGCCCTGTGTGGGTAGGGACTGGACACTTTGTGGGGGCTCCTCACTTGGTGTCCCTTGTCACTTCCCCTTGCAGTGCTGACACCAGGGCCAGGAAAACCAGTCATTTCTTAAATTGGCAATGTCATGTGGGAATGGAGGTGATTCCAGATGCTGTTTTCTAAGCTTCCTATCAGAAACTAACTTCCCCAAGAGCTGAAAACTGAGCATGCACCTTTCCTCTGTCCTGTCCTCCTCTGTACTTGGTTCTAGTGCTTAGAACCTATCCTGCTCCCTACCCCCCCCCCCTTGCCCCATCCCCCACCCGGGTCTATCCAGCCTTCCTTGCTCTTACACAATTTTGAGGGCAGTGCTGAGAAAAGTCTAGAAATGTGTTCTTGTTTTCCAGGCTCCTTTGGGGCTGTGGACTAGTGGGAACAGGGCGAGGCTCTATCTTCCGCGTTCTACATTTTCAGGGCAAGACCTGGGCTGTGATGGGGAAGGTGATTGCAGGAGTTCAGAAATGGTGGAGTGGGGAGAGAAACCCAGACAGGTGGAAGAAAAACATAACACACAAGGGAAATCAAGAATCAAGCCTAACGTGGCAGACAGCTGAGCAGATGGCCCCACGAGTCTTCATATCTTCAACTCAGTGGATGCTTCATGGAGAGTTGTTCCGGAGAGACTGGGTTCCTAGGTAAAGCAGAGCCTGAGAGGGGTAGTTAGAACTCCCAGCCACATGTCTCCCCGCCACGGTCCCAGCCCCAAGGCCGGCAGGAGCCCAGGACAGGACACTGGAGGAGTGAAGTCCTATTGTCTGCCTATCTTCTCTTCCCTGAGGCCTGGTGTCCTTGTGGTATTCTAGCCGATTGTGGAGGAAGGAAGGAAAGAGAGTGGGCTTACCAGCTCCTACTCTCTCACTTCCTGCCAGTCTCCCAGGGTAGCCAGCTTCCAAGTTAATAAACCGAATCTCTGGATTTAGAGGCCCTCATCTGGATCACACTTCTTCTGGCCCTGAGAAGATGAAGGGGGGCTTTGGGCCCTTCACTTCATTGAAGGCCTCTTGAGAAGGAGGTAGGAGCAATAGGAGCTGACTTGGCATCCCTTTATAGATTTCAGTTCTGAGGGCTGAATCCCATTCCTTAATCCTGGGGTGTCCAGCCGTGTGGCTCTGGTTCTGCAGCCCATCAGTCAGTGGGGTGGGGACCCGAGAGTGAAGGGCCTCTGGAGGTGCTCAGCCCTCAGTGGCTTTCGGAAAATTTACAAAAGGACAGGGCAAGGGCTGAGGTGGTGCTGGCCTGGTTTGGTAGCTTCAGGTGAGGATGGTGGGACAGCTGCTGAGGGCAGGGAGAACAGAGGGTATTTCCCATTCTTGGGAGCGGAACTGAGACTGGGCTACTTCCTCTTTTAGAGCCCCCTGACGTGTTCCTTGCGCCTCTGCCTCCCCGCCTTTTCCTGACTTCCGCAGTTCTACTACCTAATGTGATTTTCTTCACCCTTGGGTGCCAGGCCCCACCCTAGGACTCGATATGTTTCTGTCTAGGGGCCTCAAGGGACAGAGTCCAGCTTGCTAAGAAAAGATTAGGGAACAGATGCCTAGAAATCTGGGTTCCCTTGGCACCCAGACCCACGGCTATGGCAGGGCCTCCTCCAAAACTTCCCTGTCTTTCACTTAACCACTCTGTGTGCCGCTGGCCCCCAAAGAGACCCAGCAGTTCTGGGAGCTGGCCACCGATTGCTCTGGCTGCCTTTGGCAAGCCGTACTAACCTCTCTGTCCCTTGCCACATCTTGCCTCCATGACTGGCTCAAGATCCCTCTTTCCAGTGGATTCCCGCGGGACTCCAGATTCGACGCTAACTATTTTGTTTCCAGTCACTGACAGCTTTGCTTTCTCCATTTACACTGTTCCCCAACCAGGCTGAGCCCTTTGTAGGCAGAGTTATGTCCTGTGAATTCCTAGCAACTGCTAAAAGAGGCACAGAGGAAGTGCTGAATAGACGCCTGCCTGGCAGAGTAGAAACTCCCAGTGTGGCCACAACCTTGTCCTAGAGAAAGATGCCCGGGAGTCCGGAAAAGGAGCAGAAACTGCCGGTGCAGAGTACAAGGCTCTCCCCTACACAGCTTCCTGAACCTTGTGAATGGGGATTATTACTGGCCCTGCTTTACCGATGTGGAGACTGAGATTCGGAGAGTTGTTACGCTTGCCCGCTGAGTCGTCAGTACTCACAGATGCAGCCTGACCTCAGGGCTCAGTGCTATGAATAGGAGCTGGCTACCCCTGCCCTGCCATGCTCTGTGGCCACGGCTAGTCACTGCACCGCTCTCGGCCTGCATTTCAGCAGCTGTAAGTCAAGAGTTTGAACTATTTCTCTGAGGTTTCTCAATACTCTTATCTATTGGAGAAAAAGGGATTTACTGCTAAGAAAAACAACTGTATTCTCAGTGTTTAGTGCAGAACCTGGAACAGTAGGCACCCACTAAACAAAACTTGTAAATGTAAAGTGCAGCTACAGCTTCTGACTGACGAGGGGCAACTGAAAGGTGACCGCTGCAGGTCCTGCAGGTCCTGCAGACCCTGGTGGCCTGGGATTCTGAGTATTACTCGGCATTTCCTTGACCTTGGCTATGTCTACCCCGCACCCAAGGCTGGAATTCCCAACCAGTTCTTCTTTACCAGGAAGGTGAAGCTAACCTTTGCTGAGCATGGGTTAGTGTCCAGTGACAATTGCATGGGCACCTTCTCACAGTAGACTCAGGGTGGGGACGGAGCCTCAGGGTCTGGTGAAATGGTTTGCTCAGGGCTGCTGTTTTCTTTGTCTCCCACTCCTAGCCTCTGTCCACACTGAGCTCCCAGATTCCTGTGCAGGTTCCTCCCTCTGGTCTCTCATCTCTTTTCTGGGGTCCTTGGAGAGTAAAAAAGGCTTCTGAGAAGCCTGGGCTCCTCGGAGCTCATCCTCATCTCTGAGCTTCTGAAGGGCCCATTCCCTATTCTTCCTCTTAATGTTTATACCCCCTTTGTCAAATCATCAAATTCTGCCCATTTTTTTTTTTCATGCAACACTGATTTCACCTCTCAGGTAACTTTTTTTTTTAAAGACCTATGGATCTTAAGTCTTCTGACTTTTAATCGGAAATACTCTCTGGCTCCCATAATGTAATTATTATTTCCTTGCATTCCCTTACGCATGCAGCCTCTGAAATGTGCCAGGCATGGGGGGGGGGTGCTCCAGTCTCTTGAGATTAAGCTTACTCTGTCCTGCTTGAATGGTGTTACTTGCAGATCAAATAGGCATCTTTCTGTCAAGGGCCCTCAAGTGGCAAATTCTTATACTTTTTCTTAGTCTTCTACCTGTCTGAGTTCGGTATCACTCTGGTCAAAGCCAGGAACTTCTCAGGAAGTCAGGTTGATGGATTCCTTAGTCTCTTCAAAAAATCTTGGCATTTGCTTCATCCTGATCCAATCTTGGGTTCTCTGAAGACCAGCTTTTGGTTTTTCTTTCCAGCCTCAACATGTTCATCCCTAGCTCATCATCAGATACAGCTGTGAAGATGCGACTTTTTTTTTATTCAAGTGATAACCTCAGAGATGGTCAAAGCCAGGAAGCGGTTGGGCAGGTGTGGAGGGCTTCTGTTCTCCTCTAGGTGTTCTTTCAGCTGTATTGACCTGTGCTGTGACAAGTGTCCACAGAGGTCCGTGTCCATGAAGCCTCTCTCTGACTCAGAGGTTTTAGAACCTCAAAGTGGGAAAAGCTGGGTGAATCATTATATTTTAAAAAACTGCTTAGTGATCAAAAAGTATCTAGAAGCAATGATGTTATTTGAGCAGATGTAATGCAAAACAGGAAGCCAGTGGCCTGGTGAATTCTCACACTTGGAGACCAGAAGTGAAAATGTTCTGCCTACCCAGAGTAACAACAGGCCAGCAAAACAACCAGTGTGGCAGTGCCAGAAGCCAAGGCTTGGTGGACTTCCCATCTCCTCGACCTTTCCTGCAGAGACATGGCGGCTGTCTCCTCATCTCCAAAGCCTGGGATGATGTTTCTTGTGCACAAGCAAAGATCCACTGGGAGGAAAAGGGCTGGGAGAATGTAGGAAGACTCATCTTCTGGCCTAGTCCCAGTTCCTTCTCGGTCGTGGGGGGCCCACATGCCTTGTCTGTATGATAAAGTTGCCACTGGGCTTGACGACTGTGAGGTTCCTTGCAGCTGTGAAGCTGTTTCAGAGTGTGGGTGACTTCAGTTACACAGGGCCGGAGGGAAGGTGTTGGGGGAGGTAGTCAGTGAAGGAAACGCTGTCTCTCCCTCCACCCCTGTGTGTGTGTGTGTGTGTGTGTTTATGTGTGGGGTGCATGCCTTGAGGAATAGTCAAGAAGGAGAGGGATCGAGTCATGTTGCCTGCTGGATTCGCAGAGGCCCTGCGCAAGGCAGGTGCTCACTTAAAATTTGCTGAAGGAGGGAGTGACGATGCGTTGGGTATTTTCATGGCCTGCCCTCCTGACCACTTCCCCTTACTGTAGGCTTCCTGTTTGGTCTGCAGTCCTGAGTCCCTACATAATCTGGGGGTAGGGGGAGGGCGGAGAGGGTGAAAATTGCAGGAGAGGGCATCATCATAGTGTAGGTAATCTGACTAAGCTAAAATCGCAAGCCTGAAATAAAATTAAACAATAAGGTAATGTCCAGCCTGCTTTCCTTTCGGCTCTTCCCAAGTATCCATTCAGCCTCAGGGCGCCACCCTGTCCTGTGCCAACTCAGGTTTGGGTATCACACTGCTCCGACTCCTTTCACATGCTATTCTTGTGAGGAAATTATTTTGTTCACGCAGTCATTTATGCATCAGAACTGTATTGAGCACTATACTAGTGTTAGGTATCGGTTGGGGGTAAAGGACCCTGAGTTAAAAGCAAAAGGAGGTTCTGTTCTCCAGGAGGCTCATAGTGAGATGAGTGCTGAACTCCTCCATGGCATCAGGATGCCAGGAGCTTAGTGGGAACATCAGGCTAAAGATCACTGTCTCCCCTGGACAAAAGAACTGATGCCCAGACAAGATTTGTGGGAAAGATCAGATATTGGCAGGTTGGATGAGCCTGGAAGCCAGTGACCCTGGGGTCCAGCCCAACTGGCCATTCTCTGCAGGCGTCCCCTCTTCGTGTTGCCCCTGGACATGTCCAGACCAGCAACCTTGGGAGTCCCTCTGTCTGAATGGCAGA
Source organism: Condylura cristata (assembly GCF_000260355.1). Taxonomy (NCBI): domain Eukaryota; kingdom Metazoa; phylum Chordata; class Mammalia; order Eulipotyphla; family Talpidae; genus Condylura; species Condylura cristata. The sequence goes on from NW_004567126.1 coordinate 19,992,486, forward strand.
CCACCGCTCCCTTTCGGTGAGTGTCCTGCTTCCCTCCGCCATAGCAAGCGGTCAGTACTTGTTCTGTCACTCACACTGTCTCTTTGCTCCAGGTTTGAATTGTGGTCTCCGATCTTGCAATCCTTCAGTTGTGGAAAGAATCTTCCAATCTCAGTCAGCCTAACTGAACGAATCACACATCTCATTCTTTCAGTTGACAACAGGTGTGCAGAGAACACCCTAGCTGGACCAGATGTCCCTTCCCTGCCCCCGCAGGTCCCCACGCATGTCTCCCGGCAGCCCCACAGCAGGAGTGTCTTGCCCCCACGGCTCCCACCACAGCTCCCTGGCTTCTGCCCCCTCTCCTCCTGCTCCAGAGGAGTTCTGCACCCTGTGCACAAGCAGCTGAAGAATGCAGAGGAGTCAGCACCTCTGGGGAAAGCCCTAATCAGTGGGCTTCAGGAAATGGTGGAGCAAGGCTTCTCCTGGAAGAGGATTCTGTACCCTCCACAATGCCCAGCTCATCAACGTGGCCGGCTCAATAGCAGATCTGTGTCTTGGCTTTTCCTTCTTTCCTTCTGCCATTCTTGTTCCCCATGAAACTTCCAAACGATCTGCTCACAGGTCCCTGAATCACATTTTGCTCCTGGGGGTGGGGGGCAATTTAGGCTAAGTCAGCATTTATTATACCGTGTTGCCAGTTCGGCTGGATCCATTTATTTTCTTGGCTTGTGCATTCTTTCAACAAATATCAAAGGAATGTGGATTATATTTTCTAGGTTAGATGAATACAGGCATGAAGAAAAGAGAGGAAAGTTCCTGCCTTCATAAGTCTTCTATTTTATAGAGACACACTGTGAGCAAATAAACACAAGTGGATCACAGAATTTTAGGTGTAGATCAGTGTTCTGAGGGGAACAAGAGTGGGATAGAGAGGGGCGGGGTAGAGAGAGGGTGACACTTGGTAAGGTGGCCAGCAAAGACCTTCCAAGGAGGTTCCACCTGAAAGACACTTGACTAAAACGAGGGAGGAATTACAGAGAAGACCTGGGGAGAACTAGAACAAACCATCAGGTGGAAATGACCTTAGAGCAGGCGAGGGGGAGCGTGTAGGGGTCTGGAGAAGAGGCAGCAGGTACCAACACCTTTGGATCTTATTTCTTGTTAGGACCAGAGGAGAGGATTTCAGCAAGGGGATAGCGTGATTCCAGTGGTATTCTGTAAAGGTCATGTTGGCGACAGTACTAGACAGCACTGTGTGAATCATGCTGGTTAAGAGCACAGGGGCAGGACCAAGGACAGTGAGGGGAGAACAGCGGTCCAGGAGAGGCGCTCATGGAGCTGACCAGGACGGTGTGTGCTGCCAGCGACGCGTAGTTACATGGCCATAGTCGCCATGTAGTCGGAGGGCGGGGCCTGTTTGTGTCAGGTGTGATATGACGGCCTGACCCCAGGTCTTGTCTTGAACATCTGGGTAAAAGATGGCCTTGACTCAGGATGGAGGATGATGGGAGGTACCCAGGTGACACTTTGAGAAAGCAGGGAAGGCAGATGGGAGTGTGAGTACCAGGAAGAAGCAGGTCACCTGCAAGGCAGGGCAAGTCCTCATCAAGAACTGAATCGCATGACACCTTGACCTTGGGCTTCCAGTCAGAAAAAAATGTCTGTTGTTTAAGCCCTCCCCCTGCCTTTTAGGTGATTTGTTAGGGCAACCTGAGCTGCTGAGCTGCCTGCTATGTAGTTCCCCTCCCACCCCCAGCCTTGCGTGGGGTATTAGTTTCATTCACTTAACACTGATTGTAGTATATTTGTTCATCTTTTTATCCGCTTGATGTTTATTTTCATAAACAGCGGCACCCTCCAAGAAGCCAGGCCCCTGTTAGTTACCAGTCTAGACCCAGAGCTGAGCAGCACGTCTGGCAGATGGTAGCTTCTTAATAATAAATTTCTTGAAGTGAACTGTTGACTACGCCAAGTGCCTGCAGTAGGTGCCCGGACATCCTGCCTTGTTCCCTCTGACTCATGCGCTTTGCTTTGACCAGGGTGATGTTTTTAAACTCTGATGTCATCCTGCCTAGCCCTTGCTTGTCAGTGTGGATGGGTCCCACCACCCTTTTTGAATGTTTGTGAGAGCTAGATGAAGGTGTTCAAGTGGCAGCGAGGAAAGGGGCTTTGCGTTATTAATAAACACACATCAAATTTTAAATTTTGGATTTTCTTTAAAAGAAACCCCCAAACCATGAGCACTACAGGAAATGGGTGAGTCATGCCTCCCACTACGTGGTGTCCTTTGGTTGGGTCTCGATAAAAATCAACCCAAACTGAACCTCCCCCATTTGGTCACCAGTGTGCTGTCACAGTGGGCACAGCTGACCACTCCCCTTTCTCTGACATTCACGTGTGAGGGTCAGAGAATCCGCTCAGCAGGTCTGTGTGGGCTCTCCCGGTGGGACCCGACCTTTCCAGGAGCAGTGGGGACTCTGTGTAGGTGTGTCCCGTGGTGGGGCCCTGTAAGGCAGAGATCCCTTGGGACAGACAAGGCAGGCTCTTCCACCACTGCTCTTTACAAAGCTGGGAAAACACAGTTCATTAGAATTTCCTCTTAGGTCAAAACTGGCCCATTTCCCCTCTCTCCTTACTAAGAGGAAGTTCCGTTAGCTCACAGAGACGCAGATTCACACATTCCTCAGCCTGGAAAAGCCCTTTAAAGGAGCTTACTCAGTGTAACAGTCTGGGCTTTCTGTGGGGGACTTTAACCCAAATTCCTAAGAAGGCTGGAAGGACTGTCACTCCCTGGCTATTTGAAAAAACTCTCAATCCTCTCTCAGCCCAGCCCATGCTTGCTGTCCTGTGCTGTACAGGGCAGCTGGAAGCTGAGATGGGCACAGGCTCCCCTCATTGTCCTTCTAGAAAGCCCCATGTCCTGGGACTCCATTCTCTCCTATGAGCTGCTTCGATTTTTGGCTTTTCCAACCAATCTGGCCCTGATCATGAGCATGGGTGAGGTTCCCCTCGTTTTCTGAGTCAGTATATTTCCCCTCTGGCAAGTCTTTCTTAAGCAGTCTCGGGGACCTTCTCCTTGGGACAGAAGTCGTCTCCAGCACTCATTTCCAGGAGGAGGTGACCAACCCACACCTCAGCAATTTGACCAGGAAGCCTCTGGAACAAAAGGCTGAGGGTATGATATTAGTCAAGTTCTCTGAAGAAGATGGGATCAGCACTTCCCCAGAAGCGGGTAATTTCTCAAGGTGAAAACCATTCTGAGAGGCACAGGTGATGTTAAAGGGGTAACCAGGCATCCTTGGTCATCTCCTGGCAAAGTGCCCCGAGACTCAGGCCCTGGGCTGAGTTTGGGGAGAGGTTCAAATCCACATGTGGCTTTTCTTGGAAGGGAGCAGCTGCTTTTACAGTAGAATGCTGCAGGCTTCTGCCTGATTAGATGTACCCCTGCGACACACCTCCAGGTGGAGGAGAGCAGGCAGATGTGCTCCAGGGAGGTCTGGTTTGCTGTCTTGGGGGAGGGAGTGTGGGCGGTGTATGTCAGGGTTGTCATCCAGGACATGGTGCGTTCTACTCTCCAACCTAAGCTTTCTTTTCAAACTTCTGCAAGAACCTTCTACATACAGTTTCATTATCCTTTTCATTATGTTTTGTGCTCTCTAGCCACATCTTTATATTTTATTAGTCATTATCTGCCCTTTCATTTCAGACACTTTCATGATCTCTTTTATTCTTCCCATCTGCAAGAAAAACTGTCTGCCTTTGCGATTTTAAAAGCCAGCAACAATTCGTTAAACTCTGGATGTATGAACCCGTTTAAAACCTCAGGGGGAGTGATTGTTCCCGTTGTATGGGATGGGGGGAGGAAACTGGAACTCACAGAAGAAAGGTCGTTTGCCCGAGGTCACAAAGTTATGTTAGCCTGAGACTTGTACCAGCTTGAATCCTCATTGTTGTTACCTCAAAATGAGTGACATCACATTTTGTTCTTTATCCTCAATCATCAACAACTCGAGGCGCCCACCAGCCAACATGTCATCTGAACTCAGAGTGGTTACAAGAATGCGTGTGGTCCTGATAATTTATTGAAATTCAGAAAACGCATCACTCACAGAGTTTTGTGTTCAAGGCACAGTCTTATCCTCCAGCTCAGTGGAGCTGCACAGCCCAATGAATGAAATAAGTCAGGAATTGTTTTTCTAGTTTTACAGGATTTTCCCATGGCCACAAATACCAGAAAAGTGGAGTCAGAACTAGAACTCCCAGGCTCTTCACATGCCCAGAGCACTTTCACTGTACTCTGCTGCTCTTTCAATAAATAAATGATTAAAATAAATAACAAGCATTTCAAGGGTACCCTGAGGAATCCTCCCTCGAGCCTGTTTCCAGAATGAGTTATCACACTGGGATCCAAGAACTCTCTGGAAAGAGTAGGCAGGTCCTGGCTGATTCCCTGGGCTGGAATGTCTATTTCCAGAATGCACCACAGAAAGGCCAGTGATGGCTCAGGGGCATAGCCCAGGCTTGTCACCACTACCAGCCTCTTGCTTAAAGGCTATAAGCCGGCTTTGGGGCAGCAGATTCCCATCTGCCCTATCTGGCCCCCAGAGTCTGGCTGCTCTCTAGGTAAGAAACCACGACTTCTGCTGGATCTGGGAGCACTCAGTGCGTGAGCCAAGCTGGCTGTGTAGACAGCCCACCTCCTCCCAGCCCAGGGTCAGACAGGGCTGGAAATGTCACCCCAGAGACCAACCAGGTTAACATCCAGCACAGAGGATTAGAGATTGAGTCCTTCTTTCACAGCCTGGGTAGCCAAGGCCCTCTGGAAAGTGGCTAAGCCAAGGTCACACAGCTGAACACTGACAGCAGGGATCCCAGCCCAGGTTCCTAGCCTGTGGATCTGGAGCTGGACATTAGCAGCAACATGAGGTCAGGTCCCAACATGATGCTTGAGGCTGACTAGGGCATCTGGCATCTGAACCCAGAGGCCACCTAAAGACTGCGATTAGACCAATACAAACCACCACGGTTTTTGTGGAACCGTCAGCAAGATGATGGGGGCAGCTGGGTGGGGATGGTGAATGGCCCAGCCACTTCAAATGCCTCAGAGCCACTTGCTAGGAGTAGTGAGCTGCCTGCAGTGGGCATGAGACGTCCCCAGAGAACAGGTTCTGAGCCAGAGCCCCTTCTCGGTGTCAGCTCCCTTCTTCCTGATGTTCCGCAATAATGGTCAGTTGACTGACTGACTGGCCAGGGCAGATACAACCTTGGAGGCCTGACAGTGGGGAGCTTCTGGAATGGGACAAGCCCATGTCAGATTTGGGCTCTGCTGTTTCCCTTTTCCCCCTAAAAATGACTCCTGCAGCGAAGCCCGGAAGCCTTCATCCTCCCAGTCTCCATCCTCTTGCGGGACCTGCCACATGACTGAACGCAGGGAGGCCTATGTCTGTGCTGGCTTCAGCCTGGAAGCCTCAGCACAATTCAAACTCCATGACTCCCCTCAGCAAAGAATCCGCTCTGACACAGGAAGAGTCTCGAGGAGGAGGGAGTCCCCCTTGCCCTTCTCTTCCCAGGCCTGCAGGGCACTATGCTCACCAGGCAAGGCTGGTGTACACACTCCCTGAGCCGATTTAGCCAAACAGCTTCCTCCTGCCATGGGGACCACGGCCAGGCTCCTGAACCTGGCTGCCTTCAGGGGCTCACAATGCTAAGTGCCCAGACTGACCTCATGTTTTACCTTTCACCTCTGAGATGTCCTCCTGATGCAGGTGGGGCATAGCTGAAATCAAAGCAGCCCCTAAGCCTGAGTCACTTGTTTGAATGCAGGCTGGAGATCAGTGGCTGGGTGACCAGGTCTGAGTCAAAGCTACCCAGGAGTCCACCTGGGGCTACCACACAGCCCAGAGGGGCAAGAACATGATCAAACCTCCAGTCAGAAGTTCCTAGGTCACCACAGCTGGTTAAGCCCAGAAGTGACCATTCCTCACTTGGGTGGCTCCACTGTTCAGTTGGGGCCCCTGAAGGCGCGAGAGTCATTCCTGGGGTACCCTGTTTCAAATAGCCGTTGGCCATGGCTGGTGGAGACCAGCCCGTCTCTGCATCCAGGCATGTCCAGAATTTGGGGTCAAGGCTATCTGTTGGGGAGGATTCTTCCTCCAGGCAGTCTGCCTTGGCTTCCTTCTCCTCTGTGTATCTGGACTGTTTCAGGTAGCCCTGGAATGCCAGTGTGGACGAGTCTTCTTCCCCAGGAACCTCAGGCATTGGGGGCCCAACATGGGCCAAGACGGAGCTACTCAGTGTATCCCCAGGCTGCCCCTCAGATTTCTGGACTAGGCTAATACCACTGTCGTCCTCACCTGGGCTGTTGCTCCCCGGCTGTGGCTCCCAGTGGGGTGCCATGCTGGGACATAGGCTGTGCTCCTGCAAGCAGATCCCACTGTCTGTGCTGGTGCTGCTGCCGCTGCTGCAGCTGCTCTCCAGCTCCAGGGGTGCCCCCTTTCTCGTCATCTCCTTGGCCTGGGGGTCAGAGGCAGAAAGGAGGAAGTGGGGTTCTTCGGTCTGCAGGGATGGCTTAGCACTGTCAAAGCCGCTGTCTGTGCTGCCATGAAGTTCCGAGTTCCTCAGCTCTGGGGACACCTTGGGGAAGGCCTCCTCGTCCAGGGGGTGGATGGTGACGTGGGTCTCTGGCCAAGGAAGTTGGCTGATCGCGATGAAGGGACTGGGCTTATTGAAGACCTAGGGAGAAGAGCACAGAGTGAGACAGGCGGGAGGCTCTCCTGCAGGAACCCACCTGCGTGTCGCCAGGTGAGGCCACGGGTCCAGGCAGGGAGATCAGGGAGGTAAACAGAGGGAACTCTGGAGTCTGCGTTGCTCTGTAACGTTCTTTTTGTTTCTTTTCAGAATAGAAGAGAGGTTTCTGCCTGATGCGATTCTCAGTTGGGCTCAGGCCAATGCATAAGAAACCAATACTCCCAGAGCAGATGGCTCACAGGCAGAGTGAAGAACCATCTCAAGTGGCTCCATCCTGGGGCTGTTCAAACCTGAGAGCAGGCTGAATCCATGTAGATCTACAAGTATGTTTCAAACTTTTTTGATTATGACCCCAGATAAGAAATGTGTTAAACTGTGTAACATATAATTCAGTTTCACAAAACAACACACAGCATTACTATTTGTGTGCCATGACCGATTCATCTGGTGTATCTCAGCCCATATGATCTATTTCATTTTTAAACAGAGCTGGACATAAGACACCAAGTTAATTTCTCTGCTGAGCTGTGACTCACATCCACAGCGTGACCGTACTGTGTGGGTGGTGGAACAGACAGACTTAGTAGCTGAGGGGGACCAGCTATCGGTTAATCTCTTCCAGCCATGCTGGGGATCTTTCTGCTCTGGAACATGTCAGCACAGTATAGTCTCGGCCTTGGGAGGTGTGACTCCATCTGACTGGATTAGTCTTCTCTCAGTGCTTTGAATGGCTGTATCCTCTTGGTTGGGTCTCAGCTCAGAGGTTATCTCCTCAGAGAGGCCTTCCCAACCATACTGGCAAAAGCAGTTTCCTCTCCTAGTTTACTTCTTTCTAGCACTTTTCAATTATTTTTTTAATGTGTTTACTGCCTCCCACCCTCTCAATGCACACATGCACATATACTCACTTCCCATCGCCAACAGATTATGAGGTCCTGGAGGGCAGAAGCTGTCCAATCTTGTTTGTTATTCAGTTCTCAGAACTTAAACTGAGCTGGCACAGAGTAGCCAGTGGTGTGACTTGTTGACTAACTGACCTGTATACACACTGTTGCACATGGACCCTCATTCCCAAAGTACAAGATGACCCTAAGGCAGTTCTTATTGGTCAAACTCTCCATCATGAGTTGGAAATGTAAGGTATAATAGAGAGCTAGACCGCCTGGTTCAAATCCCATCTCTGCAACTTATCAGTATATCACCTTGACTAAACTATTTCTCTGTATTTTAGCGTCTCACCTATAAAATGGAAATAATGATAGTACTTGATTCCTCATGTTTTGAGTATGTTGTGTGCTTAGAACAGTGCCTGACATATAGAAGGTACTCAAATTTTCTCTCCAGTAATCCTCCAAGAAAATATTATTTCTGTCCCTACTGAAGAAAGATGGAACCCAAAGTTACAAAGCAGCAAAGAACAACCCGGGGTGTTGTACTCAACTGTCCTGATTTGAAGCCCCCACTTACCCAGTAGTACTTATTTTGATATATTGTTGAAATATCAGATAAAAGAGTGAGTTAATAAATGACAACAGCCCATGAGTGGGTGAGTGCTCTGTGCACTGTTAGTTATTCATAGGGTCAATAATAACCATGACCTTTAGCTGGAATGGGGAAGGAATGGGTGGTACTTATCTAGGGAAGAAAGTACCCTCAAGAATAACTCAAATCTGTGGTCCAAATGACAGAAAGAACAAACACCAGGAACTTCTGTCAATTCTTGGCATTGATGCACCTACGTCTATTGCACTGGTTGGTATTAAAGTGAAGTTTCAACCTAGGCTGCCCTGCCAGGCCCACAAGCAACCCCCTGGGGACAGGGGCTACATCAGTCAGCTTCTTCCTGTACCATGCTCTGCATGTTGTAGGTGCTTGGTCGCTGGTGTAACTGCCACCTCGTTTACTTTTTCCTAGATGCCTTCCCTAGTCTAGAAAACTACCATCTCCCATCCAGTATGCCAGCTCCACCCATCCCCTCCCCACCCTTCTGTGTTCTAATCATCTATTCCTGAGGGCAGGCCCTGTGTGTGTTCATCTCCAACACACTGCTATCCTAGAAAATGCTAAACATCTTCTAGATGGAGAAAGGACAACGAGTTACATACTTCAGCTAGATAAAGGAAGAACTTTATAATCACTGGCTTTTTTCTCTTTTTCCCAGACAAAGTCTTAGATCAGGCCACCTAGGCCCTTCTCTCCTGGTGGCCCACCCTCCACTTTCTTGAGTTCTCACTCAAAATAATTTTAGAGAGTCTGCATCTTTCTCCTTATTTTTCCCGAGAGATTCTGGGATCCCTCTGGCAGGTCTCCTCCCAGCTGAGTGCTTCCCTAGGGGCCCTGTCTCCCGGCCCAGCGCTCTGCCCTTGCAATGATGGTACAGGAGACAACCTTTGATGCAGTCTGAATCCTGGGCCAGAGGCTGAGGTCTGATGATACTGCACTAGGCTGCTAGTGAGGTTTCAGGGCTGGCTGACTGCAGACGCAGCATTCATCTACACTACCTGGCATGAGGAGACACTCTGGCAGGCTGCTCCACCAGGCCGTGTGCTCCCAGCATCCCCTCTCCACTCTGATGCAGTTGAGCGACTCTGTTTCTTCACATGTAAAACGAGGATGGGAATTGTACCTGCTCTAGATGTACTAACACACGGGGCTGGTCCGTGGGTACTTATTAGTAAAGAGTAACACCTGCTGGGACTGGACGTCAAACAGGAAGGCAATCCAGCCCTCGGCTTGGCGTTCAGGTCCTCCCTCTACCCCATTCTGGGTAATTTCATCATTAACGGTTTCACCATAAGCATTTTCGTCATAGAACTAATTAGCCTGAAGGCATTTTGCCCATAGAAAACAGTGACTAGGAAAAGAGGGATATTTTAAAAGTCATCAGGAAATATGAAAAATGAATTCTAAGACTAAGAAGACAAAATACAAAATATTTAAATACAGCTCTACTGCAAAAAAAAAAACAAAAACCCCACAAAATATATGAATATATTTACAAGAGACAGATTCATGGTGATACAGTCCCAAGAACTGATTTTCTTCTGTATATGACACCTAACCCTGTCTGCCAAGTCTTCCATCCGTTCATAGTATTATACACTTTTATTTGGGGGTGGAGGGATCTTCTTTGGTGATCAAGTTTACTAGAAATATAACTTCAGAAAGTAATTTCAGATCACATATTACTGTATTAGAAAATGATAGTATGTCTGTTTGCAAAGAGTTGGTTTCTTATTCCATCAATGGAGAAATGAAACCCACTGTCAACCAGTTAGTTCATTTCTCTTTTATGGGAAAACCGTTTCGTGGTCAAATACTTATAGGCAAAAATTGACGAAACTGCTGCGAAGAAACTCGCGGTGAAAATACCAGACACCGGGTCTGCTTGGGCTGACGCGCGCGGGGTAGTGCGGGGTGGGGGGGCCGACTGAGGCGCTCCCTGTCCCCCAGTCGGGGTGTGGCCTCCCTGAAAGACTTACCAGGACGGTGGGCATCTTCCCGGGGCGCCGCACATAGAGCTGCAGGGCCAGGCAGTAGGACAGCGCCCCACAGAGCAGCAGCACGAAGACGAAGAAGATGCTGAGGTTGGTCGCGGTGAAGTCTACAGGATGAGAGATGCCCAGTCTCAGGGACCGCTCGGCGGGGGCCGAGGGAGTGTCCCAGGCCAGCGAGGCCACCTGTCTAGTCACATCTGGGTGCCTCCTGGCTCTGCCCGGGGGTCCCTCCCTGCACGCCTCGACGCTGCTTCCAGTCTTCTGCCCAGGACTCAGTGGAGTGAGAGGCAGGTGGCCAGCAGGTAAGAATAAAGGCTTTAGGAGCAGTGCGACCAGTGTGCGAGTCCCAGTTCCCCCACTTACTAGCTGTGAGACTGTGGACAAATTCCTCAGCCTCTCAGACTGTCTCCTCATTTGTAAAATGGGAAAAATCATAGCACCTATGACATCAGCCGTTGTGAAGTGTACAGTGCTTATAACTTATCAAGTACTTAGTTATTTGAGTCTTCTAATGACTGTAGGGTAAATAATATCATCTCTAAATTTATATATTAGGATTCTGAGGCCCAGACCGGTCAGATCACTTGCCCAAGGTGACATAGCCCATAAGTGGTAAAGCTGAGATTTGAGCCCAGGCCTGCACCCACAAGTAGTCGTCATATCAGAGGTGAATGTACTAGTAGCTCTTTAAGTGGCCAGACACTGATGGCATCTCGTCTGGAAATGCACTGTAGGAATGTAAGAAGGCCCGTTGGTCTCTGCCAGACCCTGTCCACACAGCCCTGGGCAGCCCTGGACACTGACCTTTGACGTGATTCACCAGCACTTGCTATATGCATCCTCACAGAGCTGCCTGTGACCGTTTTCACGGAGCGCCCCATCTTCCCAGCCAGACTGTGAGATCCTTTCCAGCAGGACCGTGGCCTTTACATCCTATATCGCCCCTGCCCCCTCCTTTCCTGGCACCTAGCTGAGAGCCTGGCACAGTATTTGCAGATGTCACCCTTGAAGGGGAGCAAAGGTAGGGACAAGGCCCTTAGTACCCCCCAGCTCTAAGAAACGACAGCAGAGGAGTATAACAGACAGGAGTGCCACACTGGCAGGACACAGCAGGGCTCCTGGGGAGCGGGTGTGTGCCCCAGGCAGCACCACAGAGTCGGGAGGCCTGGCTCTGCCACCGTGTCTCTTGGTGCTCACACGCACCAAGTCTCATCTCTAAAACGGGATCAGAGCGAGCGTGCAGGGTGGCGAGAGGACGCAGAGCTATGTGGGGATACTGGCATGATGCCTGGCACTGGGGGCCCTTGGAGGGGGCTTCTTTTTGGAATGTCCTTCTGGCTTCCATCCCTGCCCGGCCAGCAGCCCTGCTGAACTCACACTGCAGGGTGAGGACGATGCACTCCTCCATGGACCACGCCCCTTTGTTTGTTAGGGAGCCGACAGATGGTTTCACCTTGACACAGAACTTTCCAATCTCTCCAGCAATTGGGATGATGAAGTTTTCCTGTTGTACCTTCTTGTGTGGGAACTGAAACGAAAGCAGCCACAGTAAACAACAGTCTTGTTTCACGGCACACGGTACTGAGAGCTGGTGGGGCTCTTAGAGATGACTCAGTCAGCCACCTTCAGGCTCCTTTTTCTAAGATAACAAGCCCTGTATCATCAATGTAGTCCAAGATCTGAGTTGCTGCCATGGTTTATTTTGTATTAAAAGAGAAAAAGTGTTTGTAGAAGTGGAGGACCTCCCCGAAGGAGCTGGGACTAACTGGTGGAGAGGGGAAAGGAGGATGCTGCAGCTCTCCCACTTATGGGGTGGGAGGTTTCCTTGGGAGACTACATAACCCTCTGGAGCCTCATTTCCCCCTCTGTAAAATGGAATAAAATATTCACCTGCAAGGGGATCAGTAGCAACAGCTATAAAATGTCTCATGAAGCATCTGGTGGGAGTGCAGGTTTAAGGACAGCGCATCCTGCCCCCTCATCCCCACCACACCCCTCTATCCTGCTCGCAAAGCTCCCCAGAGGATGCTTAAACGGAGCTCCAGCCCAGGCCTAACACCCCCTTACCTTATAGTCTCCTGGGGCCTTGCGCACCTCAATCTCGTACTCGCGGAAGTACGGGAAGATGCTTTCGTATGTGTCACCCGCAGGGGCGATCTTGGGCCTGGGGGGGTGGATTGTCCCGAAGATGGAGCCATTGTGCCTCTTCAGCTTCACACTGCCAACTGTCAGAGTCACTGAGTGGGGGAGGCAAAACCATGAGGCTGGAGAAGTCCTGGGTACCCCTCCTATGGCTGATTTCCAGGGTTAAGCTTTCCCTACTCCCCCAAAGCCTGGGACACAGCCTCCCAACCCAGCACAGCACACAGACTTCCTGGGAGCATTATAAATACAGGTACCCCGGACCCACTCAAAACCCAGTGAATCTGAAATTTGAAGCCACGTCCTAGAAACATCTGCCCTAAAGACACAGCCACGTGACGTTTCTGCAGCCAGCTGAACAAGGGCCCTTAGGCAGACATTTGGGGAGCAGCGACCTCCTAGACCATCGGTTCTCACTCTGGATTCTGCAGTTGAGGTTGCTTTCCCTAAGTCACTGCCTCCTCACCCCTCTGCCCCCCCCCTCCCCGGAAACCTGGTCAGGCCCATTCTGTGGAATGAGGGAATGAGAGCGTCCCATATGGGGAGGATGTGATCCAAAATCTGCCTGCTGCTTGCTGCCCTGTGCTGAGTGCTTACAGATTCGCTTCCTCTCTTAGATCCCTCCAAATACACAAGCCTCATGACTCAGCTGCTGCATCCCACCCTCAAGACTTCTCTGTTGTTCGATAAACAACTCTAGTTCCCTTTTAAATCTTGAACGACTTGGCTAGTTTCATATAAACTTTCTTCAGTGTCCTGACTCTGGGCAACTAGGTCACTGACCGGGAAGCCAGCTGACATGGCCAGCTGTGGAAAGAGAGAGAAAAGTTCTAGACTAGAGCTTCTGACTGGAGAGAACTCCAAAAGTCACATCCTAAGCTCAGAGGGAGAAAAGCACCTTCATCCTTAGAGAAGCGAGTGTTGGTGATGGTCCAGTTGGAGTGCTGGCCTCCATCCACTGCCCGGACTTTGGCTTTGTACCCATTGCTGTGGTACAGGTCCAGGGTCACCATGGTGAGATCACAGGACAGCATCCCGGGCTGGCTGCAGTTGTGGATGGTCTGCCATGGGCCTGTTCCATACCTGGGAGAGACCAGGGCAATGCCAGTGACAGTACAACCCCAGGCGTGCTTCTTCTCGTCCAAGACATCTAATTGCAGGAGGCCCCCTTGGCTCGGGGGCCCTGTGCCCCTTTCCCATGGTCTGGAAGACACTTAGATTGGAATTTGAGTAGCTCCCATCCTAGCTCTTCAAGAAAACGTGCTGTGCCCGGAACATGGCATAACTCCTTCCCTCTGCCACTTGCACCTGCAGTGTTTAGGGTTTCCTTGATGCTTTTCTTGGTTTTTTGATAGGTGGATAAGCCTTGAGGGTGAAGGTAATACTCTGGCTTTCCCACCCCAGAGGCCCCAGCACAGTGCTCAGCACGTGAGACTCATGAGTGATTGTCAGCTGATGGGTGTGTGCCCGGGTCCTGCTTGTGTCCTTTCAATAACAGGGCAGACATCACCTTCCCATGGCCGGGGAGGAGAAGGGGGTGACCACCTCCACCCCTCACGCACCTCCTTCCTTTCCCCATCCTCCCCTTCCCTTACCTCAGGAGCTCCACTTCATAGTAGGTGCTTTCAGATGAGTTTGGGATGGGAGTCCAGTGGAGGACATGGTGGAAAAATTCTGCTTCAAACCACACAGATGGAGGGCTAGGCAGGTCTGTCCCAGGGGAGAAGAGTGTCAGTAGCAGACCTAGCAAATTCCATTCCCCAGGGGTGAAGACGATGGCTGTGATGGCAACACACATGTAAAGCCCCAATTATTGAGTATTTTGCTGCAAGCCCAGTGCTCTGCTAAGTACTTTATATATGTTACTTAGTTGTCACACCATCCTACAGGCGGTATTTATTGTCCCAATTTTCCCCAGCGAATAAGTGGAGGTTTAGAAAGGTTAAGTGACTTGGCAAGGGTGTTTGTAAGGGGCAGGGTGGGTCTTGGACCCAGGCCCCACCTGCCTGACTCCAGAGTTAGTGTTGCGACTGAAATCACTGTCTTCTACTACCTGGGGCAGAAGCAGAAGTGGTAACTGAAAAGAGTTTGGGTCTGGTGAACCTCTGGTGAGAAAATGGGATGGGAGAGGGGACTACAGTGCCCAGTCACTGTCCCCGCCTCAGACTCCATCCCTGCACATGGTGTCCACCCTGGCGCCAGTCTAGGGCTCCAGCCCAAGGCCCTGCTTTGCTGTCCTCTGGGTACACAGATGTTCTGCATTTTAGCATCTGCTTGTTTGCACAGGTCCCCTGTGCAACCCCAGGTGGGGTGCTTGCCCCATCTCCCAGTTTCTAGAAGGGCTTTAACCAGTGAGCAGCTTCAGACTGGGTGCGGGCAGACAGAATGAAGCAGCTTCAGATTGGGTGCAGACAGACAGAATGAAGCAGCTTCCAACTGGGTGCGGGCAGACAGAATGAAGCAGCCTCAGATTGGGTGCAGAAGCAGCTCTGGTTCTAGGCTATGCTGACCACCTTTCCACAAAGAGCCAGCACCTTTGGGTCCAAGGGGAGCTACTAAATACCAATGCCTGGCCCATCTCCAGCGCCCTCTTCTCCAGCCTCCCACCATTCACTAAGGGAAGTGGCAACTTCAGGACCCTCACACTCACACTTCCCAGGGCAGCACGGACAGGTCATTAAACTTCGCTGAGCTATTCCTCCTTGTGCAAGAACAAGGCAAATGCACCTATTTGAAGTCTCCTGATCTTGAGAAATGGCTGTTTCCCACAGTCAGTTCTTCTTTCCTCCCTAACCCCATAATGCCTGTCTCTTCTTCAGACAGCAACTCTCTCAGCCTTCCCCTCATCTCTCTCCCCCGACCCCTGTCATTCTTACTTGAAAGTATAGCTGTCTCTGTCTCTTACTTTTTTCTTATACTGTCGCTGATTCTCAAGTGTGTGTCTCGATTTCAAAACATTGCGTGGAAAGTGAAAAATGCAGCCTGTCATTGTGGTGTTGGGCTGTACATTCCGGTCATGTGAGTGGCTGACTGTGAGTTTTGCTTTGTATTCTGGTGTCACCTCGAAGTGGTTTCAGCCCTCCCTGGCTGCCTCTGCTGGTGGTCCCCTCCCTCTCGGTGGATCCTTTCCTTTTCTCTGGGGTTTACACTTAGATGCTGAAACTTTCCAGGACTGCTGGGTGAGGGGTGGGAATACTGAGGGGGTGGCACAGGCGGAGGGGTGCTTTGGGGGCTGAAGAAGTAGCAGGAATGATCGGATGGGGGTGATGGGAGAGAGTAGGGAGAAGAGCAGCAATGGGGCGTGAAGGGGGGGGGGGAGACAGGAGGCAGAGTCAAATGGGGCCCAAAGTCATTCCCCAGAGGGAGGGGCCCTCCCCTCATTTGAACAAGAACAACAAGTAGCCAGGACTAAATTTTCAATTTGCCCGGAGACGGGTGGACAGTGAGTTGGTGATGGTGGTGGCACCTGCGGTGATGATGGGGGGCCATGGTCATTTACCTTCTCTATCCTCATGCCCCCCCACCCCCTCAGTCAACCTCAGATTCTTCCATTTCTACACCCGGTGCGCATGAGAGCAGCCAGGCTTGCCAGAATGACCCCTCATTCGGAGGGATTTAGGGAGGGGAAGATAAAGGATGCCCCCCTCTCTAGAGGGTTGTCAGACTGGGTTCTTAGCGGGACACACAACTTTAATGTAGGGGTGACAACGGTTGAGAGACGGGTCTGGCCACGCACGCACGCACGCACGCAGCCCACGGGGTAGGGCAGGGCAGGGCCGGGGCCGGGGATCCTTACCGTGCGCACCGGCGCCGAGCCGCAGGCCGAGGAGCGCCGTCAGCGGCACAACCAGGCTCAGAAGCATCCTAGGCGCGCCGCATCCTCCGGAGGCTGAGCCGAAGCCGAGCCCTAGCCGAGCCGCGCGCCTCCAGCCCCGGCGAGCCCGGGCTGAGAGTGGAAGGTCCCCCGCCCACCCCGCCCGCTTCCCTCCCGGCTGACGTCAGGGGGTGAGGCCTTGAGGTCCCGCCCCGCTGGGCTCCGGAGTCTCGGAGCGGCCGGCAGCCGCTACCTGCGACCTGGCGGCGTTTAGCCCGCGGGTGCGGAGGGTGTGCGCGCTGCGCGCACACGTGGACTGTCCCCGGGCGGGTGTGCGGCTCCGGCTCGCTCCCGCGCCCTGGACTCCCACGCTATGGGCCGCCCAGCCCGGGCAACGAGTGTGTGTGTAGGTGTGTGTGTGTGTGTGTGTGTGTGTTGCAGTGCAGATGACAAGGGGTAGGTAACCTCGCTTTGGGTGTAGAAGGTGGGCTGAGACTCTCAGAGCTGATTTTGCTAAATGAGTAGGGTCAGCGATAGACCCCTGGCCGCAGGGATCTGCGTTGGGGAGGGTGATGCCCCAGGCACTTGGGTGTCTGCCAGGACTGTGTGAGTCTTGGTGTTTCCCTAGTGTAGGGGCCTGCAAAACCAACGTGAAGAGTCCTCTCCCTGACCTAATATTTCTGGAGGGGGCCCATGTCCGTTTCCAACCCCGTTTGATTTTCTTTGTTTTCCTGAAACCTCGCCTTTAGAGCGATTGTTTTCTTTTGGGTTATAACCAAGCAAGAGAATGGGGTAACTCATCATCAGCCACTCTGAGGCACACGGCTCCTCTGAGACTTCACCGGAGGTGCACCTAGGGTGGGACAGCTTGGGAGATTAACGGTGTCGGTTTCACTGTGGGATGTGATACCTGCTGCAGAGTGTGTCCAGGGGAGCAGGGGAGCCCCGATCTGTTTCTGAGGCTCTGCATCGGGAACGGAAAGGCCATACTTGGTGGTGCTGGTCCGTGAAGGTTGGGGCCCAGGACACAGAGAGCACAGAGTGATGTGAGCAGGCGAGCCACCCAAGTGCACAGCTCTTGTTGCTGCACTCAGCAGCTGGAAGGAAGAGAACCAGGTGTTGAAAGTGTGAGGGTGATTTTTGCACTCTCTGTTGCTCTCCTGAGACATTAAGAGTGGCTAATTGGTCCTTTTCCTGGACCACTCTGTTTTCTACATTTCCCTGCAACCAGGTGGAGAACATGGTTGGGCTTTAAAATGTAAAGCCAAGTGGATAGACAATAGTTCCTGGCCTGCCCTCTAACACTATCCTTGTAATTCTGTCGGCCAGGTAGAGAGCACTCTGTGAAGGACTCCAGGGGACAAAAGGACTTTGGTTCTGAATCACCTGTTGCAGAGGAGCTATGCAGGAAAAATGTCCAATCACATCAGTCTGTGACCTGAGTGAGGGGAACGCTCATATCTAGTCATTGAGATTTGGAAATTTTTATTGTAACAGCTAATGTTAATAACCCTGATTAATGTGCAAACTCTGGATCATTTAGTCCTGATCACCCCCATGCAAGGTTGCCATCATAACAGTATTTTGTAGATGATAAAATAAGGCTAGAGATTAAGTCACTTGTCTGTGTCACTGAGCCAGTGAGTGACAGCTAAGGTTTCAGCCTTCGCTGAACCTTAGGTCATTTTGACTCCATTACTCATACTCTTGTATCATGTTAAAATGCCTTTATGGATCTGGGGAGAATTCTTGGGGGGAGGTGTGGGAAGGTGGAGGGAGGAAAAGGAGGAACAGCTTAGGGCCGAGTGCTATGGGCAGTAGAATATGGGGAACCCAAAGGGAACTGGGTTCATGTCTTGCCCCCATGGCCACACAGGAAGTTTGAGGGCAGAGTTTGAGCTCTGGATGGCTCCAATGTCCCATTTCACTTTACTTTGCCTTCATTGTAGGGTGATGCTTTGCAGTGGGCATCACTGAGGGACATGTGAGACGGTAAGAAGTCTCTTGTGTGGCAGCAGGTACAACTTGCGGTTTCTGTCCTTGGACTGGGGGTTAGGGAAGGTCCAGGCCTTGTGATCACTGTGTCAGCTCCTCAGAGAAACCCAGAGGGAACCAGTAGAGAAGGAGACAGAGAAGAATACTGCCCGGGGACAACTTGGCAGTAGTTGGGTCAAAGAGAAGCCCGGATGTAAGGTAGAGAGGCCACTAAATGCTGAGCCTCAGCCAAGGAAGAGCCTTCTGGCTGCAGAGCTGTATTCGTGTGTAAACCCTTTACCATCTGTGTGGCTCCCTCCTGACTGAGCATAATTAAAGATCTCAGAAAGGGTAACTCTCTCTATTGAGTTTCCCTATCTGGTCTGTTTAGTCATGACTGGGGAGCTGTCTGGATTTTAGTTGAGTGGGTGATAGGCATCCCTGAAGAGTTTGGGGGTAGGAGAGAGATATGGTTTATTTGCGTTTTAAATATTATAGAAGATAAAACCTGGACCATCGAGATGACTAGCTGGGATGACTAGTTGGTGATAGAATCAAAATGCTGGTGTCTGAGTGAAGTTCAGATCTCTTTGACACCGCATAGCAGCGAAACTTGGGGAACTATGAAGTCATGTGGTGCTTTGCGTTCAGCTTTGAGGAAAGGGAAGAAATGTGACCTCCCAGGTGAGGGACCTTCCCTGTGGATTCCCTTGAATCGGCAGAGCAGGGCTAAGTGCCTTCTGACAAGTGCAGTCTGTCCCACGTATCTCATTCTTGATTAGTGTCTAAGGTTTAAAAGCTGCTGGGAGGAGTCTGGGGAGGGAGCTCAGGAGCAGCTCAGGAGCAGGAGGCCTCATTCTAGCTCCCACTTGACCATCACAGCCCTGTGGCCTTGAACACGGACAAATGTACTCCCTGTCATTTCAAGAATCAACTGTCTTCTCCTGTAGTCTAGATGACCCAGACTTCTCCAGTTTTCCAGGGTGTCATTTCCCTATAATTCCCAAATCAACAGCCCTCAGGGCGTCCACCCCACGAGTGCAGGAAGTCCATCTGCTCCTGGGTTTCCATCCTCAGGTCAGTGTGGTTTTCCAGGGAAGCCGCACATGCTTGAGAGCTGCCCTGCGGTCTCGCCGCTCACCTCTTAGTCTCTCACGATGGTGGCCTCTGTTCTGCGCCCCCTCATGTCAAGTGTGAACACAGGCCCACAACATGTTAAAATGTTGTGTGAGGCTTGTGAATAACAAGAGCACCAAGAGATAGTTACCACTACTTCTAAAGGGAACCACTCAGAGCTGCCTCCGGTGCTGCTGGTCCGATTCTCAAAAGTTCTCTTAAGCTTCTGGTAACCATTGTGGAAGGAGACACAGGCTGACTTCCCATCTTTCCTACTCCCACAGAGAGGCAGGGCCTTCTTTCCGCTGCCAAAGGCCAACTTCTTCATCTCCTCCTCCTCTTCCTCTTCCTCCTCTTCCCTCCCATTACCACCCCCTCCTTTTATATATATATATAAAGGAATCTCCTCACCCTTCCAGAAGTTACAGTTGGGCTCCTGTAATCCACATGGGGCTGGGCTGTTTCCTTAGTCTGCCACAGTCTTAGCTAACCGGGCAGGGGGTGGTAGCTGTGGTCGGCTTGGGTGGCACATCAGGTCTAGTTTGGGTCCTAGTCACTCCACAATGGACGGAGGGAGACTGTGCTCTTAGTTTTCCATAAGGGATACTGTAGAAGAGTGATTTTCTGGGTGTGAGATGGGATGGCCTAAACTTGAGCTTGGGGGAAAGGTTGGTCTAACTTCTCAAGACCATAGTTCAGCTGAGGAAGCGCTCAGGGGACATTGCTGGGCAAAACCTGTCACTCCTCAGTCTGAGGAAACTGCCTTGGGCTCACCACTGATGTCTAACTTTGTCCAAAGCGATGACCTTATGCTTACTATAAGGCTGAGAAGGTCACCCGGAATGGGGGGAGGCTCCCACTTAAAGGCGAATCCTAATAATCTCTGTGATACAGAAATTGCTTGCATTCCCTTAAGTTACAGCTGTTTAACTTCAAGACTTTAAAGTTGTATGTTCTACCATATCTGTGGTAGCAGTAAGAGTCTTAGATGAGAAAACCTAAGGCTGGGGTGTCAAGCCCTGGGTATTTTATTGTCTTTTGTAATTTTGGGCCCAAATTCCCCAGGTCTCAGATTTTTAGCTGTAAAATAAAAAGTGATATCTCTTCTTCCAACCTGTGGGGATTGTTGAGAGGATTAATGTAAGCAAGTATTTGTTAAGTGTGCTTGCGTAGGCACTGTGAGATACAAAAATTAGTCAGACACTGGCTGGTGACTTCCAAGGCTTTTAGATGTTCTGAAGCAACTTTGATACAGAACCAGAAAGGTCAGCTTAGACAGAAATTCTAAGGTTTTTGTAAATTCTGAGGTATAATACACTGCAGGGTACTAGTACTACTGTTATTATTTTTATGGATTGGGCCTCTGTTCCTTGTAGCCCAGGCAAACCTCAACCAGTTCACAACAGGAAGCCTCATAGGCCTTCCCCTCAGGGCTTCAGGAGATCTCAGTGGGAGACCCTGGACTCCTGGGATCCTGGAATCTTTGCATCCATTCCTCTTCCCCTGGCTCTGACCTGGCACTTTCTCCAGGACATATTGGGAATGCTGCGCTTCTTTCCCAGAACTAGCAAGTGCAAGAAATGATAGTGGAGCTTAGCCAGGGGTAGGGGATCGCATGTGCGTGTGCCCGGCAGACTAGGCGGGAGTGGGACAGCAAAGAGGGAAGCCCTGCAGCTTTGTGTGGGGTGGAAGCTCTCATAATTTGTGAGAAAACGAAAGCCAGAGGGGAAGAGCTCACGCACGGCAGGTTCACACCTCGCCCTCAGATTCATTCCGTGGCCATCTGACCTTTTGGGATGTAAGAACAAGCCACTTTTTTCAACTTCTTCTTCCAAACTCTTGGTTACCAGACAGCAACTGCTGACTTCGATGCAGGGAGGCCCTGCAGGGCATGCTGGTGGCTGGTAAAACCTCCTTTTGCAGTTACTAACCTGTCCTCTCTCCTCCTTCAGGCCCTCTTCTCAAGACACCCAAGAAATCCAAGTGGGAACGCTCAGAACCCAGGAGAGGAAGATCATCATTCATGTCACAGCTTTTTAGAGCTCTTATGTATACAGACATTCTTTTTACACTTGCTAAAATTTTGATTTGAATAGTAAAGTTTTCACACAAAAAAATTCTTAGATTAAATAATAAATGTTCAGAAGTAGATCTGATTTGTACCAGCACTTTGCTGCACGGAATGAAGGTCCTATAAATAGGTGACCGTGCTTCACGTTCCACAGTGTAGCAGCCCGAAGCCAATTTGAGAAATCTGAAGTAAGTGGATGCCCTGTGGTTCATGCAGTGTTTCGAAGCAGTCACTGTTTGTGTTCATATTTCTAAATTACCGCAAAATTTTCTATGTGATTACTGGGTACTTGCTCATCCATAGATAAGACTCCTTGTCCAGCCACACAATGAAATCCTTCTTCTGGCTCTTGGTCTATAGGATCTTCCTGTTTACACTATATTCTTGAACTGAGGGCTCTATTCCTTCCCTCTTCCCCTTCATTTTCCTCCCAGGCCCACTCTGGTCACCACGTGTTAAAGCACACATCAGTAACTCAGCTCATCTGAGGCCCCATTTTGGTGATAAACCATGGTTGTTTCGTCTCTTCAGCTTAGATTTGCTGTAACATTCAGTGAGTCCTGGCTGTGTGCCCGGGACCTAGGCTTCAACAATTAGGTGCTGTGTTTTCTCTTGATTTGCAAGGAAGGGGGAGAGGAAACCCAGGGCTTATTAGTGTGCTGGGTAATGGGCTGCCTTTGCTCCACTCGACCCTACGTGAGGTCCTGTTTCCCCATTCACTGAAAAGGTAACTGTCTCAGTGAGTTTATATGATTTGCCCAAGGATACTCAGCAGGTGACACAACCCAGCTCTGCCCGGCTCTGGTGCAGCCAGTTCCCTCCTCACCCGGAGCAGCCACAGACAGAAAAAATCAGAGGGACCAAGTCTTCCAGCAAAGAACTGGATTAGAGCCTGCTGGCAGGTGTTTGAGTGCTGTTGTATCCACTTACAAGAATCCAAGGACCCAGGGTGGGGTCCATGGTGGCCCCATGGGGCCACGCTTCCTAGGCCCTGTGATATAAAAGTGACTGGTCCCTATAAGAAATGTGCTGATAAGGTTTGTGTTTGGCACTGAGTGCTGTGAAGAGTTCCCCGGGCTGACAAACTTTGGAAGCAAAAACTTTATCACCACCCTGCTCCCCACCTCCACCCCCTGACAGATCTCACCCCAGATCCTACTTTTTCCCAGGAGAAAGACACTCTGACAATATTTATTCATTCAGCAGATAGTTACTGATTGGCTGCCAGGCATCAGGCTTCAATCTAGACAGACAAAGCAGCTTATACCCCCGCCTCATGGAGGATTTGCACTAGTGGGGAGAGGCAGAGGCAGATAATCAAGAAATCAGATGAATCTGTAACAATGCAGTGAGAAAGAGGTCAAGGGAATGGTACGAAATGTTACGGTTTTAAGTGGTGGGAAAGGACAGCCTTACCCAGCAGGTGACATTTGAGTGAGGACCTGAAGTAGGGTGAGCCACATGGCTGTGTGGATTAAGGGCCAGTGCAAAGGCCCTGTGGTGGAATCTGAAAAGTGGGACTTTTCTTGCTGCAGCTGGCTTCTAGCACCTGAAAAAAATGCATCCACACAGACACTCATTCTCTGGCTCTGTTGCCCTCAACCTCGCCTCTCTTTCTTCTTGATTTGTCCTTTTCTCTTTTTCCCTTTGTGATCCTGCCACCTCCCCCAAGAGTCTAACATGGAGAAAGTTGATGGGAAGAGGGTTGGGGGTCAGAGTGAGGAGGAAGGTCAAGGTTACAGGAGCGTTGCTTTCTTGGGGCTGCTGTAATAAATCACCACAGAGTTGGTGGCTTCAAACAGTGAAAATGTTTTCTCTCATTTCCTACAGGTCAGAAGTCTGAGATCAGTTTCCCTAGGCTGAAATCAGGCACGGGCAGGACGCTAGGGGAGAATCCTTTGTCTCTTGGCATCACTCCAGTCACTGACCCATCTTCATTTTGCTTTCTTCTCTTTCTGTGTGTTAAAGCTTCCTGTCAACTTTTTCTAACAAAAAGTCCTCAAAAGTGTGGATCGCACTGAGAGCTCAGTCTTGATAAGCCATGTTCACCATCCCCACTCAGGATCCTTAATTTGGTCTCATCTGCAGAGACCCCATCTCCGGTGACATTCAGAAATGAGAACGTTGAATTTTTGTGGGAGCCACTTTCCATCCTATGAGGAAGGCCGGATGAGCGGTGTCAACATTCATTTATCCAGCTGATGTTTACTGAGCATTTACTCAACAGCAGACAGAAAAAAGCAAGACTTTGGGAATACACTGTGCGCAAAGCAGAGCCCTCCTGCAGCTCATGGATTAGACGGGGAGAGAGCTCTGAACCAAGTGATCACCCCAGTGAAATGTAAGTTGTACCTGTGCTAAGTGGGGTGAGCATCCATATTGGGACTTGACATAGTGAGACAGACCCAAGAAAGCTTCCAGGAGGAGGTGCTGCTTGAATGGAAATATGAGGGGTGAGTTGGGGTCACCAGGTAAAGAGGGAAGGGAAGCGTCTTCCCAGAGGAGACAGGGGAACGGGCAAGACATGGAGGCAGGGTGTGTGGGCCTAGGGAGGGGCCGGTCTTGGTGTCAGAGACTGTACAGGATTCAAGCGTGGCTCCTGTGCCCTTTACTCCAGTTCTAGCCCTTGGCCACTGCTCAGTATCCAGGGCCTCTTCCTCCTTGCTCCTCAGGCCTCAGGCCCATCCTTCAACTTCCTGCCCACTGTGATGTGTGGTTTAACAAGGAAACTCCCTGGGCTCTATGTTGGGCAGACTGCTGCTCTTTTTGATCAACAAAAACTTCCTGGGAACCACTGTAGTGCAGACATTGTTTTTGAAGGTTACAGGAACTAGGATGAGAAAATGACCTGATTCTGGCCCTTGAGGGGAGTCTGTAGGGTGGAGGGGAGAGCACTGGGGTTTAAGTGCTAAATGGTTTGTCAGCCTGGGTTGAATCTCAGGCCTATCAGTTACTGCTGTGTGGCCTTGGGGTATTGAATTTACCTCTCTGTGCCTCAGTCCCGTACAGGAACACCTGAATGAGGTGAAGTAGGCCGGGGGTGCCAGCCCATGGAGGCCCATCTGACCAGAGCCGACCAGAGCCGAACAGTGAAGGGGATTGTTTCTGACCTCATTCAGGCCACTGGCCTTGTGAAGTAGGCCCGGGGTGCCAGCCCGTGGAGGCCCATCTGACCAGAGCAGAACAGTTAAGGGGTTTGTTTCTGCTCCTGGAGCTCCAGCAGAGCTTGATCTACGTGGATTCCCAGGGCTCAGGCCACCAGGTAGCTCCTTCGTGGGGTCCCCACACCTGGCATAAGGCTCCAGGAAATGGCAGTCAGGGAGGAGGTGCGGGTCCCGGGAGTGGGAACCCGTTGGGCTTCCTTTCTGTCTCCTTTTCTGCAGGATATTCCACAGCTGCGGCAGAAAGCCTCCCTCCGTGAACACGATCTGTGCTGGCCTTCCTGAGTGACCTCCGGCTGGGAGGTACTGTCCTGACCCCTTGTTTTCTTCTCCATCACTGTTTATTGGCACCTGTGTTCAGGGGCCCCACTAGGTGTTTCTGCAACGGCAGAGCCTGAGGGAGGGTCAGACAATGTGCTGCTTCACTCTGCCATGCTTGCCAGTCCTTCAACATCTCTAAGCCTCAGCTTCTGTGCTGTAGTGAGCACAGATTCCCCTGCCTCTCCCTCCTTCTAGGGCTTTGGTAAAAATCAAATGGGATTCTGCCTCAGCGTTGTTTTTACCCCATGTGGTGCCTTGGGGGTGGGGATGAGGAGGGACAAAGTCCTAGACATTGAAAGGTAGGACTTTAAATTAGCCAAATCTTTCCACTCAGTGGTACCAGTGATTCTTCCGCCAGGTGCCATCATGGCAGTGGGGGGCTAACGCCCAGCGCAGAAATTGCTTTGTTTGGTTTTGGGGGTTATTTTTCCAACCATAGCTGCTATTGCATCTTCCACTCCCCCTGTCACCTTTTCACATCTGGGCGGGGGATTTTGCTTAGAGTGCGAAACAGCCTTCTAGGTGTGAGATGCTGTTTTTGTCCTTTAGCAGGCGCTTTCCTCCTCGTGAGCAGAGGTTTGGGTTGTTGCTCCCTCCTATCCTGGGGCTTCTGTGGTCGCCAGGGTCTTGCTGTCTGTGCCACAGACTTCAAGGCACCCGTGGGAAATCATGGAGCTGGATTCTGAGGCAAGCTGAGGCCAGCGCCCCATTACTATAGAAGGAAGCCTAGCAAAGAAGGGAGCATGGGGAACTCAGAGACGGGCTGAGGGTTATGGAGACAGTTTGGAGAACTCCCCTAGCAGCACAACATCCACATGGACAAAGATGGAGGGAAATCCTCCAGGAGTTTTATGAGCTCCATAAAACCATGGAGCTCATAAGCAGTCTGCCTCTGTAGTCTGTTTCTTTGTCCATGAAATGGGTATAATAGAATGCATTGCATTAAGCTACTACAAGGATTAAATAAAATAAGGTACACAAAAGATGTTTTGCGTATCTTAGTAAGTAGTAAGAGGTCCACAAATGTTAGGCATGGGAAAATCTAGTTTAAATAATGATGGGATAACTTAACTCTCTGACTGATAACAATGATAAACTCTGAATAAAATGAATCTCCCACGTAGAATTCCCAATGATTTAAGTACATACTCGACCCTCAGAAGGGGCGCCTATCACTCCCCACTGTACAAGCACACAGTGACTTATTTCTGAAGAGGACAGTGTAGAAGGAGAGAAAGAGGAACTTGAGAGTGGAGAAACCAGGTGAGCACTAACCTGCCCCCTGGGTATTCAGGGGCAACGTTGACGGTGTAAGTCCTGGTAGTGGCATCTGCTTTGATAGGCTGTGACTGGACCAGCACTAAACTTCTGTGTGGTCTTCCTCCCCTAAACCTATAAACCCCGTAACATCCAACAGATTCCAGTAGAGAGCATCCTACCCAATATCTGACCAGTACCCACTCCGAGCTGTCAGGATGGTCAAAAATAAGGAAATGCTGAGAAACTGTCACAGCCAAGACAACCCAAAGGAGATATGATGACTCAGTATGATCTGACGTGACAACTGGTTGGGATCCGGGAACAGCAATAGGATGTTAGGTAAAAACCAAGGAAAAGTGAATAAAGTGTGCACATTTTATAAAGCTGTGTCAACATCGGTCATTGATTGCAACCCAATTTTTTTCATTTATTATTATTTTTTGCACAGAGAACTGGGGTGTGGGCTAGAGGTATAGGGGGTAGGTGGTGGGGGTGATGGAGGTAGTGAGAGGAACAGGCAAATTTGCTGAAATACCTCTGAGGAGAGCAGTGGGTGAGAGTGGCAGGAGAGGTCTGCCACTTCATGTGGGTCAGCTCCCTGGCCGGGCATTGAACTCAGGCCACAACCATGATAGTGCTGAGACTTAACTCCCAGGTCACCAGGGAGGCCTCCAACCAGATGTTCTCACAGTCAAGGAGACTTGGTGTGGGGTCCATGGGACCCCAATTTTGCTTTTTGGTATACCGAAAGCTGTTCAAAAAATAAAGTCTATTGCAAATATATATTGTGAGGTACTGGAGGTCAGGACTTTAACATATTAATTTTGGTGAGTACAGTTTGACCTGTAACAAAAAGTCAACCATCAGTCATAGTCTTTCATTTAAGATTCTTTTCTCCAGGCATATTTCAAGATTTTCTATTTGTTTTTGTCTCCTGCTGGTTTTCTGTCACCTATGTATGGTTTCCTTGGTATGCACCTTGGGTGGGGTTTGTTGAGCTTAAGAACTCTGCTCATTCATGCAGACACTCACCATTTATTTGGAGTTCTCATGTCCAGTGCCTGCTCCATCAGTGTGTCTAGAGTTTGTGTATCCCGGTCCTTGCAGCTGGCTCCTTGAATAACCCACTTGAGGATTTATTCCTTTCTAAGTACCCTAGAGACAGGCAATCCTAACAAATCCTAGCATTTGGAAAAATCCTATCATCTAAACAATGGAATTTTGCTACTGAATGTTTACAATAAATAAAATGTAAGATCCTACTGTGTTATTCTAGCATCTGTGTCAATCGTGAACACAGGGTATCTTTCCATTTATAGATGTGTGCTTCAATTTCTTATCATCAGTGTCTTGTAGTTTTTAGTATAGAAAGCTTTTATGTCCTTGGTTACATTTATCCTGAAGTATTTTTTGGGTTTTAATGTTAATGTAAATAGGATTGTTTTATTTCCTTCTTAGATCCTTCATTATTTGTGTATATATAGAAATGTCACTGACTTTTAGATGTAAATCTTTACTGGCAACTTGACTGAATTCATTAATTAGATCTAATAGTTTATGGTGCAGTCTTTAGGATTTTCTCTATACAAAAGCATGTCACCTGCAAATAGAGATCATTTTACTTATTCCTTTTCAATTCTAATGCCTTTATTTCCTTTCTTGCTGATTGCTCTGTATGTTGACTAGAAGGGGTTAAGAGTGGGCACCCTTGTCTTGTTCCTGATCATAGAGGGAGAGTTTTCAACCCTTCACCATGGCTTTTATTTTGTTGAGGTACATAACTTCTGTACTTAATTTGATGAGAGTTTTTATCATGAATGGATGTTGAATTTTGCGCTTATTCTGCATTTATTGATATGATGACTTTTTCCCTTTCATTCTGCTAATTATTGGTTTGCATATATTTTGAACCATCCTTGTACCCATGGAATAAATCTCATTTGTTAGTGGTGAAAGATCCTTTTAATGAGCTGCTGAGTTCAGTTTACTAGTATTTTATTGACTTTTTTTGCATATTTATTTGTCAGGGATATTGAGCTGTAGTTTTTATTTTGTGGTAGCTTCCTTTGCTAACTTTGGTATTGAGCAATGCTGGTCTTGAAAATAAGGGTTTGGGAGTGTCCCCACCTATTTGATTTGGGGGCAGAATTTGAGACGTTTAGCATTCCTAAACTTGCCATTTTTATTTCTCTCCTTCCTCACATTTTAGCTCATAAAAATTATACTTTTTAAACATTGTGTAGTCAATAATAGATTATTATAGTTGTTATTTTTAATATTTGTATTTTAATACTTAAACAAGCTGCAAATGAATCATGCACCATTTTCATGGTAGAGAATCTGACTTTGTATTTTCTGTGTGTGCTCAGAGGCACTGTCCGTTGGCACACAGAATTCGCTCTTAGGGTCTGTTTCGGGGCAAGGCCACTCACTAAGGTCGGGGACGGTGGGTGCACTGCTAGCTGTGAACAGTTGGGTGGGGCTGGAGGCTTGGTGGGTACCTATGCAGGTGAGGCTGTAGGTTCTCTGGTCAGGCTGTCTAGGCTGTTAGGATTGGGCACTAAGCATAGTGGATTAGTTTCCCTACCCTGCAGCACAATAGGATGGACCTAACACCTGCCACTTAAAATTTAGAAAAGAAAAAAAAAAAAAGATTTTTAGCCCACCTGCAGGATGGACAACTCAGATCCCTGGTGTCTCTGATTAGGTTTCCTGGTTGTGTGGGTGGAGTTTGTGCTCAGTAACAGGTGGGGCTGTAAGTTAACTCTCCTGCCTGCTTGGGGCTGCAGAACAGGCCTGTGGGTCAGAGAGGCTCTCTGGGATCTGGTCAGACAGACCTGTGTGCTATGGTCCCTGAACAGATACAGTCACTGATGTGGCTCCGCCGACAGAGCCCTGGGCTGGGCTCTCCTCTCGAGTGGCACTGTGACCAGGGCTGCAGGGAACCACTGAGCAGCTCTGGCTGTGATTCCTGGTCAGCAGGCTTGGCGGCTGCCTTCAGCATGGGGCAGAACTGTCAGTTAGCTCCCGGTGGGTGTGGAGGGGCAGGCCAGGTTCCAGGCTGGCGAGACTTTTTGTTTGAGATTCCAAGTCAGGCAGGTCTGCTCCTCTCCTCTCCAAGTGACTTGGGTAGGCTACGCTGTGCTGTTGGTTTTGCAGATGAGCAAATCCTCGGGCTGGGGCCACAGATTGGGAGCTGCCAGTAGGAACCAAATGCAAGTGCTGCTTCCTTCAAGCTTCTCTCCACTTCTCCATCACAGCCTAATTCTTGGTGACGGGGCTCCACAGATTTCTCTGCAATCCCCAAGAGGCAAGACCAGAGTGAGGACTCCCAAGGAGTGACCTATAGGTTGAGGAAGCTGGATGTCCATCCTGTGCTGTCTTGTCCCATTGGAAGAACTGTAGGCTTAAGGGAAACCTCTTGGTGCTGATCTTTGCTGACCTGGGGGAGGGATAGTGAGGTCAGGATGTAGCTGCTCGTCTTAATCGTCTGTAGGGTGAGCTGTCTGTCTTGCCACTGTGGTGTTTCAACCTCACCCCCATGTTCTAGAGTTTTCCTAGGAGTGCCTTGTCCACAAGGCGTTGCTAGTTATTCTGGTAAGGGGGAACAAAGTCAGGAACAACCTACATCACCATCTTACTGTTGGTGTTCCATCCCTATCTGTTTCATGCACAGGTTAAACATTTTTAAAATGCCACAGGTACAATTCTGTATTTAGCTTTTATATTCCACATGTGTATATGGTATACATGTAATGTGTTAATTGTATGCTGATACATGTGCTATGTAGATGATACACAACAGGTACCATGAACTACATATTGTGTCATATGTATTTCTCCATATTAACAATGATGGCTAACATTAATTGACACTTTCTAAGTGTTGAGCATTGTGATGATAATTTTTTCATTAATCATCTTGCTTAATCTTCATGGCACTATGACACAGAAACTATCATTATCCTCACTTTACAGAGAGGACATAAAGGCTTAGAATAAGGCAAAAAACTTGTCTGGAAATTGGCAGAGCTGGTATTTCCAACCCCGGTCCATTTGAATTCTGAATATAAGCTTTTAATCTGCTCTATACCACAGTAACTTTAAAAATTATGACATAATTGCAGAAAGTATAATCCGTAGATCTTATGTGCACAATTTGGCAAGTTTTAACAAATACATATATACAGGAAACCACCATCATTTTTACTGACTGGATGATTTGAGTCCTCTTTGAATTCTTAGCTTTGTAAATAAGAGTTTGACCACTGATGTAAGACACACTCTGTCATTCACGCCAGGTGGCCGGGGCACGCCCACCAACCTTTGCACAATCTGGCAACAGAAAGGTTAATCCCAGGCACAGCAGAGGGACGCAAGTCTTCTTCTTGTTCTTCTTCTTCTTCAGTGCTTTAGACATTCTGGCTGTTTGTTCTTTCTGGACAAGCCATGATCGACTTCTCTGGCCAATTACTCTTGTGTTTGATGACTAAATCTTCTGACTGGGAACACTGTGGTGAGCATCTCTGTACCACACAATCTCTGACTCTGATGATTTCCTCAAGATAGATTTCTAGAAGTGAAATCTGGGTTAAAGGATATGTAAATTTTTTTTCATATATAGCTTTCAATATATCATTTTTGTATGTAAAATTTTCCTCTTTTTTTTTTCCTCCTTTTTTTTTAAGATTTATTTATATATTCATACAGAACTGGGGTACAGGCCAGAGATGCGGAGGGTGAGAGGATTCACCAGAGACAGAGTGGGGAGCAGAACAGTTAGATCCATGAAGTACACTGCTGAGGGGAGCAGCGGGTGGGTCAAGAGAGGTCTGCCGCACCATGTGGTCACCTCCGGGGCAGGCAGGAATCGAACTCATGCGGAAGCGGCTTTAGCTTCTTAGTGCTGTGTTTTTAACCCGCTGCGCCACCAGGGAGGGCCAAATTTTCCTCTTTTTAAGATCATTTCTTCAGAGGATATTTCAAGAACTGGGGTTAGTAGGGCATACACATACTGGCAGTCTTTGATGGACATTAACATAAGGGCTTTGCGTGCCGGTCAGGCCCGCACCCCGAGTTCATTTAATGGACTTGAGCTTTGCCGAAGACTTGCTTCACTTGGGATAGCCAGCTAAATTACGACCATGTCCTTTCAAGTCCTGCCCCAACCGGGTCTCTGTGGGCCATTCACTAACTTCTTGATGGGGAGCAAATTATTATTTGGGGAGAAGAAGGAGACTCAACATTCTGGGGCTCCTCCTCCTTCATCTTTGGTGTTTCTTCTGTCCTGCTCCTGCCTGCACCAGCATTGGGAAGATGCGCTGCATTCCATCTTTGTGCCCCAGAAACTAGCGCAGAGCCTGGCATGTATTGGCACTCAATGAATAGTTGTTGGATAATTAAAATGAACATTGACCGTGCAGGAAGTACTGCTGTAAGTGTGTTCATGTAAATGACCTAATTTAATAGCCAAAGCAATCCTGGGAGGTTGACTCCATTATCCCTGCTTTTTACAGATGAGTAAATTGAGACTCAAAGAGGGAAGAAACTCGCCTGAAGTCATGCAGCTGATGAGATACAAAGTCCAAATGTGACTCTAGACATAGAACTTCCATTATCACTGGAATGTGATGTGTCTGTCACATTCCAATTTTATGAGCCGTGAGTGGTGCTACTTGTGCTGGGGTAGAAGGCAGTTGAACTTCAAAGGTGGGGACTGTGGTGAAACACTCAGGGAGGGGGACAGGGCTCTCTCTGTCATTTACTCTTGCAGTCACAATCTCTATATCTAGCTCAGTCTTTGCCAGTAAGCAACAAAGAGAATTATCACCCTTACATTACAACATTTCTCCAAGAGTGGACTTCAGGTTATCACTGTCGGAATTCCACGGCTTGTACAAAAATGCAGATTCTTGGGTATCCCCAGAGCTATCAAATCGAACTTTTGGAGAATCAAGCCCAGTCAAAGCTGCAGCTCACCAGATGATTCTCAACAGCACAACTTCAAGTTTGGGATCCTTTGCCTTAGGGGAACAGCTCAGGCTAGAGCGGTAGGCCCAGCAGGAGGGGTTATAATCCAGGACAGGCATCCTCTGCCCATATTTGGGTTGCCAAGGAGCCCTAGACTGTCCAGTGTGACGAAGAGGGCCCTGTGCCTCTCACCTGTGGTGATGTCACACCTCTGACACATGGAGCCACTCAGTGCTGCCATGTGATCAGATCAATCGGCACTCTTAACATCTGACCGAACAAGCTGTCCTGCCAGTTACCTGTGGAACAGGCACGGGGCCGCAGATCAGCAAGTGTTGCTCTGAAGCAAAAGTCCATTTCTTTGTTTTTTTTTTCTTCACATTCATAGGAACATTCTTTGACCTTCACTAGGTTTCTGGTGTCAGAGACTTCAAGGGCAGCATAGGGGAAAAGGGAAGGATGGGAGAGGCACTTTTTAACTAAAGAGAGGAACTAGGTGGGACCCTGTGCTTTATGGTGAAACCACTGAAGAAAAATCTCAACTGTGCTATTTTTTTTATAACAGTTTATTTTTACATCATTTTGTACATTTTTTCCGCCATCTCAATTGTACGCCCCGCGGGTTTCCCATCACCAAGTCACCCATGTGCCATCACCATAATCCTGTGCACTTCCCTCCCCCCCCCCCCCGTTTTTGATCCCATTCCGCACTCCACCCCCACAAAATGTCTCTGGTATATGGTTGTTCATTATTCTTGTTATTTTCTCGCCTGGTCCATTATACTCCTGCTGTGAGTGACACCATCCGGTATTTTTCTTTCTCTTTCTGGCTTATCTCACTAAACATGATCTTTTCCAGCTCCATCCAAGTTGCTGCAAAAGACATGTGTTTCTCTTTTTTGGTTGCTGAGTAATACTCCATTGTGTATATGTACCACATCTTTTTAATCCAGTCATCTACTTTTGGGCATTTGGGCTGCTTCCATGTTTTTTCTGATTGTAAATAAAGCAGCAATAAACATGGGGGTGCAGGTATCTTTTTCAATCAGTGTTTTTGTGTCTTTTGGGTAGATACCGAGGAGTGGGATTGCTGGGTCGTAGGGAAGCTCCATGTTCAGCAGTTTGAGGAACCTCCAAACAGTTTTCCATAGTGGTTGTACTAGTTTACATTCCCACCAGCAGTGCAGGAGAGTTCCTTTTTCTCCACATCCACACCAACATTTGTTGTTGCTAGTTGTTTGAAGATGTGCCATTCTCACTGTGGTGAGGTGGTATCTCATTGTGGTTTTAATTTGCATCTCCCTTATTACGACGAGTGATGTTGAACATTTTTTCATATGCTTGTTGACCATCTGCATTTCCTCTTTGGAGAAGTGTCTTTTTAGCTCTTCTGCCCATCAACTGTGCTATTTTTAAGTGGAAAAGACTCTGAGGGTGAGCTGATTCATTCTCCATTCAAGTTTTTTATATTTCCAGCTTCTCATTAACAAACCTGAACAACAATACTGACCATTATTTTCCTGAGGTACACACTGTTTTAAGTACTTGTAAGGACTGACTACTTATTTCATCCTTGCACCCTTCCAGTGATGGAGGTACCAGTTTAATCCTCTTTTACAGATGAAGCAAG
Source organism: Condylura cristata (assembly GCF_000260355.1). Taxonomy (NCBI): domain Eukaryota; kingdom Metazoa; phylum Chordata; class Mammalia; order Eulipotyphla; family Talpidae; genus Condylura; species Condylura cristata. The sequence goes on from NW_004567126.1 coordinate 20,026,171, forward strand.
GCACAGAGATGTTAAGTAACTCCCCCATGGCAGCACAGCTAGTACGCAACAGAAGGAGGCTTCATCCCAGGCAGTTTGGGGAAGTTTGAGCTCAGAGGCTGTACTGAGACTCATACCGCATTTTACACTCATAATGTAAAAACAAATGAGAGCTAAAAAAGTTACTTTGACACAATTATTTGGAGCACACTGGTATTCAAGCCTGTGGGCATGAAACAGGGGTAAACAAGAGCTCTATTCATGAGCAATCTTAGCTCCTTCCTTGCTTTCTACCATAATGAAAGCTAAAACTCTACAAAAAATTTTCGTAGAAGTCTGATCGATGATGGGTCACACCATAACCCCCTCCATTGCACACATAGTTGACCCTGTATGTTGGTGTTCTTGTCCTTTAAGCCACGTTGGTTACCATGCTGTGGAGCACTCTGATGCTTCACCCCAAAGGTGAAGGACCATTTCTCTGGTTCCTTCCCCTGTCTTTCTCACTGTTCACTCTTTTCTCCCCTCCCTCTCTCTGTCTCCCACTTACCGCTTGGGCGTTGACTCACAAGTCACCTTCTTGGAGATGTCATCCCTGATCACATTTTATACAGGTGCCTTTCTTCTTCCCCGTCAGTCCCTCTTCTAGAACTTTATTTCATTCCGTTTTCTTTATGACACGTAATGTTACAGAAGCCATTATTTATACTTGTTCAGTTGGTTATTTCCCCTCCACCAGAGTGTGAATGTCATGGAGGGAGGGCCCATGTCTACCTGTCCACACAGTGCTCTAAATTCAGAACTGACCCGAGCTCCTTGGAGCCTATCCCCCACGAAGGGTTAGGTCCATAAATTGCATCAGGTTGACCTTGAGCTGCATTAGCCCTACCAGACCTCTCCTTTTGGACTCTAGATCTTCTGTTAAGAGTGCAACATGTATGCCTTTTGGTGGGTGGCACTTTGGGGAGCAGAGAGATTGGGGTGTTGTCTTGTGGGCTACGTGATGCATAAAAGAAACTATGATTAGGTCTAGAACTCAGAACATCGGGCCCTCTTTGGTGGCGCAGCGGGTTAAAGCACAGCACTAAGAAGCTTGAGTCACTTCCACATGAGTTCGATTCCTGCCTGCCCCGGAGGTGACCACATGGCGTGGCAGACCTCTCCTGACCCGCCCGCTGCTCCCCTCAGCAGTGTACTTCATGGATCTGCCTGTTCTGCTCTCCACTCTGTCCCAGGTGAATCCTCTCACCCTCTGCATCTCTGGCCCCAATTCTGTACGAATAAATAAAATAAATCTTTAAAAAAAAAAAAAAAACTCAGAACATCAAGCAAGAGTTCTGATCCCAGCAGAGGAAAGAATGCAGATCTGGAGGCACAATGGGAAATACAAGCACCTCTCCATAAACCTTGGGGGACTTGGTGAGTGACCCTGGCTCCTCCCATATATGGGCTGGCAAACACAGGGTAATGCCAGGTAGCAGGATTCCTTAGACATTTAAGAAGCTTCAGTGTGGTATTTTCCCTTAAGAGGATGTTTAAGGCCAAGGCCACATAGGAAGGATATAGGTGTGAGTCAGGGGCTTAAAAGAGGTTCATTCTGCTATTGGGGGGAACTGGAATTTGTAGCACCTGGTTTCATGAGGTTCCTATCCTGAAGCATTCGTCTTGGGAACGGAGGTGTAGTGAGCCGGAGAGCCTTTCCAAGGGATGTCACCAGGTGGTGCCCTAAGCCAAATCCTGGAAGGCTAAGCAAGCAGCCCAGGAGATTGTTCTCCAGGTCATTTCTCAGGAAGTGACTCACCCGTGTCACTTGAGCAGTTGCATGTTCTTCACTAGGTTCAGTGGGGTGAGACTCAGGAGGACCATGACCTCACTACATCTGAGGTGATGGGTGCAGCTGGGGGTGGTCTTCTTCATACATTGGTTCATTCTGCATTTATCAACATTCTGGTAACTGCCTATGCTGCAAGCAGTTCCTCAAAGATACTCCTGTCTCGTCTCCTCTTGATTCTGGCTGGCAGAGTGCACTATGAGGGTGAGGGCCAAAGACTAGTATCTGAGCATGGAAAATATGGATGCGGATGACACAGTGGAAACACTCCAGTCCAGCCCAGCCGTCTACCTTATCCTCCCTCCGCTGCCTCTGAAATTAGACATCATTTAGCAATTGTACCATGTCTGTGGCGTTTATTATAAACTTCCCTATAGTCTGATAAGCTTTTTCTAAGTACATGTCTTATCTCCCGACGAACTGAATGATAAAATATGCTAGTTCAGAAATTAGATCTTCTTCATCACTGCTATGTCACCACCCCAGCCCCAGCCTCTGCTTCCCTAGCCTTCAGCCCAGTGCCTGAAATAAAGGGGTGTTCCGTAGTGGTCTGATGCTGGTGCTAAATCTGGGGGTCACCATCAGTGAGGTAGAAGCAGGCGGCAGAGGCCCTGCTTGGCAAAACCTTGATTGTCATAGCTTAGTAAAGATGTCAGAGGTCTCAGAGTCAGGAAGTTGGATTGGCCATGAGAGTTATCAGCAGCTTTGTGTCCAGAAGCAGCTTTGCTGCAGGAAGCAGACAGCAAAGACCATCTCCGCTAGACCATCACCACCCTCGTTATCACTCCTGTGTCCCTTCATTTCACATGAATCGAGATTAAATTTATTTCAACAGTGTGAGCTCCGCTAGGCCAGGACTTAACTCTTACAGGTGTGAAATCTCTGGGTGGCTTAAGGAGCTGTCAGTGTCATCCCGCCGGCACAGTAGTAGGTAGCGACATTCGATATTCATTCATTCATGTGCTCATGCTTTCGCGTGTTGAGTACCTACTACGTACGAGGTGCAGCGTGAGATACTGAGATGTGGTAATGAGCTCAAACAGTCATGCCTCTGACAGCATTGAGTTTAAACCTTGATAGACATCAGTCAGATGATCACAAATCAAATGGTCCACACTTAGACCCTTGTCTTCGGCCTTCACTTCCATACTGCACTCCACTGGCTACAGACATAAACTTACTGTAGTAATGCTACAGAGGAGAACTAATGGTGACCTGAGAGCTTGCTGGAGGAGCATGTAGGCAGCAAAGGAGCCCCTCCCTCGCCCACAGAGGCAGGAAGCCAGAATGGAGACCTGTCTCAGCAGAGCTAGATGTGGCCTCTCCTGAAACTTCCTGGCGTCCACACTCACTTCTGTCCCCTCAGAGACTAATTGATGGACTGACTGGTTTTTAATTCGGGGACAGCTAAAAGCTCCACCACATTATGGTTTGATCAATAGCAGGACACTGTTTGCTGTGTAGTTTCCCCAGTCACCTCTTCTATCATTTGAACTGGAAAGAGGTACTATACACAGGGAGATGAATGTTTTAGTTAGGATGACCAACATGTCCTTTCTTGCCCAGGACTTCCACGTTTCGTGCCAAAAGCCCCAGGTTCTGGGACTGTCCTCGTTTTAGAACTGAAACATTCTGGAAATCCCCTGAGCCCTGGACAAGCCAGTAAGGTAGGTCAGCTAGTTGTAGCCTCTCCCCAGTGCTGCGTCTCAGATTCCTTCTCTGTCAGATGAAGCTGAACTGGAACAGAGATTCTCAGGCCTGTCTGCTACGTGGAATCACCGAGGGAGTACTTTAAAAACACCAGGACTTTATGTCACCTTTATGTCACCTTTGGATGGGTTGAGATCCAGCTATCAGTGAGTTTTAAAAGCTTCCCAGCTGATGTTGCTGTGAAGCCAAGATTGAAAACCATTGCTCTAGAGAAATCTGAAGTCCTTTCTGACGCTCAGATTCTCACCTATGATGAGTTCATTATCCCTGGACTCATTAGTTGATTGTCTCCAAGCTGCAAGTGCTGGCTCGTTGTTCCTGTTGCTGACAACAGTGGACCTTTCTCTTCTCTTCCCCTCTTTTTTTCCTTTGCTGCTCTCTTGGTCTTTCTGTGCCTGACTGCCTGGTGCTTAATGCTGATTTCCTCTTATCTGTGCTCCCCAGGCCTGGACCTGTCAGTGATGCTGCTTCCTCTAGCCAGCCTCCGTGTTGGCCCTTCCCTTCCCCAGCTCCTCTCACTTCTTGTTTCTAAGAGAAGCTGTAAGAGATCTCTAGGTTCCTATGTGACCTCTCTGCTGGAGTCACAGCCAGGGGCTGTGTCCCTGGAGTCCCTGTCCTTCTTAGTAAGGATCATTTCCAGTGTGTCCCTACCCTCAAGTGTGTGTGGGTGCTAGGAATGGCCCAGCCCAAGGGCCATGTAAGTGGGTGCTAGGTACAGCCCAGCCCAGGGGACATATGCTCCCTGGAAGGCCTAGTTTCATTATTATTTTGGGATCACCAGCTAAATAGCTTCCAACCTCAGAGATTAATGTGCTCTGTTTGTACAGAAATAGACCCATACTTATGTGGTCAATTGAATTTTGGAAAATGTTGCTCAGGTAATCCAATGGCGAAAAGATAGCCCTTTTTTTAAAAAAAAAATGGCACTGAAACAATTGGATATCCATAAAGGAAAAAATGAACGTTGACCTTTGCGTCATGCCATATACAAGCATTAACTTGAAATGTATGATAGATTTAAATACAAAAGCTAAAACTACAAAAATTCTGGTATAAAATAGAAAAATCCCTTGGGTGAGGAAAAGTTTTTTTGGTAAGTCATGAGGAACACAAACTGTCAGCGATTCTTTGTCCCCGATCACGGATTATTGTGGGGCAGAACAGGCAGGTCTCTAGGTGGGAATGGCGTAGTCGGTGAGAGCAGAGATTCCTAGAAAAAGGGAAAAAAGGGAAAAAAAGGGGGAGCGGGCACGAGGAAGACAGGGGAATGGGAGTTGGGTGCAAGTCTTCCTGCTCTGCCTTCAGCAGAGGTTTATTTTATGCATTTCAAGCAGGCGGAGGGATGACATTAGCATATGAAATGAGCTGAGATCACAATCACCTTTTTTCTAAGAATAGTCTGGGGTCGTTTTTTTTGACCTTTAGTTGAGATTATAACAGTTTTAAAATCAATCTATCAAGGTTAAAACAGGTACATAGATTTATAAAGTTTAAGACTAATATTACTATATTTACCACAGTGAAGATTAACCAAAATAAAGTCCCTGAAACATTATCTATTACTTAAGGGCTTTCATTCTCATAGAGACATCCTGGGGGTAAAGTAAAGTGAGGGCAGGAAGAGGAAATTTCTTGTAAATCAAATTATGGTAAGGTTCTTTGAAAAACTTGTTAGAAAGTTTAAGTGAATTTTCTTGAAGTCTAGATGATAGAAAACCTGATTAGCTCTGAATAGGCGACTTGGGTGAATTTCCATAACTAAAGACTAGATAGTAGAAAGCTTGAGTGGTTCTTTAGAAACTGAATAGAAGGCTGTGTGAGATAGAGTGATAAGTTTGGGTTTTCCTCTGGCAGTGAGAGAGACTTTGCAGTAACAGCCATTTGTTTTTATTAATCAGCCAGTTGTTTAATGATTTTTGACTTCAAGGGGAATTTCTCACCCTGGTGTAGTACTTGCTTGTCAGGGCCAGGTAGCGCCTCCTGAGGCTAGGCAATCCAATTGTAAGCTGAAGGTTGTTTAGAATATTTTGATATTACGATTATACAAAAAAGGGAGGTCATAACATATGTCAGTGTGGAAAGTCTGATTTTTCAGAGCTTTTCCCCTCCATCTGTATCGTGTCTGTCGACAGAGATTGCATAGCTTGTGTCAACAAACCGTAAAGAAAAAATCAACACATTGAAGTTCATCAAAAATAAATAAAATTTCTTTATTTTTAAGATTTATTTATTAATGCATACAAGAAGTGGGATACAGGCCAGTAGTGTGAGAGGGGGGATGAGAGGCTCTACCAGAGACAGAGTGGGGAGCAGAACAGGCAGATGGACTGAAATACACTGCTGAGGGGAGCAGTGGGTGTGACGGGAGAGGTCTGCCACACCATGACATGTTACAGTGCTGTGCATTAGCCTCTTGCACCACCAAGGAGGTCCCAACACTCTGCTATTTAAAAGCTGGTATTAAGAATATGAAAATGTTGAAGAAAATATTTGAAAACATGTATCTAGAAAATACATTCAGAATATATAGAGAACTCCTAGAGGGCAATAATAAAAAGACCAAGTATTTGATTTAAAAGGAAGGGGGTGAAAGATTAACAAACACTTTAATCAAAGAAGATATGGAAATGGTTCATAAGCACATGAAAAGATGCTAACAGAGAAATGCAAATTGAACTCACCTTGAAATACCACTATATGCTCACTAGAATAGCTAAAATGAGGAAAGACTGATCACACCAGGCACTGGTGAGGACTAAATAAATAGGAACACTCAAACATTATCATATGACCTAGCAATTCCTTTTTTGGGTAAATGCCCAAGAGAATTGAAAGCATATGTCTATACAAAAGCCTGTATATAAACGTTCATAGCAGCATTTTCATAATAGCCAGAATTTGAAAAAACCCACACACTTGCCTACTAATTGATGAATGACTGTATTGAATGTGGTTTAATCATACAATGGAATGTTATCCCACAGTAAAAAAGGAATGAGGTATTGAATCAAGTACGGCATGACTACACCTTGAAATATAAGTGAAAGTATCTGGTCACAAAAGACCATATACTGTATGACTCCATTTATATGGCATAAATGGCGCATAGACAAATCGATTGAGACAGAAAGAGTTGCCTATAGTTGGGGAGAAATGGTAGTAAGTAGGGTATTTCTTTTCAGGGTGATAAAGACATCCTAAAATTGTGGTGATGGTTGCACAAGTCTGTGAATATTCTAAAAACCATTCAATTATATACTTTCAGTGGGTGAGTTATGGCATGCGTGTTCTATTTCAGTAGAGCTGTTAAGTGGTTTTGCGTAGAATGAATGAATGCATCTGTCCTTTCACTAGCCTCCTGGCTTTCAGGGTATTCATATCAGGCAGGACATGCCACCCGAGCAGGTCCCTCCCTGGGTCTGGCCATCTGGACTGGATACTGTTGTGTTCTGGAAATCCACAGTGGCCGCATCATCATCCCACTCCGGGACTCCATCCCCAGGGATGCTGGGGAGACCTCAGCAGGAAGGATGTCCTGAGGATCAGACAAGGTCCAGGTCCAGGTCCAGGCCCAGGTCCAGGTCCAGGTCCAGGTCCAGGTCCAGGTCCAGGTCCAGGAGGGGTTGCCGTTCTCTGCAGCTAGATGAAGCATTCTCTTAGTCAGCTGGCTCTGTCACCCCACCCGGGGTAATTGTCCCTCGTTAGCCCCTCTGTATGTGTCATCCGCACATGTATGTAATTAAACTGAACTTAGGGATGATGACTGGGCTGCATTGCATCACACCAGCCTCAGTCCCAGTGCAGATGGGGTAACAGGTTCTTCTAGAAGCTCAGGGTGGGTGGAAAGCTTGAGCAGCCTGTACTGAAAGGAAGAAGGATAGTGGTGGAACAGGAGGGCTCTGGGCTTCTTCACTCCTCATCCCCAGAGTAGGTGGGGCTGTGGTGTAGTGGGGGCTGAGGGTGGCTGGTTGGTTACCCTCGTTAGCCTGAAACTTTGAATCAGTGTCCAGGGCCTGTGGTTTGGTGTTAAACCAAAGGAGTGTTGGACAGCCTTTGAATGCGGTGGCATGGGCTGTGATTTGGGAGGAAAGGCCGGTGGCCGGAGGTGGGTCTCTAGAATCCTGGTCTCTCTGAGTCTCTGCCACAGGGTATCTTTCAGAGGCCTGCCCCAGAATCAGACACCTTAGGAGTGACTCAGAAAAGAGACGTCTGAAATTCTTTGGATTCAAAATTCCGTGAGCCTGATTGTGACCATCCACAGAGCACTCAGTCTGTGGAATGGCTCTAATATGTCACCTCAGTTCACAGTCACTGAACCTGATGAGGTAGATCCTAGTCACAGCAATTTTTTCTGTATGCTGGAGAGATCAATCGCTCAGTTTAATTATTAAGCAATTCCTGATTGGCACATAGTAGAAATTCAATAAAGATTTGTTGACTGACTACTTAGATTTGTGCTAGACATTGTGAGGGGGTGGAACAATCTCATTGTCAATAAGTTAGTGAGCATGTAATATTGAGAGCATATTATGGACAAAGTATTGGTCAATGTAGGAATTTTAAATGTTTGCATTTAATTCAAAGTCATCTGTCCAAGTGGAATAAAATACATTGTGAGATTATATATATGTACATATGAACAAGTGTGTGTGTGTGTGTGTGTGTGTGTGTGTGTGTGTGTGTGTGGACCCATGCCCTTGATGTTGGGTTCCTATCACCCAAAAGAGATGATAGGAGAATCTTTTGTTTTAGTATTTGGTATTTTACCCTAGTCCTTTGATACAAGATTCCAAAACCCTTGTAATTTTCAGGATGGTAGGAGTGTCTTTTTGCTGTAATGAGGTGACTCTGGGTGGGTGCATGAATGGCTCCTAGATGGGGAGACCAAGTCATAATTAGAAGCTTAGAATTTTCAGCCAGGCCACCATTCTCTAGACATGGGAGAGGGGTTGGAAATAGAATTAATTGATCATACCTGCATGAAGAAGGCTCTATAGAAGTCCCCAAAGAATGGGGTGTGGGAGCTTCCTGGTCAACACTTCCATGTACTGGGATGCACCCCAATCCACCGGGACACAAGCTCCCGCCCTTGGCATTTTCCCAGATCTCACCCTGTTTATCTTTTCACCTAGGGCGGTTCATCTATTTCCTTTATCGTATCTTTTAATAATCTGGTAAATGTAAGTATTTCCCTGAGTTCTATAGCAAATAATGGAATTCAAGGGAGAAGAGGTCATGGGAATCTTCAGTTTGTATTCAAGTTAAAATGTGTGGGCACTGGGCCTTCCCTGCTGGTGCAGCAGGGTAAAGCGCAGCACTGCAAGCTGGCTGCAGCTGCTTCAGTGTGACTTTGATCCCTGGCCCTGGAGGTGACCTACATGACACAGCAGACCTCTCCTGTCTTGCCTGCTGCTCCCCTCAGCAGTGTGCTTCATCAATCTGCCTGTTTCTCCATCAATCTCCCTGCTCTGACTCTAGTGAGTCCTCTCAATGCCCTGGCGCCTCTGGCCTTTACCCCAGTTCTATATGCAGAAATAAATAAATCTTTAAAAAACAAGAAATCTGTGGGTACTTTCCATTGACATCTGAGGTTTGGGGGCAGTCTCATGGATCTGAACCCTTAACCTGTGTGATCTGACACTATCCCCCAGTAGCTATTTTCAGAATTGAATGGTAGGAAATCTGTCTGGTGTCAAAGAATTGCATGGTTTGGGTAAAAACCTCACATTTCGTGTCAGAAGTTCTATGAGTGTGGAAGTAGTGTGATAGTAAAGGAAAAACACAGGATGAAGACTGAGGTTCCCCCAGTGCACTTACCTTTTCTTTGTTTATTTATTTGCTTGTTTGTTTATATCGAGATGATGTTGGTTTACAACACTGTGTGTGATTCAGAGGCCCAGGCTCACACCTTCTCTGATCGTATCCTCATACCGCACTTAGCACAAAGGCGCCTGCAGTCCGCTGTGCCCCTCTTCACACTGTTTACACCTTCCCCTTCCTGCACATTGAGTCCGTTTTCTGGGATTTGATATAGATTTGGTTTTATCTAATCCTTTATTTTGTTTCTTTATATTCCACATATAAATGAAACCATCTAGTATTTTTTTTTTCCTTCTGAAATTTCTTTTTGCGTTATCCCTTCAAATTTCATCTATGGTGTTGCAAAATGGCAAACATTTACCTTTTTGTTTTATAACTGGTATTTTACTGTGTATCTATCTGAACCACTCCCCTCTCCTTGGGCACTTAGGTTGTCTCCATTATTTGGCTATTGTAAATAGTGCTGCAGTGACCATAGGAGTGCCTGTGACCTTTCAAATTCGTGTTTTGGTGTTCTTTGGGTAGGCACCTAGGATTGGGACTGCCAAATCACATGGTCGATCTATTTTAAGATTTTTGAGAAACCTCCATATTGTTTCCCACAGGGATTAGACCACTCTGCATTACCACCAACAGTGTAAGAGGCTACACTTGTTTCTGGTTTTTCTGACACCGCCTAGTCTCTCTAGGGTTTTGATTTGCCTGAGAAGCAATGAGAATTTTTTCATGTGCCCAATGACCATCTGCATGTCTTTTTGGAAAAGTATTTAGCTTCTTTGCTTATTTTTTTATTGGGTTCTTTGTTTTCTTTTTGTTTGTTTCTTTTTGTATGACTTCTTTGTAGATCTTGGACATCACCCTTTTGACAGATTATGAAGTACAAATATTTTCTCTTTTCACTTGGGTGTCTTTGTTTTGCTGATAGTTTCTTCTACTGTGCAGCTTTTTAGTGTCAGGTAGTCCCATTTGTTTACATTTACTTTTCTTTCTCTTGCCACGTGAAAAGTGCACCAGTATCATTCCTATTTTTTGCTTAATGTATTTTATGGTTTCCGATCTTTTTTTTTTTTAAGATTTATTTATTTATTTATGCATACAAGAGCTGGGGTACAGGCCAGAAGTGCAAGGGGAGAGAGAATTCACCAGGGACAGAGTGGGGAGTAGAACAGGCAAATCTACTGAAATACACTGTTGAGGGGAGCAGTGAACAAGACAGGAGAGGGCTGCTATGCCATGTGGGTCACCTTCCTGGCTGGGGATTAAACTCCTGCTGCTGTGGCTGCAGAGAGCTTTGTAGTGCTATGACTTAAATCTTTGGACCCCCTGGTTTCAGGTCTTATATGCATGTCTTTCATTCATTTTGAGTCAATTTTTGTATAAAGTGTATAGTGAGTGATTTGCTTTCATTCTTTTTCCATGTTGGTTTCTAGTTTACCCTCCACTTTAGAAGAGACTCTCCTTTCTCCAGTGTATATTCTTGGCTCCTTTGTCATAGATTAACTGTCCATGGATGTGTGGGTTTATTTCTCAGTTGTCTGCCATTGGTCTGTGTGTCTGTTTTTGTTCCAGAGGCATACTGTTTCTATTACTATCACTTTGTAGTGTAGTTTGAAGTCTGTGAATGTGATACCCACTCTTCCTCTTTTTTTTTTTTTGGTCAGGATTGTTTGGCTATTTGGGGTCTTTGTGGTTCCATATAAATTTCAGTACTATTTGCTCTATTTCTTGGAAGAATGCCTTTGGGACCGTGTTAGGGATTGCATTGAAGTTATGTATTGTTTTCTGTAAGATGGCCTTTTTAGCTATATTAATTCTCCAGTCCATGATCAGGGAATATCTTTCTTTTCTTCTATTTCTTTTAACAATGTCTTAAAGTTTTCATTGCATAGGTCCTTCACCTGCTTTGTTAAGCCCATTCCTAGATATTTAATTCTTTTTGCTGTAGTCATAAATGTTATTGTTTTCTTAATTTCTTTCTCTTATAGATTATGATTTGCATATAGAAATGCAACTGATTTCTGTAAATTGATTTTGTTCCCTACCATTTTATTGTATTGACTTATTTCAATTAGTTTTTTAGTGGTGTCTTTAGGGGTTTCTATTGTATTGTCATATCATCTGCAAATAGTGATAATATTATTTCTTTTTTTCTAAATTGGATTCTTTTTTTAACTTTCTCTTGCCTAATTGTTCTCACTAGGACTTTCAATACTATGTCGAATAGTACTGGTAAGAATAGATATCCTTGTCTTGTATTAGATATTAGAGGAATTTTTTTCTGTCTTTTACCTTTGAGTATGATGTGGGCTGTGGATTGGTCCTAATGCCCTTTATATTGTTGAGGTATGTTCTATCAATCCCCAAGTTTTATATTTAGAGTTTTTTTCATAAATGGGTGTTGACTCTTACAAAATGCTTTCTCTGCATTGATTGGTATGACCATAGAATTTTTATCTCTCTTTTTGTTGATGTGGTGAATGACATTGATTGAGTTTTTGGATGCTGAGCCTTCTTGTATCCCTGGAGTAAATCCCACTTGGTCATAGTGAATGATCTTTGATGTGTTGTTGAATTCAGTTTGCTAAGGTTTTGTTAAGGATTTTCTCATCTGCTTTCATCAGGGATATTTGTTATGTAATTTTCTTTTTTGTGATATGTTTGTCAAGTGTTGGTATCAGACTGATATTGGCCTCACAGAATGCCCAAAACACGACATCTTAATCCAGCCAGTGAGCAGTCAGATTGCACTGTTTGTTTTAGATGCTAAATATGTTGAAAAGGTCCACAATTCTGGATATTGAAAAAAAATTGTGTTGTATAATATTATACAGTAACATTTTAATGAGTGTTATCTCATTTAACTCTCATAACCTCTTAGGGCACTGATGGGGTATTATAATCCAAGGAATAGATACTCTCTTTGCTTTATAGAGGAAGAAACTGAGATGCAGATAGTACATTTATAAGTAATGTAATCACAACCAAATTACAATCCAAAGTATTTTTCAACTTTTTAAACCATAGTCTAGTCTACAATTTTAATAGTTATGTGTTATTGCCTTATAGATAAGGAGCTAGCTTGGAATAAAAAACCAACCAGTGAAAAAATTGGAAATTTCTTTATGCAAAGAATTGTCCAGTAACATATTCCAAGAATCTCTGAGTGGACAGACTTCATTGAAAACTTCGTGAATTCTCTGGAAGACATAATGACTGCTAATATTTCCATTCTGAAGTTGACGTTGAGGTGGGAGATGGTATAGAGGAGGCGAGCTTAGCATTAAAAGCTAAAGTTTTAGCAGTCAGATTTGGATCAAGCCCCACTTCCAGTTTGTTACTTATCCTTTTGAGCCTAGATTTCCTCTTCATCTGTAAAATGAAATAAAAACAACATATATTCCTCAGGCAGTTAACTAAGACAGAGCATATAAATAGGGTTCAATCACCATGAGCTATTATTTTTCTCATAACAAATCCTAAGGTGAGGAGTATTGAAACTTCTCCCAGAAAGGTAATCTCCTTGAGGTCAGGCACAACTTTCACCTATCCCTGCTCTATTTTAGTGGCCTGAGCAGTACCTAGAATGTGGCAGGCATACAATAATTGTTACAGATGTATAAAAAATTAAGATGATTTCAGGAATGGAGTGAGTTGTCTTTGACCTGGTAAAGTGGAAGGGAACACATCCCAGCAAATGACCCATGCCTGGCTTTAGGGTTGTGAGTCAAGCCATCTATTTTGTCTAAACAAAGGAATCTGGGAATCATTACAGATAGTTTTGGGTGCAGCCTACTGGTGGGCGAGACAAAGGGTAGTCCAAAAAAATCAGTGGCATCTGAATATTTTCAGGGAGGATTTTGGAAATTATCTAGAAGTCTTGTCGTTTGCTTATATATTGCCCTTCACCTTGTACTTCTGTGCTTAAGAGGGCACCACCAGGAACGACAAAAGAAAAAATAAATAAAGAGAAAATATCAGGACCCTGCAGTCCTGTGGGAAAATTCAGACTCAGAAGGAAAACAGCATAAACCTATAAAATCTGAAAGGCCGAACTGAATTCTGATGTGTTACAAAAGGGCATGTCTTGGAGCTTAAAAGCAGTGAGTGAAGACAAATTGTACTGTTTTTAGCCTACAGTAATAATGTCCAACTTCTATAAAGTACTCAGTTTCCTAAGAACCATCTCACAACACTATTTGATCTCTGAGGAGCAGGCAGAGGAGATATTAGCTTTGCTGGATCACTGTTGAGAGAACCAAAGTGGAGCAATTGGCCAAGGTTCCACTTCTGGGAAGCAGCCAAGCCACAGCTGGACTTAGGTCAGTTTTCATCATCTCGATGGACGTAAAGCCATGTTCAAGAAAAGCATTCATGTCTTCATGAATCTTATATTCATCACAGCATTAAGGGCCACTGAGTGTGTTTTGGATGCTCCACTAATGTGAAGTGCCCAGCCTCGGAGGCACTCTACTGCAGCCCCGCTCAATCAAACCACCAGCCCTGGGACTTGGCGCCTCGCTGGACTGTAGTGAGATTGTTGCCTGTCCGGTGTACCTTGGAGGACTGGCCTGAGGGCTAGATGAGATCAACAAAGGGAAAGTGCTTTGCGAAGGTCTTAAATATCCACTCCATAAAAAAAGCATTCATATTCCTCTAGATGTATTTGTTCCAAATGGAGAAATATTTTGAGAACTAAAAATGCAGAAAGGCTCCTGTTTCCTTTCTAAACTCAATACCCTATAGGGGAGATGGAATGATGGAACTGCATGCTCGGGTATCTAAAATTTCTCAGGTTTAAGGTCCGGATCACTTTGTATCTTTTTTGAATGATTCCCATCCAAAAGCAAAACATTCAAAATGGATAACATTTCCCTTTCGCTGAGCAGCAATATAAATATCTACCTTTTGGTGACAGTTGGCAAAACACAACATGACTAATCCTGGGACCTGCAGCGCTTCACCTTCAGTGACTTCACACTTGTCATCTGCTCTGATAAAAACACACCTGAAGCAGCTGAAAAAATGAAGCTAGAAAAAGAATGGCTTCACAATAAAGTGTTTCTTTTAAAATACTTAGGTTTGTCATAAAGAATATAGGTAGAATTTCTAATAAGAATATACAAATTTTACATTTTAAACAATAGCATCAAAACAGTATGTTAACATGAATGAAAACTACTAGGTTTAATAACCATTACCTCTGTCATAACTGACACTGTCATGGTAAGACCAGAGAGGTGGAGGCAGAAATGTGGCTTTGAGGATTATCTTCATCTTCTATAAGCTGTTGACACTGGGAATTTTATTTCTTTTGAGTCTGCTTACTAGTTGCCAATGGAGAAGGTAATAATCATATACAATTCTGTTCTGAGGGCAAAGTGAAATAATAAAATTGCAAGTGCTTTGCAAATGAAGAGTTTTTATTTTTCTAGAGTTCTTTTTATTTTTAACCATAAAAGAAGGATATACACAGTTTCTCCTCATACATTTTATTTATTGCTCATTGCATCTGGTTTTGCTTTTTCTCTGGCTTCTAACCATCCATCTGTTCTTGTCTTTCTGGGCAATCTTTGGAGGCATTTTCTTTCTCAAACTGACTCCATTTCTCTGTCATTTTTCTGTTTTGCGGCTCTTTGGTAAGGAGCTGCAGGCCACCTGGTCACCTTTATTGATCTCTTGTGTCACATCTCTACGTAGAGACCTATAGGCTCTCCAGTTGAAAGGGACCTCATTTTCAGCTGAGTTCTAGGGGCCACCTGGAAAGACGGTGCCTCACTTAGAAGTACCTGAACCTCTATAAAAGTCCTCTCCCACTCCTTAGGCCAGGGCTTTCTGCACCACGCTGCCAGTGAAAGAGGCCTCGCTTTGCGCTTTGGACTCAAAAAGCTCATAGTTTAGTCTCCATATCCACTTAGAGTATTATTTGCTGTTCAACCAAATTTAGAAACATATAATCACATGATAATAGCCACTCTTTTTGATCAGGTCCTGTACCAGATGCTTCGAATGAATGGTTTAATTGAATGGACAGACTCTGAGAGTTATTATATCCATGTTATGGGTGGAAGCTGAGGTTGTGAACCGGTGTAACTAACTTGTCCTTGGACACAGAGATGGTATCTAGAAGAGCTGTTATTCCACGTGCAAATGTTGTCAAAGAACATTCCACAAAGCATACCACACTCATTGCTCTGAATGCGCCCGCTCCCATTTGTCTCCACTGGGCTTCAGCCCTACTTGTCAGTCAGGCTCCCTCTGATGGCCCCGGAGTGCCAGGCTTCTTGCTGTTTGCCTTTCTCATACCTTCTGGAATCTCACCTCTCCAGAAAGCCTTCTCAGATGGATCAGGAGGGCGTAAAGACATCACTGTCAGATGTGGGCTCTCCACAGTTGTAAGCCTCTCCTTCACCTTCATGTACTCTGTGACTGTTTGACTACACCTGTATTCAGGTAGGCTCCTGTCTGTCTCCACTGGGCTTCAGCCCTACTGGTCTGTCAGCATTACTGGCCTGTTTGCTCTGCTTTAATACTGTGGAAAAGTTAGCCACAGCCAAATGGGTAGCTCGACCGCTTGGTTTTATCTGAAGGAGAAATCCATGCCAATACTGCTTTGGGGCCCTTGCTTTGGACCCATACTTCAGGGGGCCATAGTGCCTGGGAGCCTTATTTTGGAGAAGTACATGAAGGGACTGAAAACCGCCTCATACTGGGTGCAATGAGAGGATTGGCAGGCAAGGTGCAGCCACAGGGTCACCAAAGCGCTCCCTCAGGGGCAAGCGGGATTCAGCTCAGGAACTGTGGAGAAATGGGTATAGGTGAGACAAGAGGAACTGTGCCAAATCCTTCTTTAAACACAGGTGGGGTGGTGGTATGTTTGCTTCCTTGAGTCACGGGGGTATAGCTGTGGGGTCACAGAGGGTCTAGCAGGGAGGATTCGATCCTCAGGCCTGGGAGCTCCTGGAAGCGGGGGTCGCCTTCTTCACTGCCCAGAGCCCACCGCCCACAGCCCAGTCTTCAGCGGGTTCAGGCAGCTTGTGAGGGTGCCAGGGGCTCTGCCAGAGCTCACTGAGCTCATCCCATCTAACCCCGGGTAGTTGAGAGAACAGAGATGACAACGGTGGGAAGAGCAGGCAAGACCCTGAGGGACAGCAAACTCTACGACTCGGGAAATACTGCTCCTGGGTTTAGGGCCTCAGACTCTCTGATAAAACCGAGTGGTAGAGCTCCCCGTGGTCTGACCACTGTGGGGTCAGCAGGGGTCCTCTGGCCCACCTCAGCTTCCCTGTTCACGTTTATTTTGTTTCTCCTTGCAGAGCGTGCCTGGCTCGTCTCTCTCTCCATTGTGTAGCTGAGAGGCCCCAGATCTGCTGGAAATGGGCAGCCTCAGAGGTCTCCACCAGCAAAAAACCCTGTACACCTTCCTTAGGGTAGGCCGAGAGGCCAGCTGGGGACCAGGGCTACGGTTACGCTCATGGACTATTTTCTCGTGGCTTGAGAAACAAAAGCTCTGCCTCCCTACCTGGCCTTCCCTTCCGCCACCCAGGAGCGCCCTTGACCAAGCACCTGGCGTGGTGTGTCCAGGGCAGTGACCCCGATGGCCTGGGTTCAGGGAAGAGAACTGTGACCTTCCTCGGGGTGGACTCAGTGTCTCCTGGCCTCTGAGTATGTGGTCTGTGTCCCAGAGGGACTCAGAGGGAAGCCCCTTGGTTGACCTCTGAGGGATGTGTGTAAACAAGTTGGAACCCAGAGATTCCATAAAGGGAGCTGAGGAGGTAGTTTAGGGGTGAGGCTGAGGAGGCAGACTCAGGGAAGAGGCAGAGAGGCTCACAAAGTCCTGTCTCCTAGTCTGGAGCCCGGGGCAGCCCCAGGGTATTGTGTGGCAGCAGCTGGAGAGAGTAGCAGAGAGTCAAGCTCCATCTCAGAATAGTAGTGGGATCTCTGTTACTCCTCACTCTTGCTCTAAGTGCAAGCTCCGCATGACTGATGCATCTTTAATGTAAAACTCCATCCCAGATGGAAATGGCCCAGAGGTGGGAAATGGCCAGGGTAGGAAGGAGCTGGTTACTGGCCCAGGGTCCCATTCAGGGGACGGTGAATAGGGGAAGTGAACACTTGCATGGGGGAGCGGGGGTTGGGGGGTGCCATGGTCCAAAAAGGCATCCTGCCAGAGGGTGGCCAGGTTTCTAGAGGGAGGAGGGTAGGGAATGGGGCTGGAGTGGGGAGAGGTGAAGGAAAGGCGGAGACAGGCCGGATAACGCATACAGCTTTCTCCTTCCAAGGAGAGGACAGGTGCAGGCTGTGTGGAAACAAGAGTTCAAGTGTTGTGCCACTGCGGCACCTTTTGGAAAAAGGAGAACTACCAGCAATGAAGTTTATGCCTCAGTGTCCCTTCCCAGTCTACACCTATGTCGTCCTCCCAGGGTGGGGTCCCTGATTCTCTGTTCTTTGCCTCCCCTCACCTCCCCATGGCTACTGTGAGCCCAGCGCTAAGCAGTGCTTATGGAAATGAACTGGAGGGGGTTCCACAGGGGACTGATGGCTTTCGTCAGAGCGCGCCCAGTGGCGGACACATTCTCCGACTTGATGTGTCACCACCATTTTCCAGATGGGGACACTGAAGACCTCACACTTGGCCCAGAACTGCACGCCTGAACTCTTCCCAGAGGTCTGAGGGGCCTTCAGAGAGGAAGACTGAGGGCTCCCCTAGTGGTCTTCTTGGGGGAAAGTATGAGGACCCTCATGTCTGGCACCCACTGGCTGCAGAGTGAGAATTCCCTGGGAACTGGAGTGGGGGCTGCTTGCCTCGGTCAGTGAGAGGACACACGTGGGCATCCCCTCTGCACTCATCACAGGGAAAGCATCCTGTGCCAGACCCGTGGGGGAGCCGAGAGGGGATGTGGCCTACGGCTGAGGGTTGCTCTCTTGGAGAACCAGGAAAGCGGAGCAGGAGCAGACAGTTTGCATTCTAAGTTAGAAGGTTATGTTTTCTGACATGAAAATATGGAAAATAGCAGTGACTGCCGTTAAGTCTTTGCTCAAATGTTACCTCATCGGGCTGTGCCAACCACTCTGGTTCATATTGTAGCTCTGGCTCCCTGTACTTGTGATCTCCTCCCCCTGCTTTATGCCTCTCTCTGACACTTCTAACTTTCCAGTACACTGTGCTATCAACCTGTCAGTCCGTCCTTCCTTCCTATCTGTGTGTCTGTCTGTCTATCTTCATCGTCATCATCATCTATTTGTTTTTTAATTTATTTTTGTCTGTCTCATCCCCATCTTGTATGCTGGTGCTAAGAGCAAGGGTCTTTCCCTGTCTTGTTCACTGTGTCCCCAGCACCAAGAACAGTGCCAGGCACGTAGGCAGTGTTCAGTAAGTGCTTGCGTGTGATGGACAGATGAATAGAATTGTTGTCAGGGTTAATGACATCACTGTATGTAAAGCATTCAGGACCTGGCTCCTCATTACTGTCCTGCTGTTATGCCCTGTGGCTCGCAGATTCCACAGCCTCTCTGCATTGTAAAATGAGGAGGTTGAATCACTAGAGGATCTCTGAGCTTCCTTCAGTCTCAAAGTCTGCAGACCTCTGATCTTCATGCTGCCAAATGCACACTCAGAAAAGTCCTCCTCAGAGCTTCCTGGAGCCTTTTCCAGCAGCAGCAATGTGAGGTTCAGAGGTACTATGCACCTCTTTCTTTGCAGCTCTGTTTCTTTTGACTGAGCATCAGAATGGGGCCATGAGCCAGTCCCGCATCTCTTGGAAGGGTTTCCTCTCAGACTTTTATAGGTTATATTTTAATTGACTTTGATGCGTTGCTTTATAACATTTTACTGTTTTCAATAAAGGCATTTCATTATGTGCATGAAGGCCATTTGATTGTAATTTATGAAACATTTTCCTAGAAAATAAGTAAAGTTTAGAAAAAAATTTGCTGGACCTAGACCACATGACCCTGACTTAGGATTTGGACACATGTAGTCCTTGGAGAGGAAGGTTCACACTGTCACACTGTCCTGCTTCTGCTGGAGCTCTCTGGCCCCTGGCCTTGGACATCTTCTGTGGGGCAGGTCATACCTGGGGGGGAGGCAGGGGGGCTCCCAGGCACCTGTGCTAGTAAACTAGTAAACAGGACTGAGACTGGGCACACAGGGCCTAGACCCTTTTCTCAGGACCCCCCACCCAAGAGATAGTCTGGAAGTCCGGGTTTCTCCACAGCTCCCTTTGTTTCTTCACACTCCCCGTATTTGGTATTCTCTGAGAAACTGGTATGGCCTCGGAGGGGGAGGAGCGAGGGACAGGTCTGGCTAGTTCTGCTTGTTGTTTGTACTTGGGATTACCTCACACATCCCAACCGGTTTCCCCGCCCCATTTGCTGGGGGCTGGCCCTCTGCCCTCCAGCCCCCTTTTCCCCACATGCCGGGGAAGCCAGGGGCCAACATGGACCTTCCCGTCAACACCAGCTGAGCTTGGGAGCCTCAGCTCTGGGAAGACCATGGAAAGGGACAGCAGCCGGGTGAGTGTGACTCTGAGCCTCGGGCCAGAACCTTTCGGTGCCAGGAACAGGGACTGTGCGGGGGAAATAGGTGGGGCTTTGCCACCTTTGTGACCCAGGTTTGGGGGCAACTGAATGTGTCCTTTCCGGTGCAAAGCAGCTTGGGTCTGAGCACCTTTGGCTTCCACTTACCATGCAGTTCCTTACAAGGGCCCCTGGGAAGAGAAGCTGATGAGATTGGGTCTGCCCAGGAAGTACTTACTCTAGGCTGTGTGACTTACACGGGCTCTGCTCTGTCGCCTGTGAGCGCCCTAGCCTGGACAGCTCTGCTTTGGGCCATTCCCTTGGCTGGTTTGAGACGCACAGAACTGTAGCTCTCTAACTGGGGTTCAGGTTGGCTAGCCGCCGCCCTAGGCTCATAAACCGACCTAGAAAAATAGGAACTTCTATGAGCCTATTTCAAGGAAATTTCAATGAGCCTATTTCTATGAGATTTCTAACATTTCCAAGCGCCTATTTCAAGGATTTTTTTCTACTCCCTTTGGTTGCTTGTCTTGGAGTTTAATAACCTTCATGCTTGGAAAATGCTTCCTAAACCTAATCATAATTCCTTCTGCTACAACTTTGGTTCTTTCCTTCTTCTGCGCTTGGTGCTGGTAGAGCATAGCTAGAGTGTTCTCTGTGGAAAAGTCGATTACATGTACAAGAAAACCTCCACAGGTTTTGTTCAGTGGGGTTATAGCTTGCTTTTCCTGAGGGACATTCCTCTCGTATTCTAATTTCTTCTTGGGCCTTGTGTTCCGCTCCCTCCACTTCTTTGGCTTTTTCATGGATGTGGTCTATTATGGGGCTCTGGGAAAGATGGGCCGGCAATGGGGTTAAGAAGGCTCAGCTCAGTCTGTTCTGGCTTATAGGTGGCATGTTATTGTGAACCCCAGATGAGTTTCTGCAAAATTCACCATCATGTCTCCCACTGTTCTTCCAGCCTGCCCCTGACTTCTCTTGCCCAGGTTTCCACCCCTGATCTCTGCTCTGGTCTCCTTGATCTGCATCTCTAACACACTGTGGTCATTTGGCTGAGGCTTCTGGGACTCACTGGAATCTCTGTAAGCAGAAAGGTGTGTATAGGAGAGAATGAGCTCTGTTTGGGGCTCTGGGTGGGTGAGTCACAGGGTTCACAGTGTGTTCTTTGGTGTGAGCCATGGACATGTTCCTTGGTGATGTGCTGGGAACCTAAAGAAGATGGCTGCAAACACAAAGGGTGAGAAGACTGAGCTGTCTGAGGGGTGTCTGCTCGTGTTGGAGGTAGATGTGATGGGGCAGAGTGATGGGGGTTATCTGCTGAGGAAGAGTCATGGGAGGTCACTGGAGGGTGGCGAGCAGGCTCCATCATTGGTGGACACTGGACACACCAACTGATCCATGAATTAAGCATCAAATAGTGTGGCAGCACCATGTTCATTGTCGACTTATCTTGGAATGAAGGGATGGAACTGAACTTCCACATTTAAGGATCTTAAATATGGTCCCCTTCCTTGTTTAAGGTGGAGCTAGATAGTCAACCTGAGGAGATGATGGGAATTCCTGCCTGGGACCCTTAATCTCATCTGCAGGAGACTGCTTTACATGGATTGAATCAAATGGGAGCAGGTGGGGAGAATCTGTTCCAGTGCCTTCCTTACCTCGCTAAGGACTTCCTTGCAGAGAGATGCAGTCTGCTTTTTGCCTTTCTGTTCCATGAAGTTGAGGAAGATCGTGGTCTTAGGGCTTAAAACTGATGAAGTTTCTTGTGAGCTTGTCGGGTGGTTCAGAAGGCTCTTAACTTCTCTGTATTTGAAAGAGAAGTTGTGTGATGAGGTGGACAGAGCATTGTCCAAGTTCAGGTTGGTTATAACTCTGGGAAAATCACTTAACTTTTTGTTCCTTGGTTTCTTCATCTATAAAATGGAATAACAGTATATCTACTTCATGAAGTCTTGGAATACGAAAGCTGTTTTTTGGGTGGGATAGTATTGGGCATAGATGATGAATGTAGAGATAGAGGTATATTCACGAAATGGTGCTACTTATTGTCATAATCATTACCATTATCATCATTATCATTTAGGGTCTATTCCTGACACCTGTAAAATTTTGCACAAATCTCCCTCGATGGTTCATTTTCCCCACAAATAAAAACCTGAGCAAATTGCCTCCTGCAGCCCTTCTCTGATTCCATGATAGTCTCTGGAATTATATATAAAAATCCTGAAATTACAGATTTGCCTCAGTGGGTATGTATTTCTTTCTTGAAAAATAGTGTACATTTTGTGCTTCTTCAAAATGAGTCAGGTTCTTAACCCTTAGAGAGGTGCAGTGCTCACTAAATAAAGATTGGAATAGACCCACTGATAAAGCAACATTTCTTTGCTGAGAGGGTTTTCTTATGTTGACTCTTCATAACAGAGCTGGCTCTCAATCAGCCCAAGACCACAGATGCTTAAAACTTAAGAATGACTGGAGGTCCCAGGGCTGGTTCAGGATGAGGTACCCTCCCCAAAGGAGGCTGGTAGGTCCCTAAGGTGCTGGACCAGTATCTCGGGTGAATCTGCCTTCCCTCCACTGCCAGAGTGCAGACATGCTCAGGACCCTGCAGCCCAGATCTGGCACCGCTGCGGCTCCTGTTATCATGGGCTGAGCAGCCTCTCACCTGGCCCACCACACACTGCCTCGCCTGCCTTGCCCCTGTGACTTGGCAATGGGAGCATGAATGTGTGGGAGTATGTGTACAGCCGGGCTCCAGGCTGGGGTGCTGGGCGGGAAGGCCGTTGATGTAACAATAGCCACTTAGCTTAAGTGTCTTGTTTTGGCACAACAGCTTCCTCTTGGTACAGCAACTGTGGGGTGGACTGTGCTCTGCCAGGGTGCCAGGTGCTGGGGGGAAGCACAGGGAAGCCAGGGTCGGCAACCAGGAGGAGGCCTGGGCAGCACAGGTGGAGGCTGGCTCCTTTCCACGGGAAGCGGACCCCTGACGGACTGGAGAGCCCAGCGGGGTCCATTACCCCAGTATTGGCAGGGAAGCGATGGGGGAGAAACTGAGGCTGCAGGTTGCTGGGAAATCAGTGTTCTTTAAACTGATGCATGAACAAATGAATAAGGTGTTTAGATTCTCATCTAACAAGACTTTTTTTCCTGTGTATATGAACATCCTAAAGCAGAAGGAACTAGACCAGTTATTTTCAAGTTCTTTGTAGCAGCAGCGCCTGTTCACTGAAATAGAATCTTAAGTGGATTCCATCATGTAACATCTTTTTTTTAAAGATTTATTTATTTACGCATACAGAACTGGGGTACAGGCCAGAGGTGCAGGGGCAGTGAGAGGAGTCACCAGAGACAGAGTGGGCAGCAGATCACGAAGTACACTACTGAGGGGAGCAGCTGGCAAGACAGGAGAGGTCTACACAGCACTATGTGGGACACCTCGGGGGCCGGGGATCGAGCTTGCAGTGCAGCGTCCTAACCCGCTGCGCCACTGGGGAGGGCCCCCATCATATAACATCTGGTAACATTGAAAAGGGAATCTTCTCTATTGAGGTGGGGTAGAGAACATCAGGCCCTTTACTGACTAAACTGATCTTGGAGGTGTCTTCTTAGAACCTCTAGAACTCTGTGGAACCCTGTTTGAAAACAGTGGATCATCCGGCCCTTTCATTTTATAGAATAAAACAGCAGAGACCCAGAGGAGGGTATGACGCCCTGGGAACACAGGAGTTGGCCAGGAGCGTGGCCCCTGTGCCTGCCTGCCTCAGGACAATGGCTTCTTACGCCTGAGTGGGTTTCATTCCAGCATGATGGGGGTCCCAGAGATGATAGTGTGTGGGGGGGTGAGGGTGCTGGTGAGTGAGTGGGAGAAGGTGCTTGGGAAATCTGCCTGTATTCTGAGGGGACTTTGTATTTATGGGGTTTCTCTGGGTTTCGGGGGGCGGGGTCAGAGGGAACCCTGCACATCCAAAGGAACAATGAAGCTTTAGGCTGAGAAGTGAGGATGTGAAAGAAGCCACGATCCATTCCACTGTGGTTCAGCCCAGATCCACAGAGGCCAGGTCATTCCAGCCCCCACTAGAAGTGCTTCTTTACCCCTGCCATGGCCCAGACCCTCCCCCCACCCCAGCTCTCAATAGGGAAGGAGGCTTTTTGGGTGCTATCAGAGGGCATGCCTGAGCTGTCATGGCACGCCCGAGTGCTTTCTGTCTAGCTCATTGTGCTGGTGTCCGCCTTCTGGATGTTCCCGACATCAGGGTCACTGGAAAGCTGTTGGAAGGACCCAAGTCTGGTGAGGAGCCCTTCTCATTGGAGCCTGATGAGGGGCAGGTGGAGAGAGAACAGAGATGTGTAGCCACCGTGGGATAGGCAGGAGCCAGAAGATCAGGAGTTTGGTCTTGGCATCATCTCCAGCTGGCCGTGTGACCTTAGATCATTCGCATTGCCTTTCCGAGCCTTAAGAGCCTTAATCCCCTCATCAGTGCGATAAAGGAGGACTAGAGAGCTTTCCGGATCTTCCTAGCTCCGGCCACCTGTACTGTGCCCAGGCTGCCGGGTGTGGCTCTGTGATGAGAGGGCCCAGGGCTGAGGGTGGGACCCAGTCAGCTCGTGCTGGACACGCGGGCATTGATCGACCTGGCCTCAACTGTGAATTCTGGAGTAGCTGCTGCTGTGCGTGGGCAGTCTTTAGGTCTAACACATTTTTTTAAATATAATAGATTATTTTTACATCATTTTTTACATTTTT
Source organism: Condylura cristata (assembly GCF_000260355.1). Classification (NCBI taxonomy): domain Eukaryota; kingdom Metazoa; phylum Chordata; class Mammalia; order Eulipotyphla; family Talpidae; genus Condylura; species Condylura cristata. The sequence continues at coordinate 20,050,770 of NW_004567126.1, forward strand.
TTCATCTCAATTGTAATCCCCGTGGGTCTCCCATGTGCCATCACCATAGTCCCATGCACTTCCCTTCCTCCCCCCTGTTTTTGATCCCATTCCCCACTCCATCCCAACAAAATGTCTCTGGTATATGGTTGTTCATTATTTTTGTTATTTTCTCGCCTGGTCCATTATACTCCTGCTATGAGTGAAACCATCCGGTATTTTTCTTTCTCTTTCTGGCTTATCTCACTAAGCATGATCTTTTCCAGCTCCATCCAAGTTGCTGCAAAAGACATGTGTTTCTCTTTTTTGGTTGCTGAGCAATATTCCATTGTATATATGTACCACATCTTTTTAATCCAGTCATCTACTTTTGGGCATTTGGGCTGCTTCCATGTCTTTCCAATTGTAAATAAAGCAGCAATGAACATGGGGGTGCAGGTATCTTTTTGAATCAGTGGTTTTGTGTCTTTTGGGTAGTTACCTAGGAGTGGGATTGCTGGGTCGTAGGGAAGCTCCATGTTAAGCAGTTTGAGGGACCTCCTACTGCTTCCATAGTGGAGGTCTAGCACACCTTTTAACTGGCTGCTTCCTGCTTCTGTACCCTGAGCGGCCCACACGCTCCGACCCCAAGTCCAGGTGGCCACCTGAGGCCCAGGCTCAGTCATAGCAGCAGCCACAGCCCTGAGATGGAGCGGCCCTGCAGTGGCTGTGACATCAGCCAGCACAGAGGGCTCCTCTCCTCCAGGACTGGACTTGCAGGAGCCTCAGAGGGGCCGGGCAGGGCACATCTGGGCGCCTGTTAACTTACTCCAGTCCTCCACCAGGTAAGCGCCCCTGGGACAGAGTTAGCAGCCTTAGGAAACCATGAAAGTGCCCCTTCACCTTAGGATAGGGGCTCCCCTGGTGGCTGTATTACGGACAGCACGGAGCTAGGTGCAGGGCCCCTTGGGCTTTTGTTCCTCCTCTGCTCTGAGGTGAGTGACTTTGGGCAAAGCACACAGATGCTTTGGGCCTCTATTCCCTCGCCTACAAAATGGGAAGGATAACCCTCATTGGCGCCTGTGCCCCAAAGCGCTTGGGAGGTGCCAGGGTCTCGTGGGCTCCTCCTGGGCTGCCCCTCACTGCTCCCTGTGGGCTCCCAGGCCCACATGCTTTCCCCCACTGCCTCATGCCCCAGAACACTCTTGTGGGCCAGACAAGTTTTAAGTGGGGACCCCCCCAGGAACTGCAGAGGCATGGATGGAGGGTAGTTGTGGAAACTTGGGGTATCCACCTGGCTGCTGACAGGATAAGGGTTCTCCACTCCATGACCCCAGGCAGTATCCCCAGAGAGCACTCAGGGTGGATAGAGGGAGAGACAGGGCCAGGAAAGAATGACTGGCAATATTCGGGGGCCCTCAAGTTAGCCACCCTCTGGCTCCTCCGCCCTGGGAAGCTGGGGGACCTCTGATTTGCAGGCTGGGTGCGGGATCCTGGAGCCCTGGCCCAGGGGCCAGTCACCTGAGTTCTATTCCTGGATCTCCTGTTCACTGCCACATGCTAGCTGTTGGGCCGGTTCTGGTCCGGACTCTGCCCCCTGTCTCTCAGGATCTTGGGCAAGAGGCCTCCTCCCCTCTTCCCTCCGCACTTGCTCAAGGCACCTGGTCTGAGGGCGAGGTCAGGCCTCTAGGAGGGAGGCTGGATCCCAGCTCGGCTCTCCAAGAACAGAGGAGAGGAAGCCAGTCACTGATGCTGCCGTGGGGTAGCCGTCAGGGAGCGCTCCCGCAGGGAGGGGCGGCCGGCTGGTCAGTGAGCTGGGCGGCTGCTGAGGGTCTCCTCTTCTGGCAGTCGGAGACAGCTTCTCCCCGCCTGCCGCCTGCCGCCTTGGGTAGGTGTTCAGGGGCAGGGGCCTTCCCCTGAGGGCTGCCCTTCATGCTGCTGTCCCTGCGGGGCTTTGTGCCTGTTCACATGGCTTGTGGGGCCCCTCAACTGTCCTCCAGTCCTGGTCCATCTGCACCAGAGCACCAGCTCTACTGAGGCCATGGCCTCTAGGATCTCCTTTTTGGGGGCTGTTGCCCCTTCACCTCCCAGCCCCAGCTTGCCCTCTCCCCCCCACACCTGGGAAGATTGCACAGTGGCCCCCCGGGTACTGAGCAGGACTCAGCCCGACAGGCCACGGAGAGAGCACCACCGCCCTCCACGCTCGGAGAGGGGCCCAGGCGGTCTCTGACGGAATCCTGGCCTCCCTGTTTCCTGACAGCCTGGGCTGCGTGTGGGCGGTTCTGGACTTGGCTCCAAGGAGGTGAAGGACAGGAGGCCCCTCTGCCTCTGGCCACCCCCCACTCCCTCATGCACGTGCATTGTCCCCTTTCTGACTCCCTCGCAGTGCTCCTGCCTCACAGCACATCCCTCTCCGCCCCCACCTGCCTGTGGGGACGCATGACCTCTGCTGCTTGCACACTTCCCAGGCCGCCCCCTTCGGTGTTGCCCATCATCATGGGTTACCACATCCAGGTCATGGGTCCTGTGCAGGAAACAGCCTGAACTGTTCACTGGGAACCAGAAGATGGTGGTAGAGCCCCTGTGAGACCACCAGTCAGTTTGGGGCCGTCGGCATACGGTTTTGTCCCTCCACACCCCAGTTTCGTCATGTATAAACTGAGAATAATAATTCTTGTCTAGCTTCCTAACTAGGAACCGTGTAAGAATCACGCGAAATGCGTGAGAGCACTTTGCAGACTGTAAATGCTGAAGAAGTGAAGGACGTTACCACAAACATCTGGGTGCTGTTGGCCCAGGCAACTTGCGTATAGTAGAGATTGGGGAGAATCCAAGTTCTGACTCTTACTTGACGCGTGAGCTGGGCATGTTTCTAAACTCCTTCGCCGTCAGTTTCAACATCTATAGAATGGGCTCACAGCACCGACTGCACAGCGCTGTTTTGAGGTTGAAATTGGATCAATGGGCGGTTGGTTATCTCTGCTGTGGTGATTCACAGGCGCTTGTGTTCACTGTGTTTATCTGGGGTAAGGAGGCAAGATGAGTCCCATCTTACATGAACACAGACACTCAAGTGTTAACGTCCTTGCCCAAGGTGACCCAGTTAGGCATGGATGCCGTCCTATTTCAACACACATGCTTCTATTTCAAGCCCAGCATCTTAAACAGATAAACAAACACCCACCATCGTGGCTAATGGTGGCCAAGTCCTCACTGACATGTATCACCTATCACTACAATGCGACTGACTCACCTCATAGAGAAGGAAACCAAGGCGCCAGAGGTGAGGTTGCTTGTCCAGAGTCACCAGCTCTGTGACTACTGTGATACTGGGGAATCCCATCTATAGGGTTCCTAAAACTCCCCGGGGCCCAACTGTGGACAGTTCTACAAGACTCCTCTGTCCTCAGCCCCAGTCCCAGACTCCCCAAGGCGCTCTCAGTGCTACAAGGTCTCTCCTTGTGCAGAGATTTCAGGGAGAAGACTGAGCTAAGTAAGGCTCTTGCTGCTGACTCCAGAAGGCAGGGGCTTGGAAGCACTCAGCCTCGGGCAGAACTCTGGCTATTTAACTCTGGGCAACATGCACTCTGAGCCTTAGTTTCTTTATCTGCAAAATGGATTTCTAAAAATACCTGCCTCTCAGGGGAGGATCCGCAGGCCATGCATGTGGAATTTTATTATAAATGCTAAAGTACCATACATGTGCGCAATTGCCACTTTATTGTGTTGGGTTAGGAGAATTCCCCCTCAATGGGGAAGATTTAAAAGAGTAAACATACTGGGGGAGGGAGTAGGCCGGGCAGCTGGTCAAGGTGCTACAGTGCCAGGGTGCCGGGCAGGTGCCAGGCCCCCACTGGTGGGAGCACAGGGCCCGCAGGGCTCTCAGTAAGGGGGATTAGTCTGACTTTGACCGGTACCTTCTTTTCTTCCTAAGATGAGCTCACACCAGCTTTCAGCCTTTTGGTCACGCCCTATGACTTAAATCTCTGCGTAGCTGGTGCTGTGTGTGCCAGTGCAAAGCGGGAGAGAAATCACCACTTCCTGGTAGGGATGATGTTGCTCACTTGGGCTGTATGTTCTGATGAGGGGGACTTTGTAGTCATTGGGCTGCAGGCTATAATGTCCAGTGCTTTTGAGCAGAGTTAGGTGAGGAATGGAAACAGATGCCAGAGGTCTACTCAGCTCAGCCCTGCTGACTGCCTCCATGCAATGTAGGCACACTCCCCCCACCATCCCTGTCGCTCCCCTGAGGCCAGCCCTTGCAAGCAACTAGTGGTTCTCAGGAGAAATTGTAATGAGGGTTTTAGGTGGCCCCTGTGCCAGGTGAGTTCCTATATCCCTCACTCTGCTCTGAGGACTTCTAGAAGGGGCTCGTGAAACAGAGCTAGAGTAAGAAGGGCAGAGAGATCTTTGGAAAGTGTCAGAAGGGGGGGAGATGAGCCTAATCTGGTGAAAGGGACCAAGGCTTTGTGGACCAGGGCTTGGCAGCCAGCAGAGGCTGCTCAGGCTGTTCTGACCAGCTCCGACTGCCCCTCAGCTCACTCTCCCAGGGATGGGCCTGGAATTCACTGATTGCCTGCTGTGACCCCTGCTGCCTTACCCTGGGGAGGCAGCAAGGACTCGGTGCTGGGCATTGCCTCCAGCGTCCACGCCCTGGACTTCCCTCCTAGTCCTGCTTCTCTCTAGCTAGGAGAACTTGAGCCATTACTTCTCTCTCTGACTGTTTCCCCCTGTGCAAAATGAAGATAGTAAGAGATCCTACCTCCTGGGTTTGGTCTGAAGATCAACGAGTAAATACATATAAGGCACTAGGTTAGGCCTAACTATGTGTTAAAGCACTAAGTCTAAAGAAGCAGCGCCCTGCAGCAGAGCAAGGCTAAGCGTCCTGTCTGAGAGGGTGGAGTGGAGCCCCAGCAGACGCCTGTCTTGACTGGCCTTTCCCTGAGGGATGGATGTGTGTGTGCACCTGTGTGTGCATGTATCTGGGTGCAGCACGTGTGTGTGCGAATTCTGGTGTTGCTGAGAGTGGTGAGTTACCAGGTAGGTCAGGGCTTTCCTGGAGCAGTGCTTTCACACTTTTGGACGTTAGCTTATAGTAAGATTCGTATTTTATATTCCAACACACATGAAATTAAACAAAAAGGGCAGGCTGTGGGAGCGTCCAGGGAGGGGAAGAGGGAGGAAAAGATTACTTCTCTGTGGAGCACATGTTAAGTCACCTCCAGAGTGAGGGGTCAGATCCTTTTCTCTGGGGATCCCTAGACACATGTAGCCAAAACCCCAGGGAAGATGATCCATTGCTTCCTGCTCACCTAGCTCCTAGCTCACAGGTCCAAAAGCTGTGTGTGTGTGTGGGGGGGGGGGGGGTCAGGGAAACAACCTGAGTGATACCCTTCACTCTGCTTCCAGAATGCTTCCCCAGCAAGGTCATCTCCAGCCCGGGCATCCCCAGGACAGGCATCGCCGGCCCGGGCATCCCCTTCCAGGTCATCATCCACCAGGTCGACCTCCATAACGGCCTCGCCAACAAGAGTGTACCTCGTGAGGGCAGTGCCGGTGGGAGCCGTGCCAGTCCGGACAGCTCCTGCTAGGTCAGCACCAGTCACCAGGGCCGCTGGGGAGAGCCCAGGTAAGGGGGTACAGCCGGGTAGGCAAGAGAGATGGGAAGCAGCCCAAGGGTGGGGAGAAAATCTCTGAGCTGTGAATTGGGGCGTGAGTGTGGGGAGAAGGGTCTGTGGTAGACAGTGAGGGGATTGGGGAGGTGGGACCTGAGAGGAGCAAACGCAAGACAGGAAATTTGGGGGCAAATGGAGTAAAGGTGTAAGTTTGGAGGTAGCACGTCTGAGTGCAGATTTCAGGAGCAAGGACCCCTGGGTAGACAGGCTGGAGGCTGCATGTGAGCAGGGCCCTGCTGCGCTGCGTGAGTCCATCTGTGAGTGGAGGGGGAGAGGGGCGGTCTGACCAGGCAGGTCCTCATTCCTAACTCTCTGAGCTGTGGCTTATCTGCTTCAGCTGCTAGGAAGTCAGAGCTGCTGAAAGGGACTGGCTTTGGCCTTCAGGACTTAGTATCATGCCCATCCTGACTTTGCCCTCCTCCTGTCCTGGCCTTCAGGCTGTCCCTACCACCACACAGACAGGCCTGGGGAAGTGTCCGGATTTGGGGCACACCTTGCGCTCTTGCCCTCCAAGGGCTGGCGATGCATTTCATTGCAGGGATCTTGGGAATCACACACACTTTGTGTGGACCCCTACTTTACCACTTGCTAACCAAGTGACCTTGAGCAAGTTATGTGACTTCCACAAACCTCAGTTTCTCCATGTATAAAATGGGCATAAAACCACCCAGCTCATACAGATGCTGTGAGAATTAAATAAAATAATGTGCAGTTGGTTGATCCAGAGTAGATGCCCAGTAAAAGGGAGTGATGGGGGTGAGGTGGCGAGGACCTTCTGGGTGGAGAGATCCTAACGGGCCCTCACGGGCCAGCCTTGTTTCCTTCCCCCTCCTCTTCCGCACCAGACTCCACTCCAACGTCCTCATCCTCCCCTGCTGCTGCCCCACTCGTAGGTATCAGCTTGCCCAAGTTCACCTGGCAAGAGGGCCAGAAGCAGCTGCCGCTCATCGGCTGTGTCCTCCTCCTCATCGCCCTTGTAACATCGCTCATCATTCTCTGTGAGTTTAACAGAGGGACGGGGTGGGATCTGGTCTTTGCTGCGTGGGATGGCATCTTGGGCGAGGGGCATGTAGCCGGCTGACAGGAATGGGAAACAAACTTGCCTAGCTGCAGTGTCCACACAAATGGCCCAGGACCGTGGTGCCCAGGCCCTGTGCAGGTAGTGGGTTAAGAGCAGGAGAAGTCAGGAGCCTGGGCTCGGGTCTACCCGTGCTAGTTATTTTGCAGCTTACTTGGGCGAGTTAGCTCACCACTCTGAGCTCAGTTTCTGCCTCTTCAAGTTGGGTTACATTCATTCATTCATTCACTCATTCACGTATTGCTTTGAATTAATTAAGTTGATCTCCTTAAGACTTCACTGGATAATGGGGGAATAAAAGAGATTATGGCACAACACCTGGCCCTGAATCCCACTCTAAAAAGGAATATAGAATGGTTTAGGAAAAGTCTGTTAGGCATTTTCCATCAGTGGGATAAAGTATTCAGGGGCTCAGCACCGCTGGAGTTTCCCCTTCTCTTTGGACAAGACCCTCAGGACATGTCTCAGGGTTGTCTGCCAGGGAGCCCACTATAACCCAGCAAGTGGGGAACCTGAGGAGGGAGCACAGGGGAAAACACACTATAGTGTCCTGTCCTCAGGGAGACTACAGATGTGACTGGAAATAACCAAGGCCAAGTGCACTTGGCCTTAATTAACACCAGCAAGTTAATTCACTTCCTGGAACATAGAGAAACTGTGTTGAACAAGAGTCAAGAAAAAGACAAAGCCTGCAAGCAGACCAAACAGCAGGAGACATGCCGCAAGGGTGAGGGGCCAGGTCAGCGGAGGGAAGAGCTCTAGGGACGATGGTGATGGGTCATGGGCGCTGCTGTGGCGAGAGAACATGCGGGCTGCGTTGAGCGGTGAAATCAAGCATGTACGAAAGCAAACAATGGTGTAGGAGAATAAATCACAAAAAAAAGAGAGTAAACAAAATGCAAAAAAATTCATTTCTTGGGCCTCAGTGTCTACCTGCCTGACAAGGTGGGAGTGTCACTGTCCTGATGCTCAGAAAGGCCTCTGCACAGGCCACAGGTATCCCGGTGAGCCCCCCGCGGGGACTCGCTGCCCTGCTCTACCCCGCCCACACACTGCTCCTGTCCTGGGGCCACCCCGGTGCTCCACAGAGTAGCAGAAACTAGCCCAGGGGTGCATGAGATGTCACCCGAGGGTGCTGCCTGTGTCGACTTGTAGCTCTCAGGGTGGCTTCACAGTGTCTCCTGGGTCCCCTTACCTCAGGACCTCCCAGGGACAGGCAGGTGGTTTGACACGCGTGGTCAGGGAGTAGCTCCGTGGTGGAGGCAGGACTGCTGCCCTGGGCCACAGCTCCCCACCCAGAGCTCTCCCCACTGC